>NC_142223.1:636666-1273333 GCF_049639895.1 Pseudopodoces humilis | reverse complement strand
TAAAATAAATCATGTGCAGGAGGACGTCTCCAAGGAGGATTTGCTGACTCAAAAGCCGTGACGTGACTTGTACAATTGCTCTGTAAATAAATACAGATTACAGGGGGCCTGGGGGAGACAGAGTACAGCAGCTTCTGCTAAAGCCTTCTGATCCATCACTTCTTGCTTTTATTTTAATCTCTGATCCTTCTCGCTTGGTATTGGTGGGATGAGTGGTGTCAGCACTTGGGATGTTTGGTGGTGACCGCGGCAAACTGGGCTGAACTCGTTACCGAGCGTACAGTGCGGTCAGAAGTGTTTGAGATAATAAAAGCCACTGGATCCATCTCAGCCAAAACCAGATACAGGTAAAAGTAGCTGAAGAGAAGGAGAATGAGGTCTGCATCAGTGTATTTTTTTTTATTAATAATCTTTGACCTTTTCTGGCTGTCCACAGCAGAGTCTGCATTCATGTTTTATTACCTTTGATTGTTTCCGAGCTGTGCTGTTGCTGTTTCTCCCCTAGCACACCTTGCTGTCACAGAGCTGGGATTTATGAGTCCATTACAAATGGTTTTAGATAGGATCTGCCAGAGGAGGGTTAATAGTCAAGGGAAAAATAATGTGGAAAAACAGATTGCGAGGGAAATGTGCAGCTGATGGAAACGTCATGAGTGTGGAACTTCTCTGGGCTTTCCCAGGTCAGACAGTTATTCCCCTTCCCATCTAATATCCTAAAAAAGTGAATGCTGACAGCTGAGAAGGGAACCCTGCAACTTTACATCCTACTGTACTTTTTATTACCCAAGGGTTACAATAATTCAACCCTTGCTGCAGCTTCTAGCAGTAATATTATCCTATTGTGTAACTGGAAAAGGGAGTCTTCTGCCCTTGGAGCTCTGGAAGTTGGCAGGGATTAAAATGACAAGCAGGAAGGGAAGCTGGGTATCTGTTTCAATTAAAAAAACTTAGTGTTGTAGTACCACAAAGCTGAAACATTAGTCAGACATTCCTGTTGGGAGAACTGACAGGAAATAATGTGATTTACAGTCTTGGGTATGTCTGCAGCTTAAAAGGAAGGAAAAAAGAGTCATTTGCTGGTTGTGTACTTCTAGCCCTGGATTAATTTACTGAGATACTTTGCCTGCAAACTGAGCAGTGATCAGAGTGATCTGATGTGGGGTTGCTTTGAATTGCATGGCATTGAACAGATGTTCTGCTTGCTGTCTCTCTTGAGGTTGTTACCTTATATTTTTGCTGTCTGAACATTGAGATGCTGCTTGTGCTTTGAATTTGGGTAACCTTTCAGATGCCAGTCTTGAGTAAAACTTGGGTGTGAAGTGTTCATCAAGATGTTTATCTGTCATTTCAGGTGTGTGGTTTTTGCACTGCAGTAATTTTTAGGTCCCCCAGTTGTTCTCAGTTGATGTCACAGATGGACAAGGGGGTTGCTAGCACGATCATGCCTGGAGTAGAAACGTTGTACTGGGTTTGCTGGTGGAAAAGATTTGGTGAATTATTTCCCAGGAAAGGCTAAACTGGGAGAAGCTCCCACTGTTGTAGCACTGAGCTGTCTCAGCTCTTGGCTCAGGAGCTTGCTCTGAGTGGGTTTGATACAGAAATAGAGCACAGAAGTGAAACCAGCCTGGGTTTCTTTTTGGAGACTCTGCCCAGCTTGGTTTATGCTCAGCAATAACAGCCTCAGATGAGCAGGAGTGTCCCAACAGAGAAGGGAGATTCAATCCACAGGGATTTGGGAGCAAATTCCTGCTGAGTGAAAGGCCAGGAGCTTTAAATGAGGTCTTTTACCTCCTTTGGAGTGGAATTGCCTTGGGATGGGGAGAGCTGCAGCTTGGTGTAAGCCCTCGTGGAAGATGGGATGGAGGTTCAGTCTCAGGTAACTGGCAGTGGAGAACTCTCCATTGCCAAACCTGGGAATAAAACCTGTGGATTTCTGCACTGAACGACATCTGCCCATACTCAGCCTTTAAAATGAGGGTGCACAGCTGTGCCCCTTTACAACTGCACATTTATACAATTTGTTTTGTAATTTTTCAGCACTGTTTTTTTCTGATTTGAGATTTAACAGAGTGCCCAGATGACCACAGACCTGTGGCTGTTGTGACAGGGTTTCTTCTTTGGAAATAAGCTAAATACAGCAAAGAGACCAAAAAGAAAAGAAGTTTCTTTTCTTTTCAGACAAAGGAAACTTTAAAATAACTACTACAGACATCCTCATAACATTTTTTCCCTGGGGTAGTGCCATGGGAATGCTGTAACAGGTGCTTAAGTGGAGATTCTAGATAGGCAAACATCTTTAAAGGAAACTTATTAAAGAGCTTTCATCTAAGCTAATATTTTCAGTCTTTGAGATTCCTGTGATCTCTAAATCCTTCAGTGACTTCAACTGTAATAAAACTTCATTTAGAATTTCTGTCTGAACTCCCTGCTCCTCCACAGGAGGTTCTGGGCTGGATGAAACAGGAATGGTGGAAAACGACCTATCAAGTAACACTAAGCTCATTAAGTCCTTGGCTTTGGGAGCAGCCCAGCCTGTCTGATCACCTGCTCAGAGAGCAGAGCTTCAGGAGCCTCTTCTTGGGGAAAGGCAAAAATTCCACGGCAGTCTTTTGTCTGCAGGTCTGTTAAGAAGCCTGGTCTTTAGTATGTGATTTTACAAAAGAATTAAGCAGGTGGAAATCCAGGGCAGGTGAAGTTGAGAGCAGCAGGAGGGGTTTGGAGAGGTGGGTGAGGCATGTCCTGAGCTCCTTCCTTCCTCTCACCCACTTGTGTGAAGGCTTTGGGGGGTTTCACTGATCCAGTGCCACTCTCAAAACTGCATCCAAACATCCCAGGGATGTTCAGCTTCTGTGAAATCAGGGAGCTGTGTGCTGCTGGCACCTGGGATGTGGTTCCTGTCCCTCTGTGCCTGCAGCTCCTCCATCTCCTCCAGCTGGGCACAGGCTGGCTTTGACCTCACACCTGGCTTTTAAACCTTCACCTGCAGACAAAGAACCAGGAGGATCTTGGTTCAGTTCCCTGTTCAATTCTGAAATAGTGGTACCAGATGTCTCCAATACCAAGGTACTGCTTTGCTCTGTAATCTCTCAGTTTGTGCTGCCTTTTTGACCATTCCAGCCGGATTTATGCCGGATTAAAGCGACGGTATAACCACGGATTTAGGGACACAACTGCAGCAGAAGCTGCCTTTATTTTGGTGCTTTCAGAGATCTGCTGGCAGGCTGTTTAATTACCTAAATGCTCTGTGAGAAACTGAGGAGTCCTGCTGCTCAGCCTTGCTTTTACCTCCTGGATACCAGGGAAATGCACTGTACCAGGCATGGTGTGTGCCTGCCTATTTTTGTTTTTCCATTGCTCACAGCCATGTATGTCAGCTGTGTCTGAACCCCTTGGAGAATCTCTGCCTTAAACAATCCTGCTCGTGTGTTTTACAGCTGTTATTGAATATATTGGGTAAAAATGGTCACTCCAGGTTTATCCATAAACACTGCAAGTGTGGCTACACTCCTCCATGCAGTGTATTTTATTATCAGTTTGCCTCCCTGTAAAATGCTCTGGGGTTGCAGCTTTTGTGGTGGTTTTTAACATCCTTCCCTAGGCTTTTTTGTGTTTTAAACAATCCCAGCTGGCAGAGGAGGACAGAGCACTCCCTGAAGCGTTCCCATGAGGAGCAGGACCCTGTGACAATGTTCCAGCTTTCCATCCTGGAGGCAAGAGCAGGGAAGAGAGATCCCCTGCAGTTACAGACCACCTAAAAACCTCTGTCCTTGGGGTGTGAGAGTTCAGTAGCTAAAAGTGAGGAGTTCCCTTCCTCTGGCCATCTAATGAACAACTTCCTCATGGATGTCCACTAAACTCAGCTCTCCCTCCTCCTCCTCCCCTCATTCCACAGGTTTAGCTTAATTGCAGGAAACTTGGCTTCCTGTTTCTCCCTGTCCTGGGGGCTGCTGCCTTGAGTAATGTGATAATGGAACTGTGTTAGTATTGGAGCTGTTTTTAAATAACACTTTGGGAGCTTGACAGAACACCAGAGGGTGAAATTAAACCTCAGCTGGTGGGATTTGGGTGGCTGGAAATGGCAAAGAGAAAAAGGAGGGGAGGAGCAGTAAAAACAAACTGGTTGTGCTTCACCTGATCAAAGGAGCTTGGGGAGATTTTGGGTGCTGTTAGGTCAGCAGGGAAGCGTCTGTTTGTGTCTGTTGGTGAAAACAACAGCTAAAGGTTATGTCAGGATCGTGGCTCAACTCCTCAAGTGTCTGGGGCACATTTTCTGACTCTGCAGTGGAGTTTAAGGGTGTTTCTTCGTGTCAGAGTTGGTGTGAGACCAGCTACAGTGAGCCCTTTGGAGAAAGTTGCTGTGTTAACTGTAAGTTATTTAAGTTATTTTGATGTCCCTGATTTCTTTAGACACAGGCAGCTCTTGGTGTGTGTTTTGTAGGAAGGAGGAAATCATGGATTTTGCTTTGTGTGCATGTTTCATTCTGGTTTGCTGATAAAGCTGCAGGAGAGAGGGAGCTGTGTAGTGGATCAGAGTTTATCTTGGATGCTGGTTATCTCAGGCTGATCAGTGCAAACGAGGAAGTGTTAAACCTCCTTTTGGGAGAAGGAACTTTCAGTTCCCTAACCCAGGTTATTATTGAGATACTGTGGAAAAACAACACATTAAACACTTACACAAACATTGGGAGTGTTTTTGGTGAGGCAAGGACCGGACTCCTTTCCATCAACTGCACGGTGTTAAATTGCCAAATCAATAATCCACAATCAAATATAATGAATTTTACTTGAATTAATGCAAAGCTGCTGAGAACTGGGAGCTGTGTGTTGTGTTAGCTGTCCACCTTGTGTCTGAGGGCTCTTTTTATTCCTGCAGAGTGACCAACAGCTGGATTGTGCCTTGGATTTGATGAGGCGCCTGCCTCCGCAGCAGATAGAGAAGAATCTCAGCGACCTCATTGACTTGGTGAGTACTGGATGCTGTCCCCACAAGGGATTTGTCTGTCCCCCTGTCCTTTGGCAAGGTTGAACAACCAACCAAGCAATGTCAGGAATCCAGGTGATTGTTTCGGGCTGTGTGTGCAGGGACACTTAGGGGTGAAGGGTCATTAGCAGCTCTCTTAACGAACTCGCTGCCAGGTGGGAGGCTGCTGTTTGAATTTGGGACAGTGTGTAGGGATGGATGCAGACCCTTTTACCTGGCTGTTACCTCCTGCTGAACAGCCTGCTGTGTGGAGCTGTGCTGCCCCACACGCTGCAGAAACACCGCTGAGAATCTCTGGAGAACACCCAAATCTATTTATAATTTGTGCTCCATCAGATGTTCTGCAGTCTAGTGGTAAAAACCAAACCTGGCTGACCATCTTGTGTCTGATACCTTTTTTCCTGCTTGTTCCTGGGACTTTTGTTGTCCTTTACACACTGCTGGGGAAGAAAACTGACTTTAGAAGGATTTCTAGGCTCGTTACACATCTTGTGATGCACGTTTGGTGCCAGCTGTCCCTTAAAACAGTGTGTGGCACAGTTTCCTCTGGAGAAACTGAAGGTGTTCCTGAAATATGGATTTAATTTATACAGAGTCTGCTAGTGGGAGAACTGGGTTCTATTGTCCAGTCTAAATACATGGCTTATCTCTGACCTAAGCTTCTAAATTTGTACAGAAGAGCAGCTGCTCAGCAGGCAGAGGTTTGGTTGGGAAGCTACGGTCAAAAAGTTGTGTCTGGCTTAAATTTCTCGAACTCTAAACATTTCTTTTACTTCTGGATGCCAAGATACAGGTAAGAGAGCTCTGGGTGTCAGGAAATAAATGATTCCCTGCAGGAAGAGATTATTTCTCTCTCTTGAAACCATTTAGTAATTGGCTACATCTGTGCCCCCAAAACTGTTGGCAACCTAAAGCGTTATTTTTGTGGCTGTTGCCAGAGGTAGGACACAAGTAACTAAATCACTGATCTGATCTGGTGTGACATGGTTGGTTTTGTGATGAAATTGGGAGGACTGGGTGAGTATTGGGGTTTGAGCAGCTCCCAGGACCACTCAGAACAAGGAGTTGTTTGGTAAGCTGGAGTGTGTAATTGGTCTGAGGTTTTTTAATGACTCAGAAAATTGCTGGGTACCTCTAAATGCTGGAATTACTTTTGGATGGTGCTCATTAGTGCTCTACATGCTTTCCATCAGCAACACGCTCCCTGGGCTCCTTTTCATAGCATAACACGAACCAGACCAGTTTGGTGCTTGTTAGAAGGAGGGTCTGTGACCCCCACACGAGGCATTGCAGCCCCTCTTCTGGGGCAGAGATGAAATAATTTGTTAAATCCAGCACCATTCCTTTATTGTTGAGACACCTGCAGACCTGTTCTGCAGCCACTCTCGGCCTGACCTGAAGTCTCCACTGGTTAGACAAGAGCAGAATGTTGCAGGTTGATGAAATTTGGGGGAGAATTGTAAAACGTGGCACCTTGACTTCTTTCTTGGCTTCCTTGTGCTGTGTTTCCTTGCCACGGTGGAGTGGGTGTGAAGCAGAGGATCATGGCAATATTTGGTGTGAAATTTAGGGTATTACTTGAAGTCTGTTTGCAGCTCAGTTTGCCGTGGTCCTTTTATAGGACTTGATATCCAGACTGATGGTGGCTGCTTGTTTAAGATCCACTGAAAGGAGAGAAGATGGCTTAGAAATGCCATTTTGTGTAAAGAGTTTTATAAATTAAGACAGTGAGTAACTGGCATCTCCCTTCCAGAATCCCAGGATGGTTTGGGTTGGGAGGGACCATGAAGCTCATCGAGTCACACCCCCTGCCATGGGCAGGGACACCTTCCATGAGAACACCTCGTTCCCAGCCCCGTCCAGCCTGGCCTTGGACACTTCCAGGGATCCAGAGGCAGCCACAGCTTCTCTGTGCCAGGGCCTCAGCACCCTCACAGGAAGGAATTTCTTCCAAATATCCCATCTAACCTCGTCCTCTGGCAGTTTAAAACCACTCCTAGGCTGGTGTTTCTGCTGGGAAGAGGAAGCACACTAAATTCCCTCCCTGAGGTGCCTCTTACTCTCTCCATGTTCTGCTGCTTGTCGCTCATAAAAGAGCATCTTGATCCCAAACTGAATACTACATGGACTGTGTCCAGGATTATCCAGGACTGTCCATGACTGCCCCCAAGTGTTGTGCTGACGAGGGAAATGCCTCAGACTCCAACATGAAGTGAAAGAGGGGGTGGAAGAAGAGAATTTTTGGGTCACTGGCCCTCATCAGCCCAGACACTTTTCATTCATTAGCAAAACAGTTTGTGGTTTGCCCTTTCACCACATCTATTGTTGGGTTTTTCAGGCTGCTGAGGCTTCAATTAGAGTTCATTAGAGACCTTGTCAATCACAGCACTCCAGAAGTCCTGCCTGAAAGAAGCTGTGCGTGGTGCTGGAAGTGGGCCTTGGCATGGAATGCTGTGCTTGGGGTTCAGTTAGTCATGATGTGTAAATGCACTATTCAGAGGCTGTCAGAATGTACAAGAGGACTTGTGGATCTCCACAGAAGGAGTTTGCTGTAAGCACATGCCTTTTTAAGGACAACTAATTTAAATTGGAATCATTTTCCGTGGAGCTCCTGTTAAAACTGTGAGCCTCAGAACATCTGCCTGTGGGCCAAGTCCAAGCTGGAAGGAAGGTCCCGAAAGGGGAAGGTGATTGCACTGCTCTTCAGTGCTTTTGTTGTGAAGATGCTCCAAGTCAAAGGTTGGACTTGATGAACTTCAGGGTCTTTTTCAACCTGAATTATACTGTGTGTAGTGACAGCACTTGGATGAGTGCTTGGAGTGGCTGAGCAGCTCATCCTGAAAGATCAGAACAATCCATGACCATTTTCCTCCTGCTTCCTTTCTCTTCAGGTCAGCTGGACAGAAAGTCAGCCCTCTGTACTTTCAGGTGTTCTTTTTCCAAAAGAAATCCCAAAAAAGAATCAGCTTCTGGACACCTCAGCAGCACAGGGTCACAACCTCCAGACTCCTTTTGTGGGGTGTTTTCTTCAGACAGCTTCAGTGATGTGTCTTTGAGGTGGCAAAGGGGGAAGGAAACTGGATTTATTGATCTGTTTATTTATTTATATTATTATTTATTGCCTCGATGGCTTTGACTCGAGCGTGGAAGTCGATGCACTCTCAGTCTTGGTGAAAGTTAAGCAGGTTCCTTTAGCAAGTACAAATTTCCTGCTGACTGTTTAATTTGGATGTTTGCCTGGGTGTGTATAATAGAAATTAGATGGAAAATCTAGCTGACTCAGGAAAATCAGATGCCTGGCATGGAGTGGGGACAGAAAATGGTCCTAGACTTGCCAGGAGAGCTCACAGCCACAGCTTTTTCCTTCTCTTCTCCCAGTAAGATTGGTATTTAAACAGCAGCCATTCCCAAAAGTGAAAGCTTAACAGAACCAAGTGATGCTGCCCTGGAAGAAATAAAGTGAGAATTCTTTATAGACACAGCAGTCATAACTTTGCTGGTTATTTTTTTAAGGCTCTGTTTGCAATTAAAGATCTGGGAGGTGATCAGCTCTCCTTTCTCGTCACAGGGGAATACTGAAGTATTTTTAGTAGAACCTGTTACTTTTTAGAAAATCCTGGAGTGATGAATCTTAAAATGTATAAACTTATGATTTTGAGATATTTAAATCTGCTTGCAAGCCTTCAGTCACTGAAGATCTATGAAGCTACAGAATTTACCCCCAGGCAAACTGCACTGCCTGGGCTGCACAGACCATAAAGAACATGAGAATGTGACTGGAGCTTTTTGTGTTTGGAGTCCAAGAGCCCGAGCAGGACTTGCAGGGAGAGATAAAATAATTGGATGCAGATGGCCAGCTGAGCGTCTGGCGAGGGTGGGAGATGTTTTAAACAAAAAAAATCAGGTCCAGTGAAAGCTGAAAAAGAAGGTGGTGGAAGCAGAAGTGCTTTGACAGCCCTGTTGGGCTCAAAGCTGAGTTTTTGACCTGCTGTTCTGCCTGGACTTGCTGACCTGTGGGATGAGCTCCCAGCAGCCAGGCAGTTTTCTAACACAAGGATTATTGGCTAAAGAAAAGGGCTCTGGCTCTCAGAATAAATTTATAGTGGTTGAGAGCAAGTTTTTTCCATTTGAGTGAGTGGCTGTAAGCAGGAGCTTTTCCAGCTAGCAAAGATTACCTCTGGATATCTTGATGGTAATTGGAGATAGCAATTAATGCATGTAAATTGTTAATGTGATGCTTGGCTCAGAGCTAGCAGCCCCACTTCTTGGCATGAGATTGGAAAAGGGAATTTCAATTCTGGCTTTATATAACTTATTATTTCTATTTTTAAGCCTTTTTGTCTTCCAGGCTCCTGCCACTGCACTGCTGATGTTAGAGACCCTTAAAATACCAGTTTAAATATCATTTGAAGGGCGTGTGTGTGAAGATGAATCCTAGCTGGAAACCTCCCTAACCTCCTTAAAGGATGGAGGGAAAAGCTGAGATAGAGCAATATCACTGGAGAGAATATTTCCTGCATATCCCTGAATCCTTGCTGGATATCCCCAAGCCCAGCTGGACTCTGACACAAGCAGTCAGGGTTTCCCGAGGTCTGGATGGCTCCTGGGAGTGGGAACAGGATACAGGAGCTTTCACCTGCAGGTCACTCTGTGGCTGCTTTTTGATTCTCAGAAGGGGAATCCAGCAAAAAAAACCCAGTTTTATCCAGCAAAGCACAGGAAGAAAGCCAAGGATCCTGTTTTATGAATGGTTGTCACCTTTTTAAATGTGGTTCCTCGAGCTGAATTCAAACGTTCTGTAATTAATGTGATGTGTGTGCTGTGACACAGTTAGCAAACAAACCTGGATTTGCAACCTTGTTAACATCTGTCTTTTTTGCAGAAAAAGCTCATTTGGCTTAATTTTGGTTTTGCCAATTCTTGCAGTGCTGGAATTCAGAATGCAAGAACATGAATAACACAGAGCTTTTTCCAGTATGAATTCTGTCTTGTCTGAACACAAAAGTCCATTTAATTGTCATTTCATAAACAAAGCTTGATGATTGTGACCAAATTGATTTGGTCCAAATTAATGGATGGATCAAATGAAGGTTTAGCACTGTGTGGATTTGTGGGAGTGACTTTACTGGTGGTTTTAGGCCCGAGATGAGTGGAGCCAGGCTTCCTTCTTGAGTTTCCACAACATCTGCTGGGCTGTGCCTGCCTTCTGCAGGAACAGGAAATTCTGGGGCTGTGCAAAGGACTCTGAAACATCACAAAAACGTTTTATTAGATGAAGGATCTGAGCTGGAAGTGTGCCAGAAGGGTTATTTTGTCAGAGGGTCAGGGCTTTTCTGTGTTTGAGTGGTTTCCTCAAGCCACAGGAGCAGAGCTTCTGTCCTCCCTTAATGTTGAAAGTTCACATGTGATAAAAATACTCACTTTGTGGTAAGATGGGGCTTTTAATTAAAAACTTCTCTCATCACATGTTGTGTTCAGGTAGCTGCAGGTTCAGGTACCTTGCAGATCCAAAACACAGATGGATCTCCTTGGCTGATTGAAGTTTGCCTCATCTTCCCAGAACTGTAGAAATGTTTGGGTTGGAAGGGTCCTTAAAGATCACCCAATCCCATGGGACAACTTCCACTGTCCCAGGTGGCTCCAAACCCCATCCAACCTGGCCTTGGGCAATTCCAGGGATCCAGGAACAGCCACAGCTTCTCTGGGCACCTGTGCCAGCCCTCCCCACCCTCACAGGGAAGAATTTCTTTCTAATTTCTAAAGTAAACTTAATCTCTTTCGTTTTGAAGCTGTTTCCCCTTGTTCCTTCTGCTTCTTTGAGCAAAAAACGTATACTCTCTAATTTTTCTGCATTTAGCACGGTTTTCCAGTGTATAAGGTTCCTGTGGAGGTCAGTAACGCTGACCTGTAAATAAATATGGAAAAAGACTATTTCTTAGGACTGGTACACCAGGAATGGTGCTGTTTCAGTGGTAGATGTGGTACATTTCAGTCCAGGCTGTGGAAGAAAACAGCCACCTGGAGTGGACACAGCCAAAATATTGGCTGTCCTGAGTGTGTGAAGTGCAGAATTTGATGCCATTCCTTGTGCTCAAAGCAGGGATGGGGACTCTGTGTCAGGCATGGAGAACTGAGGTATCACTCCTCTTTTGCTTTTAGATACTTGATTAAAAAATACTTTAAAAAATAATCCAATTGTTTAATTGCTAATAAGCTCATTGAAGCAAGGAGTCCAGAAGGAATGATTGAGCTTAGCTACTCCAAAAAACGGGTCCAGTTTCCACTTTGGCACAAGGGATTATTTGTCTTGATAGCAGAGCAGTTGCCTTAATTAAAACACTGTCCACATACCTGGGCAGCTCTGCTGGAGAATTTGGTTACAGGGGACAACAGGATCCTTGTTGGACACGTTTCCCTCACTTTCTCATTCAGGTTTTCTTTCCTCTGCACTACACATCCTTTGTGTATCTCCTCAGGAAAAAAATATCCCCCAAACACCGTGCCCTGCTCCTTCTGAATGATGCTGCTGTTCTTCCAGGCTGAGCCACCAATATCCTCCTTTTTTTCTTTTTAATTTACATTGAGGGTGGTCTCACTTCCTGAGAGCCACTGATCTGAGGGACCAAGAATTAAAGCTGGCCTTCAGCTGAAGATACAAGGTGCAGATTGTGTTCTTCTTGTGACCTGCCAGTGCTCAGAGTGGGAAAAGATTGTGTCAGAACAAAGGTGGGAGCCCAGGCTTTGCTTCAAAAACAAACCTGCAGTGTTTGCGTCAACGTTTTTGTGATGGATGGAACAAAGTCACTGCTTTTCATTTCAGTTTGGCCTGAGGAGTGCCTTAATTCTTGTGTTCCTAAGTTGAAGTCAAAATTCCAAAGTGCTCAGGCACCTGAGTGAGTTTTGGCTCTTTGGTTAACACAGAACAGCCTTAAAAGAAAAAATAACGACGCAAATCCATTGTTTGAGGTTGGAAATTCAGGGCATCTAAACAGAGTTGCCTTTGCTGGGATCAGAAGATAAACTAAATCCTGCAAGAGTCTGGATGTGCACAGCAGCAATTTAAATGTTTTAGTAAGATTCAACACTTGACATGGAAAAGAATCCTAAGGACTTAAATTCAGAAGGAATCACAGTCTCATGAACATAAAGCTGAAGTGTTTAAAGCTGCAAATTACCTTGTTCAAATGACTGCCTTTGCCTTGTAAGCAGTTTTCAAGGGTAGAAGAGGAAAGGCAGTGTGCACAAATTGTGAATTAATTCTTAGGAAGTACAGTTGATGTAATAAATGGTATAAAAATGACATTCTTGGGGGAACTGTGCCACACTCGGGTGCTTTTCCAATAATTAAAATTACATGAGTAGTTCCACCAGCTGGAATATCTTCTCTTTTTATAAATACTATAGAAATTTTCTGATATTTCCAAATCAGATGAGACAGTTTTCATTCTGCAAGACCAGAAGGGGGAAAGAATAGATTGCCTGAAGCCCTGTGGAGTGTCTGTACCAAGGAGACAGGGAATCTACAGCTTGTTTTACAATGGGGGGTTATAATACAGTGCAGTATTATATTCTAGTAAATGTGTGATATAATGCAGTCACTGTTATGGCTGTAGGGATAACCACAGCCCTCAGAAATTGGGAAAGAGACCCTGCAAATGAATATTTGTTAGCAAATCATCTACAGATAAGTTTAGTTCAAGAGATTGCATCTTAAACAAACAAGGGGTTACAAGTTCCTTCTGGTCAATGTGGGATTGTGCTCTGAGCCCTGCAGAAACCTCACACCAGGTTCTGTTCTTAAAAGTTAAATCTAAAAGTTTACTTGTGTGGTTTTTTTTTATAAGGGTTGTAAATTCAGCTTTTCTGCAAGGGAATCAACTCAGCCTGGGGTTTGGGGTTTCTTGTGGGATATTTGGGGTTGGAGGATTGCAGAGCGAGGCTTCTCGTGCTCCCTGACCACATGTAGGCTGTTCCAAAGAATCAAAGTGCAAACAGAGGCTGGGCAAAAGCCACTTCCTCCCAATTCTTTTTTTTTTTTTTTATAGTTAAGTTTTATAGTTTTTTAATAGTGTTTTCATCACTATTGCTCATCCCAGAGGCAGGTCAGAGCCAGGAGGGTGTTCCTGGCCAAGGGATGTGTTCCACTGGTCCCCTCTGGATCCAGCTGGGCTGGAATTTTGTGCCTCAGCCCAAAATGAATGGTTAATGAGGAAGAGGAGGAAGGGGCAGAGGGGATAGTTTCAGGGCTGTTGCAGTCCAAATTTGGTTTTTCTCCTCTAGGCTTCTTTCCTTTGAAATGGAGTGAATCCATTCACTGAGTCAATGGCTTGAAGAGAAGAAAGCACATTTCCATGTTTTCTTTATTCTTCCCTCCCCTTTTCATTTCTTATGAGTTGTGAATTCATCACTTCATGATTAATTTTGCCCTTGATTGCCTTTTGTCCTCATCTTCTCAGTCAGGTTTTCATCTCTATGATGCAGAGTGAAGTGTCAAAGAGATTCCCCACTGCTTATTTCTTGTTTTATTAGCACACTGTTACCCATCTGTTCAAGAACTTTTACCACTTGTCCTGTGATTCTGTGTTGTGTTGTTGGGAAAGGTCATTTTGCTTTAGTCCCATTGAAATGTGGACTGTTTTTCCAGCACAAAAATTAATTGTTTGACGCCAACAACTCAGGAATGATTGTTGATGGTCCATGGGATGGACTGGGGCTGCAAATTACCTGAAATGCGTGCAGTGATGGAGTCTCATGTCCCTGCAGGACATCACAGCCCCCTTCCACTCCAGCAGATGATGCTGGATTCCTTTAGCAGCTCCCTCATTGCCACTGCACTGTAAATATTTATCTTTATCCATCAGCCCTGGACAGTCTCTGCTCTGGCTGGCCTTGGCACAGAGCGAGCGTGGAGTGTACTGAAATGTGCTGGAGCACACCAGTGCTTTGGTAATTAAATCTGGAATTAAATCTGGAATTAAATCTGGAATTAAATCTGGAATTAAATCTGGAATTAAATCTGGAATTATTGGAGGTGGGAGCATAGGGGCATGTTGGAAGCGATTTCTTGAAGAGTTTGGGACAGATGTGAGCTGTTAATGACATGAACATAAACCTTTTTGTTTCCTCCCACCCTGCAGGTCCCAAGCCTGTGTGAAGATCTCCTCTCCTCTGTGGATCAGCCCTTGAAGATTGCACGAGACAAGGTGGTAGGGAAAGATTATCTATTGTGTGACTACAACAGAGATGGGGACTCGTACAGGTGAGTTCCCAGCCAGAGCTGCTGCTCTGTGAACAGCATCCAAGCCTTGCAGCCCCTTCTCCCTCTTATTTCAGCCAAAAAAAATATCAGTTATTTAAAGATTTAGAGCCCAAAATGTGCTGTTGTTACCTTGCTACAGCAGGGTGAGGGATGTATTTCTCCCTGGATTTAAAACCAGTCAGCTCTCTCGCAGAAATGGCCTTGATAGGAAATTAGAGCTCTGCAAGGTTATAAAATCTCTGGAATGGGTAATGACAGAAAAGAGATGATGCAAGCTGTGGGTTTAAACAAAATCATCTTCAGCTTGTACAAAACAGGATGGATTTGCCAGCTGGGAAAGGCTCTTTCATTCATGTTTTGCAAGGAATTGACTGATTTTGGACTCAGTGTCATTAGTTCCGTTTGCAAATCTTGGCCCAGGTTTTTACCAAAGAAAATGAATCCCCATCTACCAAAATAACTGATTTATTCTGAGGACTGTAGACAAAAACAATGAAAATATTAGAACCCTCTAAGCTGTGTATAATTACAATATAATGAATTTTGAAGTGGGAGGGGCTGTAATACTTTAATGGTACAATCAGATTTCAGTGTTTTGGCTGCCACATTGAACAGATTCTCTCTTTTAATGTGTTTTCCTCTAGCTTGACATTAGGACAATGTTTTTAATTTATATTTAAATCATCCCCCCCCTTTCTCTCATTGCCTGATTTTCCTTAATGGTTGTAGTGACAGTGGCACAGTTCCAGATATTTAATTTTAGAATCATGAGTTGACAGTCCAGAAACTTTGGTGATTCCTTAACGAAGGGTGCTGAGCTAACGACCCCATTCATCTCCTGTCCTGAATTAGCGGCTCAACCATCCAGCTTCTTCTGGGGATGATTCTTAGGCTTCCACTTGTATCTTCAATGTCATAATTTACATTTTAATGCTTGGAATTATCTCCAGGAAGAATCTGGCTTTGCTCTGTGAAGATTTGATGCAGTGTTTTACGTTCATCTGGCCGGAATGTTTCAAGAACTGTGTTTCAAAGCGGAATTTCAGAAAATATTTTTTAACAAATCTTGTTTTTTTTTCCTTTGGCTCAGGCATCACTGCAGAAGCAGGTGAGCTTGTAAAGGACTCGAAATGAATTGGTTGAGTTGCAGGAAAGGTCCCTCTCTGATGTGAAACACATCTGTGTGTGATGATTTACACAGAGAGCATGCTGAGATTCATTTTGTCCTAGAAAACATGGAAGTGTCCTAGAATGAGAGTGGATGCAGAGTTTGACAGTGCCTCTGGATTGTGGCTGAGTGTAAATCCTCATGAGTTGTTTAAAATATAACCTGTTACAGGGGGCAGGACCCAAAGGTGTCACTCAGGTTCTTTAGGGTGCTACTCTCATATTTAGAAACTATTCCAACCTTCTACAGAAGAGCCTGGTGCCTTCTAAAAGCATTTTGCATTAATTCTGTGTGCCCCATTAGCAGCTACTTGCATTTAATCTGAAATAGCAGATAAAAGAGGAGTTTAGAGCTTCTGCCCCCCACGAGATGTCCCCACACAGCTGCAGCCCCTCTGGCAGATGCAGGAGGAGGGATTAAATCCTGAATTTCTTGTTGGTCTTTCAAGAGATGCTTTCTCCCTGAAGCTGTGATGTTTCTTGGAGCCCCTTTGCATCCTGCTCAGGCTGTTGATATGGACATCAACCACCAGGGACACAGGGAACTGGAAAAAGGCACTGGTTAGACAGTAATGGGACATTGTGCAATCACTAATAACCCCCTGGGTTTAATTAGGGCACAAGACAGCCCTTCCTCTAAGGTCAGTGTCGCTCTTGCCTCTGAAATTTGCTCCATCTCTTTCTGAGAAGGTATTAAATAGTTACAAGGAAGCAGGAGGAATTCAGTTTTAAAAATCACTTTGAAATTTTCAGGACTTACTAAGTAACGAGGTTTCAGAAAAGCTCATTCATTTGTTCCTCTAGAACAGGCACCACGTGTTAATTGCTGGCATGAGAGAATCCTGTTCCTAAGGCTTCTGATTCAGGCATTCTGGATTGAAGTGATTCTTCCTTCTGGAATTGATTGGTCCCAGCTCTGATTCATGAAGTAAATTCTTTTCCTTCAGCACACAGCAGAAACCTTTGAAACCCCAGCAGCACTGCCCTGTGCATGTAAATCCCATCCTGTGCCCATGTCCAGACACTGCTCGTGCCTCATAAAATCTGCAGTTGTTAGAGGGAACTGGCTCTTACACTAATTTAAATTACACTAATTTAAACTAAATCAATTAGGCCAAGATCTAGGAGGAGTTCACTGGGCTTTTAAAAGCCTTTGATATTTCCACAGCCATTTTTTTCAGAGCCACACGCTCAATTAGAAATCCCAGGGAATCTCCTATTCCCTGCCTGCATCCCCAATTCCCGCAGAACCTTTTCCTCGTATGGGACAGGCTGCAAATTGCATTTCTTTCAGCATTAATGCAAGGATTTCAAAGCATTCCATGGGCAACTGAGCCTTGTTCTCCTTCAGCAGGAGCGGTGGGGCTGGCTAGTCAGACTTTCTCACTGGGAGTCCAGTTTTATAGGGTTGGGTTTTTTCAGTGGCTTTACAATTTGACTGGGAATTTGCCTGGGAAAAAAGCTGCTCTAGGAAATGAATATCCTAATGCCCAGCCCACTGCAGTTTAGTCTTCCCTTATATTTAGACAGGCTTAGTTTGGTCTGTGTTGAACGTGGATCAGACTAGAAGATTTTTGGAGTCTCCTTAGGTAATTTTTATTTTCTTCGTATTATCAAATCCTGCTTGTGGGAATCTCACAGGTACTTCTGTGAGTGCTCCTGGAACAATAAAGGTTTGTGAAGGATATCAGACAGTCATGGAATCCACATTGGGAAGGCTGTGCTTTTATTAATTATTTTGTTTTTAATATTAGACTTCAAGGTCCCTGACTTTGTCCATACATTTCCACTCGAAGTGTGTTTGATCACTCTGTTAAATGGAATCCTTATGGGGAATTTGGGGCCAACAACACTGAAACCTGTTAGCTGAAACACAAACCATTCTCTTTTGGGGAAATTAGAGGTCTGACTTTGGAAATTTAAGTGCTTGTCCATCTGTCTTTCTTCAAATAACCTCCAGTTAAGTGTTTAAATGTGTTGTGAGTGCATTTCCACAGAAATAAAAAATACTGGGCCGTGCTGGGAGTTTTTTTTTTGTTGTTGGTAAAGCCACTGCTGGCTCCAGCTGGAATGGGATGAAAATGCCACGAGCTGGAGGGGGTCTGTTGTGCCCCTCAGCTCTTCCTGCAGCCAGGGAAAGAGGTTTGGGGTTTGGAGATCTCACAGTGGCTCTGTGGGAGCACCAGGAGGAATTTTATGTGAATCTCTCCCAGATTTCAGAGGTTTTAGGTAAAGGAGTGAAGGAATAGCTGAGAGGGGAGCTGATCCCTGTCTGTCCCTGTCTGCAGGGAATGGGCAGGGGCTGATCCCAGCTGAGCACGAGGAAGAAGAACCTCACACACTCTGGAGCTTGCCCAGGGAGGGTGTGGGGATCCCTCACTGGAGATGTCCCAGATCCATCCCCACACAATCCTGTGCCCCTTAACTCCCTTCCAAAGCAACCACATTTTAAGCAGCTGTTTAAAATCACAAAATTCCGGGATCACTGAGGTTGGAAAAACCCTCCAAGACCATGGAGTCCAACCTTGACCCATCCCCACCTTGTCCCCAGCACTGGGTGCCACATCCAGCCCTTCCTGGGACACCTCCAGGGATGGAGACTCCAAACCTCCCCAGGCAGCCCCTTCCAATCCCTGAGCTCCCTTTCCATGGGGAAATTCCTCTGATATCCACCCTGAGCCTCCCCTGGCCCATCCTGAGGCCATTCCCTCTCCTCCTGTCCCTGTTCCCTGGGAGAAATCCTGATCCCCCCGGCTGTCCCCTCCTGTCAGGGAGTTGTGCAGAGCCAGAAATTCCCCCTGAGCCTCCTTTTCTCCAGGCTGAGCCCCTTTCCCAGCTCCCTCAGCCTCTCCTGGTGCTCCAAACCCTTCCCCAGCTCCATTCCTTTCCCTGGACATACTCCAGCCCCATCTTCTTGTGGTGAGGCTCCCAGAACTGGAGCCAGCCCTGAGATGAGAGCCACCACCTGAAAACATCACCTGGTTTGTGACACAGCAACTCCACTTCTGCTCTCACTTTTCATGCCAGGTGTGGCTGGGAGGAGTGAAGGAAGCAAAGCAGAGCCTGGGCTTTGTGCTTTGCATCAAAAAACTCAGACCCACCCCTGACTTTGTGAGAAATGAATTCCCAAGGGCTGCAGAGAAAAAGCTTTTCCCTGTGGCCAGCACTGGGAGCTGCTGCTGCAGCCAGGGGCTGGGAGGAGTGGGGAAAAGGGGAGAGAGAAGGTAGAGGTGCTTTCCTTTAAGCCAGCTGTGATATGTGTAAGTTGGTTATCCCAAGGGGAAATGAAAAGCAAAATGCAGGTTTGCAGAATGGGAGTTGTAAAAGCCTCAAGCAGACGGGCAAAGGGTTCCATTAATCTTTTAATACCAAATCTTTCATTAAGAACACAAAAATCTCTTCCACACCTGCAGAAATTGTAGTAAAACCTGCAGCTTTACAAACCCTGTTAAATCCTTCAGGCTGTTCAAAGGGTTCCCTAATGTTATACTGAATGTAGAGTTTATTTCAAAGCAGAATAGTGGAGGAAAACGTGGACCTTAATCATAGCCAGCAGTGTTTGGCTCAGATACTGTCAGATCCCAAATAAACTACACAATCGATTTGTATTTGCATGAAAACACTTTTAAATATTTCATGTTCAACAGCTGAAGCCTTGTTGTTGAATATATAAGAAGGAACAGATTGAAACCCAAGAGATACTTTTTATATAGAAAATCCTGATGCCAGGGGATGGTCCCCAGGTGAGTTTTGAGGGCTCAATATCTCCTTTTTGTTTTGTTTTGTTTGAAATGGCTGTGGAGAGTGCAGTTCTTTACAGCTAGATTGCTCTGAGCACCGTTTTTTTTAATGGGATTTCAGCATCTGTGGGTGAGATCAGACCTGAAAGGTTCAATATAAAAATATATCGAATATATTCAATATTAAAGCCATGGAATGTCCTGAGCTGGAAGAGATCCCCAAGGAGCATCCAGGCCTTGCACAACAATCGCAGCCTGGGCATCCCTGGGAGTGGTGTCCAAACACCTCTGGCAGGCTCTGTCTGTCTGTCTGTCTGTCTGTTTCTCGTGTCCCCTGCTCTGACTGTCCCTTTCCTTGTCTCCCTGGCAGGTCACCCTGGAGCAACAAGTACGACCCTCCCCTGGAGGACGGTGCCATGCCCTCGGCTCGCCTGCGCAAGCTGGAGGTGGAAGCCAACAATGCCTTCGACCAGTACAGAGACTTGTATGTCAGTCCTACCCTCAGAGCCCTGTCTGTCTGTCTGTCTGTGTGTGTGTGTGTCTGTGTGTGTCTGTGTGTCTGTGTGTGTGTGTGTGTGTGTCTGTCTGTGTCTGTCTGTGTGTCTGTGTGTGTGTGTGTGTCTGTGTGTGTGTGTGTGTATGTCTGTCTGTCTGTGTGTGTGTGTGTGTCTGTCTGTGTGTGTGTCTGTGTGTGTGTGTGTCTGTGTGTCTGTCTGTGTGTCTGTGTGTCTGTGTGTCTGTGTGTCTGTGTGTCTGTCTGTGTGTCTGTCTGTGTGTCTGTGTGTCTGTCTGTGTGTGTGTGTCTGTGTGTCTGTCTGTGTGTCTGTGTGTGTCTGTGTGTCTGTCTGTGTGTGTGTGTCTGTGTGTCTGTCTGTGTGTCTGTGTGTGTGTCTGTGTGTCTGTCTGTGTGTCTGTGTGTCTGTCTGTGTGTGTGTGTCTGTGTGTCTGTCTGTGTGTCTGTCTGTGTGTCTGTCTGTGTGTCTGTCTGTGTGTCTGTCTGTGTGTCTGTCTGTGTGTCTGTCTGTGTGTCTGTCTGTGTGTCTGTCTGTGTGTCTGTCTGTGTGTCTGTCTGTGTGTCTGTCTGTGTGTCTGTGTGTCTGTGTGTCTGTCTGTGTGTCTGTGTGTCTGTCTGTGTGTCTGTGTGTCTGTGTCTGTCTGTGTGTCTGTGTGTCTGTCTGTGTGTCTGTGTGTCTGTGTGTCTGTGTGTCTGTCTGTGTGTGTGTCTGTCTGTGTCTGTCTGTGTGTGTGTCTGTCTGTGTGTGTCTGTCTGTGTCTGTCTGTGTGTCTGTCTGTGTGTCTGTGTCTGTCTGTGTGTCTGTCTGTGTGTGTGTCTGTGTGTCTGTGTGTCTGTGTGTCTGTCTGTGTGTCTGTCTGTCTGTGTGTCTGTCTGTGTGTCTGTCTGTCTGTGGCCCCTGGGGCAGGCAGCGCTGGGCTTTGTGCTGCCAGACGTGAGCAGATCTGGCTGAGCTGCTCTCCCACCTCCTTTAACAGATGGATGCTGTCTCTGTCCTGGCATCACCTGGCTTCCTTTTCATCTCTTAAGTTTAAATCATCTGGATTTTCCATTCCCTCAAGGCTGTACTCTTAAAAAAAAAAATCTCAGTGTGCAGCAGCAACTCTCACATCTCCCAGAAAAACAACAGGCACCAGAAAAACACCAGGCAGCAAACACTGAATTGCAGCAGTTGCACAGGGATTGAGCTCCTTCTGCTGCAGGGAGCTTCTTTCAGGCCCTGTCTTATTAAAGAGGTGTAAAACAAAGGAATTCAAAGAGCACGTGGGAGATAAATCAAGGAGATAGATCAGGTTTTTTTAAAGAAGCAATAGGGAGCTGTCTGGGTGAGTTATCAGTTGAAGAATTTTTCTGTGAGTACTGGTCCTGCACTGCACTTCCCTCCAAATCCTTGGGATCTGATCAGGTTCAGCTCTGTGGGCTCCTAAGCAGAGCTGGGGTGGAAAGTGATGCTAAAACTACTCAGTGAGTGCTGCAAATCAAAATAAACCAGTAATTGTGTCTTCACTGGGACACTTTCTTAGGGAGGTGTCTAAAGACCATAAAAAAAAAGTGAACAAACTTCATTGCTGCTTGGTGTTGCCTGAAAAGGGAGATAAAACACCGCCTTAGATGTAGTTCATCATGTTACAGTGCTGACAGGAGCACGTTAAAAGGAATTTTTCCTGCTGGATTCTGTGGCTCAGTGTAAATGTAGCCTGTCCAAATGTGTTAGACGTCACACTTTTGTTACAGGTATCAAATTTTTACTTCTTTTCATGCGTTATTTTCATAGCTCTCCAGCTTCTCTTGTAAGTAACAGTTGTTATTGGTATCTGAACTGACTGGAAGAAAGGAATTTTGCATATTCAGCAAAGCCAAGTTTGGAGTTACTCCCCAGATGCAGAACAGAACAGGAGCAATAAGATTTTTAATACCCTGAGACGAAAATCAGGAGGTTTATGGAACCAAGGTTGTCTTTTTAAATCCCTCTCTGCTCAGATGACCATGAAATCATGGCTGGATACAAAAACTTCTTTAAACAGCTTGAGTTTGCTGGAAGGAAAGCACAGGGCAGGTTTTTCTGACTGGGGTGAATCTGCTGAGCCCTGCTCAGCCTGTGGGGTACCTTTATATAACAATCCTCGTGTGTTGTGTGCAAGGAAAAGGTGAGGTTGTTCCAAATTCCATCCTTCTGTTTGTCAGTGGAAGTTCTACAGGCAGGAATGGTCAGAGGGGATCCAGGACCTGTTGTGATCCCAAAAGTGGAGGAGGAAAAGAGGACAAGGGGGGGGCTTAGGTTTGGCTGAGCAGCATTAAAGAAAAATAAAATTGTGGCATTGTGGAAAGAATTTGCAAAGTTAAGGAAACTTAACCTCGGTGTCTGAAGGGTTCATCATGCTTAAAATCAGGATTTGTACTTCACCTCCAGCAGAGATGTGGAGAGAAACAGGCTTTGGGTGCTGCAGTGTCCTGAATCAGACAACTGGATTTTTGTGTTCTGACAGCAGAAGCTTCATTTTTCCTTGGAGATCAGAGGGTGGGAGTTCAGAGGTGGTAACAAGTGCCAGCTCCTCTCAGTGCTGCTCTTCCAGCACCTGGGGTTTGGAATGACTGCAGTTCCTCAGGGAACAGGGATGGCAGTGGCAGGGATGGCACTTCCCTGGCCCTGGGAGCGGAGGGAGGGCACGAGGCGTCCTGGGATGAACCAGCATCCTTCTGAATTCCAGGGACAGCGCTGGGGGTGCTTGAGGCTCGTTGGGGTATTAATCAAAGAGCTAAATGTGCTGGCAGCCCTCAGGACTGGATCTTTTGTGGAATTCCAGGTTCCCCCTCCAGGAGCAGGGGTCAGTCTGTAGGCAGTGTGCAGAAAATGTGCATTTTGAGTTGACCTGCAGAGGTTTTCATCATTTCTGTTTGCTCTGCTGGCGTTGCCTGCTCACACAGATCCTTCACAGGGACACCAGGCTAATTGATACTTCACATTACAAATGTGAATTCACAAATTCTCTCTTAAAAAATTTACGGTTTAAGTGCAGTGGCTGCAGATGAGAATGGTGCTGAGGGAGAAGCCTCAAATCTGACACGTCAGCTCCTCACCAGCAGCCCCTTAATTCTGTCCCTCTGTGGGGCAGAGAATGTTTCTGAGCTGCCTCTGTTACCACAGTTTTATGGAAGAGAGGTAACAGTGAATACAAAATCACAGCACTCACATGGAACACCGGATCCCAGCCTGCCTGAATTTCCTGGGCTCTTCAGGCTTTATTTTTTTCCTATAATGAGAGTTTCTGCTGGGTTTTTCAGAGCAAGCAGTGGCTTTGTGTCCAGCCTTGCTGGACAGCTTCCAGTGTTCCAGGCTGCTCCAAGCCCTGTCCAGCCTGGCCTTGGGCACTTCCAGGGGCAGCCACAGCTTCCCTGGGCACCCTGTGCCAGCCCTCCCCACCCTCCCAGGGAGCAATTCCAGCCCAAAATCCCACCCATCCATGCCCTCTGGCAGTGGGAAGCCATTCCCTCTTGTCCTGGCACTCCAGGCCCTTGTCCAAAGTCTCTTTCTGTATTTCCAGCTCCTTCAGGCACTGGAAAGCCCCAGTCAGGTCTCCCTGGAGCCTCCTCACTTCACTCCTGAGCTTCCAAATCCCCCTGCTGCTGGTCATTCCAGCCTCTGTAGATAAACAGAGAACATTTCTGAGAACATCTCCATCCCACTGTGCTCTCCACACCGTGCTCCAAACCTCCCCTGGACCAGCTCCCACTTTACCTTTAACACAGAAAGTGCTGATATCTCACAGAGCTCATCTCAGGCCTCTCCCAGCTCTTCAGATTCCTTCAGATTTTCCTTCTGTCGGTCCCATCTGGCCCACACACCTTTCCTTTTTAGATTTCTCTGTTTATCAGGTGTGGTAAGTCTCCACCTACATCCAGTGAGTCACTGCATTGTGTTTGCCATTTCCCAAGGGGTTGGCACCTGCTGTGGTGGGTGTTTTGAGGGAAACAGCCTGTTCATGGATTTGTTAACAGTTTGTGTGGAATAATCCAGTCAGATTTGCTGGTTAGCCACCTTAAAAATTCAGTTTTGTCCTCAGAAGATTAGTGGCTACTGAGTGACTTCGAGGAAGTGTTGTAAAATTGCATGGAATAAAATCACGTACCTGGAGAAGAACAATTCTGCTGAACCCTCAGTGCCCATGAACCAGTGCTGAATTTGCCTTAAATATCTGTTTTAGTGCCTCTGGAGTTTCCCACCTTTCCTTTCTTTCATTTGGGTTAAAGAGGAATAGCACCAGGTTTCAGTTCCCATCTCTGTGTTAAACAACAAGCATATTTCTCAGTTATCTGTTTTCCCAAAATCCATGTCACTTTCCCAAAAAACAACTGTTCCATTTCCATCTCCTGCTGCCAGCTTTAACTCCAGCAGTGCCTGGAGCTAATGCCCTGCTATGTTTGTGTTCAGTGGGTTATTATTCCCAGATGGAATTCTAATATCTTACACCACTCAGTTCCAGCCTTGGCTTTCCTCTTGCAATATGGTGAAGATCATTTCTTCCAACACATGGTTGTAATTTATTGCCCTTTGCTTGACGTGTGTGTGCTTGATTGAAATCAAAGTGTAATGAGGACCAGGGCAGCTGGTTAAATCTCCCCTATTTTAGATTCTGCCTTCCCTTGTTTTGGGTTGGAGATAATCAGGGCTTTAATTAAGTAATCTAATGGTTCTTTGTTGTCTGGAAGAAATAATTTCTGGAGTGATTAAATAGACCTCCCCTGGGAAGGATGCTGCTGATCTGTCTACAAACAGGATGAGTTTTGGCAACTTTGGACTGGTTTAGTGGCTGACATGCATTTAGAAAGCTATTCCTCCTTTTTTTTCCATGGCTTAAATTGGATTTGTTGGTGCTTTTGATTTTTAACAGCTTTAAAAAAAGATAAAACATCATCTTAATCATTTTGCTCCTGAAAATGTTTGCATTGATTAAGATTCTGAGTTTCCTCAACAGAGTGAGCAATGAAACCTTTTGAACTTCTTCTTCTGTCTGTGTTTTGATGTAGATCCATTTTTAGTTTGTTATATTAGATCTTTGGACCAGGAATTTGGTAGGAGTGGAAGGAGGTCTGGGAGAGGATTGACCTGTGAAACATCTTTGTTGTGTGTAATCCTTTTATTATTGAATTTTGATTGGAATCTGGTCCAGAGCAGTTATTGCAGTTTTGGACAGCTTTAGCAGTGCTGGGGGTTTGCAGGGTGGATATTCCTGTCCTGTGCTGTTCCCTGCACCCTCTGCCCTTGGAGGAGGAATTCCCTGGAACTGTGGGGATTGAGGACCTTTTTGCCAGAGTTGGGGCAGTGAAGTCCCAGATCAGTTTGTCCTTTCATTTTTAGAGTGCTCAGTGCTGACTTTATTTTTTTTTTAATTTTTATTACTATTTATACTCTACTGTATTTTTTTATTACTCTGTTTAACCTCATGGAACATCCTGGCTTTGCTGGACTTCAGGGATGTCTCATTTTGACTGACCTGTGCTGTCATCTGTACCAAGTGTGTTCAGATGGCTGGTTTAACTTTCTTTAGCTTTTTTACCCTTTTTCCTAGTTAATTTTGGATTCTGTGCTTGAACACTGCCTTAGTCCACTTGTCCCGATAAGAAAAAATGCAAATCTCTGTTAGTGCAGCCCTTGGGCTGTTTCTGAGATCTGCTGTGATGTCATCTGAGTTCTCCTTCCCTGCCCAGAGCCTGTGCTGGAGTTCAGGCTCACAAAGCACCTCAGACCCTCGGGGTTTGGAGCAAGTGCTGCATTCATCTGTTTGCCCAGCTCCGCTGTCCTCTGTGCACGGAACAGCCCCAGTTCCACCAGCAACAGACGTGAGGGTGTGATCAGGGCTTGCTTTCAGCACAGGCTGCCCGGGGATGGCCAAGCCCAAGGTTGGAGCTCACCAGGGGATGTGGCAGCTGTGAGCCCTCTGTGAACCCTGTGTTCAAACCTGAGCTGGGAGCCCCTGCAAAGCTTTGAAGTGACTTTATTGCCATCAGCTCCCTGTTCCTCATTACTGCTGCAGCCCTTTGTGCCGCCTTTCTCCTGGGCACGGCAGTGTCTGGGCCCTGCAGATGGAATCCAGATGGGTTTGTTGTGCATCCCAGCACTGGGGAATCTGCCTGTGCATCCCTCTGCTGCCTGGGGATCTGCAGCACAGGCTGCGACACCAGCACCGTGTCACCGGGGACATCCTCGGCTCAGGCTCAAAGGGTGAGATAAAATCTCCCAAGACAGGTTTAAACCACCAAGAGTTTCTCTGGTTTTATGTCTGTGTGCTTTTACAATTACAGCCATGCTGTTTTTCCCGAGGAAATTATTCAGGTGTAGAAAGCAGAGTTGGGATTCCCTCCTCAGCCTGCCCATGGGCAGCTCAGAGCAGAGTTAATATTGAAGTTGTTGATGAATGTTGCACAAATTAGAGGATCTTCTTAGAAAGGAGGGGGAAATTATATCTAATTTCATGCTGGAAAATGAAATAATCTGATTTTTTTTTTTTGCTTTGGGAGTTCTATTTTGGAGCAGCTCTGCACACACTGCATTCTTATCTTCTGAATCGGAGATGTTGGGTGGAGGAGGAGGAGGTTTTCCCTTGGGTTCCCACGGTTCTCTGTAATTACATAAAAACTGAACACTTGGATTAGGAGGTCAGCATTGATGATGCAGCACTGTCCTCAAACACTGCTCTCTGAAGGCTTTAAATCCCTAGGAAGAAATGACTTAGGTTTAAAAATGAGATGAAATTTTAAACTGTCAGTTTATTGTGATCTGGAATTTTTGAACTGCTTGTCTCTATTAATACTTTGCATTGTACAGACAGAAATTTACCTCATGCCCTCACAAATGTAAAAGTGTTTTAATGATGGAATTTGAAAAGAGAGAAACTTAAACAACATCAGCCTTCTTGTGGCAGATCTGATACAGAATTCTTCTGTCAGAGAATTGATGCCACGTGAAATCCTCAGCCTCCAAAGATTTTGGCAAGGTTAAAGCACGACAACAGAAGATTTCTGTCCAGGTTTGGATTTCAGCTGGAATGTGGCAGTGTGAGGATGGCCACGGGAGGAGGCTTTGGAAGTTTCCTGGTGCTAATGAAGCAATTCCCTCGTTTGGACACGTTCCAGAGCGACCCCTTGTCCTGCTCATTAGGTGGCTGATGGAATTCTTGATGGAAATTTGATGGAATTCTTCCCAGGTCACTTCTCCAAAGGGATTTGGTGCTTAAATTCCATCTGCCAGGAGCAATCAGATGGGAAGGAAAATGTGAACAGTACAGCTTTCATTAATGAAAGGTGCTAGAAAGCACAAACCTGGCTTTTTTTTCAATTTTTTGGGAGACTTTCAGGATCCCATTGTTTGGATACTGTTTTCCTTCCTTGCAGAGTTCCTGCACTTCACAGCTCTGCTGAGCAGTTTGAGTCATCCCACCGTGGTCCAGATGTGTGCTTTTAAGTACAACTGGCACTGAAGTTACACATACCTAACTGGATTGGTATGTTTGCTCCAGGGATTTTTGCACCTGTGTATGCTGGAAAGAATTCCTGTAAAATACCTGTACAGAGCCCCCCGGGCTGAGTTCATCAAGCAGGGTGCAAAACCCCTGGGCTGTGCACAGACATTTTGCCTTCTTCATTTTCAGTGTCTGGGTGAGGTTGTGGAAGTTCTCCTGGGGCCAGGGAAGGAGAGAGGAGCTGTGAATGATCAGAGGGAGAAATGTCACATCCTGCTCACTCCTGCTGCCAGCCCGTCCTTTCATCAAACAACTCCCGAGGGAGGCAACAATTGTTACCTGATCTCCTGAAGAGTTTGTTCCTCCTCCTTGAGGTGTGGGATTGCAGGGGATTTGTTCAACACCTGAGTTTGGAAGGTGGAAGTTGCTGGAATTTGCCGCTTCCTTCATATTCCTGTTGTGATTCCCGTGCTGGTGACAGGGGACGGGCTCGGTGGGAATTGTGTCGCCACTTTGCCACTGCAGCCTCCTGTTGCCATGAGAGCAGCAATGTTTGCTTCCTCACCTCGGCATTTGGGAAATGTTTTGGGTTGCTGTGACTGCAGTCATTGTCAGTCTTGTGAAAACACGTGGAGCTGGATGCTCAGCATTTTCCTTTGGGGCAGCATTTTTAAATGCCACTTTTCTCGGAAGTCTGTTGATTTAAATAGCTGGAGACATCTCCCTTTCTAGTTTCTAGTTTCAGAAGCTGAACTTCTGGAGCTGGCAGAAATTCCTACTATTTAGGGAATAAAAGGAAATCTATTTTTCTGCTTTAAATGAGCCAGTTTGAAACCCTGGGAAGGTTTGCAGAGCCAGGCTGAGGTTCCAGGTGTCTTTGGCATCAGGGGGTTGGGAGTGCCATAAGCCACAGACTTTTTGATTTTTGTCTCTGGCTCTCAGCTGCTGAGTGGAAAAATGCACAAATATTTATATGGATGAGTGATTTGGTTCTGTAGTTGAAAGTCAGAGCTTGCTTTTATTGCTGTGGGGTGAAAAGTCGTTTTCTCCGCAGCGATGTCAGCGAGGCTTGGGGGAGCAGAGCGTTATCAGGAGAGCCACGGGGCCTTTTCTGAGCTGTCCTTCAGTGTAAAACAAAGTGATTAATCTGCCCTCCTTTCTTGAGGCTGGGGGATTTCCTCCCCTGTCACATCCCTCTTGAAGTTACAGCTTTCTTCTGGCCACAGCTTCTATTTCATGGCTACAGCTCCGGCTCCTCAGACGAGTTTCCATCCTCTGGCTCCACCCGCTGCAACTTCAAACACTTCATAAAGCTTTGGATCACTCTTAGATTAAATATTTTCTTTTATTCTTGCATTTGTAAAGTAGGTCAGTCTTAAGTGTGACATTTTTTGTATAAAACAGCTTTTTCCAGGAGTTCTGTGGTTGATGAGTAACGAATATAAAAATTCAGTGTTTGATCGTGACATTAAAACTTTAATTGATTTTAAGTGAACTGCTGTTCTGAATTCTCTTAAGGAGAATTAATGATTAATGATGCCTTTTTGTCACCTTTCTGGGCAGCCTTACAAAAAGTTATTTTCCCAGAGATAGAAAGTCCTCCCCAAGGACAAGGGGTTGGTCTTGATGATCTTTTGAGGTCCTTCTAACTGAACCCAGCTATGATATAATTTATCAGTGGTTTTGTTAATCAAGGGACATGACAACCATGAAACGTTTTTTTCATTGTTTTATAAGAAAGTTTTGTCTGTAGGTGAAGTCTGATCTGGACTGCAGCACTGATGGGTGTCCTTAGGCAGGGAGCAGAGGTTGCTTTGCTCTGAAGCTGTCCTTTGAGAATGGTTTGTCCCTTGGGGTGTTGGAGGTGCCACAGTGGGAATTCCTCCTACTTGAGGCCTCCTGGACATTCCAGAAACATCTGCTGGATGCTTTGGGGGTTGCAGCCAGGTGAGGGTCGGTCTCTCCTCCCAGGTGAGGAAAGGAAACGGCCTCCCAGGTTGTGCCAGGGGAGGTTTAAGTTGGATATTGAGGAAAAAACTTCAGGGAAAGGGTTGTGGAGCGTTGGAGCAGGATGTCCTGGGCAGTGGTGGAGTCACCAGCCCTGGAAGTGTTGAGGAAAGCCCTGGATGTGGCACTTGGGGGGTGGGTTAGTGCTGAGTGTGGTGGTGCTGGACCTGGGGACCTTAAAGGACCTCAGGGATTCTGTGATTGCAGCTCCCAAAGAATGCAGATTCCTTCTCCAGCCGCGGCTGCGCAGGAGGATCAGGGCCAGGGACATCAGAACAGGCCACCAAGGACAGAGATGTTCCATGCAGGAGCTTTGGTGCACTGCTGGACCCGTGCTCTTGCCTTGCTCGTGCATTTCTTTAACAGAGAAAATCCCAGTTTGTGCCTTCCTGGAGCCTTTTCCAAGCTGCTTCCTCTCCTGCTTGGATTTCAGTGTGTGCTGTGTATGAAAGGGTTTCTTGGAGGAAGCCCAGCTCTCCTGCAGCAAATCCAAATCCTCAAATGTCAATTTAAATCCTCCCAATCTGTCATCCCGTTTTCTGTTATGGACCAATTAGCCTGTGGCACCTCTTTATTTTCCTTTAAAAAAACCAGAGAGGAACGTTCCCCTCTCCAGCTGCGACTTCCCTGGCTTCAGGAATCCCACTTGAGTGCTGTGTGAAGGTGAAATGCAGTGTAATGATCAGTGCTGTGTATTTCCTGCCCATGAAGGAGGAGGGGATTTTGGAGTGGCTCTGCACAGAGGATATGCATTGATATTTTGGATAATACCCATATTATTATCCAGAGGAGCCTTTGGATAATTCAGATCCTGGCGTGCCTTGGATTCAGTCGCTGCTGTTGTTGTTCCAATCTCCAGATCCTGGGCCTGGCCGTGGCAAAAGCAGCTTTATTGAAATAGCATGTTGGTATTTAAAACAATATTAATACTATATTTGATTCATTAGATCTCCAAAGGCGGTTAAAGCGTTTCCATGTGTGCGCTGTTGCTTCTGGCGGGACGTTCTTCACATGGTTTTATGTGGTTTCAGACAACATTTTAGCACATTCTTAAAATACCCACAAAAGCCTTTATGTAAAATCTCATAAAGGTGAACCACATAAAAATTATTTTTTTTTCCTGTTTCATGTCATTAGGATCAAAGTACAGTAGGTAAGAATAAATTTCCCCAAACCTTGTTTCGGTCCCGCTCTTAATTAACGTTTCATGCTCGTAGCGAGGTCGTAAAGTGCGTAATGGGGAAACTGTCTGTGCACACTGAAACGTTCTCAGTGGCTGCCAGTTCATTTGGAGTGAACTCACTGATTCTCTAGATGAAAATTAATATATTATATATATTTTTAAAGCAATCTGACTCTGAGGAGGGACAATAAGTGCTTCTCTCTGCTTCCCGCTGCCGAGGGAAGGGTGGCTTGGGTTGGAGCTGAGGTTCAGTGCAGGACTGGAATTCCCATGAACCAAAATCCATTTGTGAATTCCCCAGGGGGTATAAAAAGGGGCTGTGTGTGCTGGTTTGGTAGGTTGGAGTTGCCTGCTTTAGCCTGGCTTCAGCGTGCCTGGGCTGTGCTTTTTCAGTGTTATCAGTGGTTGGTGAGTGGGTCCTGGCTCAGGAGAGGCAGAGCCACCCATCAGAAATAAAAATCAAAAATCAATCTGTGGTTTGGTAGGGTTGATGGGAAAAATCAACTGAAAATAGGAAAAATAAAAGGTGGGTTAATAGGAAAAATTAACTGAGGAAATAGGAAAAATAAAAGGTGGGTTAATAGGAAAAATTAACTGAGGAAATAGGAAAAATAAAAGGTGGGTTAATAGGAAAAATTAACTGAGTAAATAGGAAAAATAAAAGGTGGGTTAGTAGGAAAAATTAACTGAGTAAATTTTTAAATTTAAATTTAATGAATTAATTAAAAATTTAAATTAAAAGGTGAGTTAATAGGAAAAATTAACTGAGTAAATTTTTAAATTGAAATTTAATGAATTAATTTAAAATTTAAATTAAAAGGTGAGTTAATAGGAAAAATTAACTGAGTAAATAGGAAAAATAAAAGGTGAGTTAATAGGAAAAATTAACTGAGTAAATAGGAAAAATAAAAGGTGGGTTAGTAGGAAAAATTAACTGAGTAAATTTTTAAATTTAAATTTAATGAATTAATTAAAAATTTAAATTAAAAGGTGAGTTAATAGGAAAAATTAACTCAGTAAATAGGAAAAATAAAAGGTGAGTTAATAGGAAAAATTAACTGAGTAAATTTTTAAATTTAAATTTAATGAATTAATTAAAAATTTAAATTAAAAGGTGAGTTAATAGGAAAAATTAACTCAGTAAATAGGAAAAATAAAAGGTGGGTTAATAGGAAAAATTAACTGAGGAAATTTTTAAATTTAATTAATTAATTTAAATTAAAAGGTGAGTTAATAGGAAAAATTAACTCAGTAAATAGGAAAAATAAAAGGTGGGTTAGTAGGAAAAATTAACTGAGTAAATTTTTAAATTTAAATTTAATGAATTAATTTAAAATTTAAATTAAAAGGTGAGTTAATAGGAAAAATTAACTGAGTAAAATTTTAAATTTAATTAATTTGAATTAAAAGGTGAGTTAATAGGAATTGTTCACCCCTCCTGAGGTCAGCACTGGTTTGGGTAAAGGCTTGGATGTCTGCAGGTAAAGGGAATTTGGGTTCTCTGGTGACTGTGCCCTCAAAACAGCGTGTTGAGCTGATGTGAGAGTGCAGAGAATGTGCTGCAAGTGTTGAAAATGTCACTGCATTCACTTCCCTTGTGTGAAGTGAATTCTGAACTTTGCTCCTGACTGCTGGCAAGAGTGGGGTTAGCGAGCTTTAATCCACAATGCTTCCAGGTAATCCAAATTGCAGTAAATTGACTTTTAATCACCATTCCCCACTGGAAGGCCCCTGGTTAGAAAGGAGGGGAGCACAGGGGTGGGAGGGTTGGATAATTTTTTCATGTTGGCCGTGATTTGCTCTGGTGCAGAAGAGGAAGGAGTGGTCACTCCCAGGGGTGTGTGACAGAGGTAGAACACAGCTGAACCTGCTGGCAGTCCTGGCAGCTCCTCATCTCTTTGCGTGATGAGATTTTGCCCTCCTGCAAGCACTGAAAAGTCTGAGTACCAAATTTCCTCTGCTCCTTTCACACAACCCTTGTGTGCCCTGAGATGTGGGAGTTGTGTGCCATGAAGGAATATTTATTATTCCCTTTTCCTTCATCCTCCTCATGGCTTTGGTAACTGGAGAGTGGAAGGGGTGAAATGCTGTGGGTTGCAATTCCAGATCTCTAGAAGACAAAATGACTCCTTGTGCATCTTTTCTTCCAGCAGTGTTGGGTTGTTTACCATTGTTTCATAAAGTGAATTTTCCACCTGCACCGCTGTCATCCAGGGGGAGTGGGGCTCTACAGATCCCATTGCTTTCTTGGTTTTCTGAGTGTGAGATTGAGGCAGTCTGGCTGAATTTCTCTTCTTTCCCATATCTGATGCTGCAATAACAAAACCAAATCAATGTCAGCTTCACACAGACTTCTGAGGCAGCAACATGAAGTTATTTACTTTTTCCCTTTTGTCTTAATTAGCGAACTTTGCTGTAAAGAACTTCCAGACTTTGCCAATAGTGAAGGAAAAGAGAGGGAAAAAGAGACCAAATTGTAAAATAAAGCTTTACTCTCAGCCCACTCTGCTTTTAGCAGCTGTTGTAGGTAATTGGAATCAGAGGAATTGTCTGCTCAAGTCCTGCAGAAATCTGTAAATAGCTCTGCTTCTCACCAGACCTTTATTCTCCTTCAGAGAAGTGAGCAGTTGTTTTGTAATTAAAGTCTCTGCACTGTGATTTGAGCTGCTGTGTCTCTGGGTGTGGAGCTGTGAGAGTGTGCTGTCTTGAAAGAAAAATAAATAAAATCTGTATTAGCACTTAGGAATTCTGCTTATTTAAGATTATTATTATGGATATCTGACTGTGGCTCGGGTCCTGCTTGCTTTTAACTCACCTTTGGGTTGAATCCTGCAGGTATTTTGAAGGTGGAGTCTCCTCTGTCTACCTCTGGGATCTGGATCATGGCTTTGCCGGGGTGATCCTCATTAAGAAAGCTGGAGATGGATCAAAGAAGATTAAGGGATGCTGGGATTCCATCCACGTGGTGGAGGTTCAGGTACAGCCTCTGGGGCAGCTGACACATCCAAGTGAAAACAAAACCCACTTAATTCCAGACAATTAAGGAGCACAGGTGTTCCACTGAACAATGCAAGATTGTGGCAGGGCTGTAAACTTCTTTCCCTTGTTAATTTTTGAAAATGCCCCGGAGCCATTTGGATAGAGATAAGTCAGGGTTGTAATCAGAAAGAATCCCAGAAGAATTGGAAGAATGTTATTTCTGTGCATGTGATCCCAAGATGTGGGGCTTTTTTTACATAAAGAGCTACAGATAAATATCACTAATTAGGTAATAAAAACAAGGTAATAGGAGGGTAAATTGCTCTAACTAGATTTGCTTTGGAAAATTAGAGGAATGTGCACACTTAGAATTGTCTTTAAGAGACTGTGAGTGGGGTTAGATTTACCTGGCCTGACGCTCGTGGGGTCTGCCAGGCCAGCCCCATTTCACTTGGGGAAGGATTTTAACCTCCTGTCTCCATCCCTTTCTGTTCTTTGCACTCACAGGAGAAGTCCAGTGGCCGCACTGCCCATTACAAGCTGACCTCCACAGTGATGCTGTGGCTGCAGACCAACAAAACGGGCTCTGGTACCATGAACCTGGGGGGGAGCCTCACCAGACAGGTAGGGCTGTGTCCTGCTGCACACCCAGCACCCCACCCAGCCACACAACCCTGGTTTTGTCAGCTGTTGGGTAAACATCTCCTGGAGAATTAGCAGAAATTACATCTCCTGTAATTAGCAGAAAGCCCCCTTGAACTGTGCTTGTCACATTGGGGCTTGCCATTAAAAATACAAAACATTCAGCAGTTTAGACTTGCTCCTAAGTCTCAGTTTGTCTTTTGGTGTTCCTCAATTTTTGTTTTTCCCCTGAGTGTTGCAGGGATATTTTTATCTGTAAGATTTGCCCACTTTCTCACTGGATTATAAAAACACAGGATGACTTCTTTTCTTACATCTCTCTTTAAAAAGCTAAACCACTGAGAACAAACCTGAATTTTGCACTGACTGTAAGATTTTTTTTTTAAGGACATCAATTACAATTTTCCTTTGGTGTTTTCTTCCTGCATAAAAAAAAAAAATCTAAAAATTTATTTTCTAAAAATCTAAAAAAATTAAAAAAATAATATAAATCTGTCCTAATGTGCCAGCATTAATGACTTTTCCTGCCTCCTGAGAGCTGGTTTTCAGCAGGAAGGTGCCAGGCTGGCAGATCCCTGCAGTCCCTGCCAGGCAGGATCTGCTGAACTGGAATTCCTTGGATGAGGCTGCAGCACCTGCCAAAGGTTTCTGCCTCCCTGCTGGTGAGCTGGGCTTGCTTTGGGCTCTGGAAGTCACTGAGTGGAGCAGAGTAATAAACTCAGGAGGACAGGAGGCACATTGTAAGGTCATGGAGAGATTGGCAGCAGCTGAAACTCCTTTATGAGCCTTCCCAGGGCAGACTGGGGCTTTCCACACAAAGGACAATGCAGAGTCTGTTAAAAACCTCATGGTTTTGTGCAGGTTTGAGCCAGGTGAAGGCAAGGAGGGATTGCAGAGAGGGACTGAAACTGGGTTAATCTTGCACAGCTTGCTCCAGCCTGGGTGATTTTTCTTTCCACCTTGTTGACATTGAAGAAGCCGATGGAAAAGCAAACGAAGGGAAAAGGCATCTGGAGACGGTTTTGAGCTTTTTTTTTTTGCCTCTTTTTGCAGTAATTCCACCAGAGTTATGGTGACCCGGCCACATATTTAATCCCAGCCTTGCTAATCCTGTAAATCAGAGCTGTGAAGTTAAGGCCAAGGGCCTGGCTGTGGCTGTGGCCTCGGAGCAGGAGCTGTGCCAAGGAAAACGAGGGTCTGAGCAGGGTGCCTGTCCTCAGTGCACCTTGGCCTCGCTTGCTTTGACTCTCCCCTCTCAAAGCTCCAGAGGGGAGATTTGTGCTCCTGTCGTGGTTTTAGCAGCAGAACATTGGGTTCAGACGTGGTGCAGGTGGGTAAAGGTCCCCCAGGTTTGCCCATGGTTTGGTGAAGGAAATGGGATGTGTTTAATTAATTACTTAATTAACTAAAGGAATGGAATGTTACACAGCAGATCTCTGGGCTCAGTTCTCAGCTGATCCCTACAAGCCCTGCAGAGATCACAACCTCCATTTCTTGGTTATAGTTTGCAATAAGTGCTGGAGATGCAAATTTAGCCTTACTGATACTCAAATAATTCCACATATTTTCCACCTTCAGCCTGCCCCTCTGCCTGTGGCTTTGGGAGCCCTTGGCACACGTTGCTGTTTGTGTTTCATTAAAGGGATTTTCACTTTGCTCCGTGGCCAGAGCAGCTGTGGCTGTTGTTGGCTTTTCAGGCCAAACCAGAGGACGAGTTCCCTTCTACCTTTGCTGGTGTTTTCAGACCCTTTCACCACAAAACAAAGTGTTTCTCCAGCTCAAATGTCCCTCTTTGTATAATTCCTCCAAATGATGTTTACAGAAAGGCCAGGCAGCTTTAATCCATGCAGGAAACATCCAAAGTGAGCAGCCAGCCCTGGAAATCCCAGAGAAATGAGTTTCCCTGAGTCAGAGTTGGAGCAGAGGGCTGGGGGAGCCAGGCAGGGGAGCTGGGACTGGGCTGGACTGGGCTAGGCTGGACTGGGCTGGGACTGGGCTGAGCTGGGCTGGGACTGGGCTGAGCTGGGCTGGGACTGGGCTGAGCTGGGCTGGGACTGGGCTGAGCTGGACTGGGACTGGACTGAGCTGGGCTGGGACTGGGCTGAGCTGGACTGGGACTGGGCTGAGCTGGACTGGGACTGGGCTGAGCTGGGCTGGGACTGGGCTGAGCTGGGCTGGGACTGGGCTGAGCTGGGCTGGGACTGGGCTGAGCTGGACTGGGACTGGGCTGAGCTGGACTGGGACTGGGCTGAGCTGGGCTGGGACTGGGCTGAGCTGGGCTGGGACTGGGCTGAGCTGGGCTGGGACTGGGCTGAGCTGGACTGGGACTGGGCTGAGCTGGACTGGGACTGGGCTGAGCTGGGCTGGGACTGGGCTGAGCTGGGCTGGGACTGGGCTGAGCTGGACTGGGACTGGACTGAGCTGGGCTGGGACTGGGCTGAGCTGGACTGGGACTGGGCTGGGACTGGTCTGGGCTCACCCTGAGGTTTGGCTGAGCCCACAGGCAGGTGGGGAATTAAGGGAAAGCTGCTCCTTAACCTGTAGAGGGAATTTCCCCTCCCAGCAAATCCAGCAAAAATTGTTCTGCTGGAGCTGTGCAGTGCCAGCCACAGGAAGGAACCGCTAAAAACCCCAACAACTCAACAAACCCCAAGTGTTTGTGGGCCATGGCTGATCCTGCACTCCATTAAACAGCCTCTTGTAACATCTGGCCTTCCAGAGCACATAAAAATGTTTTCCTTCTGGCAGCAGTTTTTATGGAGATGTAATAATATACTTTTTTTTTTTTTTTTTCTTTAAAAAGAAATAATTCTATTTTCAGATTCTGCTTCTCAGCCAGGGAGCTGGGCCTGTCCAGGTGTGGAGGAGGCACAGGACTGCCCCAGATTTGGGCAGTTTGCTGAGATGTGCAGAGTTTGTGTAGTTCAGGTTTGCACTGTCCCTGCACTGCAGCTGGATCCCTTCTCCAGGCAGCGTCTCCATTCCATGTAAACAGTCTGAAGGCAAAATTAAACGTCCTGCTGCTCTTTCTCCTCCTCTTCCAGGTTATCCTTTGCCTTCGGGGGTCCAAGTAAATTACACGCTTCCCCAAGCCTGTTACAGACTTGGCTTAGGAGGAGAAACCTGTGGCTGGCCCAGAGTTTTGAACTGTGCCCCGAGGGAGGGATAGGAGCAGATGGATGAGAGAAGTCAGTGGGATTAGTGAAACCCTTTGAAGACTCCTCTTCCCACTGCATTTGTCTCCCAGTTTTGTTTTCGTGCTGTCTCAGCAAATCCTGCCGAGGTTCCTGGGTCTGATGTTGATTGTGGAACAGCTTGGCCGTGTTTTGGGCACGATTTTCACCTCAGGAGCTGGGGAGGGTGGGATTTTCCCTTGGCTCAGAGCTTGGCCATGGGATGGGTGTTCCACGAGGCACAGTCAGATGAAATCCAGCTCCCAGTTCTGATGTCGGGGTGAAAGATCTCACTGTGCTCTCCAGTTGTTCCAGCTCTGAATTCCTCCTGCAGAAGCCACCTGGCTGTTCCTCACTGGGGAGGGGGTGGCTCTTGTGGGGGTTCTTTTCATTCCTGCTTTTGATTCCACCACATCTCGGTGCCCGTGGCGAGCGCTGGGGGTTTCTCAGCGCGTTCTCCACGCTGGAGGAGCTGCTCAGAGCCTTCTCCCAGCCCTCCTGGACACTGCCCTGCCCCCAGATTCCTGTGATGGATGGATCTGTGCTTTCCTTTGCAGATGGAGAAGGATGAGACTGTGAGTGACTCCTCTCCACACATAGCCAATATCGGCCGCTTGGTAGAGGTGAGTGACTTCTTTTGTTCAAATTTGGATTTTGTTGCGTTTTTCTTTACAAAGAATTTACTCATTGCTGTTGTTGCTCAGTGCTCCTCCTGTTTGTGGGCACTCTGCCCCTTGTCTTCTCCTCCCATTCCTAATTCAAATTAATTTGAATTCCCTAATTCAAATTAACAACTTCCTACCCCCGTATTTGCTTTCTCAGCCACTTTTGGGAAGAATTATTTCAAGTCAGGTTGCTACATAGCACTGTCCCTTGGACCCAAAGTTGAGTGTTAGGAAATGCCCTGGAACTGGGTTTAGTTTTGGGTTTTGTGGCAGCACTGGAAGCTCAGCACGAGCTGCTCAGCACCAGTTTTCTGTTTCACTGCACTGTCCTGAAGCTGTTCCACATTCCCTTGATTTTTATAGCCAGGAAAGGAGGAAATCCTCAACTATGGTGCATTTTTAGGGAACTGGGAAATTAAAGAAAGGCAGCTCCTTCTTTTTGGATCCCTTTTTTAAAGTTGTTTGAGCGAAAGCTGCTTTGTTACAGGATCTCTCTCAGAGCTCTGTGGTGCAGCTTTAAGGAACAAATCAAAAATCCAAAGTGAGCCCTGAGCACAGAGCTGGGGACTGTTGGTTTTGCTGGAGGGCTGATTTGGGAGGGTTGGGCTGATGGATTTTGCTGCTTGCAGAGCTGGAGAGGAGCTGCCCTCTCGTGGTGCTGAGAATTCCATGGGCTGGGAAAGGCTGGGAATGCTCCGGGTGTGCAGCGAGCCTGCAAACGGCTGAGCTGATTCAAGAGCTGCTGCTTTATTTTCCAGGACATGGAAAACAAAATCAGAAGTACACTGAACGAGATTTATTTTGGAAAGACAAAGGACATCGTTAATGGGCTGAGGTAAGGGAGCTGCAGGGGCTGGGGATCCTTTGCATCCCTGTGGTGCCACCCCAGCCTTGAGCTGCTTTTTTTTTTTCCTCCTTCCCTGAGTTTTGGGACAATATTTGTTGTGTGGAGTCCAGGGAACTCTTCTACTGCAGAAATGTGAAGAAATGTTTTAATCCCTTTTTCCCTCACCAGGAGCAAAACAGCCCAATTAACGTTTGTGTTTTCAGATTATTTCTCATTAGTTTTATTCTTCACAGTCTTGCAAGCTCTGCTTAAATTCTGTCTTCTCTTTCTGCTGTCCTTAAAAATAATCCCAGGATTAAGTCATGATGTGGGTGGTTTGTGGTGTTCAGGGTTTGTTTTAAATTCTGTCTTTCTCTCAACACCACTGGTCAAAATAGAGTGTATGAGAAGAGATGAAATTCCCTGTGCATTTCTGTAGGGGAACTGTGCTGTACTTTTCAGCCCCTGCTCATTCCTGGCCAGGAATTGGACATGGAAATCCCAAGCTGGTGATTCTCTTGCTCACAAAGTATAGAACTGTGATCATTTTAAAGTTCAGAGAGACCTCCCAGCTCAGTGTGGGAATGTAGAATAACCACAGGGCACAGAGAAATGCTCTGCTCTTCCCTCACGCACTGAGATGTGGAAAAAGAGAGGAAACTGAAGTTAATTAAACATTGGTGCTGCTGTGTGGGCAGAGGGAGCAGCAGGAGCTGCGGGAGGGGCTCCGAGTTCTGCTGCTCTGGGTTCTGCCCCAAGCCCAGCTCAGCCTCAGTTTCCTCTGTGCTGAGCAGGGTTTAGCCAGGAAGTTTTTGTTACCAGCAGAGGGAATCTGTAATAGAACCTTTCTCTTGGGAACGTTGCCTTGAGCTGTTGAATCTCTGCTGTGTCTCCCCATCCCTCGCTCTGAGTCCTGGCCCCGTGTGATGGAAACACCCAGAACACCCTCAGCCCTTCCCTTCTCACCTGTGCGTGTCCCCTTCTCCTCCCTGCTGCTTCCCAGAGCCCCAGCTCTGTGTTACCGAGCTCTTCTGACTTCTCTTTTCCCTCTTTGCTCCCTGGTTTCCCACTGCTCTCTGTAGATCTATCGATGCTATTCCCGACAACCAAAAGTATAAGCAGTTGCAGAGGGAACTTTCTCAAGTGTTGACCCAGCGCCAGATCTACATCCAGCCTGATAACTAAACCAATCCAGGTACCCTCGCTGCCTGTGAGGTGTGAGCCAGCACTAAACCAGGACTCACCAGCCCAGCCCCTGCATGGTACCGGGAAGAACTAACCCCTAATCCCGCAGGGAGCGGCGGCGGCGCAGCCCGGCCGCCCCCGGGCTCTGTCTCAGCGCAGCCACAACGCTGTGGTTCTTGTTTGAAATGTTTCCTCCTCCTCCTCCTGGCTCTTGGAATTGGGGCAGGATTCAGCACTCTGCACTCTGGCTTGGGAGCAGGGAAGGAGCACGTGGGCCTGTGCCTGGAGTGCTGTGGGATCGGGCTGCTTCAGTCCAGAAGTGTTTTTTTTTCCGGGTTTTTTACACCTGTGGTTCACCACTTCCATGAAGAAATTCCCTGTAATCCCAGTGTCCTCCCTGCAGAATGAAATCCTGGGAATCTTGGAAATCCATTCCAGCCATCCAGTCCATTCCAGAGAATGGAATTTTGGGAGTTTGGGAAAAAAACAAAAAAGAGTCTGGTTCTTCCCATGATTTCTGAGTAGAGGTGTGCTCGTCCACACGCCCGTCCCCGTGAGCCTGCTGGGTTTGGAATTTCCTTGGAGCTGGAGCTGCAGTCCTGCTGGAGCTCACCCAGACATTGCCCAGCCTCCAGAGGGGTTTGTTGCTCGTTTGCTCTGGAGCTCTGAGTGTCAGGAGTGCACGGCAGTGACTAACCCTGAGCCAGCTTAACCTTCCACTCCAGTTCCTAACCAGTTCCAGACGTCGTTTCAAACACATCCAGCTGACCGACTGTTTGTTGATAGTGGCCAAGAACCACTTGTTCAGCCTGTGACAAATGCAATTATAAATGTGTATATGTTTTTATTAAAGCAGCAGAAGTCCCCAGAGACAAGAGAATGGAAATACTGTTGTAAAAATGGTAGGAAAATCACCACCACAAAGAGCAGCCTTGTTTACAGGAGACAGCAAGCAGGGAAAATGAGGTTGCTCTGAATCACAGAATCCCAGAGTGGTTTGGGTTGGAAGGGCCCTTAAAGCTCATCCAACTCCAGCCCCCTGCCATGGGCAGGGAAACCTTCCACTAAAGGCTGTGAAATGTGCTTTAGGTGGGGAGAAATCCTTCCCAGCTGGATCCTACCACTTCCCTGTGGCAGCAGCTCTGGAAGGGTTTGGTTCTGGATAGAACCTGTTCCATCAGTTTATTTAAGAGGGGCCTTTTAAAAGTGGAAATTTCTTATTGTCTCAAATCAGAGGTTTTCCACGGGCATCTCCCAGGTGATTCCTGGAGCTTTTGCTCTGTACTATGAGGCAAAGGGAAGCCTTGCAATAACCTTGTGACAGTATCTCTGTTCCTCTTCAGCTGCTTTGATCACTCACTCCTTAGGGAAGCTACAAAGACAGGCAGATTGGAGAGCAGAACCATTGGCTGCTTTTCCTGGGTGAACAATCCTGCAGAAGGGTCAGAGCTCCCCAGCCAGGTGGGGCTGGGTTTTCTCTGGACTTTGGGGGAGCAGGAGCGCTAACCCCCCTCGCTGCGGGACGCTGGGCTTCTTGCAGTCTGTAACACCAAAGGTTGGGGATGTCCCTCGGCAGCTGTGGGTGCTGATCCTCACCAGAGCGAGTTCTGCTCCGTGTTCTGAGTGGTTCTGAGTGCTCACATCTCCTTCTGCTTCCCGGGGTCCAGCAGGCAGAGCCGAGCCTGGGCTGAGGGGCTTCTCCTTCCTCCCGACTCCCACCCCTTCCCTCCCCTCTGACGCGCCTTTCCTTCTTCCCCGCAGGTCTGTGCAGACTTTTGCAGACAAATCAAAACAAGAAGCTCTTAAAAACGACCTGGTGGAGGCTTTGAAGAGAAAGCAGCAAAGTTAAAGTCCTGTCCGTGCTAACCAGCCATGCCATGCACTCGTTAGATTCCTTTCGTAGAGAATCATCCCCCGCCCTTTTCTGTTGGTCACGTCACGATTTGCATCCAATACTCTCCATGCAACGCCATCCTCTCCCCATGAATAAAGCTGTACAAACTTTTTCAGTCTCTGAGGCCTACTTTGCACCACATTTTACTATCAAGACCTTAGGCTATGTTTCTGTAGAAGTTCCACGTATTTTATTTTCTTCTCCCCCCTCTTTCCCACCCTCTCCCATTTATATGCATCACCACAGATCATTGTTTGTCTTTTCCTCCCTCGACCCCTCCTGCCTTTTGTTACATTGGTGTAAAAAATGTAAAACAAAAATTTATTAAATACTGTGGTGTGTGAAAGAGGAAGAACTGGAAAAACAAAACAAAAAAATAATAAGAAAATCTATTCCACGTATGTTTGGGGGCTGGGAACAGGGGCTGGCTGGAGGGAGGGAGGGAAGAGAGGGTGTTCCTTGAGCTTGTACCATACTGAGTAACCCAGATGTGCAGGAGATGGTGATTTGGAGACCTGCTGAAAGTTCTGCTCTTCTATAGCCTGGTTCCAAGGCGCTTTTCTGTCAATTTTTATGGAATGCAAAAGGGGTTTTTTGTTTTGATTTTTTTTGTTTTTTTGTAAAGCTTAAATTGAATCTACATCTGATACTTGAGCCTCCATACTAAAAAAAAAAATGGAAAAAAAAAAAAAAAGAAAAAAAAAAGACTATAACAATAAAAACCAAAAAAATCCCAGGAAGATGTGTGTGTGGTTGTGTCCTTCTTGTTTCTCTTTCCTTCCTTGGGTCACTTGGGGTTTGTTTTTTGTCCCACATCCAGAATGTTTGTCTGGAAGGGGGTGTGATGGCCCTGCTGCCTCTCCAAGGTGCTGGGGTTGAGGGATGCTCCAGGCACCCAGCAGATTTATATCCAGATTTATAGATATATTTCATATTTATGGGAGAAGGATCTGCATGGGTGTGCTAAAAAAATCCTGTTTTTTATCCTGATTCAATCCCAATTATATCTGATTTAAGCCCGGGGGGTTCCTGTGTGTCCAGCCCTGGGCAGGGTGCTGGGGTGGCTGGTTCCTCCCATCCGTGCTGTCCCCAAAGCTCCTCCCTGCTCCCCGTGTCCCCTCCCGGGCCCTTGGGCACAGGGACCTGGCACAGCTTTGCCTGCTCCAGGTTTGGTTGTAGCAAACCTCATTTCAAGCCCATGAAGATCTGCCAGGCTCCTGCTGCCCTGGCTCTGGGAATTGCCCTCTGTTAGTCGGCACTGATTAATTAATGTGCTCTAATTTGCTTTGGTACCGTGAGCTGGGTCCCACCCAGACTCCTGCAGGTGGGCAGAGCTGACCCAGAGCCTGTGGAAGGGACGTGGGCTGGGAAAGGATGGGATTCCCCAGGGAACACTGGAATTGTGCTGCTGTCTCACACTTCTATCCCAACACCAACCTCCCCTGAAGCTGGAGACTCCTGGAGAGGTTCTCAGTTTCCCTCAGGGGTGGTTGAAAGGCTCAGCCTTTTCTGCTTTAACATTTGCCTCTGCAGAACCCCGAGCACAGGGACAGGGCTGCAGCGGTGGCTTGGCAGGGATGGGAACCTCGGGGGGAGCCTCAGGAATTCCCAGCCCCTCCTGAGGTGGTTGTGGGTGTGTAAAGCTCTGTGTTGCTCCATCCTGCCCAGCCCGAGTAAAGGCAGAGTAAATCAGCTTTGTACCTAACTCGTGCTTTGGGTACACCTGTGGGGACAGACTGTGACACACATAAATACAGACACAGATGTAAAGATGGGTTTTTTCCTCCTCAGGGCTGAGCTGCTTCGTCCAGGTTTAGGAAAAGCCAGCATGTGACAATCATTCAGTGTTGTGAGGGGCAGAGATGAGGGGTTTGCTCATGATTAAAACTGGGTAGGAATTGTTCTACAATTCCCAGGGAAAGACAGGGAAGGAAATGCTGCTGGCTTCAGGATGAGGTGAGCGGTGAATGCCTGTGAATGGTGAATTAATCCAGTAAAAACCCACTCACTTCAAGGGGCTCAGAGAGACTGAAATCTACATTTCCTTTCTGAAAACAGCTGGCTCAGCCCCAAGCCCTGGCCCAGCTTGTGTTTGAGTGAACGTGCTGCTGGGCAGGTGGGCACTGAGCAGCTGGAATCCCATTTAATGTGAGATCCATTGGGTTGGTGTCCTCAGGGCGAGGACAAAAAGCAGAGCAACTTCCTTGGGAAGGACAAACGTCATGGACTGGCTGAGGAATCATAAATTAGTGAGAATGCAGCCAAAGCCAAAAGGGACACGATGCTGGGGATCAGGGAGGGAGCACGAGAGGGCAAAGGAAAGCAAAAGGAAGAGCTGATTGCAACTCAGGAAAAGGAAAGCTCTTGTTTTCACAAGGCCAAGCTGTGACAGTTTTTCCTGAAGGGTGTCCAAGCTTTGGTTGGTTTTTCCCAGGGAGATTGAGCTGCTCATGCCCAGCAGGAAGAGCTCAGCACACAGGAGAGAGCCTGGCTACACCTCCACTCTCTCCTGATGGGGACACAGCTTTTTCCAGACCACCCCTGCTTCCCACCCTTCCCTGAGCCGAGTTCAGGGCCCCTAGAGGGGGATAAACTCATCAGTGCTGGGGATGAACTCAACAGGTTGAGGATAAATTCATCAAGTTGATAAATTCATCAAGGAGAGAGGGCAGGAACTGAAAACCAGAGTGAGCAGAGGCAGCTCTTCTGCTGGGGAACAGCAATGGATCAACTTCCCTGAGGAATCCGTGCAATTAAAATATGGGTGAGGCAAAAAACGAGAAGTCAGAGAAATGGGAGTGTGAGACTCGTTAGGAGCTGCCAGGTAAAGCAGCAAAATGAAACCAAGGGAGGCAGGTGGGGAAGGATGTGTTTTATAGGTGGGTGAGCCGTGCTAATTAAAAGAGGTGTGGACTGAAGGCTTTGGTTCTGCCGCTCCTTCCCCACTGGATCCAGCCCGGGGTGTTTTCCAGAAGGAGCTGAGGGGGAGTTGTGAGGTCACAGCGGTGCTCGTGTCTGTGCCAGGTCAGTCATCCCTGTCCCCTCCCCACGTTTTTCAGCACCAAGGAAGTCCCAGATCACCCCTGGGAGACGCAGCCGTGACCGGGCTCAGCTGTGGGGAACCGGAGCAGGGAAGAGCAACTGAGCCACCCAAAAATTCCCTTTTATCCTGAAAGCACCACTGAGGCACGAGGTGTCCCAGCAGTGTCCTCTGCCACCACCTGGGCAGCACAACAGGCTCGGAGCCTCTTCTGCCAGGAGCCACCAGGATGGGGGGGCCAGTCTGCCCGGCCCTAAGGCCACCTTCCTCCTCCTCCTCCTCCTCTCCCTGTGGGGCAGGGCCCTCTGTCAGCTCTCTGGGCTCTCATCCTGCTCCCCAAGGAGAGCATCCCTCTCCTCCAGGGATCTGGGCCGGCCTTTCCGATACGCCAGGAACTGGAAGGAGATCTGGGGATCTGTCAAGGCTCTGCACTCACAGCGTGGGTCTCAGGCTCCTGTGTCACCACCCCGAGTTTGCGCCAGGAGAGGTGGGAACGGGACAAGGAGATGGATGCAAACCAGGGGCTGAGGCCAGTGCAACACAACAAATCACTCACAGAGCAGCAGCAACACCACAAATCAGCCACGGAGCAGCAGCTCCCCTGCCCTGCCCGTTCCACTCCCTGCAAGGAGCGCAGGGATGGGATCCCAGCCCAGGGGAAAGGATACAACCAGGTCGAGGGCCAGGACGCCCAGGCTGCCCACGAGCCAGGGCAGGTGGTGCAGGATGTAGTCACCTTGGCCCTGGCCTGGCTCTGGGTTCTTCAGGAGGACGCTGAGGCCGTACAGGGAATTCCCCAGCATCACCAGGGCAAAGAGAGAGTAGGAGACACCGCTGGTGGATTTCCTCTTGTACTGGGGAAAGAGGGAGAGGAGCCTGGGTGCAGCTCTCCTAAATCTCTCTACAGCGTGGTATTAATCACCCTCTCCCACAGCATTAAAAAAGAGAAGTGGTGACAGAGCTGAGAGTTTTTTAGTTCCCCCTTGCCTTGTAAATAGCACAAAATGAAAGCCCCACCCTCAAAATATTGGTAGGTTAAAGGGAGTGGAGAAAAATAAATACAGAGAAATAGCCCCTTATGGAATAATCAGAGATGGGGCCTGGGACCTCTGAGCAGAGAGAAAGGAAATATCCCTGAGGAGAAAGGAGAACACCCAGGGGAGAAAAGAGATCCCCAGGGGAGAAAAGAGATCCCCAGGGGAGAAAAGAGAATCCCCCAAGGGAGAAAGGAGAATCCCCCAAGGGAGAAAGGAGAATCCCCCAGGGGGAGAAAGGAGAATCCCCCAGGGGGAGAAAGGAGAATCCCTCAGGGGGAGAAAGGAGAATCCCTCAGGGGGAGAAAGGAGAATCCCTCAGGGGGAGAAAGGAGAATCCCTCAGGGGGAGAAAGGAGAATCCCTCAGGGGGAGAAAGGAGAATCCCCCAGGGGGAGAAAGGAGAATCCCCCAGGGGGAGAAAGGAGAATCCCTCAGGGGGAGAAAGGAGAATCCTCAGGGGGAGAAAAGAGATCCCCAAGGGAGAAAAGAGATCCCCAAGGGGAGAAAGGAGAATCCTCAGGGGAGAAAGGAGAATCCCCCAGAGGAGAAAAGAGATCCCAGGGGGAGAAAGGAGAATCCCCAGCCCCCTTGGAGTGACAGGTGAGGAACCCCAGAGTCCCGGGCTGGGCACTCACGTTGGTGCAGATCTGGGGCACTCGGGAGCACAGGTAGAGCACGGAGGAGATGGAGCCGATGGTAAATCCAATTATTTCAGTCCTGGAGAAAGGCTGCAAGGCAGGGGCGGGTACAGGGACAGCCCCCGCGCTCAGAGCCCCAGCACGGCCACACCCAGGCCGCGTGTGCCCGGCTCCCCTCCTCGGACAGCCCGGGGGTAATTACAGCTGATAATTCTATTTCACTCTGCCACAGGAAAACAGCCAGTGCAATCTGCTTTAACGGGATTTGGGGTTATTTGCATTGCTCGGAGAGGTCCTTTTCTATTGCCAGAGCAAAATTATTTCGCAAACCTACCCTCAGTTTCAGCCAACTGAGTTAGCTTACTGCACTCCCTTGCTTGATTTTCAATAATATATATAAATGTGGATAATTGAAAAAAGAATTAAAGGGGAGAAATCTTTCAAATTTCCTGAAAAGAGGAACCACATTTTTTTTGGAGACTGTCCATCCTATGCAGCTACTTGAGATAAAGTCTGTGTGCAAACAGAGATGTGGGGAATGTGAGGCTTGCTGACTCTTCAGCAGGCCCATAGAAGTGCTTGAAGTTTGAAGTGAAAATGCCCTGAAATGTCTGAAACCCTGCAGCAAACTCTTCTTGAATTTTGGAGGAAAAAGCTCTCCTTCCAGTGTCACCTTCCTGGACTGTAACAGTCTCCCAGAGAACAAATTGCTCCTAAAATAGGAACAGCCCCTAACCCCAAAACACGTGGTGGGGTCCAGGATGGATTTTTGGGATCACAGCATCCAGCAGGACGTCCCCACCCACACCTCCATCCCATCTCCCAGGTTTAGGAAGTGGCTCACCTTTGTTCCAAGCTCATCCCCGGGAGCTGAGAGCAGAGATCTCCCTTTGAAGGAGGCGGGATCCTCGGTGCTGGCCGTGCCCAGGAGGGAGAGGCTGGCCAGGGACCCCACGGAGAGGAACAGGAAGGCAGAGTTGATGGGAGCAGGGACTGCAGGGAGTCAGACACAGCCTGGTAAGGGAGAACCCAGCAACAGCCCCGGGTGAAGAAACCTCAAAACTCTCCCTTATCTCACCAAGGGATGGGGCAGAGGCTGCTGTGGGTGCTTGCTGTGATTTATCTCCAGTGATGTGCCCAATCTGTACCTCATCAGGGAGGAGACTGCTCCTATCTCGGTTTCTTTGGGTTTAGGGCTCTTAAAAATCATCCCCACTAGAAAATTTCACTGTTTTAAATCACTTTCAAACCCCTGCCAGAGCAAGCCCTGCTGTGGCTTATTTGTTAGTAGTAATTTATTATTTTTCAGTAATTTTTAGTGATTAAATTCAATAAACAAGCTCTCCAGCTTAACAATGGGTCAAATATCAATTGGTTGATCACTTTACATGTCTTCACCAAGTTAAATAATTATCCCAGTCCCAAGGAGCAGTGCTGGAAAGGGGATGTTCTGTTTTCTCTCACTGATTAAGCCCTGCAAGAGCTGCTCAGGTTCCCTTTTCACTCCAGGAGCTTCCCTGTCAAGGGTAGAGCACTGACCCTGAAACAGCCAGAAAACTTCCCCCTTTCCCTCCCAGCACTGCCTGAGTCAGGAGTTCTGTGCTTCCCAGCTCCCAGGTGGAGTCACTGTGTAACTGTGAGGGATTTATGGATTTCTGTGCCCAGTGAGGCTCATGCTGGGGGTTGTGTTCAGCCTGGACACCGTGAGGGGGCTTGCAGAGTCTGCAGAAACCCCAAGCCCAGCCTGTAACTGTTGGTTTTGGCTCTCCTAGAGGCTTAAATGATCCAAAAAACCCCGAAAACAAAACCAGCAAGCAGTAAGAGGCATCTAATTACTGTGCCTGGAATCTCCCCGGGCTCCCAGAGCTCCCTGGAATCCCCCCCTCTCTGTCCCCAGCCCTGCCCCAACTCACACGCTCTGCCCCCGTTCTTCACCCGGTAGTAGCAGTAGAGGGAGAGCATCCCCAGGTCTGCCAGCACGTAGTAGATGGCCGTGTACACCTGTGAGGAGGGGACGCGCTGGGGACACCCACGGGGGCCTGGCTGGGCTGGGCTGGTCCCACAGGGCTGCTCCCCTGCTCTCCCTGGGGGAGAGGGGAGTGTCCTGGCAGGGAGAAGGGAGCAGCCCCAGAGGGAGAGGAAGGAGTAACTCAGGGGGTGAAGAAGGGAGCATCCCTGGGAGAGAAGGGAAAACACCAAGAGGGGAAACAGGGAGCATCCCTGGGAGAGAATGGATCACACCCGGGGGGGGGAGGAAAGGGAGCAATTCCAGGATTGGAGGGACATCCGGAGCAATGCTGGGTAAAGCAGCTTCCAGCCCCTCCCTCCTCCCTGGAGCCGGGGTGTTTGGGAGCCAGCCCGGCCCGGTACCTGCAGGGGCAGCTGATCAGCCAGGAAAGAACCGATGAGGTTGAGGAGGTCTCCGCCCAGCCATCCCAGCAGGAAATAGATGGAGAGAGCCTGGTCCATGATGCCCGTCCTGCAGGCCTGGTAAAACTGCCTGCAGAGCATTGGGCAGAGGCACAAACATCACCCTCAGCTGCTTCAGCGCTACCTGGGAGCCATCCCCAGGATTCCTGCGGATCCCCAAGTGGGAAAAGCAAGGTCACAGGCTCCCGTGGCCCCAGGGAGGTCACCGAGTGGGAGGAGCAGGGAAGATGATCCCCGGCTTCTCTCCGGTTGCGAAAGAACCGTGACTCCTCACGTGCCCCCTCTGCCACCCTGGTGTCAGCACTTCTAAGCACCCCACGGGGACATTCCTTCTGCAGTGTGACCTGTCCTGCCCGCCCTGCACGTGCCTGACGGCGACATTCCTGACACGGCAACAACGCCACGGCCACCACCAGGCTGTGGGGCTGTGCTGCCTGCTCCCCTCACCCCAAATCTGCCGAGCCCTTGCTGCTTTGGGGAGGGAATTTAAGAATTCTGGCAGCTAGGATTCTGCCATCCCCCAGAAAGGGCTGCCTGGGATTTGGGAGCGGTGCCCTGGGATTTGGGAGTGATACTCTGGGATTTGGGAGCGGTACTCTGGGATTTGGAAGAAGTACCCAGGGATTTGGGAGCGATACTCCATGATTTGGGAGCGATACTCCATGATTTGGGAGCGATACTCCGGGATTTGGGAGCAGTACTCTGGGATTTGGGAGCAGTACCCAAGGATTTGGCAGCAGTACCCAGGGATTTGGGAGTGGTACTCCAGGATTTGGGAGCAGTACCCAGGGATTTGGGAGCAGTACTCACGGGAAGGCTGCAGCGATGAAGCAGGCGATGGAGCCCAGCCCCAGGACGATGCTGGCGACATCCCGGCTGTCCTGGGCACACTCATTGAACACATCCATGATCCAGCGGGAGCCATTGGGACAATCAGAGAGATTCCCAAAGGGGAGACCACTCCAGCGCCGTGCAGCCATGGAACTGCGGGGATAACGCTGGGAAAAAGGGAATAACACAGGGAAAAATTAATAACACTGGGATTAATAACATCAGATCTGGGTGAGAGACAGGGCTGTGGCTCCTCCGGGTGCTGGCTCACGTTGGAAAAATGGATCATTAGTGAATAATACACTTTTATAGGCCTTGGGTTTGCTGCCAGCCTGGCAGGGTTTAGCCTCAAAGGAGAAACAAGAAATGAAGGAAGAAGCAATAAAGAAGAAATAAGGAGAAAAAAGAGGAAAAAAGAAAGGGGGGGAAGGGAGGGAAAAAATAATAAAGAAAAGGAAAGGAAAAAGAAAATGAAAAGAAGAAAAAAGAAAAAGGAAATGGAAGGGAGGAAGAAAAAAAAAAGAAGAAAAAAAAAAGAAGAGAAAAAAGAAGAAAAAAAAGAAGAAAAAAGAAGGAAAAAAAGGAGAAGAAAAGAAGGAGAAGAAAAAGGGGGGGCGGGGGAGAATAAATAAAAGAAGTCGAAATCCAACCCAACCTGTCCTCGCAGCACCGGCACTCTCCTCCTCACCGACGCGGTTCGGAACTTTATTTTTCCTTGAAAACCCGTTCTTTTTGACACTTGGGCTATTTTTCTTTGCAAATACACTCAGACACCCGCCGGGTTTCCTTTGCCGCTGTCCCAAATGCTGCCGGGTTTCCTTTAACGCCGTCCCAAACCCTCCGCTCTCCCCAGTCCTGCCGCTCCTCTGCCGCCTCAGCCGCTTCCTCGGGAACTTTTCACAGCCCCGCGGCGTGAAACCAGCGAGCTTTTTCACAAAGCCGCTGCTTTTCCCCACCCGCTCCCCTCGGGTTCCCAGCTGCGCTTTTCCCAAAGCCGCCGTTTCTCCCGAGCTCGGGCTGCTCGGGCCGGGCCCGGCGGTGTGAGGGGCCCGGCGGTGTGAGGGGCCCGGCGGTGTGAGGGGCCCGGCGGTGTGAGGGGCCGGGCGGGGCGCGGGGCGGGCCGGGCCGCGCAGGCGCGATGGCGGCGCGGGCGGCGATGGCGGCTGTGGCGGGCGGCGGGGCCCGGCCCGCGGTGGTGCTGGGCGCGATGGAGATGGGCCGGCGAGCCGGGCCCGAGGCGAGTGCCGAGCTGCTCCGCGCCTTCCTGCGCCGCCGACACCGCCTCCTGGACACCGCCTTCATGTACGCGGGCGGCGAGTCCGAGCGCATCCTGGGCGCGCTGCTGGCCGGCGGCACCGAGCCCGGTACGGCGGCGGAGGGCGGGCTGCCCTCGGGGGAGAGGGGCTGTGGCTGAGGAGAAGGGGCTGCTCTGCCAGGTTGACACTGTCCTTGAGGAGAAGGGACTTGGCCAGGATTCCTTCTGTGAGGAGAGGGGTCTTCCTTGAGAAGGGTTTTCCCTGAGGAGAGGGTCTCATCTCTTCTGCCACGCTGACACTGTCCTTGAGAAGAGATTTGGCCAGGACTTGTTCCCTGAGGTGCAGGCTTTTCCCTGTTAGGCCAATGCCCTCCCTGAGAACCCTTCCCTGAGGAGATGGGACTTCCCTGGGGAAGGAGAAGGGTCTTCCCTGTCAGTCTGACAGAATCCTTGAGGAGAAGGGAATTACCTCAGGACTCGTGCTCTGAGAAGAGGGGTCTGCCCTGAGGAGAAGGGTCTCCTCTGCCTGGCTGACACTGTCCCTGAGGACAGGGGATTTCTCTGGGGCCCATTCCCTACAGGTTAGGGGAGAATCTCTTCTCCCTGAGATTTCCCCTGGGCCAGTTCTCTGGGGAGAAGGGTCTTCCCTGCCAGTTTGAGGCTGTCCCCAAGGACAAGATCCTTCCCCAGCATCCATTCCCTGAGGAGAGGGATCTTCCCTGCCCAGCTGACTCCCTCCTTGAAGAAAACTGACTTTCCCCAGGCCTATCCCCTTAGGATAAGAGTTTTCCCTGCCAGGCTGATGCCATGCCGGAGGGGAAGGGACCCCCGTACTAGTGCTGACCCCCAGACCTTGAGGGGCAGACCCTCAGTCCCTGCAGAGAGGAGCTCCTCAGCCAGGCTGATGGGATTCCTGAGGAGAGGCACCTTCCCTGAAACACCTCAAACACTTGGGTTATGTCCCTTATCCCCACTCCCCTCCTCAAGGTGGGAACATCCTTGCTCATTCCTTCTCTCTCTCTGCCAGTGGAAGTGGCCACCAAGGCCAACCCGTGGGATGGGAAGACGCTGAAGCCGGAGAGCGTGCGCTCCCAGCTGGACACGTCCCTGGAGAGGCTGCAGAGGACGAGTGTGGAGCTCTTCTACCTCCATGCTCCCGACCACGGGACCCCGGTGGAGGAGACCCTGCGTGCCTGCAACGAGCTGCACAAAGAGGTAAAGTGCAGAGTCCAAGCCTGGACAAACCTTGATTCCCTCCTTCCCACTGCTTTTTTTAAACCAGAGCTGCTTGCTGTGCCCGTCTGCAGCGCTTGTGCGGCTCTGGGAAGAGGAGACAGAGCCCAGGACAGAGCTGAGCAGTCGCTGCTCTTTGTGTGCTCACGTGGTGCACTTTGTACCCCAGAGCTCTTGGAACATCTGAACTTTGCTTCCAGCCCTCTTAACAGTCTGGGTTAAGATTAGTGCTGGTAATGGGTAAAGAATTCCTGAGTTTTGTTTATCTGGTTGTACCATTTAAACTAGAAGGTGTGAATTCCAAATAAACAGAAAATGGGGAATATATTTGTCATGTCTTAATAATTCATAGTCTGGCAGAAACGGTGGACAGGAATGAACCCTTCTGGACTAAAATTTGGTGGCTGCCCTTTTCACTGTACCCATCTTGTACTCTCTGGGTCCAGATGAACTTCGAAACACTGGAACTGAATTCCCTTTTATTCCTCTGCAGGGGAAGTTTAAAGAGCTTGGCCTGTCAAACTACGCCTCGTGGGAGGTGGCAGAAATCTGCACCATCTGCAAGTACAACAACTGGGTGATGCCAACTGTGTACCAGGTGAGGGAGGGAGGGAAGCTTGCATTTGGGCTTCCCAAATCTGGGACCAGCCCCAGTGTGCCAGATATAAATTCCAGAAGGAATCTGCTGCAGTTAGTCTGGGAAGTCACAGAGGTTGGAAAAGACCTGCAGTCCCAGCTGTGCCCGATGCCCACCTTGTCACATCCAGGCCTTCCTTGGACACCTCCAGGGATGGGCACTCCAAACCTCCCTGGGCAGCCCTTCCAAGGCCTGAGCACTGTTTCAGGAGGAAATTCAGGAAGCTGAGCGAGGTCTTTTCTCAGAAACAGCTCAGTGTGTTCATTGCTGGATTCAGCGACTCCCCTGGCACGGAACCTGAAGTGTTTGCAGCTCTGCAGCGAGTCTGTTCCTAAGCAAACCATAACCTTGTGCGATGTGAAGCCGCTCTCTCGGATGGGCATTGCCAGGGAAGGGTGGGAAAAGGCAGCTGCTGTGCCCTGAGCTCTGTTTGAGGCCGTCTCCCACCCCGCGCAGGGAATGTACAACGCGACCACGCGCCAGGTGGAGGCCGAGCTGTTCCCCTGCCTGAGGCACTTCGGGCTGCGCTTCTACGCCTACAACCCTCTGGCAGGTACAGGGGGCAAGGCCAGGCTTTGGGACAAAACCCTGTGGAATGGGGGCTGTGCAGAGCCAGCCCATCCCCAATCCTGCTGCTCCCTTCCATCCCAGGGGGGCTGCTGACCGGCAAGTACAAGTACGAGGACAAAGACACGCGCCAGCCCACGGGGAGATTCTTTGGGAATGACTGGGCTCAGGCCTACAGGGACAGGTGAGTCCTGAGCTGACAGAAGAGCAGGAATGGCTGCATTAAAAAAAAACACTCTAATAGTCAGCTGAGAGGAAGCAGAATTGACCAAAGCTTGGGATTATGTCAGCACACGTGGCTGGGGCTGTGGTGTGTGACTGAGCACTGTAGGGTGGATTTTAGGCTCAGCTTCCTCACAACTCCCAAGGGAGATTGCAGAAGTCCTCAGAGTCTACAGAGAGACGTACGAGGTTTCCTGAAAGCCTTTTGATGGGAATAGCACTAGAGGTCCCAAGGGCAATAACAATGATTTCTTTTCATGCAGGTACTGGAAAAAACACAATTTTGAGGGAATTGCACTGGTAGAAAAAGCTCTGAAAGAGGCTTATGGCCCCACAGCACCCAGCCTGGCGTCCGCTGCACTGCGCTGGCTCTACAACCACTCCAAACTGCAGGTGAGAGCTTGACCTGGGCACTGCTGCTGTGCCAAACAGGGAAATTCCAGTGTAGGTGTCTTTTAATCCCGTGGGATTGTGGTGTTAAAAGGTGAATATTGCTGAGCAGACTCTGCCAGGCAGCTCTGCCTTTCCCCGTGGTATCCCGTGTGGTCAGAGCTGGAGGCTTCAAGAGGAAGATTTTAGGAGTCATGATTCCCATGCACTCAGCTTCCCTGCAAGGAGAGGACTCGCCTTTCACTGGACTAGAAATTGAATGCTAAATGTTCCCCACCTCCTCTGAATGTTCCTGTAGCCCATCATAAAGTAGGACTTGGCAGCTTCTGAGGATTTGGTGTGACTTGGGGATGTCCTGGCCTAGCGAGCAGAATTTGTGGTGTCAGTTGCTCGGTTCCTCGTTCTTTAGTGGAGAGAAAGGCCTCGTTTGGCCCACAAGTGGCTTGGGAGGTGAACTCCCTTCTGGGATCAGCAACACTCTGTCTCTTCCCAGGGTTCTCTTGGAGATGCAGTGATCATTGGGATGTCCAACTTGGAGCAGCTGGAGCAGAACCTCAACTACAGCGAGGAGGGTCCCCTGCTGCCGGCTGTGGTGCAGGCGTTCGACGAGGCCTGGAACCTGAGCGCGCACGACTGCCCCAACTACTTCCGCTAGGGAAGGCTGGCACAGGCTCCAGAGACTCGGTGCTGCCCACCCTGCCCTCCCACCCACGGCTGGAGGGCTGCAGGTTTGTCCTGAATCAGTGAAGCTTTGTAGGATCTACACCCGTGCCTTAGTCCTCCCTGCCGGCCCCTCGGCTCCCCCAGCACACCCCGTGATCACACCCCGTGATTCAGGATGCAGCTGATGAGGAAAATGAACACCTTAACCAGGTGAAGGCCCCTGTTCTGCTTTAATGTGAAATCTTAAATGATTACATAAGAGAATAAAACCTCTTCCTAGTGCAGACCCAATCTCTGATCTGTGCCTGGAACGGAGTTTGAATCACAGAATTTCAGGATGGTTTGGGTTGGATGGTCCTTAAATCCCATCTTGTTCCACCTCACAACTTCCACTATCCCAGATGCTCCCCATCCAGCCTGGCCTTGGACACTTCCCAGGATAAGGCAAAATTCCAAGGACTGACCTAAATATCTTCTTCTGTGTCAGAATAACAAACCCTCAGCATCTTTCCCTTCGTGCTATATCAAAGCTGTATTACATTTATACCCTTTCTGCTCAGTTTAGATGTTTGAGCTGGCATTTCCTCAGATTCCAGGATACACCAACAGTAACAGGCAGCAGCAACAACCATCTGCAGTTTCACACAGATATTTATATAAATATAAAAAAAACACATAGCTCGTTTTATATAAAGATCATCCCAGTCCAGGTGCACCCAGGGAAGGGAAATATCCTCCTCTTTTTTGTCCCTAAAATAGAACTGTCTGGTGTCCAAGCTGTTAGTCCTCATTGCTTCCACCATCATCATCATCATCTTCTTCATCATCATCATCCTCCTCTTTCTCCTCTGCTGTGTCTCCCACGAGCTTCTGGAAGTGTCCTGTCTCAGAATTCCACAGAAACTTCATGGTGACTTTAAACTCTGCCATCTCATAGCCGAAGAGTTTCTAGGAGAGGACACAAATCTGTCATTCCCGCTTCACTGTCTCTGTGCCCAGCCTAGCAGAACAGTAAATTCTGCTTCCAGGTGGCAAGTGGAGCAAAGCAGGAACCAAAACAATTGCTGCTGGGTTTTAGGAGTTGTGTTAATTAATTACTGGTAATTTTGTGTCAGGCAGCAGGGCTGCTGTGTTACTCACCAGCACACGGGCTTGTTCTGGGGTGAGAACATCCCCTTCCTTGCACACTTCGTAATCCGAAAGCAGCGTCACCACTCCTGCAGAGCAGAACCCATGGAAATGGGATCCCAGGCACTGGGAACTCCCCTGGAATGTGGGGGACAGAGCCAGGACACCCTCCAATGCCGCTTTCATCAGTGCACCCCAAGGAGATGCAGCTCTAAAAGCCCACACCTGGTTCCTGAGTGGGTTAATCCGAGCTGTTTCCACAGCTGGATGGTACTGTGGAGAAATCTGGGCGTTTTACTCAGCCTTTGGCACAGGTTTGGGAACAGCACAAGGACACAAGGAGTTCCAGCCCCAGCCCAACAAGGAGAAAAGTTGTCCCTCAGGTTTTGTCCAGACCTAAATCCTGCTCTGTGTTTCACATTCTCCAAAAGAGAAGCCCTGGAGCTTCTGCTGTACCTTTCTTGAGCGCCGTGGGCAGCCCCAGCTGCCGCAGCTGCGGCTCCATGGAGTGGGGGAACTGCTCCAGGGGCCCCGTGTCCAGGCTCACCCCGTACGGCGCCTTGTTCCCAGCACGGGCAAAGTCCAGCTCCCGGAACCTGGAGAACCACCTGGCACAGAGATGGGCAACAGGAGCTTCAGCTGGGGGAGGAACTGGGGCTGAGACAGGGCCTGGGGCACGGCCTGCCCGGGGAGGTGGTGCTTAACTCAGGTTGTGGCTGCCCCTGGATCCCTGGGAGCGTCCAAGGGGGTGGGATGAGCTGGAAGGTCCCTCCCAAGCCAAACCCTTCCATGATTTCACCCTGCTGTTGCAGGAATGGCTGACAAAAGAGTGGGAAAAGCCCACGAGACCATCCCTGCTTTAAGGGGAGTTGTTGGGGTTTTGTGGCAACAAAAGCAGCGTGGTACTTACTCATCCACCTCGTCCCTGGTGCGGTTGGTGAAGAGCAGCCCGACCTCCCCTCTCAGGTGTTTGCTGACCTGGAAGAAAGGAGCATCCACGGGGATTGGGGAGCAGCAGGAACCCAGCTGCAGGGGCTCAGTGCTGCCCAGCCCCGCTCACAACACACCCTTGGTGGCAGGACACGGATGGGCTCCGTTAAAAGCCCCACAGAGCGGTGAATCCAGGATGTTATTCCAGCATGCGGAATACGCCAGGTGAAGCTTTAGCACAGGTACCTTGTGCAGGTTCTCCTTGTACTCGCTGCTCGGCTCCCGGCCCAGCGCCACCATCATCACCTTGTTCTTCCCGAAGAAGATCCTGCCCAGGAGCAGCAGGAGGAGGAGGAGGAGGAGGAGGAGGAGGAGGAGGAGGAGGAGGAGGAGGAGGAAGAGGATGTCAGCCCTGCAGCTCACCCCCTCGGGCATCCCCCACCCCGCACCACCCCGCGGCCACCTGCTGTGCTTCCAGGCGTTCCGCACGTCCTTCAGCTTGTTGTTCCTCATGTTGGCCACGGAGAAGACGAAGATGTACTTGTAGGTGTCCACACAGCGCCGCAGCTGCGGGGGAGCCGTTACCGGGAGCGGCACGGGGGGAACGGGGAGGAGAGGGACAGGGGAGAGGGGCCCGGGCCCGGGCCAGACTCACCTCGGCGATCAGCGCCTGCTTGGCCTGCAGCCCCTTGCGGGCTGTCTGCGTCAGGGACACTGCGGGGACAGCGCCAGGGAGAGATGGGGATGAAGGATGGGGAAGGAGACGGGCGTGGGGAAGGGGATGGTGATGGAGAACGGAATGAGAGATGGGCAACGGAACCGAGGGACGGGGGCGATGGGATCGAGGAATGGGAAAACAGCGGAGAAGGGGACAGGAATAGCGAACGGGACAGGAACGGGCGCGGGGAGAGGGATGTGCCCGGGGTTCGGCTGCGGGGTCCCGCTCCCACCTTTACGGTCCCGCTTGGACTTGGGCATGGTTCCGCCGTGCTCCGAGGCCCCCGGGCCGCGCGCGGGCTGCCGGGGGCGGGCGGGGCTGTCCCGCACGCTGCCTGCGCGCTCCTCACGCCGCTCAGGCGCTTTCCGCGCGCAGGCGCTGTCGCGGGCAGCCCCGCAGCGCTGAAGGCCCCCCAGGGCGCCGCGGCCACTGTCATGGCGGCGGGGCCGCGGGCGCTGCTGCTGCCTCTCCCGCTCCTGGTCCTGCTCCCTTTGGCCGCCGCCGTCTACGAGGACCAAGTGGGAAAATTCGACTGGTGAGCGCCGAGGGTTCCGGCGGGTTGGGTCCCCGCTCCCGCGGACATGCCCCGCGCCGCTCCCATTTCACCGGCGCTCCTGTTCCCTCACGCAGGAGGCAGCAGTACGTGGGGAAGCTTAAGTTCGCCTCCTTGGAGGCCTCGCAGGGCTCGAAGAAACTCGTCGTGGCCACCGAGGAGAACGTGGTGGCCGCCCTGAACTCCCGGAGCGGCGAAATCCGTGAGTGGGGGCGCTTTGGGGCGGAGGGTCGGTGCGGTGTGTTCCTCCGGGAGAGTTAACGCCGCCCTTGGGCCTCGGCGGGCGGGTCAGAGCTCTGGGTCAAACACAGAAACACTCTCGTGGGGCCGAACGCCCATCTCCCTTGGGCCTGTCTGTTGCAGTGTGGCGCCATGTGGACAAGGGCACCGCGGAAGGAGCCATCGATGCCATGCTGATCCACGGGCAGGGTAAGGGACACGTCCTGGGGCTGGCAGGGCTCCTGCAGTGTGGAGCAGGGTAAAAGGGACACGTCCTGGGGCTGGCAGGGTTCCTGCAGTGTGGAGCAGGGTAAAAGGGGTACGTCCTGGGGCTGGCAGGGTTCCTGCAGTGTGGAGCAGGGTAAAAGGGGCACGTCCTGGGGCTCACAGGATTCCTGCAGTGTGGAGCAGGGTAAAAGGGGCACGTCCTGGGGCTGGCAGGGCTCCTGCAGTGTGGAGCAGGGTAAAAGAGGCTGGCAGGGTTCCTGCAGAGTGGAGCAGGGTAAAAGGGGCTGGCAGGGCTCCTGCAGTGTGGAGCAGGGTAAAAGGGGCTGGCAGGGCTCCTGCAGAGTGGAGCAGGGTAAAAGGGGCACATCCCGGGGCTGGCAGGGCTCCTGCAGTGTGGAGCCAGCGTTAGAGCACAGGCTGGACCTGCAGAACCCATCCCTTGGTGCTGGGTACGAGCTCTGTGTTCATCCCCCTCCTGTCCAGATGCCATCACCGTGTCCAATGCTGGCCGAATCCTGCGTTCCTGGGAGACCAACATCGGGGGCCTCAACTGGGAGACCTCCCTGGACACTGGCAGGTGGGATCTCCTGTCTGCATGGGTTTTTTTCTCCTTGTGCTGGTCTGGGAAGGGAAAAATATGGGTCGTGGTTTTGGTCTGGGCTTGCATTGTACAGAAAGATTAGTCAGGTGGAAAGTTTCCAAGCACTTGGAAATTTTGGGTGAATTCTTTATGAATGCCTGAGCCTTGCAGAGAATCCCAGAGTCACTGAGGCTGGAAAAGCCCTCCCAGACCCTCAAGTCCAACCTGTGGCCAGTGCTGTCCTTGTCACCCAGTGAGTGCCACGTCCAGGCCTTCCTTGGACACCTCCAGGGATGGGCACTCCAAACCTCCCTGGGCAGCCCCTTCCTATTCCTGAGCACCGTTTCCATGGGAAATTCCTCCTGGTGTGCACCCTGAGCCTCCCCTGGCCCAGCCTGAGGCTGTTCCCTCTCCTCCTGTCCCTGTTCCCTGGGAGCAGAGCCTGAGCTGTCCCCTCCTGTCAGGAAATTTTGCAGAGCCAGAAATTCCCCCTGAGCCTCCTTTTCTCCAGGCTGAGCCCTTTCCCAGCTCCCTCAGCCCCTCCTGATGCTCCAGCCCCCGTTCCCCAGTGTAAAATAGGAAAATAATTCCCAAATTCCTCGTGCCTGTGCTCAGTTTCCAGGGGGCTGCCCTGGTGGGGCTCCCCGAGGGGGTGAAGTACGTGGCAGTGCTGAAGAAGACGGCCCTGTCTCTGCACTACCTGTCCAACGGGCACCAGAAGTGGGTGGAACACCTGCCAGAAAGGTGAGAACACCTCTAAGGAGAGGTGTGAGCCCCTGGCATGGGGCAGAGGGGAGGGAGCTGAGCCTGCCTTCTGCTTCTGCAAACAGCAGTGTGAGAAGGTGATGCCTCATGTCTTGCAGTGAGAACACTCAGTACCAGCTGCTGTATTCCCGTGGGACTGGGGTGATCCACGTGCTTGGCATCGTTCCCCAGAGCCACCTGAACGTCGTGACCGTCAACGTAGAAGATGGAGAAATCACAAGACAGGTAGAGGAGCCAAAATTCTGGGTTTGATGTGAGCAGAGGTGCTTCCAGCCCTGTGGTGTGGTGGGCAGAGGAATGGATTGTGGTGCTACAGAGAGCCCTCCCTTTCCCTGAGGCACTGCCTCCAAAGCAGGGATTTCTTGGCTGAAAGCTGAGCTAGCCTGGCAGCTTTTAGTCAAGTTTATCCCATAACCCTCAGGCTGACAGGTAGTTTTTCTCAGTTTTGGCTAAAAATACTTGAGTTAACTGTGCTGTGTGCCCGTGGGTGCTGTGGAGGCTCCTGCTGAGCCCTGGCTGTGTCTCTGTGCAGGTGAGGGTGGCAGCCCCGTGGCTGGTGGCCCTGCAGGGCTCCTGTGGCGTGCTGGGCGAGGCCGTGCTGGTGTGCGTGGACACGGCCGCGCGCTCGCTGCACGTCTGCGCCCTGGACACGGAGCAGGACATGAGGCACATCCCGCTGCAGGTGAGAGCTGCTGCAGGAACATTCCTGGTGTTCCTTGACAACCGCTCTGGTTCTGGTTGGAGCTGGTTCTCCAGTCTGTCAGTGAGCTGGGGAGGGATTGGAGGTTGTGATCTGCAAATTGGGGAGGGGTGGGAAAGCTTTTTGTTATTCCTTCTGGATCGATGTCTTCTGAGCTTTGCTCCAATGGAGCCTCAGCCTTCCCTGCTCCTGCTCTGTGCCCTGACTCAGGGAATCTCTGACTGCTGCTGAGGGAGGGGAGGTGGTGGTCTCACTGAAGGACGATTCTCCCAGCACATTTTCTTGTGTCCCCTGCAGTCCCTGGAGCTGGAGTTTGCAGATGATTTCCAGGCCAGGATCCTGACCACTCAGCCCAGCGTGACCAGCGCCTCACGGACTCAGTTCTTCCTGCAGCTGTCCCCAAGCCACTTCTCCCTGCTGCAGTACAAGCAGGGGCTGCTCAGCCACCTGCGGGACTTCCAGCAGGTACCAGGGACAGGGCCAAGTGCAGCTGAACATCCTTCAAGCTGCTGGGCCAGCTGGCAGGTTTTAAAAACCTCAGGAACTCTGGGCATCGTGGCTCAAAAACCTGTTCCCATCTCTGTGAGAAATTGGTCTGTTTTGGTTTTGATTTGGGGGGAAACAAGACAATTTAAAATTTGGCTCTGACAGTTCACTTGCTTTTAATTCCACTGTGGTTTTATTTACTTCACAAGTGCTTTTTGGTGAGTTTGGGGTTTCCTTGAGGTTTTTTTTTAATGATTTTTTGCTATTTTTTTTTTTTTTTTTCCTTTTCCAGGCAGCTCTGGTGAGTTTTGCAACGACTGGGGAGAAGACGGTGGCCGCTGTCCTGACCTGCAGGAGTGAACTGGTCAGCACAATTCCTGTCCTGTGGGAGCAGCCCAGCTCTGGGGCTGTGCACTGGGGGTGGGTTCCACTGGGGTTTCACAGAGGAGGATTTGATAAATTTCGGTGATAACACATGCAGAGCTTGATCACATCCAGCTCGGGCTGTGCCTGGCTCAGTGAATATCCAGCTTCAGCCCTGTGAAAGGTGGACAAGGAATTGGCTTTCCTGATCCACAGAGGATTTCAGTTCTTGGGGATATCAAACATAGCTTCATTTTTATCAGAAACAGAATAGAACAGAGCTATTTCCTGCCTGATGTCACAGGCAAGCTGAGACTTGTCAGGCAGTTGAAAACCTAATTTTTTTTATACTTGACTGGTGTCTGAACCCATGCTACATCTCCTCTCATCCTGACTTCAGAAACCTGGAAGTTCTGATGGCCTCCATGCTGGCAGCACTCTGGAGGATGCCCGGAGGCAGGTACGGGGTGCTTTTCTTCCCGAGTTCTTGTCAGTCCGTTTTATCCCTTTGCCTGCAGGAGCAGAGATCTTAAACCAGCTGTACAACCTAAAAATGCAGCCTAAAAAATACCTTGAAGCACCAGTTTTTTTCTGGACATGGAATTCTGCTGGAATCCTGCTGCAGGATTCGGTGTGGGGTGTGTGTGTGTAACCCCTGTTTTCTGCCTGTTGCTACAGGATTCCTTAACCTGCTCCAACCAAACCTACAACATAAACCTCTACCTGGTGGAAACTGGGCAAAGGTTGCTGGACACCACGATCACCTTTAGCCTGGAGCAAGGAGGGGCCAAGCCACAGCAGGTGAGCAGGGAAGGGTTATTTCAGCCCTTCCAAAGCATTCCAGGGATTACAGCATCACCCTGCTTGCTGCTCTGGTTTCACCTGATTCCTGCTTTCTTCGAGGAGATGATGTGATCATTAATCTCACTGTTTTCCTTGCCTTTTTTTGGTTTTTTTTATTTTCCCAGCTGTACATCCAGGTTTTCCTAAAGAAGGACGACTCCGTGGGCTATCGAGCCTTGGTGCAGACAGAGGACCACATGCTCATGTTCCTCCAGCAGCCAGGTGACTCCCAGAACCAGCTTCCTCCATTTCTAACAGTCACCAGGAGAGAATCCTGTGTCCTCGAGGATTGCACTTTATCATTACTTTTGTTGGAAGCTGAAAAAGTTAATTTAATTCTTCTGAGTCCCATGAAAGACACAGGAGACTTTTTCACCTGCACAAACAATTCTGCCCTGTTTTGTGTGGGCAGAGCCTTTGGATTTTGAGGGCTTTCTGCAGGTTTCAGAACTCTTTTTGTAGGAGGAGAGTGTAAGTTCTGGTGTAGATCTTCCTCAAAGATTTCCAGAAGAGGTCCTCATACCAAAAATATTAATTTACAGAAGGGGTTGAAAGTTCCATCTCAGTGACAGGAATTTCCTGGGGCTCTAAAGAAATCCAGGACTGTGAATCTCTTATTTTAAACAGACTCAATGACTGTAGCCCTTTTAAGATTGCTTTTACTGATCCTGAGGTTTTCTTCCCAGAAGTGGATGCAGTTGCATGAAGTATTTGTTTTTCATGAAATAGTTAATTTAACAATACTATATATTTATATGCTGTTTTGCATTTCATTAAGAGGTGATCTGCATTTCAGGGTTGCACTGAAAGATACTCGTATACAGTCAATTCCCAAATCTTAAGTTGATTTTTCTAATATCCTGCTCTGATTTCTCTCCAGGAAAGGTTGTGTGGAGTAGAGAGGAGTCTCTGGCAGAGGTGGTAAGCTTGGAGATGGTGGATCTGCCTCTGACAGGGGCACAGGCTGAGCTGGAGGGAGAATTTGGAAAAAAAGCAGGTGAGTTTTAACAGAATTACCTCTGTGTGCGTGTTTTCCTTCCTAAATAAACGTGTTTATTGTTTTCTGTTTACTCTGAGCTGAGAGATTAATTTAAATCCCTATTGATGCCAGTTAAAATGAGCAGAAATAAACCCTTTTCTGTCTAAATTTTAGAAATTCAATCCAGATGACACGAATATATTACACTGTTACATTAAAAAAACAGTCAGCAGCAGTAGGAGGGATTTTGGCCATGTCTCCTAAATGTTTCCTGTGATTTTTTTTCTGGAAAACTCATTTCCAATAGCTTTTTATTTTTATTTTTTTTTTTTGCTTTTTTGTCTTTCCTTGCTGTCCTGGATGCAGCCATCCAAGGTAACCCCATCCTGCATGGAGTGTGCTCTGCTCCTGCCACTGCTCCCCTCTGCTTGCTCCCTTCAGTTGAAACCCAGTATTTTGGTTACTTTAAGACATTAAATACAAATCCTGATTGGGCAGAATTAAGCATTTTTAATTCCTCTGAGTGCAGAGGGGATTTCTGTAGAGGTGGGAGGTCTGGTGGGCACAGTGGGGAGGAACACAAAATCCTCTGCATGCAGGTTTGCTTTCAGTTGATCAGGGCATATTTTGGAGTGAGTGTGGACTGGGAAAGGTTGATAAATGCCAGAGATTGTCACAGAAATGTCAACTGTGACTTCCTGCAGGGGGGGAGGCGAGGAGTTCCCCCAGGTTTGTGCATGGCAGCGTTTGACAGCACAGTTTCAGCTCTGGGGTGGGACGGGTGCCGTTCCCCTCCCGTTGTCACCGTGGGTGCCACTTGCAGATGGATTGCTGGGAATGTTCCTGAAGCGACTCTCATCCCAGCTCATCCTGCTGCAAGCCTGGACTGCCCATCTCTGGAAGATGTTCTACGATGCCAGGAAGCCCCGGAGCCAGATTAAAAACGAGATTAACATTGACAACTTGGCCAGAGACGAGTTCAACCTCCAGAAAATGATGGTGATGGTCACTGCCTCGGGCAAGGTGAGGAGGCCAGGGCAGGAATCTGTTCCTAGGCTTGAGCAAAGTCTCAGCTCTGAATTCCCAGCCCTGTTTTTAGCCAGGCTTGGGCAGAAATAATGGGAAGATGCACAGGATGTTTTGTGGTGGCTTTAAAGACAGCTTTCTTTGGGGTATGGTAGAGGAGGATGCAGTGCAGAGTTTTCCTAAACTTTGGCTTTCCCACGTGTTTTCCCTCAGCTTTTTGGCATTGAGAGCAGTTCAGGCACCATCCTGTGGAAGCAATACCTCAGGAATGTCAGGCCAGGCTCCTCCTTCAAGCTGATGGTGCAGAGAACAACAGCCCATTTCCCCCACCCTCCACAGTGCACTCTGCTCGTCAAGGACAAGGTGAGAGCCCCTTCCCTGCCCCTCCACTGGGCATGGAAATAAGGACAGGGCAATAAAACCATCCTCTTGGGCATCATCTGGTTGTCACTGATGTGGGCATGGCAGGGGAGAAAGATCTGGAGGGAAGCAGACACAGAAGCCTAAAAATTTAAAAAAAAACTTAAAAACGAACATGGTCGTTACAGACAAATGCGTGAGTCCATACAGAATATTTCCAGGATGAAACCAGGGTATGAATAGTCAACACCAGCAAGTAACAGTTAGAAAAACACCTTTTTTTTTTTTTTTTTTAAGTTAAGAGGCAAAACTTCCCCTGTTTTTCAGGAAACCAAAATGAGTTTTCTGTACGTCTTTAACCCCATCTTTGGGAAGAGAAGCCAGGTAGCTCCTCCCGTTCTGAAACGTCCGATTCTCCAGACTTTGCTTCTGCCTATTATGGATCAAGACTATGCCAAAGTGCTGCTCCTGATTGATGATGAGTACAAGGTAAGTTGCTTTGCCTGGAGGCAGTTTTCTTTACATTCTGGTTAATTATTCCCCTCCCTTTTGGAGCAAGATGGAAAAAAAATGCCATTGAGCCACATTTCACACAGAACTATGAGGTTATCCTGGTAAGGCAGACCTTACCTTGATAAACAGGTTGGAAATCATATTTCTGGTTCATTCTGGGGTGGGTTTTTTTGTATCAGTTGTTTTTCAGCTGTGTTTCCACTCTTCTTTTCCAGGTTACACCTTTCCCAGCCACTAAAAACGTCCTTCGGCAGTTAGAAGAAATAGCTCATTCCATCTATTTTTATCTAGTTGATGCTGAGCAGGGAAAACTCTCTGGATTCAGGCTGAAAAAGGTATGGAAAACCCATTGCACTTCCCTGAATGCCCTGTGGATAGTGGCAGGTCTTAATTCCCTTCGTGGAGCTTGGCTCAGAACCGGAACATCCATCCTCAAAACGCACCGAGGAAACTTGGGAGATCCCAAAGCAAGGAAATCTTTGGAGATAATGTCCTTGAAGGATGATAACCCAGCTCCCACTTGCTTTTCCCCTGCAGGACCTGAGCACGGAGGAGAGCTGGGAGGTGGCCATCCCCACGGAGGTGCAGAGGATTGTGACTGTCAAAGGGAAGAGGTCCAACGAGCACGTGCACTCCCAGGGCCGCGTGATGGGCGACCGCAGCGTCCTCTACAAGGTGCTGCAGCAGCTCTCAGCTGGCTTTTTCTTTGAGGGGGGGGGGTTTATCCCATGGGAAGATCCCAGTTCCATTCCCTGCTGCTGCATTGGGATGAGCCTGTGGTGTCTCTGCAGAAAAATGCTCATTTTGGAGGTTTCTTCTCAAAAAATGTTTTCCTGCAGCAGTTAAACCAAAGTCTGATAGTGGGGAAAGAACAGCTTGATTTCTTGGGGTGATTTATGATTTATTCACAGTGGCAGGTTGTTACCGCTGAAGATCAATAGATCACGTGGACACAGGTTGAAGTGTGGTGAAGAAAGAGCAGAGTTTATTTTTCCTCCCAGGATTTATAGGCTTCTGACCACGGCCAGGGATTGGATGGTCAGGATAACACTTTCTCACTGCACTGGCCATGAGAGATGCCCGTCACAAGACGTGTAACAGGAAGAATGTACACATATCTATGTTTACAGTTACTGTCCTGGGAAAGTCTTTAGAAAACCATGTCAGCGAGCTCAGAAGCTGAGTTTTCAGGGCGACAGCAGGTGAAGAGCAGGAAGGAGATGTCTGTGGCACTGAGAGGGGGTCTCAGCTGTTTCTCCTTTGTCCCCAGTCGCTGAACCCCAACCTGCTGGCGGTGGTGACGGAGAGCACGGACACGCACCACGAGCGCACCTTCATCGGGATCTACCTCCTGGACGGCGTGACGGGCAGGATCATCCACTCCTCCGTGCAGAGGAAGGCCAAGGGGCCCGTGCACATGGTGCACTCCGAGAACTGGGTGGTGGTGAGAGCTGCTGCTGTATAAAGAGGCTGTATAAATACATAATTATATATATATAAATATATATAATTATAATATAATACAGAGCTACAAGTATATAAATAATATATAAATATGAACATATATATATATATAAAAATATAAACATATAGAGAAATACATAAAATATATTTTTATATATATAAATATATATAATAATTTTTATGTATAAATATATAAATACATATAAATATTTATATAATAAATATAATAAATATATGTAATGAATAAATAAATATATATAATATATAATATAAATAGAATATATATAATGTGTATTATATAATATATAATATATAATGTATAATATATAATATATAATATATAATATTAGTATATAGTATATAGTATATAGTATATAATATATACTAATATTATATATTATATATTATATATTATATTATAGTATATAATAAATAAATATACAATAAAATAATTTTTATATGTAAATATATAAATAGATAAAAAATATATAAAATATATAAATATATTTAATATATAAATATATAAAAATACAAAATATATATAATATAATATAAATAAAATATAATATATATAATATATATAAATATATAGAATAAAGAATTATATAATACAATTTATATCATATATAAAAAATAAATATATATATAAATAATATAAAATACAAAAATATAATATATAAAAACTACATTTATATATATAAATATATAAAAAGCAAAAAATCTTTTTGGTATGGGGGCAGTTTTGTGCCCACCCTCTGTGATTTCCCTCATCCTCGACCTCACCCCAAAACCCCTGCTCGCAGTACCAGTACTGGAACACCAAGGCCCGGCGGAACGAGTTGACGGTGCTGGAGCTGTACGAGGGCACGGAGCAGTACAACGCCACAGCCTTCAGCTCCCTGGACCGCCCCATCCTGCCCCAGGTGCTGCAGCAATCCTACATCTTCCCCTCTGCCATCAGCGCCATGGAGGCCACCATCACCGAGCGCGGCATCACCAGCCGCCACCTGCTCAGTGAGTAGCTGCTCGGTGAAAAGGGGAGCGCTGAAATCCAGGAAAAAGGCACTTTGCTGACAAAAAGTCGTGCCTGGGGGTTGTCCTGGGCTCCTGCAAGTGCAGGGATAAGCGCAGAGTGTTTCTGTTGGCTGCCAGAAATGGCCACGAGGTGCCAGGCTCGTTCCAGTGGTGCCCAGAGCAGCCATGGCCATAAACTGAAAGCCAGTAAAGTTTCACCCCAAGACGGGGAAGAACTTTTCCTGAAGGAGTGGCACAGGTGCCCAGGGAAGGTCTGGAATCTCCCTCTCTGGCCACATTCCAAACCCACCTGGATGCATTCCTGAGTCACCTGCTCCTGGTGACCCTGTGTGGGCAGGGGTTTGGGCTGGCTGAGCCCCAGAAGGCCCTTCCAACCCCAGCTGTTGTGGGATTTTGGAATTTTGAAGATGCTTTTCCTTCAATGCACAGTTGGGCTTCCCTCCGGGGCCATCCTGTCCCTTCCCAAGGCCCTGCTGGACCCTCGGCGCCCGGAGATCCCGACGGAGCAGAGCAGGTAGGCAAGGAGCGAGAACCTCTCTTCCTGGGCTCTGCAGAGGGCTGGATTTTGTGTGTCACAAATTGTGTGAGGAGGAACAACTCGTCCTGGCTGGACTCAGAGGAATCTTGGCACAGAATGAAGGCAAGTTCCTTCAGGTCCAAGGTTGGACTCGTTGGTTTTGGAGGTCTTTTCCCAACCTGAAGGATTCTGTGCTCCTGTTCCCAGTCTGTGATGGTGGGATACATTTGTCAGTGTCATTAAACCAGCCTGGGGTCTCTCTTCTCAGGGAGGGGCAGTCAGAGGAGCTGGAATTTTTTTTGAGTTGCTTGTAAAACTTTGGAAGCCCTGAAGGAGACAGCTTCAGCTTAGCCTGACCCAGCTGATCCATTTGATTTTCATCCTGCAGCAATAACGAGTCTGCACCGGGAAAAGCTCCCAGTTTGCTGTTTTAGCTTAGCTTTTGATAATCAGGAGTCACTGGTGGCGTGCCCTGTGTGCTGCTGTGGGGTTTGAGGTCTCTGGTGGTGTCTTGCAGAGAGGAGAACCTGATCCCCTACTCGCCAGACGTGCAGATCCACGCCGAGAGGTTCATCAACTACAACCAGACCATCTCCAGGATGAGGGGGATTTACACAGCCCCCTCTGGCCTGGAGTCCACGTGCCTGGTGAGTGCCGGGGCGAGGCCTCAGTGTGGAATTTGGGGCTGGATCCCAATCCTCAGTGTGGAATTTGGGGGTAGATCCCAGTCCTCAGTGTGGAATTTGGGGCTGGATCCCAGTCCTCAGTGTTCAATTTGGGGGTGGATCCCAATCCTCAGTGTGGAATTTGGGGGTAGATCCCAATCCTCAGTGTGGAATTTGGGGGTGGATCCCAATCCTCAGTGTTCAATTTGGGGGTGGATCCCAATCCTCAGTGTTCAATTTGGGGGTGGATCCCAGTCCTCAGTGTGGAATTTGGGGGGGGATCCCAGTCCTCAGTGTGGAATTTGGGGGGGGATCCCAGTCCTCAGTGTTCAATTTGGGGGTGGATCCCAGTCCTCAGTGTGGAATTTGGGGGTGGATCCCAATCCTCAGTGTTCAATTTGGAGGTGGATCCCAATCCACAGCCCGCCGAGCTCCGTAACTCCCACACCGCGGCTTCAACATCGCTCCTTTCCACCAGAACCTGAACCCCGAGCGGATCATTTTGGGGTTTCGTGCTCCAAGCTGCATCCCCAGCTCCTAATCTCTGCCCTGCAGGTTGTGGCCTACGGGCTGGACATCTTCCAGACCCGGGTGTACCCCTCCAAGCAGTTTGATGTGCTCAAGGACGACTACGACTACGTTCTGATCAGCAGCGTCCTCTTCGGGCTGGTCTTTGCCACCATGATCACCAAGAGACTGGCCCAGGTGAAGCTGCTGAACCGGGCCTGGCGCTGAGGAACATCCCACTCTGGGATCTCAGCCCTCCCAAGGCATCCAAACTTCCTCTGTTCCATTTGGCTGGAAGATGTTTGTGAGGAAAAGCCGCTGCTGGAACAAAACCCACACTGCCCACGCGTCTGCCGTGAGGAGAAACGCAAGAGATGAAAAACAGACTTTTTTATTCGTCTGTTCTGACTGAAAAAAGGTCCCAATTCTTCCTTAAAGTCCCCAAATCTCCCTGATGTTGCTGAAGGGAATACTCAGGATGTGTTGTCCCGTCCTGGGCTGTCCCTCAGCGCCAGCTGTGCCCCACATCTGGCAGCGAGGAGGCTTGGCTGCGGAGATGTGCTAACTCCTGCTGTGAGGAAGAGACCTTGGGTGATTTCCCAAGGAAAAATGCTGGGAATTGGGTGTCTCTCAGTGGGAAACAGCCTCATGGAGCCACTGACAGAGCTGCAGAGCACTGGGAAGAATTTGAACCTCAAGTCTCTCCGTGTTCTTTATTTATTGCGACAACAACAGTTCCTTCCCATTTGTTTCTAAGTTTTCCTGCATTATTTTGTGTTAAGGTGGGGAGGTTCAAGGGGAGGAGCCTCATAATTTCCTTCAGGATCAGGGCTCTGAGCTCTGTGGATTTTAATTCTAAAAATCCAATTTGGCATCCAGTTGTTCCCCCAGGAGAGGCCGTATCCCTCCATGTCCACATCCCAAAATAAAGCTGCGGAGCAGGGAGCGACTCTGTGTTATTGAAGTGTTCCTTGGGCTGTTTTAGTGGGCATTTTGTGGTTGTTTAAGTGGGTTTGGGGGGGCTATTTTGGTGGGTTTTCAGAGTTATTTAGGTGATTTTGTGGGGCTGTTTAGGTGGGGTTTTTGGGGCTATTTAGATGGGTTTGGGGGCTATTTAGGTTGGTCTTGGGGGGCTATTGAGGTGGTTTTTGGGGCTGTTTAAGTGGTTTTATGGGGCTATTTCACTGGGATTTTTGGGGCTATTTCAGTGGGTTTTGAGCCACTGAAGTGGGGATTTTTGGCTGTTTAAATGGGGATTTTTTTTGGTAGTTACATGGGGGCTTGTTTCCTTATTTACGTGTTTTGGGGGACTCTCGAAGCGGGGAATTTCTTCGCTATTCCGGTGTTTCGGTGATTTTTAGATGATTTTTCGGACCGCTCCGAGCTCTCCCTTACCCCTCAGCATCAGCGGGGGGGGGGGGGGGGGGGGCGCACACTGCGCATGCGCAACCCCCGCCCCGCCTTCCCCGCGCCCCGCACGCGCCGCGCGCCAAAAGTTGCTGTCTCACGCAGTGCGCACGCGCCCGCGCCGCGGGCCAATGGGGCGGCGCGACGTTGCGCGGTCGCCGCCCCGCCGGCAGGGGGCGCTGTGCGCGCCGCGGCCCCCCCGGCCCAGCGCAGCCCAAGATGGCGGGGGGCGGCGCGGGGGCCGCGGCCGGGCCCGGCTGGGACGTGGCCGTGCGGCCGCTGCTCTCCGCGTCCTACTCGGCTTTCGACATGAAGGAGCTGCCGCAGCTGCTCGCCTCGGTCATCGAGAGGTGAGGGAGCGCGGGCGGGGGCTGCCGCCCCTCGGCGTCGCCCGCTCAGGGGGAGCGCTGGTGGTGCCACTGCGGGAGCGGCTGAGGCGGGGCCCGGCTGGGTGTGAGGTGCCCGGTGCTCGGCTCGGTGCCCGCCTCGGTGCCCGGCTCGGTGCCCCGCAGGGCAAGCGGCGGGGCTGCGGCTGGCCGGGAAAAGCCTCGAGCTCCGTTCCCGGCTCCTGCCGCTGTCCCGGGGCCGGAGCTCTCGGAGGTGCCCTCGGGGCCCATAACGGGCTGAGGGTGCTCGCCCGGCCGCAGCACCTCGGACAGGCGCCCGCCGAGAGGCTTCGGGACTGTTCTTGTGGTTTTGCTTTTGTCCAGGCGTGTCACAGTTTGGCCGCTTGGGCCGTGGGAAGTGTTGTCTCACCGGGCTCTGCGGGGACCAGACTTCTCTCTCAGTCTTTACCACTGCAGTGCTTCTCCTATTTTAAGTCGAAATAAAGCAGAACCAAATCAATTCTGCCTTGTCTTAACCACACAGGTTGGAGTCAGAGCGTAAGAGTACCCACCGCAGCTACTTAATTCAACTTACAGCTTGTTTTATGATCGAGACGTGAACGCCACAACATCATGCTCAGTTACAGAGCTATAACCCCGGCCACAATAAATTATTAGGAAACATAAAATAAACAACGCATTGAGGAAGAGGATGAAATAAAACCCAGTGGTGTTTTGTTTAATGTAGAAGGGCTGAGTGTGCAGTGGATGTTTGAGATTCATAGAGTTAATTTGAGGAGTTCTGTGCCTGCACACACAGAGCAGTTGTTCCCTTGGGAGCTGTGCAGGTATTGATGGGTTTGGGCAGCTCCTTGGCCAGTGTTTGTTTTAGGAACCATTCCAATGGCACTTTTCCCCAGCTAGCTCTGCTGTCCCTGTGCCTAAAGTTCATTAGTGGAGTGTTTCATCAAAAGATCCCAGGGAGACTCGAGTAGATCCACTCGAGTTCTGGCAGAGGGCTGTTTCCTCCTTTAGTGGTGATGTTGGTTCTGTTTTCCACTTGAGACAGAGGTTTGTTGCCTTCAGGCAGCACTGCCTGAGGTTGGAGTTGTGTGCCCGATGTTCTGGCAGGATTTGGGATCTTGCAGGATGGTGGTTTTTGTTTTGTGCCTTGGTGTGGTGTGCTGAATGACAAAGGAATAAATACAACTTGTTGGTGTCTGGAGCTGTGCTTTTCTGTGCCGAACAAGAATCTATCTTTAGATTTCTCGCAGAAAATCTTTTATGTGTTCAAGTTATTTTTAGAAGGCACTTGTTAAGCCCTTGATGGTGTCAGCCAACCCCAAAGTAGCTGGATTTCCCCTTAAATAAACTTGGTGCCATGACAGTGAAATCACCAGTATTATTCTTTTCAAAACAAATCAATAATCCCCTTTTTTTTAACTACTCTGGTATTTCGTTTATAAGTTTAAGCATCATCAGGCTACTGATATTGCTCTGTTAGCAGGTGTCTTCAAGAATTGACAGAAATTAGGCCCTTATTTGACATAAATGATGGCAATGCTGACTTGGAAAACGCTGGCTTGGAAAGGTGTTGATGATCACTTGCCTGCTGCCTTCCACTTTGCACTATCATAACATCCACAGTGTTTTTTAGTAGAACTCAAACCTCCCATTGCCCAATCCCTATCTCGTGCTGTATTCTGCACCTCTGTGTTCTTCATACCCTGTGGGCACTGTGTGTGGTGCACAGCTTGACCTGTGCAGTAATTTAGGAGCTGTCAGCCTCTCCTCTACTCTGTTATTTCTAATTTGTTCTCCTAACAATACTTAGGTACATCTACTGCTGCTGGTGGAGTTGGGCCTGAGAAGTAGGTGAGCAAAATGAATGTCTGAAAAGGAGAGAGCACAGACTGCTTTGCATGTTCAGTCTCTGGGCTCGTTCCTCACCAGAGCAGCTCTGGCAGGAGAGGGTGAGGTGGAGCCTGAGGTGTTTTAACTCGATCATGTGATGCTGTTGAATATTTTCCAGTAAAGTCTCTCTCTTAATTTTCTATTTCAGCTTTTTAGGCAGACTAAATAAAACCTCAGACCTAGGGAATCAGGCTACAAAGCTGATGGGTATTTCTGCTCGTTTTTGTGGAGGAATGATTCTGTTCCAGTGTTGTTTCTCTTTTAGCTGCACCTCCTGTTACAGCTGGAAACGATGGCTTAGGGTGGAAAAAGGGAAGGTGACTGGGCTTTATTCAGGTCAGCAGGGAATGGTGAAATCATGCTTGGAGCTGGGTACAGACTGTGCCATGGGCTGCTGCCCTCCAGAGATAACCTCTGTCCCAGAGGTGGAGAAACCTGGCTTGGAGAGGCAACTAATAATTGTTCTTCCAGCTTGCTCGTTCGCATCGCTGCATGAAAATGTGAAAGAAAGTAAATTGATCATTTATGAGGCAGATAGGCACATTCCTTAGTGTTGTCACAGGAAAAATGAGAGGTAGAAGGAGGTGTGGAGGCAGAGCAGTTTGTGTTCTCCGTGTCTGTGCAGGTGGGATGTGGTGGGACACCTTTAAGGGGTCACCTCTGCCATCAACTGTCCTTCCTGAGGCCAGTGAGTGTAGCTGAGAAGCCTCAGGGGCTCTGCCTTACCTGGCCAGATCCCTCCCCAGCTGCTCACAGGCGCTGTTGTGCTCTGGTTCTGGTTTGATTTGCGGACTTGCACAGGCTCCAGTTGCCTCGGTGTCGTGACAGGAAGGGAATGCCTGTGCTCCAGGCCTGGCAAATCCTGCCAGCGTTAGCAGAACACACAGTCCAGGCTCTCTGGGCAGCTGAGTTTAGAACAACTTAAAGGTTAATGAGCCTCTGGCAGGGAGTGTGGCTGGTAGAGCCTGACCTGTTGATGCTGTGGAGGAGAAACACTGGCAGCACAGTATTTCCTTACATTTCCTGTGGGGGCAGTGATGTTGGTGCCGTGATCCGGCTGCTGCTGGAGGACTCAGTCCTGGGGACACGAGGGTTGTGTTCCCAGAGCTGTCCCCTTGTCACTGGACACATTGGGGTGGTGGGTGGTGCTGCTGGGTCTGGCTGACCTCTGTCCCCTTCTCCATTGCAGTGAATCTGAGATCCTGCACCACGACAAGCAGTACGAGCCTTTCTACTCCTCATTTGTTGCACTTTCCACACACTACATCACTACTGTGTGTGGTCTCAGTAAGTGTTCCTTTGCTTCTCTTGCTCCTGTGCAATGACTGGATGCAGTCAAAGCAAATCAGAGCTGTTGATTTTTGTGTTTGTTTTTTGCCTTCTTGCTGAATCAGACTTTGCTGGCTTTTGTACCGTGAAATGTCAGCTCTGATGGAAAAGGAGGCTTGTTGATGGGAGTATTTGGCCACCAACTACTGGACAGCGTTGCCTTTCTGTGTGTTTATTCATTGACCTGATTGAATTTTTGGTTAAATGTTTAAATCAGTGTTCAGGATTTTTAGATTATCCTTCAGCAGTTAGAGCACTGCCATCCCTTGAAATGTCCAAGGTCGGGTTGGACAGGGCTTGGAGCCACCTGATCTACTGGAATGTGTGTGAGATTAATGGGATTTAAGGTCCCTTCCAACCCAAACCATTCAGGGCTTTTGTAGTTATGTTACTGTGTTGGAGTTAATGATCAAAACATTGTGACTCAAAATATTTTCTGTTATTTTGGCTGACAATTTAGCAATTTCAACAAAAAAATGGGCTTTGTGAACTTGTTTCATGTTCTTCAGCACTTCTGTCAGCATTAAATAATGTTGCTGGGGAAACTGCTTTATCTGTCTGAATTCCTGCCTGGCAGAAGGAATTATCCTGACTTTGCTGACATTTCTTGGGTTACATTGTAATGAGACTGAATTTATATTGCATTTATGTAAGGTGGGAGAGACAGAGCGTGTACCCACGCTGCAGGGCATCCTGCTTTATTGACAGCATTGGGAGTTTATTAGACTGGACTGTTTTAAAACTTACTCTGAGTACAAGGATCTGCTTTTTTCAGTACCCAGAAACCAGTTGCAGTCAGTGGCAGCTGCTTGTAAAGTCCTGATTGAATTCTCCCTGCTGCGGCTTGAGAACCCAGACGAAGCATGTGCTGTTTCACAGGTGAGCACAGGTTTGGACCTCCTGGGCCAGCCTCAGTGTGAGAATGGTCTTTGGGCTCTAATTCTGAAATAATCTGCTCTAATGCTGAATGCATAAAGCAAAATTAATGAAGCACTCAGAATATTTAAGGTGTACACTTTGGTAGAGTCTGATTTCTGGTGGATCTTCCCTCTGCGTTCTGTGCTCAGAATCAAAGCTTGCTCACAAAATAAAGATGACTTGAGGCCTTGGTTAATTCAGATCCAGTTTCTGGCTTGGTTTTGTGCAACAACCTGGATCACAGCTATCTGTTGAGTTTTTAAAGATATCTCTTGCCTGCTTGTATTTCTGTCTTGAGGGAAAGCTTAAATAAATTTGACAGAAGGAAGGCCTGTGAGGATTGTTCCTGTAACAAGAGAAAAAGAAACAAGAGAAAAGCAGAGAGAGCTTTTCCAGGTGTTTTCCACAGGAAGCTGTGTCAGTGACCTGGATAACCTGCAGTCTGGGATGTGTCTTGATCCTTGGGGGAGATCAGAGTGGCTCAGAGCTGTTGCAGTGGCCTCACTAGCTGAAGTTGCATTACTCTTAATCCATCTGCTCAGAGTAAACGATATGGAAGAGGGATTGGAATGGAGAGAGTTTAAATGATACTTGATGTCTCTGTTTTCTGTAGAAACACCTCATTCTGCTGATCAAGGGGCTGTGCACGGGCTGCAGCCGCCTGGACCGGACGGAAATCATCACCTTCACAGCGATGATGAAATCAGCCAAGCTGCCTCAGACTGTCAAAACCCTCTCTGATGGTAGGGAGGGGGCTTGAGCTGCGTGTGTTTGAGTGCAGCACTGGAGTCAGGCACAGGAAAGCTGAGGTTTGCTCTCTGAAATGGGGGTTTGTTGTTTTCCCTGCAGTTGAGGACCAGAAGGAATTGGCCTCCCCGGTGAGCCCAGAGCTGAGACAGAAGGAAGTGCAGATGAACTTCCTCAACCAATTGACATCAGTCTTTAACCCCAGAGTCTCGTCATCACCATCAATCACAACAGAGACACAGGTAAAAAACCTCTAAAACAGAAACAGTCTGAATTTCAACATTATTAACCCAGTGCAGGGAAGGACAGAGTGGTGCTTCTTGACACAGGTGTGAAGAGAACCTTTCTTAATTACATAAATGCTGCTTTTGTGGGATAAACAGCAACCACCCAAATACTGTTTGTGCTGGATTGGCAATACTGGATTTGTTTCCTCATGGAATGCAATGTTCAGTGATATCCATGGCTGTTTGGAGTTATGCTGTTGGTACACTTTGCTTCTGTGTAGAGGCTTAGAGAAATATTGTGTGTTTTTACTGCCTCCATAATAAATTCAGTGTGTGCTTGCTTTAGGTGGAAGGAGAGAGCGAGGATCAAGCTGCCACAGATCAAACATCTGCAACAAAGACCAAGAGCATATTCATTGCTCAGAATGTGGCCAGCCTGCAAGAACTTGGTGAGAATCAGCTTCTCTAGCTTGGGGCCAAAAAAGTACTGGAAAAATGTCTCCAGTGTTACATCTCAGCTCTGAGGGGGAAGAAACCCTCTGACCTAAAGGGTTCCCTGGTGATTGCCAAGGGGGGTTGTGCTGGAATGGAGTTTTCATTGCAGGGATGAGCTCAGTGAATTTGTGTTTGGAGGGGTAAATGAGGTGGGCAGTATGAAATACCTTATGGGATGGATTGTTGAGTAGATGTGAGTTAGAATGACAGGATTGTTAGGGTTGGAAGAAACCTTTGGGATCATCAAGTCTCACCAGCTGGACCTGTAACATGGACACAGCTTTGTGACATTTACAAGCGTGGTGTGCAAACTTCAGCAGCTGGGGTTACAAGTCACTCTTTATCCTATTGCCTCATCTCTGATGGCATTTTCTCACCGCCAAGAGCAATTAAGTTAATTACCGAGGACCGTTAGGGCTGAGCCCTGCTGCTGTGGTTGGCAGGTGGCTCCGAGAAGCTTCTCCGCGTGTGCCTGAACCTGCCGTACTTCCTGCGCTACATCAACCGCTTCCAGGACGCCGTGTCCGCCAACTCCTTCTTCATCATGCCGGCCACGGTGGCCGACGCCACGGCCGTGCGCAACGGGTCAGTGCCACCCTTCGCTTGGGACATCTCCCTGTGCCTGGGGGAGGTCACTGTGCTGCCAGGGCAGCGCTCTCTGGGCTGTCCTCACCGTGTGTCGCTGCCCGCAGGTTCCACTCGCTGGTCATCGATGTCACCATGGCTCTGGATACTCTGTCGCTGCCTGTCCTGGAGCCCCTGACGCCCACACGTCTCCAGGACGTGACTGTGCTCGCTCTCAGCTGTCTCTATGCAGGTGAGTGGATCTCCAGTGGTTTTTTGGAGTTTTTGGTGTTTTTTTACCTGTGTGTTAGAGGCTCACAAGCGGGTTTTTGAAGCTCTGCAGCACGGTGTGGTGATGGGGTTAATATTGAAGTTGGTGCTGATACTGCCACTATTCCTGTCTAAGTATCTAAGAAAAAGACTGACTCAACGTTTTCTTAACAGCCTGTAATTTCTGCTCTTTCTTTTTATAGTCAGAGCATAATGTATTTTTACTTTAGGTTTCAGCTTAATTTGTTACAGCCCCCAATCAGCCTTGTTTCCCAGGAGTGTTTTAAGCACACCAAAAATCCTGAGTGTTTAATTGCTATGGGGGAGACTTTAAGGAGATGTGGCACTCAGAGTCTGAAAATTATCCTAAAAATGGTATTGAATGACATGGTAAAACATTACCTCCTCTGACTGCTCCCATGTGTTTCTGTAGGGTAAAACTTCACTCTTTTGAGGGTACTAAAGATTTTTTCTACTCTTTCACTATAATACTGAGCATTCCCTGCTTCATCAAGTTGATGGACACGTTCGATACTGCTTTTCTTAATGTGCTAAACAGGAACATTTTGTCCCCAAACTGGCTCTTCCTAAGAATGTCCCCTGCACTTGTTTTCCCTGAGGTGTGAGCGTGGCCACCTGCATGGCCATCCTGCACGTGGGCAGCACCCAACAGGTACGAACAGGATCAACGAGCTCCAAAGAAGAGGATTATGAAAACGATGCTGCTACTATTGTACAGAAATGTGTAAGTATTAAACAACAGAGTGTTCATTGTTGTCCTCCTCAGCAAGTGAAGAAGAGCACAGAATTTGTGTTTATTTGCGTTGAAATGCACAGCTATGATTTTGGGACACTGCCATTGCTGGTGGAGGAGTTAAAGGGGTGGCTAATTGTAGAGGGTAGAATACAATTGCATTTGGAGTTTTTATTTTTGTTGTTGTCTGGTGGGGGTGCCTGACCACGGTTTTGGCTTTATTTGCAGCTTGAAATCTATGAAATGATTGGACAAGCCATCAGCAATTCACGCCGTGCAGGGGGTGAGGTAAGATTTCCATCTCAGCAGGATTTTTCACCCTTCTTGTGCTGCTGTACTTTTGACATTCGGATTGACGGTGTTTTGTCTTTTTGGTGCTTTTTTCTCCCCCCTTCCCCATGGCTTTTGGCACGATAGCATTATCAGAACTTCCAGCTGCTCGGGGCTTGGTGTTTGCTGAACAGCCTCTTCCTCATCTTGAACCTCAGCCCCACGGCCTTGGCTGATAAGGGGAAGGAGAAGGATCCCTTGGCTGCTCTTCGCGTCAGAGACATCATTGCCCGCACTAAGGAGGGCGTGGGGTCTCCCAAGCTGGGACCTGGCAAAGGGTACGTGACACCCCTGCAGGAAGCATTGTCCAGGGCTCTAACCAGCCCCAGCAAGCAGCTGCTGCAGGGGCTTGTTGGTCTCGTGGAATTTTATCTCTATTTGCAATTCAAGTCCTGAGTCTTGGAAAGAAGTTTTTGTCTCCAGTTTAGCTAAGCAGTCACTTTATTTAATATTTATTTTTTTTCCCCCCGTGACATGATGTTCTGTCCTTTCTGTTTCTGCAGGCATCAGGGGTTTGGGGTGCTATCAGTGGTGCTGGCAAATCATGCCATCAAATTGCTGTCATCTCTTTTCCAAGATCTGCAAGTGGAGGCGTTGCACAAGGTGTGTCTTGTCCTGAGACATTCTGCCTTCTCCACTGATGCACACCTAAAATTCTCCTACCAATTTCTCTTTCTTTGAATTCAATTTGAAATTGTGTCCTGCAGGGCTGGGAGAGCGACGGCCCCCCAGCAGTGCTGGATATCATGGCTCAGAGCACGTCCATCCAGCGCATCCAGCGGCTCATCGACTCTGTGCCCCTCACTAATCTGCTGCTGACCCTGCTCTCCACCTCCTACAGAAAGGTGGGGACTGGCACACAGCTGGAGAACTCCTGGAGCCATCCACACAGCTGGATGCCACTCCAGACTGGCATCACTTAACAAACCGGGGCTGTGCTGAGAACATACAGTTCTCCTTTGACAAGTTGTCAGCCCTTTCTCTTTCCTCTTTTCAGAGATGTAAATTTGACAAATTTGTGCTAATGGAAATGCACTTTTTTTTGTAAGTTCAGTGGTATTTGTGGTTTTAGTGGGCAGATGGAAAGGCTGCATTGGTAACAGATGATTTTATATTAGAACTGTTATTTCAAGTGCTGCTTACAAGCTTGCCCTAAATTGTTCTATTTTTAACCATCCTGTATAATTTTTAGTCCAACTTAAGCCTTGAAAAACCATTAATAAACTAGTCGAGACAAATTTGCTAGAAGAAAACAAAAAGGCACGAAGAAGTTAATCTTGCTTTCAAATTATTATCTTTCACAATCCTAAAATTCTGCTGTTCAGGCCTGTGTCCTGCAGCGCCAGAGGAAGGGCTCCATGAGCAGCGATGCCAGTGCCTCCACGGACTCCAACACTTACTACGAGGATGACTTTAGCAGCACTGAGGAGGACAGCAGCCAAGGTAATGCAGTTTGCAGCAGCTCTGTGTTTTACACTGCTTTGCACATTGAATGGAAAGCTGGCCTGCTGTGCTGTTGCCTTCTCAGACTGTGACTTGTAGCACTGAAAGTACTGAGCAGTTTTAAGGTCTGTGTGGCGCTCTTTTGTGTAAACTGAAGCCTGAGTGGCTGGGATTTGACAGTATTTACTTAAGAGGAGAGTGGAAATGATTTCCTTGTGTAAATTCCTGCTGGACCTCTGTGAAAGGGCTTTGCCTTGTGATTTGGACAGAAGGATGGGCACCTTAAGGCTGCTCACTGAAATTCTGTTTCAGGCCTCAGTCAGGCTGGGTATTTTGTGAGGTATTTGCTTGTAACAGTATGGATTTGTTGTTCCCGCCCTGTTAGATGACGACAGTGAGCCAATCCTGGGGCAATGGTTTGAAGAGACAATCTCTCCCAGCAAAGAGAAAGTGGCCCCACCACCACCCCCTCCACCCCCTCCTTTGGAGAGCTCGCCGAGGGTGAAGAGCCCCAACAAGCAGAGTGCTGGGGAGAACGGGAACATCCTGGCCAGCCGCAAGGACCCCGAGCTGGTACGGCCGGAGCTCGGCCCCGGGGGGCTGTGGGGGCTCGGGGCAGGCACTGCTGCTGCTCCTGCCAGGGACAGACAGACAGACAGCTGGCAGCCTCCCTGGGAAGTGGCAGGTGGCTGTGGCACACTGCTCGGGGGAATCGGTGTCCTGGCTGTGGAGGAGGATGTTCTCCCTCCTCTGCTGTCAGATGGAGTGTCTCAGGAGTTGTTGCTGCCGGGGAAGCAGAGGCTGGAGATTGTATCTGTTTGGGTTACAGAGGGACAGGGAAAACGGGGGCAGAGCTGCAAGTGACGTGACTTGCTGATAGAATGCTTCTAGCTCCAGCTCCATTGGGTAAAGACAAAAATAAATACTGCTGTGGAGAAGTTGGAGGCCTCCAACCTTCTCAGGGAGTTGTGGCATCGGTTCTGGTCCAGACCCCAGTGCAGGGAGCTGGATTGCCATGAGTGCACCTTCCCTCCACTGCAGGGCGAGGAAGGTTTAAGGGACTCGATTTATTTTGCTGGTGGTTTCATTTTTGTTTAATGTCGTCCCTCTGCTTTTGTTGCTTCTATAGTGTGTTTCTCTTTTCTTTTCAGTTTTTGAGCCTAGCTTCAAACATTTTGAACTTTATCACTTCTTCTATGCTGAACTCCAGGAATAATTTCATCCGCAACTACCTGAGCGTGTCCCTGTCGGAGCAGCACATGGCCACGCTGGCGAGCATCATCAAGGAGGTGGACAAGGATGGCCTGAAGGGTGAGTGAGAAAACCTCTCTGGTAGAGCTGTACAGCTCAGAGGAGTCTCTTTTTGTGAGTTTTTTGTCCAAGTTTTAAATAGTGGAGAGCAAAAGTAGTAAGAGGCTCTCGATCCCTGTCGTACAGGCACATCAGATGAGGAGTTTGCTGCTGCTCTGTATCACTTCAACCATTCCTTGGTGACCTCAGACCTTCAGTCCCCTGCCCTGCAGGTGAGCTGGGATTGAGTGCATAAACAAAATGAGGAAGTGTTGGTGTCTGTTCATGTCTGGGTTCTCCACACCTTGAGTAGTGTGTTGCTTGTTCCCATTTGGCCCCGAGTAAATTCTGCAAAAACAAGTTGTAATATTTTGAGTCCTGTGATTTGAGTGACCTTCCAAGTCATCCAGCACAAAACATCCTGCACAGTGAACTTAACATCCAGAGTTCAGAATAATCCACTGGACTTTGAAGGTGATGAAAGCTGAGAAGGAAATGAATTTATGTATTTTGTCTTGGAGAGTTGCCTCTACCCATGAGTTTATCAAGAGACATTCCTACAGATTTGCTCTGCTGTCAGGACTGATGCCAGAAGGCCTTGGAATTTCTCAGGAGAGAATCAAATTAATCCTTTTGCTTTCGTGTCCTGACTTTGTAGCCTCTAGGTTTCTTAGCTGGGTCATGGGCTGACCTGACTTAACCCTGTCATGGAGGCTACAAACCTGCTTCACCCATCACTGAATTCAACCCCTATGCTTTGTGGGCTGTTTTCTACTCTATTTAAAGCACTCTGTTGTCTGTTAATTTTTAAAAGCAGTTGGACTTTTCATCAATCTGCCTTTTTACTACATTTGAAAGGAAGCAAACACTGCTGTGGTCAGTCAAAGGGTTCTTCTTGCAGATTCACAGATACTGAGCACAGTAGCACAGTCTCTCCTGCTCTGATATTGCAGTGAATGAGAAAAACTCATTAATGCCATTTTTTTCTGCGTTGGTGTTGGGGTTTTGTTGTGTTTAGGTGGCAAAGTGACAGCACTGAGTGTCCCTCAGTAGCTCTGCCCTGTATCTGTGACAGGAGAGCCATTGCTGTGTGAGCCCTGCTGTTTATTGTCATCTCTATGCTCAGATCATACTTTTAGTTAATTAAAGCATCACACAGGACTTGCCTCTCTCCAACAAGCCCTTGTTTTGTTCCAGAACACGCTTCTCCAGCAGCTGGGAGTTGCCCCATTTTCTGAAGGTCCGTGGCCTCTTTACATCCACCCTCAAAGTTTGTCGGTGCTGTCCCGACTCCTCCTGATCTGGCAGCATAAAGCCACTTCCCAGGGAGATCCTGACGTTCCAGAATGCCTTAAAGTCTGGGAAAGGTGAGATCATTTTATGTCAAGCTGTAAATCAGTCATCTCTGACCTCTCTCATTTCCTGTCAAGTGGAGATTCTCTGTCCCCAGCAATCCAAGTGTTTGTGTGTGTTCCCTGAGCTGGGATCCGTGTGCTGCTGGGAGGAGCAGAGGGTCAGTCTGCCGAGCTGGGGAATCCTTCACCCAGAGCCCAGAAATGAGACCTGCAGCCAGGGTTTACAGGGGAGGAGGCTGAATTGCAGCAAGGCTGGCTGTAAAAAGGGAAAGAGAATCTCATTTTTCAGCAGGTTTCTGGTAGGTCCTGTCAGGATGGTGAGGAGAGTGTTCCTCTCTGCCCATTACCTGGCTTTCATTGGTAGGGTTTAGGTGGTTTGAAGTTCTAATGAACAGCCTTTCTTCCCAGGGAATGTTTTTGAATCACCTCTTCTCCATCTGAATGATTGTTCCTGTTTTCCACTAAATACATTTGCCACTGATTTAATTTCTGTAGCTTTTACTGCTCACACAGTCTCACTCTAATACGAGAACATTTGTGAAAGTGCCAGTATTAGAACAGTAAGCAGAAAAAGATAATTACTTGTAGTTAAAGAGGTTTTAAAGAGGAAAACGAAACTTGACAAACTTCCTCTCCTACTGCCAGGTTTGTGGGCACCCTGAAGCAAAACGCCTTGCAGGGGACTCTCCCCAGCGACACAGAAGATCTGAATGTGGAGCATCTCCAGCTGCTGCTGCTCATTTTCCACAATTTCTCGGAGAGAGGGCGCAGATCCATCATGATGCTGTGCATCCAGACCATTGTGGAGCTGACAGCAAACATGGAGACCCAGCAGTGTTCTGTGCCTCTTGTCGTGGCACGGCTGCTCCTGGTGTTTGACTACCTGCTCCACCAGTACTCCAAGGCCCCCATGTACCTGTTTGAGCAGGTGAGATTTTGACATCTGGATGTTTAATTGGTCACCCAGCAGGAATCTGTAATGGGCAATCATTTCAGGTGTTCTTTCCATGGCCCTCGTGAGTAAATCAGTTTTGATGTTGTTGCCAAACTTGGGAGTTCCAAGGAATGATTAATTATCGTGGCTGGTTCCTAGCAGCAGGTTCAGTTGGAGAGTGAATTCCTGGTGTGACTGATGTCTTAATAAATCCTGGTGAGGACAGGATGATTGTCCCACCATATCTTTAAAATCTTGAGTATTTGGCTGTTTATTTCACAAATCCCTGTTGTATTTCCTCTCTTTAGTGTTTCACTGGCACTGTCCTCATTGATGGGATGAGATGGTGCTTTGTGCCTGGCTTTTCCAGCTTTGGGAAGCTTGGCCATGGATTTAAACTGCTGAGTCCAGAATAAAAATCATCAGGGAGGGTCCAGGGCTTCCCCCCAGAAGAGTGGAATGTGTTTTGAATAGGATTGTTTCTGTTTTGTGTTTCTTTCTCTGTGGGGTGGTGTTTTCCCCCCAGCCCTCAGTGAGAAGGATGCCATGGGTGGGATTTTGTTTGTTTTCCTTGAATTCAGGTACAGTATAATTTGCTGACTCCACCTCTTGGCTGGGTGAGTGGATCCCAGGACAGCAGCAGACGAACGTCTGTCCCGCTTTATCATGGCTTTAAAGAAGTGGAAGAAAACTGGACCAAACACTGTTCATCAGGTAAGAAAAAAAATGGAAGGAATTTTTTTATTCCAATATTTGCTTTTATAAATAAATGAGAGTCTTTTCTGTGCCTTGATTTGGGCAGCTTCTCCTGCTTTTGAATGGCCACAGGTAAAAATACATCTAATAACGCAAGAATTGTTTTATTAACCAAACACACAATGTGGTCTGTTTCAGCTGCCACTTTGAAGGTTGTTTTTTGTTCTCACATTCCAGACTCTGCTCCACAGCCCAGGTTCTACTGCATCCTGTCTCCAGAAGCTTCTGAGGATGATCTGAACCGTCTGGACAGCACGGTACGGCACCGCTGGGAGAGATTTCTGCAGGGCCACGGGGGTTTGCCAGGTGCCAGGGAAAACAGACAAGGAAAGACTTGATTAAAAAGAGGACTCTTTCACTAAGTGGAGAAAAGAGGAGTGACCAGATAAGATAACATGGGATTCCTTCTTCCCCCTGGCTGGATGTCAGGGCACAGTCACTGTGCAAAGTCTGTGAAGATCTGTTGGAGTTCTTGCAGGAATGCTTGGGATTCAGACAAAGACACGTGGCATTAGAGTTGTTTTCTCATCACTTTGCTTCAGGTTTTCCCCGGGTTTTGTCTCCTCACTAAATTTGTTGCCATCAGGGTAATGAGCTCCCTCTCCTGCCTGCTCTTGTCCCCAGTCCATTGATCCTCAGTCCCAACAGAACCTCTCCCTGAAGTTGATTTTTGGGCTGTGAAGAGCTTTGCAAAGGAAAGGTTCTGATTTGTCATCTCCTGCAGGTTTGTGAGGTCCTTTTCTCCAGGGCTACAAAGTACGACGAGCTCTACTCAGCCCTCACCTCGTTACTGGCTGCTGGCTCCCAGTTTGATACACTCAGGAGGAGGGAGAACAAAAATGTCACTGCACTGGTGAGACTCTCCTGAGGAATAACAAATGTTCAAACTTAGTATTTTCAGGCAAAGTATTTAGCCAAAGTATTTTGGACAGTGCTTGGAGTAAGGAGGAACTTAAAAATCTCATAACTAACCATAGTGTTCGTGGTTGTTGCACATCTCTTGAGTTTTTAATTCATAACGTGCTTCAGACTTGCTGTAAGTCCATGGTAATTCCAGGAGGTGTGGCTAGAACACAGTTAAACAGGAGAAAATGTTATAATTTCTTCTTTTCTCACTCCTGTGTTACATATTTTATTGTTTAATATGACAGAAACTCAGCCCAGAGTTCTGATTTGGCACAGGAGCGTGGAGTCCCTGAGGAGATATTTGCAACGGTGGAAACTTCATTCTTTCTGTGCTGACTTTCCCAACTGTTCCTCTGTTTAGGAAGCCTGTGCCTTTCTTATTTTATTGTTTAATATGACAGAAACTCAGCCCAGAGTTCTGATTTGGCACAGGAACATGGAGTCCCTGAGGAGATATTTGCAACGGTGGAAACTTCATTCTTTCTGTGCTGACTTTCCCAACTGTTCCTCTGTTTAGGAAGCCTGTGCCCTTCAGTACTACTTCCTGATCCTGTGGCGGATCCTGGGGATTTTGCCTCCCTCCAAAAGCTACATGCACCACTTGGCCATGAACACCCCCGAGATGAGCGACTGTGACCTCCTGCACACCCTGCGCTGGTCTTCCCGCCTGCAGATCCCGTCCTACGTCGTGTGGATCAAGGTTCAGCCTCAGCTCCGCGGGCTCTGGGGGGTGGTGGCAGTGACAGCATGGGTCCCTCCCTGCCGGCTGCACCTGGGATTTGTTTTGGGGGGTCCTGTGCCCGTCTTTTCTGAAGTGGTTAACTGCAGAGCGCTGTTCAGGCGTGACGGATCTGGGTTTTGGCGTTTGTAGGATCACCTTATCAAGCAGGGCATGAAGGCTGAGCATGCTGCTCCTCTCATGGAACTGACCTCCAGCAAGTGCATCTCGGTGAAGTACGACGTGGAAATAGCAGAGGAATACTTTGCTCGACAGGTGAGGTCTGGGGGTGCAGCTGGACACACAAACTTGTGCTTCTGTGGCGTGGTCTGCACTTACTGTTCCATCTGCTGTGTTCTCAGATCTCTTCTTTCTGTGCTGTCGACTGCACAACCATTCTCCAGCTGCACGAAGTCCCCAGTTTACAGTCCATTTACACCCTCGATGCTGCAATCTCCAAGATCCAGGTTTCTCTAGATGAGCACTTTTCCAAGTTAGCTGCAGAAACTGACCCCCACAAGTCTTCAGAGATAACCAAGAACCTCCTCCCTGCCACACTGCAGCTCATTGACACTTATGCCACTTTTACCAGGTACAGTCCTTGGGATTTCCAGCAGGAACACAAATTCTTGCTGTGCTTTGGGCTTTCTCTGCGTTTTGTGTGTTGTTTTCTCAGAAGTGCCTGGGAGTTTTATAGTCCAGAGGAATTACTTTATGTCTTCTAGAGGGTCCTGTGCTTTAAAAGAAAATAACAAGTAGCTTGTCAAGCCATGCATTGGAATTTGTTGTTTCTGAGTAGCCTCCTTGTCTGATCTTCCAAGGCTTCCTTGCAAAACCAGCTTTTCCTCCAAAGATAAAACCACCCTCTAGGATAGTGTTACTTAAGGTTATTTCTCTGGGATGATACTGAGGCTGTCAGACCATCAGGAAAAGAGAGGGGGGGGTTAATTCTTACATTAAAAAATCTAAATTCTTCTAAACTCTCGTTAGAACCTGTGTAGAAGAAAGCAAAAATAAATCAGCTTTTTCTTTTTGGGCACTTCTCCTGGTAAGTAGCTTAGAGAGGATGAAAGCCCAGAACTCCCTTAGTGGTGTGGGGCAGAACTTGAGAAGTTTGTGTTTTATCTGTCACTGCATTGACACACTTTAGTTCTGAGCTGCAGAGCTGATTGCTGAGGTAAATCCCCTCCATCCTGCCTGCAGATCCTACTTGCTGCGGAGCCTCTCGGAGGAGGGTTCCTCGGACACCAAACCCTCCGAGGAGAAGCTGCGGGGCTACGCCGCCGTCCTGGCCATCGGCTCCAGCCGCTGCAAGTCCAACACTCTGGGTGAGGGGCAGGGCAGTGCTGGGCTCCAGGGTGCCTCCCCTCCTGGGTGAATCCACCATCGGTTTCAAAGCGATCTCCACTCCTGTTCAAACAGTGAGGTGTGCTGCCGGCAGCACACTGCAGAGTGTCTTCAGTATTCCACCAGCTGAAACAGCTGGGCAAACCCTGAAGGGATGTCCTGTGTGCCCCCCTGGGTTACTGAAATGTTTTTGTGACCATGCTGGAGCTTGTGGCACGGAATAACAAGGGGAACTATGAAATGTTGGTATGCTGAAGACTTAGATTAGTATTTGTGGATTAGTATTCGTGCCGTGTTTTCTGCAGTTGTAATGAAGTGAAGGAAGCTGGGATGCTCTTAAAATCTTAGGGATGATTTATGAATTTATTTAGTTCCTGATTGTTCTGTGTAACTGCAGGTCCAGCCCTTGTCCAGAACTTGCCATCAGCTGTGCAGACCCTGTGTGAATCCTGGAACAACATCCACACCAACGAGTTCCCCAACATCGGCTCATGGGTGAGTCCAGCCTCAGGGGCTGGTCTGCTGTGGGTGCAGGAGTTCTGGGAAGGGGGGCAGTGTGTGGCTGTGTCCAGATCCAGGGCTCTGATGTGTGTTTGTGTGTGTGTTTGTGTGTGTGTTTGTGTGTGTTTGTGTTCCTCCCCAGCGCAACGCCTTTGCCAACGACACCATCCCTGCAGAGAGCTACATCAGCGCCGTGCAGGCCGCTCACCTGGGCACCCTCTGCAGCCAGAGCCTGCCCCTGGCAGCCTCCCTCAAGCACACCCTGCTGTCCCTGGTCAGGCTCACCGGGGATCTCATCGTGTAAGTCACTCCTTGTGTGACAAAACAGCTCCACACGCTGCTTTGTGTCCTCCAGGGCTGTGTCTGTGCAGCACTTCTGCTTCTCACCTAAACCTTCCAGCTCACAGCTCCAAACACCAAACTAATGACACACGGTCTTCCTCTTTTCCTGGGGTATCAAGCTCCCTGAGGGAATCCTTTTTGTCAAATCTGGACTTGGAGAAACCGGGATATAAAGTGACACAATAATATGGAGCTAACGAATTAATTTGTGTTTTGTTATCATTCACTTGTGTGAAGTTTTTAATGTGTAAGGAAAAGTGAAATGCCATCTTTTTTCCCAGGGACTTAGTCTGAAATGCTCTGAAAGCAAAAAGTAGTTGTTAACACTGCAGGCAAGCCCCAAAGCCACCATGTGTGACAGTTGGACCAAACTAATGACACACAGTCTTTCTCTTTCCCTGGGGTATCAAGCTCCCTGAGGGAATCCTTTTTGTCAAATCTGGACTTGGAGAAACCGGGATATAAAGTGACACAATAATATGGACCTAACAAATTGTGTTTTGTTATCATTCACTTGTGTGAAGTTTTTAATGTGTAAGGAAAAGTGAAATGCCATTTTTTTTTCCATGGATTTAGTCAAAAAAGCTCTGAAAGTAAAAAGTAGCTGTTAACACTGCAGACAAGCCCCAAAGCCACCATGTGTGGCAGTTGGACTGTCTAGGGAGATATTGTAACTGTATATATGCAAAAATAACTTGTAGAATTTTCCAAAGGTTAACTGTTTTTCTGAGGGGGAAAATGGCTGGTCCAGTGTTTTTATCCCACCTTTCCAAAAAGGGTTTCATCACTGACTTCCATGCAGAGTTGTGCCTCACGTAATGGGAATTCTGGTTTCCAGTAGGGACGATCTGTGATGTGTCATGCGGAGAATTAAGTGGTGTCCTTTTCTTTTCAAGCTGGTCAGATGATCTGAACCCACCCCAGGTGATCCATTCCCTGCTGCCCCTCCTTCTGGAGACCAGCACAGAGAGCGTGGCAGAAATCAGCAGCAATTCCCTGGAGAGGATCTTGGGCCCGGCGGAGTCTGACGAGTTCCTGGCTCGTGTTTATGAGAAGTTGATCACGGGCTGCTATAACATACTGGCCCATCACTCTGACCCAAACAGGTAACAAAGCTGTGTGCAGAGATTGGCTACTTGGTTCTGGAACAGAAAAAATCAGCTTATTTTGGTCTGTTGGAAGCTTCTGTGCTTGTGTACTATAAATGTGAAGTATTTTATTCACATTACCAGAGCTGCAGAGTGGGGGTGAGAGCAAGAGAAAATGGGGAGGAGTAACAGTAGAAGAGACTTAAAGTGTAAGAAGAGCAGCTCTTTATAGGAATTTGTGTGTGAGGTGTCTGAATTATTTTGGGTTTCTGACTGGGATTTGCCTTAGAGCATCATGTGTCCCTTTGCTCTAACTTGGTGGATTTGTTGGTGTTTATGTAAAGTTGTTCCTCAATTGTTTTTCTTCTGTCTCTTGGAAGAAGAGCTGCTTTCAATTGGTGCAAAATTGACTGGAATTGTAATGGCAAATAGATCACTTCTGGCCTCTCAGAGCTGTTGTGATTGTTGAAATTGTTTCTAGATGTTCTTATTTGATCCTTTCCTATTCCTCTTTTAATCCTCAGTGGCCTGGATGAGTCCATCTTGGAGGAATGCTTGCAGCATCTGGAGAAACAGCTGGAGAGCAGCCAGGCCAGAAAAGCCATGGAGGAATTCTTTTCAGAAAGGTGAAGTCACCATTTGTAGCCCAAGGACTTCGTTTCCCATCCTTTTTCTGTTATTTTGTCACTGTAGACACCAAGGTGATGTTAATGCCTTTGTGCAGGAAAGTTCAGACTCTGTAAAGCCAAGATATCCTTCAGGCAGTGCAGGAGAGAGGGAAGAGACTCTGAGGGGAGAGAGGACCTGAATCTTTATCCAAATAAAATACTCAGCAAGGCCTCACAGTGGTGATGAGTGGGGAATCTTGCAGGATGATTGTGCTGCTCCACGAGGCACTTACAGACCTAGCTGCAAAATCCCAAATTCTCTCAATCTGGCCGTGGGTTGATAATTTTAAGGGGAGGGGGGTTGGCCTGTCTTAGATCATAAAGACAAACTGTGCTGGCAGCAGCCTGGAACAGCTGTGGAGGAAACAGCCCAGCACAAGCACAGTGTTCTGAGTATGGGGTGAACAGGAGGAAAGGCTTTCTCCAGCAGAAACTGACCATTGCCTGGCTTTTATCTCTGCCTGTTGAACAGCTCAGAGTGAAAGCAGTTCACTCTGGTGGCTGGACACTGTTGGTATGGAAAGGAAAGGTAGCCAGGAAAACCTTGACTTCTGTTTTGGAGCCAGTTCAGGCCCTTTTGTGACTGGATATATGGAGAACACTGAAATGCCACTGAGGAGCCCATTTATGAGTTTGGGTCTGAACTGGGTTTGCTGTTTGGCTGAAAGCAGTTTCTGTGGTTTGGCTGCTCAACAGTGTTAACACCAACTCCTGCCAGTCTGAAACGTGAGGGCACAGAGAAGTGGAGCCAGTGGAAAAGGGGGATGGGCTGCCTTTTAACAAAGCTGATTTGATTCTCCCCTCTGTACAGTGGAGAGCTGGTGCAGATCATGATGGCAACAGCCAACGAGAACCTCTCAGCCAAGTTCTGTAACAGGGTGCTGAAATTCTTCACCAAGCTCTTCCAGCTGAGTGAGTGCCAGCGGGATCTCCTCCATCCTGCCTTTTCCACTTGTGTTATCTGAGGTTGGAAGAGAAGCTGTGGGAGGGAGAGGGGTCACAGCTTCACCTTTTCCAGAAAAGCCATTTCCCCGCGTGTTCCTTGGGGCATCTGTCACTGACAGATTTTCTTTCCCCCCAGCTGAGAAGAGCCCCAACCCCAGCCTGCTGCGGCTCTGCGGCTCCCTGGCCCAGCTGGCCTGCGTGGAGCCCGTGAGGCTGCAGGCCTGGCTCACCAGGATGACCATGTCCCCACCCAAGGACTCTGACCAGCTGGACGTGGTGCAGGAGAACAGGCAGCTGCTGCAGCTGCTGACCACTTACATCGTCCGGGAGAACAGGTGAAGCACGGCCGCGGTCCCGTCTCGTGGGAGCTGCTGCTGGTTCTTTGTGGCAGCTGTGTGAAACTCTCCTCTTTCTGCTCAGCCAAGTGGGGGAAGGCGTGTGCACCGTTCTGCTCAGCACTCTGATACCAATGGCAACGGAGATGTTGGCCAATGGCGATGGCACGGGCTTTCCTGAGCTGATGGTCGTCATGGCAACTTTGGCCAGTGCAGGACAAGGGGCAGGACACCTCCAGCTTCATGGTGCTGCTGTGGACTGGCTGGGCAGATGGTGAGAGTGAAATCTGTACTGCTGATGCTTCATTTGTGTTTTTTTTTAATTTATTTTGGGGACAGAAATTTGTGTTTACAGATACTCCCTTCTCTCTTAGTTAATTGTTTGTTGTTTGTGATAAGAAGTGTCTGAGGGAGGCTGCTCTGTGTCCATCTCTTCCAAACAATCATGTTTCTTTTTGTCCTTTACTCTGGATGGTTTAATTACTGCAATTATATATTCCCTGTTGTTAATCTAAAGCAAACTGAATGCTTGAAGCTGTTGGTCAGGATTGAGTTTATACTCCCCACCCCTAGAAGTGTTCCAGGCCAGGTTGGACGGGGCTTGGTCCAACCTGGGACAGTGCCAGGTGTCCCTGCCCACTGCAGGGGGTGGGATGAGATGGGCTTCACGATCCCTCCCATCCTCAACCATTCTGTAGTAATTCCCAGTGTTGTGTGTTGCAGCAAGAAATACCTGTCTCAAAAGAACGTGGTAGAAAAAATGAATGCCAACGTCATGCAAGGGAAGGTAAGACCGGTGCGGGCGCTGCGCTCGCAGCAGTGACTCCCAGGCACGAGTTCACCCGTCCTGCTGAAAACCAATTTGTCCAGGGCTCAGCTGTGGGTGTGTTTGTGTGCTGTGAGCGTTGCCTCTGATTGCCCTTCCCTTCTGCTGGCCAGCACGTGACAATCCTGGAGTGCACGTGCCACATCGTGTCCTACCTGGCCGATGTCACCAACGCCCTGAGCCAGGGCAGCGGGCAGGGCCCCAGCCACCTGTCTGTGGACGGCGAGGAGCGCGCCATCGAGGTGGACTCGGACTGGGTGGAGGAGCTGGCCGTGGAGGAGGAGGACTCTCAGGCTGAGGACTCGGTAGGCAACGGGCACAGCGTGTGCTGCAAAGGACAGGAGGGTTTACCTGGAGTAGAAATCGAGGTTTTGTGTTTATTCCTGAGTGAAGGACACCCTGCGTGGCAGGTCTGAAGGAGAGGATCTGTCATTCCTGCCTAGATGTGTTTGTGATGTCAACAAAAGTTAAATGTTTATTTTTTTAATTCAAAAAATGGAATAAAATGGGTTTGTTCCTACTGGTTTTGTATCAGCAAGCAACATAGATTAATGCTTTAAGTGCCATTGTGATGGTGAAAAACTGTTAGAATGCATTCTTTATATTTTTGTATCAATATTTTTGTTACTGTTTCTTGTTAATCATTTCATGTTACTCCAATGTCTCACCATCTCCGTGTGGTTTGACACCAGCTGCTTTCTAGCTCCCTGTTGCTAAAATTTGTTCTTAAAATGTACTTTTGGTGTCTGGGGAATTTATTCTGTGCATGCAGTTCACTGTAGCTGCAGTTTCTAATACAGTTTTCTTCTGGATAGGATGAAGATTCTCTCTGCAATAAACTCTGTACCTTCACCATCACACAGAAAGAATTCATGAACCAACACTGGTAAGAATCTCAAGCTTGTGTTCCGAGTTTCAGCCCGGTGTTTCTGGCTGTTGGGAAGGAAACCAGCGTAGTTTGTGAGCCTCAGGACACTGCCTTTCAAAACTCACCTGCATTGTTTTGGGCAGGTACCACTGTCACACTTGCAAGATGGTTGATGGTGTTGGTGTTTGCACAGTTTGTGCTAAAGTTTGTCACAAGGATCACGAGATTTCTTACGCCAAGTACGGATCCTTCTTCTGCGACTGTGGAGCCAAGGAGGATGGCAGCTGCCTGGTAAGTTCTTTATGTCTTCAGATTTTCAAGTCCTTTGCAGTTTTCTGTTCTGCAGTAATGTTATGTCAGGATTTGAGTATGCAGGAGTGCTAAGGCTTGAAGGCTTTGACTTTATAATGAACCCTTGGAATTTACAGCTTGCCTGGAAATCAATTTTGCTCCAAATAAGAGCATCAGTAAATCTGTGTCCTAGTGACTCTTGGGATTCCATCTACAGAATTTGCTGCACAGCAAAGAACACCTTTTCCCACGTTTTCCGCTAGCAGCAAATGAAATAATTATGTCTCAAAAAGTTTTTAATCCTTGGATATTATTTCTTTAGAACCGTGCCCTGACTGCTGCTCTTACAGTCTGTGTTCACTTCATCAGTAGCCAGGTTGAGCCTGGTTTGGGATTTTAGCGTTCCTCTGTCGTTCCCAGGCGTTGGTGAAGAGAACTCCCAGCAGTGGGATGAGCTCTACCATGAAGGAATCGGCCTTCCAGAGCGAGCCCCGCGTGCCCGAGAGCGTCATCCGCCACGCCAGCACGTCCCCGGCTGAGAAAGCCAAGGTCACCATCAGCGAGGGCAAGGGTCCTGACGAGGAGAAACCCAAAAAGAGCAGCCTGTGCAGGAATGTGGAGGGCTGTCGAGAGGAGCTGCAGTCCCAGGTAGAACTGGATTATCATAATCTTGGGCAGGCTGGGTTGGTTATAAGCTGAGATGAGAGGGTTGTAAAGGGGTGTCAGGCTTGAAGAAGCAGCTCCCATCCAGGAGCATCTTGTTCCTCATTTGCCTGATCTGTTCCTTGTAGGCCAACTTCTCCTTTGCACCTTTGGTGCTGGAGATGCTGAATTTCCTGATGGATGCAATCCAGGTCAACTTCCAGCAAGCTTCAGCCATGGGGAGCAGCAGCCGTGCCCAGCAGGCTCTCAACGAGCTCCACACGTTGGACAAATCGGTGGAAATGACGGATCAGTTGATGGTACGGAGCAAAATTAACAGAGTGTGGATGAGGGGAGGGCTTTTAAACAGAGACATTCCAGTGACACCCTTTGGATGCTTTCCCTGGCTCAGGTCCCGACCCTCGGCTCTCAGGAAGGCGCCTTTGAGAACGTGCGGATGAACTACAGCGGGGACCAGGGCCAGACCATCCGGCAGCTGATCAGCGCGCACGTGCTGCGCCGCGTGGCCATGTGCGTGCTGTCCTCGCCACACGGCCGCCGCCAGCACCTGGCTGTCAGCCACGAGAAGGGCAAGGTGGGGCTCCTGGGGAAGGGGGAGCGGTGCTGGGGCTGCTGGGCTCCCAGGGGAGATGGAGCAGTGCTGGGCTCCCAGGGGAGATGGAGCAGTGCTGGGCTCCCAGGGGAGATGGAGCAGTGCTGGGTTCCCAGGGGAGATGGAGCAGTGCTGGGTTCCCAGGGGAGATGGAGCAGTGCTGGGTTCCCAGGGGAGATGGAGCAGTGCTGGGTTCCCAGGGGAGATGGAGCAGTGCTGGGTTCCCAGGGGAGATGGAGCAGTGCTGGGTTCCCAGGGGAGATGGAGCAGTGCTGGGCTCCCAGGGGAGATGGAGCAGTGCTGGGTTCTCGAGGGAGATGGAAGTGTTGGGTTCCCAGGGGAGATGGAGCAGTGCTGGGCTCCCAGGGGAGATGGAGCAGTGATGGGCTCCCAGGGGAGATGGAGCAGTGCTGGGTTCCCAGGGGAGATGGAGCAGTGCTGGGTTCTCGAGGGAGATGGAAGTGTTGGGTTCCCAGGGGAGATGGAGCAGTGCTGGGTTCCCAGGGGAGATGGAGCAGTGCTGGGTTCCCAGGGGAGATGGAGCAGTGCTGGGTTCTCGAGGGAGATGGAGCAGTGCTGGGTTCCCAGGGGAGATGGAAGTGCTGGGTTCTCGAGGGAGATGGAAGTGTTGGGTTCCCAGGGGAGATGGAGCAGTGCTGGGCTCCCAGGGGAGATGGAGCAGTGCTGGGCTCCCAGCGCTGAGGAACAGACAGGACTGTGGTTTGTTCTGCGTGTCTTGAGATCTGGTGTGAAGTTCTGCGTAGCTTAGGGAACCTCTTGTAGGAAAAACTCTTCAGGGAAAAGGGTTCCTGCAGCAGGCACAGTGAGAAAACTCCCTGCCCTCACCCACCTCACTGCAGCCACCTGAGAGGAGGCTGGAGTCAGGTGGGGATCCTTGACTCAGTGAAAGGACAGGAGGAAATGGCCTTAAGGTGCAGCAAGGGAGCTTCAAATTAGTTCCTGTGAACAAGAACTTGTCTGCAGGAGTGGTCAGACGTTGGGATATGTTGCCCAGAGTGGAATCACCAGCTCTGGAGGTGTTCAGGAAGTGTCTGGACCTGGCACCTGGGGATGTGGTTTAGGGGTGATCATGGTGGTGCTGGGGTGATAGCTGGGCTCAGTGATCTCGTGGGTCTCTTCCAGCCTGGATGATTCTGTGGTTCTGATTCTGTAAGTGGGATTTGGAGCTGAAATGCCTGACTCCCCTGAGTTACAGCCAGATGACTGAGTTCATTCTGTGGTGCAGATCACAGTGCTGCAGCTCTCAGCCCTGCTCAAACAAGCCGACTCCAGCAAGAGGAAGCTGACCCTGACCCGCCTGGCGTCCGCGCCCGTGCCGTTCACGGTGCTGAGCCTGACTGGGAACCCCTGCAAGGAGGATTACCTGGCTGTGTGTGGGCTGAAGGTAAAGCAAACCCTTTTCCAGGGAGCTGCAGGCATCAGCTCCAAGCCAGCTGTGTTTGTTTCCTCCCAGGAGTTAGCACGGAGCTGCCTCCAAAGTTGTGTCACTAATTCAGCTCCTCATTCGCTTTCCTACCAGATAGTAGATGAGGTGAAAGAAGCAGGACTTGTATGAACAATATAATTAATGAGGCAGTGCCTCAAAATAGTATTTCTTAGTGTGTTTAGGCTGATTTTGTTTTAAGACAAGAGCCAAGGTTTAGTCATTTTCTGTAACAATTAGTGTTCTTTGGCAAGGACTCCTCTTTTTGGTATTCTCTCAAATTTAGATTCAGCTTTCTCAGTGCAGAATCTACAGAAAATGCTGCACTCTCTAGTTTTTATTTTCTTTTCAAACCTTCATATCATTTCTCTTCAATGCAGGAAATGGAGATGTAGATTCTCTTGATCATTATTTGCCATAAGAGAAATGCTGACTTCTAACTCCATTCTTGGCTTCAAATATTTATAAACACTTTGTTTTAATATTTAACCAATTTCCATTACTCCAGGATTGCCATGTGCTGACGTTCAGCAGCTCTGGATCAGTCTCTGATCATTTGGTGCTTCATCCCCAACTGGCCACTGGGAATTTCATCATCAAAGCTGTGTGGCTGCCAGGATCTCAGACAGAGCTGGCCATTGTCACTGCAGACTTTGTCAAGGTACGTCTGGCCACCAGCTGTTGGTGGCCATCAGAGTCTGGATCCTTGGGGAGTTGCATGTGGAAGAATGTGATAATGTTCTCAGAAATAAATTGGAAATATAAATCTGGGATGTTTGGGCTGTTCTTGCAAGGAAAAGCAAACCCAATCAACTCAAAGAGAAAAAAAGCCCCAAACATCTCATAGGGATTCCCTCAGCTCTTGTTCATTTGCAGTTTTGTATCACAGCAGTTAATTACTGCCTTGATAATCATTGTAGTTAATTATTTCCTTGGTTCTTCCCACAGATTTATGACCTCTCAGTAGATGCCTTGAGTCCAACTTTCTACTTCCTCCTCCCAAGTTCCAAAATCAGGGATGTCACTTTCCTGTTCAACGAGGAGGGGAAGAACATCATCGTGATCATGTCCTCCGCTGGCTACATCTACACCCAGCTCATGGAGGAGGCCAGCAGTGCCCAGCACGGGCCCTTTTATGTCACCAACGTGCTTGAAGTCAACCACGAGGACCTGAAGGTGCTGGTGACTTCCCTTTCTCTCTTTTTTTGCACCTTCTTTTGAAGGCAGAACTTCCCTTCTGGTTTGGTGTTTTTTTTTTTTTTTTTCCTTCTCCTTTTAAGCCCCCCGATCTAGATCAAGGAGCTTTCTTTATTCCTCTAAAGAGAGAAATATCCTTATAGTAAAAGGAGGTGGGGGTGAAAATTAAACCCCTTGATCCTTTCATCTAGAAAATGGAGCATGTTTTCCATGGCTGGCTCTGAAGTCATGCCCAGCAGGATTTCTCAGCAGGGAGATGGCTTCAGAGCAGTGTTGTTCTCAGAGGGAGGCACTCCAAAGGTGCAGGAGCAGAAGGGATAAATCACCGTGGCTGGGGCTGGAGAGCTGCAGTCAGCCTTTTGTTTCTAGTCTGGAGGGTGACCTTTCAAATCTCTCTGCTGTTTTTGCCCCAGCCTGCTTCAGAACAGGTGTAGATGGGGAGGAGGCCCTCAGGAAGGTGTTTTGTGAGCTGGGCTGACAGGGAATGCTCGGTGTGACACTGTCACACAGCGCTGAGGCTCACAGCCGCGGGAGCTCAGGGTGTTACCTACAGCCTGCGGGTGTGCAGGCTCAGCATCCCCTCCCAGAGCCTTTGAAGTGTCTGATGGATGAGTTCACCCAGGAGTTCAGCTTAGGAAATTGTCATGTAGGGCTCTGCTCTCTCACTCTCTGCTGGGGAGGAGGGGCGGCTTTGGGAGTAATTCCACGGTGAATGTAAAAGCCTGGCAGAGCGTTTGGAGATGTTTGTGTTAAATGTTGGCATTTCTCTGCGTCCCCCAGGACAGCAATGGCCAGGTGGCAGGAGGGGGGGTGTCAGTCTATTACTCCCACGTGCTGCAGATGTTGTTCTTCAGCTACTGCCAAGGCAAATCCTTTGCAGCCACCATCAGCCGGGCCAGCCTGGAAGTGCAGCGGCTCTTCCCAATCAACATCAAGAGGTGAGGATCCTGAGGGACCACTCCCTGCAGTTCTATTTATTTATTCTTTTAAAAATAAACATCCCAGCTCTGAATGGCCAAACCTTGTGGTGAAAATCCCCTGCTGGCCGATGATTTCTTGCCACTTTTCATGCCCCTTTTGTCCTGGATGGTCCTCGTGGGTCCCTTCCAGCTGAGGAATTCCACGACATCCCAGTTGCAGGATGATTAGAAACCAAAGCTGGCTGTTTGAGGATGCATTTTGTCCTCCCAGCAGGATCTGAGAGCAGAAGGTGTGTGCAGAGCAGTGGGAGCTGCACAGGGTGGGCTGCTCGAGGTGCAGCCGCTGGAACCGATGGGATTATCCACCCTCACCGAGCAGGAAGCCTTTGTTTCCTTTCAGCACCACTGCTGCAGTGGACCTTGTGCATGGCTGATTTTCAGCCTCCTTTGGGGGAAACCAGTGAAACTCTGTGAATGTGGCAGGAAAAAGAGAGTTCTGTTGTGTTTGCTGACACGCAGTGCTGCACACTCAGGTCACAGACTCTTCACTGGCCTGACACAAAGCCATGTCACGAGTGGGCTCTGAAGGAGGGTCAGGTTCCAAGAGCTCCTGAACTCCAGTCAAGTTTGGCTTAGTCTTTTTGCAGCTCTGTTTCCACTTTTTCCAGTGAGCAGACACCGATTCTCCTGCCTTGGCCTTTGCTTATTGCTGTTAGGTGTGTTGAAACGTGGAACTGCTCAGATAAAAACATTGCTGAAAGCCATTTATAAATTACATCCTTGATTTGGGGCATAAAATGCAACACTAAGCCACTTTTTTCCTCGAGTTTGCAGGGTAGGGATCAGGGCTGAGGACTGGGATGCAGCACTTGCATCCCTGCTCAGGACAAAGCTTTAACTGATTCGAACACAATGAAATTTGTGTGCTTTTGCTTGTGCTGCTCCTTACATGAATGTCATTGTGCCCTTTGTCTCTTGCAGTTCCAATGGTGGCAGTAAGACTTCTCCAGCCCTGTGTCAGTGGTCTGAGGTGATGAACCACCCTGGCCTGGTGTGCTGTGTCCAGCAGACCACGGGTGTCCCGCTGGTGGTGATGGTGAAACCGGACACCTTCCTCATCCAGGAGATCAAGACCTTGCCAGCCAAAGCCAAGGTTAGTCAGAGTTCCCTGTAATTTTTGACTCTTAAAATTTGCTTTCTTCTTGTTCTGTCAACCAGTCTTGGCAGCTTTTCTAACGCAAAAGAGTTTGTTCCTCCAAGCAAGAGTTGCCAAGCCCTCTCCTTGCCTTGCAGATCCAGGACATGGTGGCCATCCGCCACACGGCCTGCAACGAGCAGCAGAGGACCACCATGATCCTGCTGTGTGAGGATGGCAGCCTGAGGATCTACATGGCCAACGTGGAGAACACATCCTACTGGCTGCAGCCCTCTCTGCAGCCCAGCAGCGTCATCAGCATCATGAAACCCGTGCGCAAGCGCAAGGCAGCCGCCATCAGTAAGGGCTCCTCACTTGGCCTTTGTCACTAATGCAGGTGTAAAGGTTGATCAGCATCATCTAAATACTTAAAACACTCGTTCAGTTGCTGGCTTGTCTCGTTAAGGACTTTTGGATTTGGGTTCTTTTTCCCTTTGAACTGAAGACTGACCAGAGGGAGGCAGTTTTCTCTCGTTCGGTCTCAGTTGTTTATTTTTTCTTATCAGCATCACAAGGTACAAGGAGCTGTGTGCACTCTGATAGAAAAAGGGTAAAATGGCCAACAAAGATCCTCTCCAAGGTCTTTTATCTGTCCATTTACCCAATTAACAGATGCCAACTCAATTATTTTCCTTAGTGACCCAATGACCCAACACCTGTGCGCTGCCCTGCGGCATTTTTTACCCAATCACTCATTACCACCCAAAAACCTCCAGGAGAAGAACGTGAAGAAGAAAGAGGAAGGACAAGAGACAACACCCTAAATCCTCCATCTTGTCTCCTGTTCTCTAAACTGCTTTTTCACCCAGTGATTTAAGAAACTTTCTAATCTACACATTTACACTTTTCCTATCTAACTTTAACATTTGTTCTCATGTATCACCGTGAAAACATTCTCGTGAATTTCATATTCTATGAAATTCAGTGTTTTTCTGGATCCTAGAACTAAGTATTAGAAACAAGGGCACACACTCTGTATCCCAGACTCCAACACTGGCTAAGTGGGTAAAATGTTTCCATAGATGTGTATAAAAATAATTCCCAAAGGAGGCAAGTTGTTTCTGCGGGTTTTTTTACCACAGCTTTGCCTGGCTTTGTCATAAAGATCTCTTTCCCTTTTCAGCAACTCGCACATCCAGCCAGGTGAATTTCCCCATCGACTTCTTTGAGCACAACCAGCAGCTGACAGACGTGGAGTTTGGAGGCAATGACCTGCTGCAGGTGTACAATGCCCAGCAGATAAAGCACAGGCTCAATTCCACAGGCATGTACGTGGCCAACACAAAGGTGAGTGGGGCAATCTGGGTGGCATCATTATTGTTCAGGAGTCTGCTTTGTTCTAATGACCCCACACAAATACCATAATTCACCTCTGTGCAGAGCCCTTGGCTTCAGAGGGGATTTTTGAGCTGTGGTTTGTTGTGGGAAGTGATAAAAATGGAAAATTCCACCGAAGGTTTCAATCTGCAGCCTTGGAAAGAGCTTGGGTTAATGTAATGATAAAGGTACACAAACATCAGGTAGAAAAATTACAAACTTAGATTTCTCTAGTTGTAAGAATATGTCTTGAGTAAGTAAGAAATGATATTGGGTAAAATAATGTGAGGTTTGAGCTGTAATAATGTGAATTATAGAGTAGGCTGGGGATCTAGAAGCTATAATAGAGGTGTGTGTATGAGTACACACTCTCTGTGGCTAAGAGAGAGATGCAGTGTGGCAAAATTCAGCAAAGGTGATAGGTTATTAAGTAGAATCAAGTTTTTTGTTAACTGTCTATCAGACCAAAATGTTATTTATTGCTGTGTGAAGAAGAAACCCGTGACTACCTCGAGCTCCTCTCTGAATCTCACACCTTTGAGCCTGGTTTAGTTAATCAATAAACCTTAATAAATCTTAACTAGCACGCTGGTCCCATCCCTCATTTTTCACCCTGCCAGCCTGGGGGTTTCACCATCGAGGTGACCAACAACAACAGCACCATGGTGATGACGGGCATGCGGATCCAGATCGGCACGCAGGCCATCGAGAGAGCTCCCTCCTACCTGGAGATCTTCGGCCGCACCATGCAGCTCAACATGACCCGCGCGCGCTGGTTCGACTTCCCCTTCACCCGGGAGGAGGCTCTGCAGGCCGACAAGAAACTCACCATCTTCAGTAAGGCTCCTGCAGCCTCTGAGCTGCTGCTGGCTCGGTTTGGGGTGGGGTGGAGCTGTTTTCATCTCACAGCAGGGAGTTTTCACCATCCCTTCGCTGCTGAAACAGTCTCGAGGAGGGGTTTTGGTGGCTTTGTTTATGGCCCGGTTTCTCGGTGCTGTGAGTTCAGCTCAGTGATTTTGTGCTGAGGAAAGAGGAGGAAAAAGGCCCTGCAAAGGAGAGATGGCACTGTCGGTGTTTGTACAGTGTAATTGCTGTCCTGGCCCTGTGAAACGAGGCCGGTTTGGATCCAAAAGCAGCAGTTTCCTCAGTTTCTAAGAAATTTCTCTCACCGCTACAGTTGGAGCCTCCGTGGATCCTGCTGGAGTCACCATGATGGATTCCATAAAAATTTATGGCAAAACCAAGGAGCAGTTTGGGTGGCCTGACGAGCCCCCCGAGGATTTCCCATCTGCTTCCGTGAGCAACGTGTGTCCCCCGAACCTCAACCAAGGGAACGGCACTGGGGACACCGAGTCAGCCGCCCCTGCTGCTGCCAGTGGCACTGTCCTGGAGAGGTATTTCCACAGTCTTCCCTTTCTTTATCCTTGGAAATGGGTTCTCGTCGTGCTGGGCACTTGGGTGCTTTTCCTGACTCGGAGAACTGGAGGGAATTTGAGTTGTTCTCACTGCCTTCCACAGCAGCGATTAAAAACAGTGATTATTATCTCATCAGGAGGGTTTCTGGTGGCTCTTGCTAGATCTGTGTGCTTGCTTGTGCTGCCTAGTTCATGTTTCAGCAGTCTCGAGGAGCTCAAAGCAATTTCTGCTGCCTTGGTGCATTCCCTGGTTTCAAGCTGGCCCTTTTTGGTCTCTGAGGCTCACAAAGGTCGGGTCTCTCTGAAGTTAAGCTCAGTTTTGAGGAGGGCTTTGTGTGTGACTCTGCTTTAGGCTCATGGCTCCCACCAGCCTGCCTTGTAGCCCCCATGGGCTCAGCTCTGCTGGGGAAGGTGTTGGCTTTTCCCCCATATCCCTGCTGAGAGCCAAACCCCAGGGGTCACCTGGACATAAATCCAGTGAATAAACTCGTGTTCTCTCTTGCATCCACGCTGTGTTTTCCTTTGAGCTCACAGTTTGTATCGTAAGGGCTGTAAAAGCAGCAAGGGCAGGAGGGAAGCAGCTGCAGGAGGAGCTGGTACTGCTGAAAGATGAGCATTTCAGAGGATCCATACACTGCTCAGCTGGGAGGAAGGTGGTGTTCAAGTTTGTCAGACTGAAATCCTCAGGGCTTGAAGTGCCAGTTAGGCCCAGCTGAAGGACCTGTTCAGCCATGCTTTAATACTTTGTCTAATAATTGATGGGATTTTTTCCTGTGTTTATTTTCCCTTCCCTCCTCTGCTGTGACATCCCCACAAGATGTCCCTCTCGCCACAGACACGCTCTCTGGTTTTCCAGAGCACTGGGATTATATTCTAAAAATTCAGATATAAAAAAAAAAAACATTCTTCCTATTTGTTGTTACCTCCTGAAGAGCCTCTGGAGTAGGAACAGTCAATGGCAGGCAGGAGGCAGCTTTTCTATCCAAGTGTGGTGTCTGCACTGGAATTTAAGCCTGGGTGGTGCTTTCAGTGGTGCTTTAGGTGGTGCTTGGCTTCTCTGTGTGAGGTGACCTGGCTCATCTCTGTCTTTGTTCTGCTCCAGCCCAGTGTGTGCTGCCCAGGTAGAAAGACCCTGCTTAGACTGACGCTCCCCTGGCTTCCTGATTTCCCCATTTAATTTGCCTTTTGCTTAGAATGTGTTCTAGGGAGTTTTTCTGTGAGCTTTACACATTATTTTATTTTTATTTTTATTTTTTTTTTTTTTTTCCTTTTTCTTTGCTCCCCCAAAGTTCTGACACTGAGTCCCTAACCACCCTGGACCGGTTAGTATGGCATCCTTTTCTCTGCACGAATGAGTGTGTGTCAGAGAGACAGAACACATGGTGTGGCTTTTGGTGACTGGGGCTTTTTATTTTGTTTTCCGAGTCACATTTGCTTCTTTACATTCTGGTCATTGCATGGCACATGGTTTAGCAAATGTAAAGATGAGGCGGTTTGCAGATTTTTGCTGTACACAGCGTTAACTGTTGCTTATTTGACAGACTCCTCTCTGCTTTGTTCCTTCCTTGTGCCTTCTTATCCCACTTGTGTTCCCTCCAAGCTTTATGAGGGTGGCTGTGGGGAGGGAGGGAGATGTTATTTACCACCACCAGACCAGACAATTGTTCCTCCTACTTCCCAATCAGTGTTATTTTTCCCCTCAACGCTCTCTCTTCCCTGCCTTTTCCTGTATTTTCCTGCTCCTTCTGGCGTGTCAGATGGCATTTCAGGTGGTTCTACCTGGGGGCACGGAGTGCTGCTCCAGGGACTTTGCTGCCACTTGTAAATCAGGTTTTCCCTTGGAAAAAGTATTTTCCCAGCCTGCTTGAACCTCAGCATCCCTTGCTTGGGGGTGGGGTGGGGGGGTCACACCCGGTGCTCCGAGCGAATTTCCCTCCGGAATATTTTGTGCTGAAAAACTCCAAGCTGGGAAGAGCAACCTGTGTGAGAACAGCCAGCCAGGAGAACGTTTGCTCCCTGAGCAAAGTCGGTTCCGCTTTTTCCCATGTGTCATAGCCAGCCTTGATCTGCAGTCATCTGTACGTCTGGGGGCCATGGTGAATTGGGACTGTCAAGACAATCCAAGTTATCCCTGCTGCAGGCTGCGTAAGGAAATGTTTTATCCTCTTTGGGAGAGAAAAGCCCCTGTCTTTCAGCTGTGGATTATTAAAGCAGTCCTAAGTTTGTCTGTGAGCGTGAGCCAGGTTTAACTCTGGTCTGTAACACAATGAAATGATATGCATGGTGCCTGTGGCAGGTTTTATCATGCTTTGATTTTGTACTTGGCATTCGTTAGCTGTCTCTGAGCTACTCATGAGTGTAGCCCGCATAAAGCAAAGTGCTAAGGAGAGAGAAGGGTTGCAGTACTCAAGCCTGCTTTCCTCTCTCCCTCCAGGCTAGTAGTGAGTTCTTTAGAAGCGCTGGAAAGCTGCTTTGCTGTGGGACCAGTCAACGAGAAGGCAAGTAACTTTGTGAATACATTCCTGAGCTCTGGAGCTGGGGGAGGAGGGGTGAGCTCAGCACTACCTCCTGCAGCCCCGAGGGCCTGATAGCAGCAGAGCCGCATCCCTTTTGCTCACAGCACTGATCTGAAAGTTGCCTTAGCCAAAAGCTGTTTGAAACTAGTTTAGAATGACAATTGGCATTTGCATTTAGAGCTGGTGGGCTTTTTGTGCTTGGGGAGTGACCTGGTTTACAGAAACAGCAGGGCAGGAGCCCATAAATCTCAAAAGGACTTTTCCTAAATGTCAGATAGTCAATGGAGGGAGGCTGTCAAAAGGCTGTTGAGGGAAGGGAGCTGCAGGTACACTGAGGGATGGTAAATCTAGTAAATAATGGGGTTTGTCTGTTCCTAGGAGAAGAATAAGTTTGCAGCTCAGGAGCTGGCTATGGTGCTGCTGTCCATGCCAGCCCCTTCCAGCGTGCAGCAGCAGACCAAGAGCCTCCTGGCCAGCTTGCACACCAGCCGTTCAGCCTACCACAACCACAAGGTACTGCCCAGCACATGGATTTGGGGGCTTCTGGAACCTGCCAGGTCATGGCTGAGGTGCAGCACAGCCCTGGAGAGCAGTCCAAACCTCCTGGCTCACCTCACTTCAGCTCCTGCTGCCTGCCCTGCTGGCTTTTGTGTTTCACCTGATTCTGTGACCTTTTAGGCTTAGCTGTCCTTTCTTAAATGAAGAGTGCCAGATTTCCCCAGGATCTGTCCCCTGGTTGTACTTCAGCTGCTTTCTCAGTTGTTTTTCTTTGCCTGTTACCTCTCACCCTCCAGGATCAAGCACTGCTATGCAAAGCCATTCAGTATTTGGCTTCCTCCACCAAAGAAGGAAAGGACCTCGATCCCGAGGTCTTCCAGAGGCTGGTCATCACTGCTCGATCCATTGCTATTATGAGACCCAACAATCTGGTCCACTTCACAGAATCAACCGTGCTGCTGGAAACAGGTAGATAAGTCTGTCATTTTCTCTGAGTTTCTACTGTGATAATTGGGGGCTGTGCTGGGGTGTCGGGTTCGGAGCGACAGGGGCTGGATTTGACACCTTTGGTAGGTGTGTGATATCCTGGTGATGAGAACATCACAGCCTGTGGGGAGAAGAAAGCCATTTGAAATAAACCTGGTGTTCCCCTCATTAAGGTTTTCCCCCTGCACATTTCTGAGAGGTGATTTTTTAATCTGTGCAGAGAGTGAAGAAGGGCAGGAGGCCCAGAAACACGTGGAAGGAGAGGGCTGCACCTTCATTACCCAGCTGGTGAACCACTTCTGGAAACTCCACGCTTCCAAACCCAAAAACGCCTTCCTGGCCCCTGCCTGCCTGCCAGGTGGGAGAGCTCTTCCTTTGCTGTCTGTGCTTTCTAAAGGAGCCTATTTGAAGTTTGTAAGCAGAGAGAAAACGACTTGTTCAATGCTAGTGCTGCACTGAGGGCTTTGTGACGTGGAGCTGCTGGTTCTGCTCCTGATCCTGCAGCTTTTGTTCAGGGGGACGTGTGTTGTGCCAGGAAAAAGGGACTGATGGTTGATTTCCCCACATTTGGCTTCGTGGGTGGTGTTGGAGCATACTCAGTGGTGCTGGTATGACAATGTTCCATCAGACAGACAAGACTGGCTCAGTCTGGATGGAGAATCAATATATTTGTGCTCTTACCACTGTGCCTTGAAGTCTGCAAACAAAGGATGCTTCCTGCAGTGCCTCACTCTGTGCTGGAACACCAAGAGTTGATTTCATTCCTGCTTTTATTCCTCCTCAGGTCTCACTCACGTTGAAGCCACAGTCAATGCTTTGGTGGATATCATCCATGGATATTGCACCTGTGAGCTGGACTGTATCCACACTGCATCCAAGATCTACATGCAGATGTTACTTTGCCCTGTATGTCATCCTGCTCTGCTCTAATTGCTCTTCCTCAGCCTCTGATTGCACCAGGGGGGGTTTAGGTTGGACCTCAGGAGAGATTTCTTCATGGGAATGATGTTCCAGCCTGCCACAGGCTGCCCAGAGCAGTGGTTGAGTCCCCAGCTCAGGAGAGATTTAAAAGTGTGGTGTGGCACTTGGGGACAGTGTTGGGTTTGTGGTGGGACTTGATCTCACAGGGCTCTTTCGACCTAAATGTTTCTATGGTTTTATAACGTGAAAAGAATTGAATGTGGGTAGAATGCAAATGCATAGCACAGACACAAAATACAGCCAAAAACACCCACCAGAACTGAAGGAAGGAGAATTCTCTCTCCTTGTGTTCCTGTAATGTTTGTCATGTGGAATTCCAAGTGTTGCTTTGTGGCTCCTGAGGGGAGCAGGGAGCTGAGGCAGTGACTCGTGTCCTACACAAACCAAGACTGACAAGAGTCACAAATGTATTTTTAGCCATCTTTCCAAATGCTGTGATTAAAGACTTGGAGTTTAAGGAGTGTAATGATGAACTGTTAACCCTGCAGGACCCAGCAGTGAGCTTTTCCTGCAAGCAAGCTTTGATCAGAGTGCTGAGACCTCGGAACAAGCGGCGGCACGTGACCCTGCCATCGTCCCCTCGCAGCAACACTCCCATGGGTACGCCATAAACCAGCATGGCCTTCTTGAGTGGCCGGAAAATAAAGTGATCTTGTTAAAATTTGGACTAGAAAAACCTAAAATCAGCCTTTTTCCTTTCTTTTCCTTCCCCTTGCCCCTTAATCCGCTTTTTATTTAATAAACTCTCACCTTCTCATTGGTATTTTGGGATTCAACAAAGAAATCTCTCTGAGATATTCCCCTTTCAGTGACAGGAAAATCTGATCATTTTATCTAGAGAGTACTAATCTAGAGTTAGTATTTCTAGGCATGTTTTCAGGGTCTAGTAAATCAGTCAAAGATGTGTGCAGACCAAAATTACCAGAGCTCCAAACAAGAGAGGTTTTTCAGAATTGGAGCAAATTGCCGGTGTCAGGGAATCTCTTGGCAGCTGAGGGTAGCTTGGGGCTTTTTCCCAGCGTTAAGTGCCTTGTTTGGGATGGGATGAGGAGATTTACCCAGTCCTGCTGTGCCACTCAGGAGATAAGGATGATGATGATGACGACGATGCAGAAGACAAGCTGCAGAGCTCTGGGATAGCAAACGGAGAGCACATCCGGCAGGAGAGCCAGGAGCAGAGCGAGGTGGATCACGGGGACTTTGAGATGGTGGTGAGTCCAGAGCTTCTCCTTGAAGCCTTTGAAGTGTGCCAGGACTTGAGTTTAGTTCTGATGAGCCTGCTCCCTGACTGGTGGTGGTCTGGGGAAAGCTCTCACTGTGTTTCCTCTCTCCACAGTCGGAATCCATGGTTCTGGAGACTTCTGAGAACGTGAATAATGGGAACCCTTCTCCTCTGGAGGCTCTCCTGGCTGGAGCAGAGGGATTCCCTCCCATGCTGGATATCCCTCCAGATGCAGATGATGAGACAATGGTGGAGCTGGCTATTGCCCTGAGCCTGCAACAAGATCAGCAAGGTCAGACCTGGGCACTGTCGGCAGGCAAAAAAGGGGATGGAAACTGGGAAAGAAACGAGGCAAAGCTGTCAGTGTCACCCCCAGTGAACCAAAGACAGCAGAACCATGAAATGTACAGAAAATGCCAGAGTTAACTTCATCCTCTCAAAGAAAGGTGCTCATAAGTTGTTCTCTGCTTGCAGGGAGCAGCAGCAGTGCCCTTGGACTGCAGAGCTTGGGGCTGTCGGGCCAAGCTCCCAGCTCCTCCTCCCTGGACGCCGGAACGCTCTCGGACACAACGGCATCAGGTAACTGTTCACTGCAAGGCATCATCTTTTTCACATTTTGACCTAAGTAATGCCTTAAAATTTGGAAGAGCCAGTTATTGCTATTGGCTTCTTGTGGTTTTGACAGTGTACTTAGAGCTTTTCCCTGCTCTGATTGACTCCCACTGTGGATTTCTGAGCAAGTCATTTCCTCTCTTGAAACTAAAGCAGACAAAACAAAGCATGTACTGTATTTCCCTTGCATTTATAAACAAGCAGACATTGTTCTCTTAAGTAACTGTGCATGCCCGTGTGTTTGATGAGAAGCTTTCCTTTCGGGGTATCTCCCCTCCACTGCTTTCAGCAGCCTGAATTGTCCCGCTCCCTTTCCCTTTGTAGCTGTCCCCAGACCCAGAGCCCAGTCCCTGCAGCCTTTCCCTCGTGGCGTGAGCGTGGTTTGCAGTTGTTCCCAGGCAGTGTTTTTACTTGTAACAGCTCTCTTTATTCTCTTAGCTCCAGCGTCGGACGACGAGGGCAGCACGGCGGCCACGGACGGCTCCACGCTGCGGACGTCGCCCGCGGAGCACGGCGGCAGCGTGGGCTCGGAGAGCGGCGGCAGCGCCGTGGACTCGGTGGCCGGGGAGCACAGCGGTGAGTGAGCCCTGCTGCAGCCCTGCTGCACCCTGCTGCAGCCTTGCATTGCCCTGCTGTAGCCCTGCATCACCCTGCTGTACCCCTGCATCGCCCTGCTGTACCCCTGCGTCACCCTGCTGCACCTCTGCATCGCCCTGCTGCACCCTGCTGTACCCCTGCATCACCCTGCTGCACCCTGCTGTACCCCTGCATCGCCCTGCTGCACCCTGCATCACCCTGCTGCACCCCTGCATCACCCTGCATCACCCTGCTGCACCCTGCTGCACCCTGCATCACCCTGCTGCACCCTGCATCGCCCTGCTGCACCCCTGCATCACCCTGCTGCACCCCTGCATCACCCTGCTGTACCCCTGCGTCACCCTGCTGCACCCCTGCATCGCCCTGCTGCACCCTGCATCACCCTGCTGCACCCCTGCATCACCCTGCTGCACCCTGCATCACCCTGCATCGCCCTGCTGCACCCTGCATCACTCTGCATCACCCTGCATCGCCCTGCTGCACCCTGCATCACTCTGCATCACGCTGCTCCCTCCCTGTTCCCTCCCTGCTGCCTCAGCTTTCCCCTCCCTGGGAACGTCCGGGTGATCCCTGGCTCACAGGAAATCTCAGCTCCCGGTGGCCGCTGCCCTCCGGTGTTCTGTGATCCACAAACGGAATATCAGCTGCTTTTTGTGGTTCTCCGAAGTGTGGGATCTGCAGCAGGTTTTGCTGGGCTGGAATAACAGAATCATCATCTTGTGCTGTCCCAGGCTGCTCCAAGCCTCGTCCAGCCTGGCCTTGCACACTTGCAGGATGGGGTGATGTGCCAGGGCTTCATCACCCTCTGAGTAAAGAATTTATTCCTAATTTCCCATCCAACCCTGTCTTTGTTCAGCTTAAAGCCACTGCCCTGGTGCTGTCACTCTCTCCCCATGTAACAAATCCCTTTCCAGAAGTACCCAGTGCTCCACGAGGTACTGGGAGGCCACACCAAGGTTTCCCTGGAGCCTTTTCCTCTCAGAACACCCAGAGCAGGACAGACAATTCACTGCTGCTGGTTGAGTTTGGATGGGATAGGATTCATTCCTCTCTTTTTAATTTGGGACTTACAGCCAGGTAAAATAATCACAGGTTCTTAACAAAAAATTGTCTGCACTGCCCCTCCATGCTGAGTTTGAATTTCTGCCGTGGGACTAACTCAGTTTGGGCCACAAAGATGAGAGTGACAAAGATTTTTACAAACACCATCTTCAGCCTCTGTTGTAGCTTTGAGAACCAAAGCCAGCATCTCCTTTGGAAACGATTCCAAAGCACAGCTGAGCTGTGCTGGCGGACACGAAGCAGGGGAGGTGTTTTTTGTGTGGCTGATGTCGTTTTTCCCCGTTTCCCTCGGGCAGTGTCCGGCAGGAGCAGCGCCTACGGGGACACGGCAGCCGAGGGTCACCCCGCGGGGCCGGGCAGCGTCAGCTCCAGCACGGGAGCCATCAGCACCACCACGGGCCAGCAGGAGGGAGAAGGCTCCGAGGGGGAAGGGGAGGCAGAAGGGGATGTCCACACCAGCAACAGGCAAGAGGTTTTGTTTTCCTCTTGAGGAGTGATGTCTGTGCTGCCGGGGGGATGTTTGTGGAGGAGAGGGGGCAAAATTGGGATGTTGGAAACACAGGCTGGAGCAAACTGGCATTGCAAAATCATGGAATGTCCTGAGATGGAAGGGATTCACAAATGTCATCCAGTCCCAACTCCTGGCTCTGCACAGATACCCCAGCAGTCTCACCCTCTGCATCCAAACAATGCTCCTGGAGCTTTGGCAGCCTCGGGGCCGTGCCCCCATTCCCTGGGGAGCCTGGGCAGTGCCAGCACCCTCTGTGTAATCATCATCAAGCACACAAAACTGCTGCCTCTAGGAAGGGATGGAAAATCCTGTGTGAGTCCACTCAACACGGAATCACTCAAATCTTGGGAGCCTGTGAAATTCACTGTTGGGACAAAAACGTGTGCAAGTGGTCCCTGGGAACACAGGCAGCTTTTCATTCTGTGGGAGCAGGTGCTCAGTCCCTTCCCAGTGCAGCGTGGAGCTGATTTCCAGGGTGTTTCCATGCAGTTGCAATCCCCAGGTGGGCAGGCCTGGGCAGTGTGGCTCCATCCTCAGGGGTGCTCTGCATGTTCAGCATCGCTCCCCTGTGAAGCCTGAGCGAGTCCTCTCCTCCCTGGGAGGATCTGATGGCTCTGGGGCAGATTGCAGCGCTCTCCTGGGGACCCTGCTGGGTGTGATGTGGTGTGTGGGGTGTGTGTGGTGTGTCCCCAGGCTGCACATGGTCAGGCTGATGCTGCTGGAGAGGCTGCTGCAGAATTTACCCCAGCTGAGGAACGTCGGCGGCGTCCGGGCCATCCCTTACATGCAGGTGAGTGAGGAGAGCTCGGAGCTGAGCCCCAATCCAAGGGTTCAGCCACTGCTTCCACTTTGCACCTGATTATCTCCTCCCTGCCCAGTCCCAGTGTGAGTCCAGCATTCCTTACCCACAGTTTTTGCTGGATTTGTGCCTCTCTCAGGGTGACTTCACAGCTGACTGAGGAGCCTGAGGCTCCAATCCTCGAGCTCCTTTGGGAAGGTCTTGTGGGTTTATGCTGAATGTTCACATTAGGATGTGAGGCACGGGCTGGATTTGGGAAAAGAACACAGATAAATCAAAATTAGTGCTGTTTTCTGATAAAAGATAAATAGTGATCTTGAAAATGTGGGACCTGCCCTGTTATAATTCTCTGACCGCTCTTGCCAGGTTATTCTGATGCTCACAACAGACCTGGATGGAGATGATGAGAAAGACAAGGGAGCTTTGGATAACCTTCTGTCCCAGCTGATTGCAGAGCTGGGCATGGACAAAAAGGTAAAGTGCAGCGAGGGCTCATGCTCTGAATTTGCTCCTTCTACAGAGGATTTCCTTCCATGGAGGAATTAAATCCTTGGGAGTCACAGAAACATTGCTGTGTGGATGTGTTCAGGCAGTTTATTCCTCTTGCCTCCTTTCATGTAAGGTAGAAAATTCCATGAGTGGAACTCCCACTGTTTCCTGGGCCTGGCATCCACAAGTGAGCATGAAAATTTGTTTTGCTGGAATTAAACTCTGATCAGTAAATTCCTGATTGACATATGTAGCTTTTCGTTTGAGTGGGACTGTTCTCTGGCAGCCAGGCCACTGCCTACCCTTCTACTGAGGCTTTTTTAGTCTTATTGCTTGAGCTTGAATTAGAAATGCTTCCTGAGGATCAGAGCACTGGGCTTGAGGGGCTTGGGACACTGCTCAGCCCTGGGATTGAGCAAGCAGGGATGTTCCTTGCAGGACGTGTCCAAGAAGAACGAGCGCTCCCCTGTGAACGAGGTGCACTTGGTGGTGATGAGGCTGCTCAGTGTCTTCATGTCCAGAACCAAGTCAGGATCCAAGACTTCCATTTGTGAGGTACAATCTCCAAATTGCTTTGTCAGGGGATGATTTTGTCCCCCTCGTGAGCACTGCACACAGCTGTGGTGCTCTCAGCAGCAGCAGAACACGTGGAATTGTTGGAGCCAAGTGCACAGGAGGTGCTCAGGGCACCCTCTGGAGCCAGACTGGGAGAGTTGGGAATGTTGGGGAGGAGAAGGTGGTGTGGATCCCTTCCAGGCTCTGAAAGGGATACAGGAATGCCAGAGAGGAGCTGGAGTGACAGGACAAGGGGGAATGGGTTCAAACTGAAGGAGAGGAAATTCAGGTCAGATATTGGGAAGAAATTCTTCCCTGTGAGGGTGGGGATTGCCCAGAGAAGCTGTGGCTGCTCCTGGATCCCTGGCAGTGCCCAAGGCCAGGCTGGGCAGGGCTTAGAGCATCCTGGGACTGTGGAAAATGTCCCTGCCCATGGCAGGGGGTGGAATGAGGTGAACTTTAAAGTCCCTTCCCACCCAAACCATTCTGGGATTCCACGATGTGCTCGGGGGAACTTTTGCTCATCAGCGACAATCTGAAATCTGCTGACTGAAATAACAGGTCTAAAGCTGAAAAATCCTTGAGAGAGCTTTGGAGAAACGTACAGGGAACCTGTAACATTACTGAACTCTTGTGGAAAAAGAGTTTTGAAAGTGGGACTGGAGGAAGCAGCCACCTAAAGAGAATTGGATTCTCTTGTTTCGTGCACGGCTCCAGCCTGAGCTCAGGGCAGCACATTAATGATGTTACTTAAAACGGTCTGGCACATTTCTCCCTCGCATCTCACCAGTGCTGAAGGGGTTAAAGAGGATTTGTAATGTGATTATTGGAAAGCAATATGCTGCTGTGTCAACGTAAAAGTCGCTAAGAGGATTCCTTAGATATTTGTTGCTAAAAGGTACAGTAATAAGGCATAAAAAGCAGTATGTGTGGTGGGAAGGAGATTAATAAAAAAGCATAGAGGTTAAAAAATTTAGTCTGAACTGCATCAAATTTTAATGAGCTTATGAGCTGTGGGGTTTGTTTGGATTTACAGGGCTGCTCTAATAGTTTTATTTACAGTAGCTTTTTTCTCCAGCCTTTGTTACTCACTTGAGCTTCCCACAGAAATCAAAGCTCCTCGTCTTGCAGAATGCAGGTGGAGCAATACCTGGGTGGAGCAGAGCCTGTGAGAGGCAGCAGCAACAGGGACTCTTTCTCTACCAGGATTCACACCCAGCTGGCCAAATCCCAGATAAACAAACAGAAAATCCCAACTTTAAAAAAAAAAAATAAAACGAGAAAGGGGAAAAGAAAGAAGGGAAAAAAAGCCCTAGTCGTCTAATCCGCAGCAGAGTGGCCTCTGGCACATGTGTCGAGGGGAGATTAGACTTAAGAGGAGATTTTATTTGTTTTCCTGTACTAAGCACTTCTTCAAAAGAGTCTCTGTAAATATTTGAGTTGCTTTTCATAAACACACAAAAAAAAAACCCCAAAAAAAAAAAAACCCCAACCTCAAACAAACCCCAAACTTAAAAGCTGCCTGCAAAGTTTGATCCAGACCTGCTCTCCTGCCCACGCTGTCAGCTCAGGGCTGCCCCACTGCAGCTTCCCAGGTGTGTTCCTGATCCAGCTCCTTCCCTGTGTATTGAGAAACCACCAGTTTATTCACCAGCCTTCACAGAAGTAAACGTGAACAATGTTTATTTCTATCTTTAACACACCTTTTATAGGGTTCTACAGGGTCTGCAGGCAAGGCAAGCTACTATTGGCTATCACACACAGTTTCCATTTTTTCTCCTACACACAAGAATATTGTTTTGCTTTACTCTCTCTTCTGCAGGCAAGTTTCAAGGATTTTAGCCCTTAATATCACGACTTATTTCAAAGGCTGGTTTGTGCATACAGGCCTTTACTAATACATAAAATATATCAACACAATACAATATATATCAATACAATTACAAGATGTGTTGTCAAATATATCAACATGTGTTGCAGGCTTCCTCCCTGATCTCCAGTGCCACAGCAGCTGCCTTGCTGAGCTCTGGTGCTGTTGATTACTGTCTGCACGTGCTCAAGTCCCTGCTGGAGTACTGGAAGAGCCAGCAGAACGACGAGGAGCCCGTGGCCAGCAGCCAGCTCCTGAAGCCTCACACCACCTCGTCTCCCCCTGACATGAGCCCCTTTTTCCTCCGCCAGTACGTCAAGGTGAGTCCTGCCCCGTGCTGGGAGCTCTGCAGGGCTCAGGAAAGCAGCCCTGCACGAGGAGTTTACCAAAATCCACCTTCTATAGCCCAAATTTCCAGCTGGGAGCGCTCTGAGCAATCCTTGGTGCCCTCCTGAGCCGGGAGTTCTTTGGGGCTCCTGGAGGAATCATCCCGAAGGGAAACTGCTCCAGCCCTGTGCTCCTGTGCTTGGCAGGCAGAATTCCTGAACTTGGTGTGGAATGGTGGAATTTCCACAGTAATTCCCTTTTTTCCACCGCTGTGGTGCCGTGGTTTGGTGTTTGTACAGGTGCGGTGCAAAAAGCCTGATTAAACGTAAAATAAATTAAACTGCTTTATTTCTCCAGACCAGCTCAGTGCATCCTCACTTCCATCCAGCTCAAGGCCTTGTGCAGGGTTTTGTTCATCATTTTGGAACATTCTTTGGGCTGCAAAGGGGCAGAAATGGCTTTTTTTTAAATAAAAAGCAGCAAAAGCAGCCAGTCACTCAGAGCCTGAGGGATTTCAAGTTCAAGGTCTTGTGCAGGGTTTTGTTCATCATTTTGGAACATTCTTTGGGCTGCAAAGGAGCAGAAATGGCTTTTTTTTAAATAAAAAGCAGCAAAAGCAGCCAGTCACTCAGAGCCTGAGGGATTTCAAGTTCAAGGTCTTGTGCAGGGTTTTGTTCATCATTTTGGAACATTCTTTGGGCTGCAAAGGGGCAGAAATGGCTTTTTTTTTAAGAAAAAAGCAGCAAAAGCAGCCAGTCACTCAGAGCCTGAGGGATTTCAAGTTCAAGGTCTTGTGCAGGGTTTTGTTCATCATTTTGGAACATTCTTTGGGCTGCAAAGGGGCAGAAATGGCTTTTTTTTAAATAAAAAGCAGCAAAAGCCCCCAGTCACTCAGAGCCTGAGGGATTTCAAGTTCAAGGTCTTGTGCAGGGTTTTGTTCATCATTTTGGAACATTCTTTGGGCTGCAAAGGAGCAGAAATGGCTTTTTTTTAAATAAAAAGCAGCAAAAGCAGCCAGTCACTCAGAGCCTGAGGGATTTCAAGTTCAAGGTCTTGTGCAGGGTTTTGTTCATCATTTTGGAACATTCTTTGGGCTGCAAAGGGGCAGAAATGGCTTTTTTTTAAATAAAAAGCAGCAAAAGCACCCAGTCACTCAGAGCCTGAGGGATTTCAAGTTCAAGGTCTTGTGCAGGGTTTTGTTCATCATTTTGGAACATTCTTTGGGCTGCAAAGGGGCAGAAATGGCTTTTTTTTAAATAAAAAGCAGCAAAAGCAGCCAGTCACTCAGAGCCTGAGGGATTTCAAGTTCAAGGTCTTGTGCAGGGTTTTGTTCATCATTTTGGAACATTCTTTGGGCTGCAAAGGAGCAGAAATGGCTTTTTTTTAAATAAAAAGCAGCAAAAGCACCCAGTCACTCAGAGCCTGAGGGATTTCAAGTTCAAGGCCTTGTGCAGGGTTTTGTTCATCATTTTGGAACATTCTTTGGGCTGCAAAGGGGCAGAAATGGCTTTTTTTTAAATAAAAAGCAGCAAAAGCAGCCAGTCACTCAGAGCCTGAGGGATTTCAAGTTCAAGGTCTTGTGCAGGGTTTTGTTCATCATTTTGGAACATTCTTTGGGCTGCAAAGGAGCAGAAATGGCTTTTTTTTTAAGAAAAAAGCAGCAAAAGCCGCCAGTCACTCAGAGCCTGAGGGATTTCTCTCGCTGCCAGGGTCACGCTGCAGATGTTTTTGAAGCCTACACCCAGCTCCTGACAGAGATGGTGCTGCGCCTGCCCTACCAGATCAAGAAGATTGCAGACACAAACTCCCGCATCCCCCCGCCCATCTTTGATCACTCCTGGTTCTACTTTTTGTCTGAGGTAAGCAGGAACACGATAAAAGCTGCAGATTCCCACCAGAAAACCCCAACAGTGATTTCTTTCGTGGGAGAGATGAGCTTTGGCAGCTTCATCTTGCATTTTGAGCCCGCTTGAAAGAAGGTGAGCTCGTGGTTTTGTGTGTTGAACAGGAATCTGTAGGAAAATACAGGTGGAAAAATGAGGAAAATACAGTTGGAAAAATGAGGAAAAATGTGGAAAATACAGGTGGAAAAATGAGGAAAAATGTAGAAAATACAGTTGGAAAAATGAGGAAAAATGTGGAAAATACAGGTGGAAAAATGTGGAAAATACAGGAGGAAAAATATAGAAAATACAGGTGGAAAAATGAGGAAAAATGTGGAAAATACAGGTGGAAAAATGAGGAAAAATGTGGAAAATACAGGTGGAAAAATGAGGAAAAATGTGGAAAATACAGGTGGAAAAATGAGGAAAAATGTGGAAAATACAGGTGGAAAAATGAGGAAAAATGAGGAAAAATGTGGAAAATACAGGTGGAAAAAATGAGGAAAAATGTGGAAAATACAGGAGGAAAAATGAGGAAAAATGTGGAAAATACAGTTGGAAAAATGAGGAAAAATGTGGAAAATACAGGTGGAAAAATGAGGAAAAATGAGGAAAAATGTGGAAAATACAGGTGGAAAAAATGAGGCTGTTGTTATTTCTTGGAGCTCAGCGCTTGCTGCCACAAAGCTCAGAGAGAAAAACCTGCTGTGAGATGGAAAAATCATCCTGCTCAGCTGTTGGGACTTAAAAAAGAAATCAGGGAGACATTTGGAGTTTGTCTTCTCAGTTTGCTTCATACTTTACATAACAAGTTATCTTCAGTTTTCACAAGTATGAGTTAGGGTTTCTTAATTAGCCTTGGTCGGGTGTTAATTTGAGGTTGGAGATGAGCAGGGATGGTTTCCAGCGAGCGCTGCAGCACTGCTGTGCAGAATGAGACTTACAACACCTTAAAGCTGTGTGAAAACACTCATTTTTGGTGTGAAAACACTCATTTTTGGTGTCAAAACACTCATTTTTGGTGTGAAAACACTCATTTTTGCTGTGAAAACACCCATTTTTGGTGTCAGAACACCCGTTTTTGGTGTGAAAACACCCATTTTTGGTGTGAGAACACTCATTTTTGGTGTGAAAACACTCATTTTTGGTGTCAGAACACCCATTTTTGGTGTCAGAACACCCATTTTTGGTGTGAAAACACCCATTTTTGGTGTGAAAACACCCATTTTTGGTGTCAGAACACTCATTTTTGGTGTGAAAACACCCATTTTTGGTGTGAGAACACCCATTTTTGGTGTGAAAACACCCATTTTTGATGTCAGAACACCCGTTTTTGGTGTGAAAACACCCATTTTTGGTGTGAGAACACCCATTTTTGGTGTGAGAACACTCATTTTTGGTGTGAAAACACCCATTTTTGGTGTCAGAACACCCATTTTTGGTGCCCAGCGTGCCCCTGCCCAGCTGACCCTGCCCTGGTTTCTCTCTGCAGTACCTGATGATCCAGCAGACGCCGTTCGTGCGCCGCCAGGTGCGCAAGCTGCTGCTGTTCATCTGCGGCTCCAAGGACAAGTACCGGCAGCTGCGGGACCTGCACACCCTGGACTCGCACGTCAGGGGCATCAAGAAGCTGCTGGAGGAGCAGGGAATCTTCCTGAGGGCCAGCGTGGTGACAGCCAGCTCGGGCTCTGCCCTGCAGTACGACACCCTCATCTCCCTGGTGAGGAGCGGCGAGAACGGGCCTGGTGGTGGTGGGGGTGGTGGTGGAGGTGGTGGTGGAGGTGGTGGTGGTGCTGGTGGAGGTGGTGGTGCTGGTGCTGGTGGTAGTGGTAGTGATGGTGGTGGTGCTGGTGCTGGTGGTAGTGGTAGTGATGGTGGTGGTGCTGGTGGTGGTGGAGGTGGTAGTGTTGGTGGAGGTGGTGCTGCTGGTGGTGGTGATGGTGGTGGTGCTGGTGGTGGAGGTGGTGGTGCTGGTGGTGGAGGTGGTGGTGGTTATGGTGGTGGTGGTGGTGGTGCTGGTGGTGGAGGTGGTGGTGGTGGTGGTGATGGTGGTGGTGGTGGTGGTGGTGGTGGTGGTGGTGGTGGTGGAGGTGGTGGTGGTGATGGAGGTGGTGGTGATGGAGGTGGTGGTGGTGGAGGTGGAGGTGGTGGTGGAGGTGGTGGTGATGGAGGTGGTGGTGGTGGAGGTGGTGATGGAGGTGGTGGAGGTGGTGGTGGTGGAGGTGGTGGTGGTGGATGTGGTGGTGGTGGTGGAGGTGGTGGTGGAGGTGGTGGTGATGGAGGTGGTGCTGGTGGTGATGGTGGTGGTTGGAGGTGATGGAGGTGGAGGTGGTGGTGGTGGTGGTGGATGTGGAGGTGATGGAGGTGGAGGTGGTGCTGGTGGTGATGGAGGTGGAGGTGCTGCTGGTGGTGGTGGAGGTGATGGTGGTGGTGATGGAGGTGGAGGTGCTGGTGGTGGTGGTGGAGGTGGTGCTGGTGGTGATGGAGGTGGAGGTGCTGGTGGTGGTGCTGGTGGTGTGACAGGAATGCTGATGTGCTGTTTGGTGCCTGCAGATGGAACATTTAAAGGCTTGTGCAGAGATTGCCACGCAGAGAACGGTGAACTGGCAGAAATTCTGCATCAAGGACGACTGTGAGTGCTGGCTCGGCAGGGTTTGGGGGAGCACTGGTTGGGATGGAGGTGGCTCAGATGGGGAGGAGAAGGTTTTGTTTCCAGTCCCAATTATCTCAGTGCTCTAATTGCATCTGGTCCTTGGCTAAAGAGCAAAATGTGGTGTAATGGATAGCTCAGAGGAACAGGAGATGTGTGTGTTCTCCCCCTTGTGCTGCCATTGGCCCAGAGAGTAATTGGGTGATGAGCCTTTGTACCTGGTGTGCCCCAAGGTTAGGCTTCTCTTCTGGCAGTTTGGTTCTTGTGTATAAAGGCTTTTGGTTTTAGGTTGGGGTTTTTTTTTCCTTTTTTTTTATATTTTTATTTTTTAATTCAGGCTTTAGTGGCGTGGAGCTGTGTCAGGGGGGTTTAGGTTGGAAATCAGGAAAGGTTCAGGTTGGAAATCAGGAAAGGTTCAGGTTGGAAATCAGGAAAGGTTCAGGTTGGAAATCAGGGAAAGGTTCAGGTTGGAAATCAGGGAAGGTTCAGGTTGGAAATCAGGGAAGGTTCAGGTTGGAAATCAGGGAAGGTTCAGGTTGGATTTCAGGAAAGGTTCAGGTTGGAAATCAGGAAAGGTTCAGGTTGGAAATCAGGAAAGGTTCAGGTTGGAAATCAGGGAAGGTTCAGGTTGGAAATCAGGGAAGGTTCAGGTTGGAAATCAGGGAAGGTTCAGGTTGGATTTCAGGGAAGGTTCAGGTTGGAAATCAGGAAAGGTTCAGGTTGGAAATCAGGGAAGGTTCAGGTTGGATTTCAGGAAAGGCTCTTCCCCCAGAGGTGCTGGCACTGCCCAGGCTCCCCAGGGAAGGGGCACAGCCCCAAGGCTGCTCCAGGAGGGTTTGGACACCACTCCCAGGCTGGGATTGTTGGGGTGTCTGTGCAGGGCCAGGGTTGGATTTGATCCCTGTGGGCCTTTTCCAGCTGAGGATATTCCACAACCGTGTGATTGAAACATTCTCTCCTTTCCTCCACAGCGGTTCTGTATTTCCTGCTCCAAGTCAGCTTCCTGGTGGATGAAGGAGTGTCCCCAGTTCTCCTGCAGCTGTTATCTTGTGCTCTGTGTGGCAGCAAAGTGCTGTCTGTGACTTCTGGAGCCTCCAGCACCTCTTCCACCTCTGCTCCTGCAGCATCAGGCTCCGGGCAGGCGGCAGGGCAGAGCAAATCCTCCACCAAAAAGAGCAAGAAGGAGGAAAAGGAGAAGGAGAGAGAGGGTGAGGGTCAGCCCTGTCCTGTGGTTTTAGGGAGCAAGTCTGCTCCTCACAGCCTTTTCTACTCAGTTTACAAAGAGCTGGATGGTAAATCCTGCTGTTGGGATCATGTCTCGTGGCACAGCCACAATCAGGAGAGAGGTTTTCCCATGTCTAGATGGGACTGAGGTGAAGCAGCTCCTGAGAGTTGGGCTGAAATCACGTGCCCATCCCAAACCCACTGTGTTTATTGCCTGGAGTGGGTTTGAAGTTGTCTAATGGTGTTGTTACCTAACCTGGTGATGAAGCAGCTTCCACTTAACTTGCCTGTCCTGGGCTGTAGGAGGCTGAAATGCTCACGAGGATTAAAACAAATCCTGGGGATGCACACCCAGTGAGCTCTGCTCTGCAGTGATTGTGTTCAGACTTGTTTCCTCTGGCTGCCTTGGAAGCTGTGCTGGAGCCAGGACCGCTGCTTAATGAATATCCACAGTCCTGGGAAAGTAATTAAGCTTCCCTATAAAAGTCACGGGCATAAATTCTCACTTGGCTTTTCTTCAAGGAGCCGCTTTGGCTTTCACCATCAGATGGTTCTCTGTGTCTTTTCATTGCCTCGTGGTCAATCCTTTTCTTTTTATCAGGATGTGTAGCACATTTCTCACGTCCTCACTGGCAAGTTTTCCTGCAGTTTTGTTGTTTTTTTTTTTTTCCCTGTTAGTCCAGGAGTGTTGGGTTATATTTTTGAAAAAGAACGTTTAACTTTCTTGTCACCTGAAACATAATTTGTCCCCACGATCCTCTTTGAAATTCAGGAGAGTGGCCTGCCTGTGAGGTGCTGCATTTATCCTCTCCCTAAAGCCTTCCCTGTGTCCCTAGGGGAGGGTTCAGGCAGCCAGGAGGACCAGCTGTGCACGGCCCTGGTGAACCAGCTGAACAAATTCGCTGACAAGGAGACGCTCATCCAGTTCCTGCGCTGCTTCCTGCTGGAATCCAACTCGTCCTCAGTCAGGTGGCAGGCCCACTGCCTGGCTCTGCACATCTACAGGTGAGCCCAGGGGCTGCTGCTCCCTCTGGATCTGCCCTGGAAATGCAGTTCTCCTCTGGGGCTGGAGGTGGAAGCTGTTGTCGTTCTAATTAGGAACGGCCAGAAAGAACGACACGGACTCTCAAGGGAGTCAGAACAGGAGAAATCCTCTGTTTATTGCTCTAGGCTTGTCTTATAGACTAGATCGTGGAAAATACAGAAAGGAAACTCTTATAGGTTAGTAAAGCGCTACATTGGTCAGTGGGGTTCACCACCCCCTGACTTTCTCTTGCAAGGAAAACAGGAGGACAGACAAACAGCACCTGGCAGTTGTTTTCTGTCTCTGAGGACTGTTTTGAAATCCTCCTATGAATTTCCCAGGCTAGCTCTCAGGCAGGACTGAGAGGCCATGGGGCCTGCAGCCTGCTCCAAAGCTAGCATCCATAAGCTGTGATTTATCCCTGCTCAGTCGCAGCAATCATCCACACGGAGAGTTTTATTTCTGTCTGCAAAATCTGGCTCCTGCCGTGGCCAGGAGCAGGTGTTTGTGGGCAGAGGGAATTCCTGAGGCAGATCCAGACTCACACCCTGAAAAACTGGGAGTTGTGTGGGGAAAGGAGCACTTGAGGGGGCTGGACTCAGAGTTCAGCTGTTGCAGGACAGCTGCTTTTGTTCTGGAGTGCTGGCTTCAAGGGATGGTGGGGTTTAGCTCTGTGAACCCTGCAAGATGATGGTTTCCCAGTTTATAAATATAAATATAATATAATATATATAATATATTATATATATATAATAGATAATAGATAATATATAATAGATAATAGATAATATATAATAGATAATATACAATAGATAATAGATAATAGACAATAGATAATATACAATAGATAATAGATAATATACAATAGATAATAGATAATATATAATGGATAATAGATAATATACAATAGATAATATACAATAGATAATAGATAATATACAATAGATAATAGATAATATACAATAGATAATATACAATAGATAATAGATAATATACAATAGATAATATACAATAGATAATATATAATAGATAATATATAATAGATAATAGACAATAGATAATAGATAACATATAATAGATAATAGATAATATAATATATATATATATAAAATATATATACGTAATATATATATAATATAATATATATATATATACATACTATATATATTATACAATATAAACTCCAGGACTGGAGTTCATATTCTCCTTCTGCACAAGATCTGTGCCCTGTTCAGGACCCTGATTTTCTGTAACCCACTCACCCAGCATTGTGTTCCACCCAACAGGAACTCCAACAAGTCCCAGCAGGAGTTACTGCTGGATCTGATGTGGTCCATCTGGCCAGAACTGCCAGCCTACGGAAGAAAGGCTGCCCAGTTTGTGGATCTGCTGGGATACTTCTCCCTGAAGACACAGCAGACCGAGAAAAAGGTACAGCGACGTTCCAGGAGGGAGGCACAGCATCCCAGCTGCTCGTTTCTGATACAGCTGGAGCAGATTTTCTGTCCAAAAGAGCTTCTGGTGGAAATTTTTCGTGTTCTTAGAACTTCAGTGTTAAAAGAAAGCAGGATCCTTAAAAAAATTGGAAGTGTGGTTTTTGTGTTTTATTGTTTTTGGGGGTGAAATTGTGCTGGTGAGTTTTTTTATTTATTGAGGAAAACACTTCTTTCACACAGGAGGCTTTTGTGGATCTGGCAGCTCCAGTTTTTACATTTTTGATATTGCAACTCCTAGAAACCTTTTGTAACCGTGATTTTTGATCAAAGGAAGTGGAGGATCTTTTAGGGGATCAGTGGGATTGAGAACAAATAATTCAGACCCATTGATACTCTCATGAGTGTGTTTAAAGAGTGCCACACAAATCTTGGCAGGGATTGGCTGACAAACAGCACTGAGTGTGTAAATCTCAAATTTTCAGCTTGGTGACAGTCCTGGGTAATGATTTAAACACCTGAACTCCCGTGGGTGTGGTGTGTGCCTCTTCTGGGGGACCTGGAACAGCACAAGATGAGGGTTGTGTGTTTCTGTGAGCAATAAAATCATTGTTTTGAAGTCTTTTCCTGGTTGTATTTCAGCTGAAGGAATATTCCCAAAAAGCCGTGGAGATCCTCCGGACTCAAAACCACATTCTCACCAACCACCCCAACTCCAACATCTACAAGTGAGTCACCTGTGCCTTTGATCCCTGTCCCTGCAGGGATTTCCAGCTGAGCTCCATCCTGCTCTGGCCCTGCTGAGGTTGGGCAGAGCAGAAAATCCTTCCTGCCGCATGGAAACCTGGTGTCCTGTCCCACCAGCAGAGCTCGAGCTCTTCTGCTTTCACTGTCAGAAAATGTTATAAAATCTTTCACTGTCAGAAAATGTTATAAAATCTTTCACTGTCAGAAAATGTTATAAAATCTTTCACTGTCAGAAAATGTTATAAAATCTTTCACTGACAGAAAATGTTATAAAATCTTTCACTGTCAGTGAATGTTATAAAATCTTTCACTGTCAGAAAATGTTATAAAATCTTTCACTGTCAGTGAATGTTATAAAATCTTTCACTGTCAGTAAATGTAAATGTTATGAAGTCTTAGGCCCAGCTGGAGAGTAGAGGTTTGCAGTTTTTAGCGTTGTGTTCTTGGCCCCACCTCGGCTGTTGGTAATTAATTAATTAAAAGTGCTGCTTAGTTAAAATCTGTTATTTCCAGTGTGGTTTTCATGGTAGCAGTTGTGTTAATTGGGAATGACAGTGATTCTGGTTGAGTGGTTTGGGTTTAAAGCAGCAAACACAGGTCCATGTGTGGTGTTCCCTCGTTCCAGCACGTTGTCCGGGCTCGTGGAATTCGATGGCTACTACCTGGAGAGTGATCCTTGCCTTGTGTGCAACAACCCCGAGGTGCCCTTCTGTGTAAGTAACCCTGCAATCACACAGCCATGGAATATCCTCAGCTGGAAAAGGCCCACAGGGATCAAATCCAACCCTGGCCCCAACAATCCCACCCTGCCCAAACCCTCCCGGAGCTCCGGCAGCCTCGGGGCCGTGCCCATTCCCTGGGGAACCCGGGCAGTGCCAGCACCCTCAGGGGGAAGAAGCTTTCCCTGATTTCCAGCCATGCCTTCCCGTGTCCCTGATGTTTTGGGATGCCCTCAGACAGGCGGTGAGTCCTGGCTTTGCCTCCCCAGTACATCAAGCTGTCGTCCATCAAAGTGGACACGCGCTACACCACCACGCAGCAGGTGGTGAAGCTCATTGGCAGCCACACCATCAGCAAGGTGACAGTGAAGATTGGGGACCTGAAAAGGACCAAGATGGTGCGAACCATCAACCTCTACTACAACAACAGGACCGTGCAGGCCATCGTGGAGCTGAAGAACAAGTATGTTCATCGAGTTTTGTGCGCAGTCTCTGGGATTGATTCGTTCCCTTGGCTTCTTGTTTTCACCCAGGGTTCCTCCTTAGGCTGTTACTCCTCACTCTCAGCTCACATTGGGTGGGATTGTTCTGAATCCCCTTCAGTTGCTGAAGAAAAGATCCAGATTTCCTCTGGAGCTTGAAAAATGTCTATAAAACTGGTGGATTCCAACTTTGTCCAGGCTCTCTTTTAAGCACCTGACTTATTTGTGTGGGAAGCAGTAGTAATACCGAGAGCTCTTCATGGCTAGTTTGACTCCAAAAGGGATTTGGACTTTACAGCATGTCCAGGAATGCTGGAAGCATTAACATTGTTTGTTTGAAGCCACAGAATAGAATTAAAATCAGAAGTTGGATGGTCTCACTCTCTCAGCACTGCTTCACCTACCAGAAATGGCTCCTTTTCAACACTCTGCTCAGTCTGGAGCCAGTCCTGCTTATGTGCTTCCCCTTCTTACTTCTTGAGATGTTCTCACCAGAATCAGATCTCTCTGGCTTAGGGATTAATCCGTGCCCGCCGCTTATTGCTTATTTGAAGTCTTAATCCTCTGTGACATCACAAGTGGCTGCTGTGGAGAGGATTATGATGTCACAAAGAGAGGATTCTGACTTCAGGTTGAGAATAAGCAGTGGGAGCAGATGAGATCTTTAAGAAATAAATATCCTGTTTTCATGCAAATGTCCTTACTAATAAAAAAATGGAGGTGAAAATCCCTAGAAAATGTCTGTAGAATTAAAGTTTTTCCATGAGGCATCAACAGCTCTTTAATCCCAAACAGTCTCTCTCTATGAAGAGGATAAAAGCTTAAAATGTATTTCTGGCTACATATCATGTCAATACAGAAGCTCAGGAAGCGAATCCTAGAACTGCTCTCCATTCATCCCAGTTAAAGGAGATTTGGAGCCGAGACGGTTCCATTTGGCTTCTCCTCACACGTGGGCAGGGAGGGAACTTCCCTGTGGAAAAAAAAGTATTTTCATTTCCTTTTCCTTTTCCTTTTCCTTTTCCTTTTCCTTTTCCTTTCCCTTTTCCTTTTCCTTTTCCTTTCCCTTTTCCTTTTCCTTTCCCTTTTCCTTTTCCTTTTCCTTTTCCTTTTCCTTTTCCTTTTCCTTTTCCTTTTCCTTTTCCTTTTCCTTTTCCTTTTCCTTTCCCTTTCCTTTCCTTTCCCTTTCCTTCCCTTTCCCTTTCCATTTCCCTTTCCCTTTCCCTTTCCCTTTCCCTTTCCCTTTCCCTTTCCCTTTCCCTTTCCCTCTCCCTCTCCCTCTCCCTCTCCCTCTCCCTCTCCCTTTCCCTTTCCCTTTCCCTTTCCCTTTCCCTTTCCCTTTCCCTTTCCCCTTCCCTTCCCGCACCTTCCCGCACCTTCCCTTCTCCTTTCTCCCTTCTCCTTTCTCCTTTCTCCCTTCTCCCTTCTCCCTTCTCCTTTCTCCTTTCTCCTTTCTCCTTTCTCCTTTCTCCTTTCTCCTTTCTCCTTTCTCCTTTCTCCTTTCTCCTTTCTCCTTTCTCCCTTCTCCTTTCTCCTTTCTCCCTTCTCCCTTCTCCCTTCTCCCTTCTCCCTCCTACCTTCTCTCTTCTCGCTTCTCCTTTCTTTCTCGTTTCTCCCTTCTCGCTTCCCCCTTCTCCCTTCTCCCTTCTCCTTTCTCCTTTCTCCTTTCTCCTTTCTCCCTTCTCCCTTCTCCCTTCTCCTTTCTCCCTTCTCCCTTCTCCCTTCTCCCTTCTCCCTTCTCCCTTCTCCCTTCTCCCTTCTCCCTTCTCCTTTCTTTCTCCTTTCTCCCTTCTCCCTTCTCCCTTCTCCCTTCTCCCTTCTCCTCCCTTCTCCCTTCTCCCTTCCCCCTTCCCCCTCTCCCCTTCCCTTCCCTTTCCCCTCCGCAGGCCGGCGCGCTGGCACAAGGCGAAGAAGGTTCAGCTGACGCCGGGTCAGACGGAGGTGAAGATCGATCTGCCCCTGCCCATCGTGGCCTCCAACCTGATGATCGAGTTTGCCGATTTCTACGAGAACTACCAGGCGTCCACCGAGACCCTGCAGTGCCCGCGCTGCAGCGCCTCGGTGCCCGCCAACCCCGGCGTGTGCGGCAACTGCGGCGAGAACGTCTACCAGTGCCACAAGTGCAGGTCAGGGTGTGTCCTGTGTCACTGTGTGTCGCCTGTGTCACTGTGTGTGTCACCTGTGTCACTGTGTGTGTCCTGTGTCACTGTGTGTGTCACCTGTGTCACTGTGTGTGTCCCCAGAACGTCTACCAGTGCCACAAGTGCAGGTCAGGGTGTGTCCTGTGTCCCCTGTGTCACTGTGTGTGTCACCTGTGTCACTGTGTGTGTCCTGTGTCACTGTGTGTGTCCTCAGAACATCTACCAGTGCCACAAGTGCAGGTCAGGGTGTGTCCTGTGTCACCTGTGTCACTGTGTGTGTCACCTGTGTCACTGTGTGTGTCACCTGTGTCACTGTGTGTGTCCTGTGTCACTGTGTGTGTCCCCAGAACGTCTACCAGTGCCACAAGTGCAGGTCAGGGTGTGTCCTGTGTCACTGTGTGTCGCCTGTGTCACTGTGTGTGTCCTGTGTCACTGTGTGTGTCACCTGTGTCACTGTGTGTGTCACCTGTGTCACTGTGTGTGTCCTGTGTCACTGTTTGTCACCTGTGTCACTGTGTGTGTCCTGTGTCACTGTGTGTGTCCTGTGTCACTGTGTGTGTCCCCTGTGTCACTGTGTGTGTCCTGTGTCACTGTGTGTGTCCCCTGTGTCACTGTGTGTGTCCCCAGAACGTCTACCAGTGCCACAAGTGCAGGTCAGGGTGTGTCCTGTGTCACCTGTGTCACTGTGTGTGTCACCTGTGTCACTGTGTGTGTCCCCAGAACATCTACCAGTGCAACAAGTGCAGGTCAGGGTGTGTCCTGTGTGTCACCTGTGTCACTGTGTGTCACCTGTGTCATTGAGTGTGTCCCCTGTGTCACTGTGTGTCCCCTGTGTCACTGTGTGTGTCCCCAGAACGTCTACCAGTGCCACAAGTGCAGGTCAGGGTGTGTCCTGTGTCACTGTGTGTCGCCTGTGTCACTGTGTGTGTCACCTGTGTCACTGTGTGTGTCACCTGTGTCACTGTGTGTGTCACGTGTCACTGTGTGTGTCACCTGTGTCACTGTGTGTGTCCTGTGTCACTGTGTGTCGCCTGTGTCACTGTGTGTGTCACCTGTGTCACTGTGTGTGTCACGTGTCACTGTGTGTGTCACCTGTGTCACTGTGTGTGTCCCCAGAACATCTACCAGTGCCACAAGTGCAGGTCTGTGGGTGTCACTGTGTCCCCAGAACATGTACCAGTGCCACTGAGTGTCCCCAGTGTCCCCAGAACCTGTACCAGTGCCACAAGTGCAGGTCAGGGTGTCCCCAGAGTCCTGTGTGTGTCTCCAGAGTCACTGTGTGTGTCCCCAGAACATGTACCAGTGCCACTGAGTGTCCCCAGTGTCCCCAGAGCACGCAGCAGTGCCACAAGTGGAGGTGTTTGTGTCCCCCAGAGCCCTCCCGGGTGCCCCACACCCCCTGCCACGTAAATCCCCCATTCTGCTTAATAAAAAGCACACAATCAAATTAGTGGGGAAGTATAAAACAGGCTTACAGGGATTTAATGTAATGCAGGCTAACAAAGGCAGCCTGGGAGCACAGTGCTCAGCCAGCTGGAGTTTCACATCCTCCAGGTTCACACCACAGAATTCCCAGGAGCAGGTTCTTCTTGGGCTGGAGGCTGGAGCTCAGCTCTGGGATTGCAGGGCTTCCCCCAGGATCTCTGGCTGGACAGGCAGTTCTATTCATGGCTTTTGTTGTGTTCTCCTCATTCAGAGCAGGCTCAGGGGTGATTTATTGTGTGCTATTCACACTTCCACTGCTGCCTTAGAGACCCTTCTCTTTTGTCACTTTTGTCCCCTTATCTGATATCTCTTTCCCCTTATTGTTGTCCCATTTTCCTCTCTGATCCTCATGGGATTTGAGGTGTGTAGGAGGCTCTTTCCTGGCGATTGCTGGTGTGTGGAAGGGTTTCCACATCCCTTCTGGAGCTGTGGGAGTTATAAATCAGTTTCTGTCTGCTGCCCAGTGGGGTAAGAAGTGCTGCAGTCAGTCCCACAGCAAAGCCCAGACCCTACAAACCAGAACAATTCCTTTACCTGTGTTCTCCTCAGTGCCCCAGCCTGGATTTCTACTGAGAATTACTGCCATTAAAGTAGAATTGTTAGGAACAATTTCTGTTCCCTGCTTTTTCCAGCCAGAACGTGGCACTGCTGTGAGGACTTGTGCTGCCGGATCCGTAGGTTTTGATTAAACATCTCTGGTCACCGAGATGTTTCAGATGTCACCCACCTCTCTTAGCCGAGTCCATCCAGTTTGTTTCATTGCCTCAGCTGCCTCCAGCTGCAGGTTTTGAGCTGCTGCCTTCCTCCCAGGTCCATCAATTATGATGAGAAGGATCCTTTCCTGTGCAACGCCTGTGGCTTCTGTAAATACGCCCGCTTCGACTTCATGCTCTACGCCAAGCCCTGCTGCGCCGTGGACCCCATCGAGAACGAGGAGGATCGCAAGAAGGTGGGGCAGGCAGGAGAGGGATACTGCAGCTCTGGGCCACTCTGCAGGGATCCATCCCCTGACAAAATCTGTGCTCCTCCAAGGCTCCTCACTGCCTGGTGAATTCTGGGTTTGGGTCTTGCTGCAGCAGAGAGTTCCTCAAAAGTCATCGTTCAGTGCCTCACTTAGGAGCTGACTGCATTTCTTTGCTTTGGCATTTGGGTTTTGGCGTTGGGTCTTGCTTGGATTTGGGTTTTTCTGTTTGATTCCCATCCCACCTGAGGAGCACTGCTGGTGAATGAGGAACCCTCTGCACTCCCTTGTGCTGTCGCAGAGGATCGGTGTGCTCGGTGTAATGTCACAGGGTGTGCTCAGTGAAGTGTCACCAGAGTGTTTCCCAGGGCAGAGCCAGGCTGCAGGGTCATCATTTAGCGATTTATTTTTATTTTCCCCACCAAAGAAAAGCAAAAGAGAAGATTTGGAGCTCGGTGGGCGTAGTTCTGCATATGAAATAAGAGTTTCCTTTTCCCTGGGCAGGCAGTGACAAACATCAACACCCTGCTGGACAAGGCTGACAGGGTGTACCACCAGCTGATGGGACACCGGCCACAGCTGGAGAACCTCCTGTGCAAAGTGAACGAGGCAGCCCCTGAAAAACCCCAGGTAACGAGATCCAGACCCCCAGGCTGGGGACACACCGGCCTGGACTCTGCCCAAGGCACTCAGCTGCTGCTCTGCAGTTGTTATTTCAGTGTGGAGCCCCCATTTGGGATTCCTCTTTGCTTTCCCCCCGTTCCAGGATGAGTCTGGCAGCAGTGGAGGCATCAGTTCTACCTCAGCCAGCGTCAACAGGTACATCCTGCAGTTAGCCCAGGAGTACTGTGGGGACTGCAAGAACTCCTTCGATGAGCTTTCCAAAATCATCCAGGTACAGCTGCTTTGGTTTGGATTTGGGTCAGCTGTTTATTAGGAGAAAAAACCCCAAGATGTTCCCATTCTTCATTTAATGTCATTAACAACAGGTGATCAGCTGCATGTTTTCAGGGAAATAATAATAATTTCTAAAAGCTGCGTATTAATTACTAAAATTTCAGCTAGCTTGTGAAACTGGTTTTCTCAGCAGCTACATCATGAAGAGCAGGAGACTGAACAGATGGTTAATTAAAGAGAATTGAATTTTTGCATGTTTGAAAACACACCAGTCTAAAAGGTGACCTACAGAAGAGTTTTATAAATTAAATGTATTTATTTCTGTTCAACAAGTCACATAAACACTGGAAAGCCTGCTACATCATAAATGTCCTTTTGGCTGTGATATTTAAGCATATTGAATATATTTTGCTTTTCTATAAAGAATAAATTACTCTGACTTGCTCTGCCAGTATTAATGGTATGGATTTGTCACATTCCCAGTAATTAATGGTATGGATTTGTCACATTCCCAGTAATTAATGGTGTGGATTTGTCACATTCCCAGTAATTAATGGTGTGGATTTGTCACATTCCCAGTAATTAATGGTGTGGATTTGTCACATTCCCAGTAATTAATGGTGTGGATTTATTACATTCCCAGTGTTACATTGCAGGTGGGGAGGATAACTGGGAGTGAGGCTGGTGTTTCCTCATGGATAACTGGGAATGAGGCTGGTGTTCCTCATGGATAACTGGGAGTGAGGCTGGTGTTCCTCATGGATAACTGGGAATGAGGCTGGTGTTCCTCATGGATAACTGGGAATGAGGCTGGTGTTCCTCATGGATAACTGGGAATGAGGCTGGTGTTTCCTCATGGATAACTGGGAATGAGGCTGGCATTCCCTCATGGATAACTGGGAATGAGGCTGGCATTCCCTCATGGATAACTGGGAATGAGGCTGGTGTTTCCTCATGGATAACTGGGAATGAGGCTGGCATTCCCTCATGGATAACTGGGAGTGAGGCTGGTGTTCCTCATGGATAACTGGGAGTGAGGCTGGTGTTCCTCATGGATAACTGGGAGTGAGGCTGGTGTTTCCTCATGGATAACTGGGAATGAGGCTGGCATTCCCTCATGGATAACTGGAAGTGAGGCTGGTGTTCCTCATGGATAACTGGGAATGAGGCTGGTGTTCCTCATGGATAACTGGGAATGAGGCTGGTGTTCCTCATGGATAACTGGGAATGAGGCTGGTGTTCCTCATGGATAACTGGGAATGAGGCTGGTGTTCCTCATGGATAACTGGGAATGAGGCTGGTGTTCCTCATGGATAACTGGGAATGAGGCTGGTGTTCCTCATGGATTTACCATGAAGCATTCCAAGTTTGGAAACGCTTGTTTAAAAAAAATTCCTTCTCCACAAAACACACAGCCCAAACAACCCCAAACAACCCCAAAAACAACCCAGGGCGTGGTTTTGTGGCTGACAGTTCCTCCTCTGTGTTCCCAGAAAGTGTTTGCCTCCCGCAAGGAGCTGCTGGAGTACGACCTGCAGCAGCGCGAGGCGGCCACCAAATCGTCGCGGAGCTCGGCGCTGCCCACCTTCACCGCCAGCCAGTACCGCGCCCTGTCCGTGCTGGGCTGCGGCCACACCTCGTCCACCAAGTGCTACGGCTGCGCCTCGGCCGTCACCGAGCACTGCATCACCCTGCTGAGGGCTCTGGCCACCAACGGAGCCATCCGCCACATCCTGGTGGCCCAGGGGCTGATCCGGGAGCTGTTTGACTACAACCTGCGGCGCGGCGCGGCCGCCATGCGCGAGGAGGTGCGGCAGCTCATGTGCCTCCTGACCAGGTGAGAGCTGCTCTGGGATCAGTGCCTCAGGATTTTGGATTTTCTGTTTTTTCGTGGATTTGTAATCCTGGAGTTCTTTAGAGCTCTGAACTCCACACACGGTGTCAGCCGCTGCGCTCCCGCTTTGGGCAGACAAAATTCCTCTCCAGGGCTGGCAATCGAGGACACCTCACTGCCTCAGAGCCCCAGAAATGGAAACAAAAGGGAGCTGGGGACAGCAAACTTGGGCTAAATGACTTCATTACCTGCAGCTGGAATTGCAGGATTAACCCCCAATGTGCCAATGGACCAAACTCACACAAGTGTGAAAAGCCAAAGTGAGCCGTGGAACATTTTGGGTGCAGCCCCTGGGGGGCTTCGTCTGCCCAAAACGCACCTGAGGCTCTTCAGTAAATAAATAAAAACCAGTTTTGCTTTTTATTCCCTTAATTTCGCCTGGCCTCTGTTTTCAGGGAGCTCCAAAAGGCATCAGGAAGGGAAAGCTTCACGGGGGAAGTTGGAATCACAGAGTGGTCTGGGTTGGACCCTCAGTCCCAGCTCCTGCCATGGGTGCCACCAGCAAAGCGTGACCTCCAGCTCTTTGTGCATTTGTTTTCAAACAGCTTGAAAATCCCTGAGCTTTTTAGTCCAAGCAGAGCATAACAATGTTGTCTTTTTCCTCCTGGAACCAGGGACAATCCAGAGGCCACACAGCAAATGAATGACTTAATCATTGGGAAGGTTTCTGCGGCTCTGAAGGGACACTGGGCAAATCCAGACTTGGTGAGAGACTCCAGTGTTTTCCTCTTTCTTTGTTCTGCCTCTCTGCACTGCTGGTGTGTTCTGATCACTGCATCTTCTCTCTCATGTTTGTAAGAAAAAGAATTGAGTCTGGATAGGAAATGACAAATGTCAGAGCACAGCACAGAATTCTGTGTACAGGCACTCGCTGAAGTTCCTGCCCTGGCTTTGCTCGTTCCTCTCCAGCAGCTCCTGAGTGTGCACGGGACTGAATTCACTGAGGTGTGTGTGTGTTTTGAGAGCTCTCTGTGTTGCAGGCGAGCAGCCTCCAGTATGAGATGCTGCTGCTGACAGACTCCATCTCCAAGGAGGACAGCTGCTGGGAGCTGCGGCTGCGCTGCGGTGAGTGCAGACACCCAGCCCCAGCCTCATTCTCCTGTGCAAATACAGGAGGATTTCCACCTCTAAAGCCCTTTCAAGTGCTGTCTGGAGCTGTGGATTCGTGTCCAGCTCTCACACATCCCTGTCTGCTTTCAGCTCTCAGCCTCTTCCTGATGGCAGTGAACATCAAGACTCCGGTGGTTGTGGAGAACATCACCCTCATGTGCCTGCGCATCCTTCAGAAGCTCATCAAGCCACCCGCTCCAACCAGCAAGAAAAACAAGGTGCTGCCTCACAGGCTGAGCAAAAGGCTGGGAATTTGCTGATTGGAGTCTGGAACATTTTGGGTGCAGCCCCTGGGGGGCTTTGTCTGCCCAAAACGCACCTGAGGCCCTTCAGTAAATAAATAAAAAGCAGTTTTGCTTTTTATTCCCTTAATTTTTCCTGGCCTCTGTTTTTAGGGAGCTCCAAAAGGCATCAGGAAAGCCCCCTCTGAGTGAGGAATTTGTGAGGAAGCCAGGACTTGCTGTTCCTGGTCACTGTTCCTAGGGAAGCACAAGCCCTGTGGCTCTGGGCTTCACACACTGTAAATTACAGATGGCTGCTCTCTGGTTTTCACTGGCTTTTTGGTGACTTTGACCACAACTCTTCTTCAGGGTTTGCTCTTTTCCCCTCGGATCTGAGGCATGGGGAAAGAGCTGCTTCAAAGCCACAGCTTGGTTATTTTGGGTAGGCTTTTTGGTGCTGCTTTGTAGAATCAAGTACCTAAATTTGATATAATCAAGTACTCCTGTCTCAGATTTTTAAATACACAGCTACTGTTCTCATTCAAATATATTGATTGACTGCTATTGATTTTAATTCAGGAGCAGATTTGCAGGAGAGTAGGTGTTTTTCTGCTTTGATCTGCCTGTCTGGTAATCACAGATGGATGTCAGAGATGGGTTTACTGATATTTCAGTAGGAACTGGAACGTCTCCCTTAGTTCACCATTAACACACGCTTTATTACCCTGCTGCTGTCCAGGAGCTGCGTTTACCCAGTGATTCACCTCAGGAGCTGCTCTTTGGCAGCAGGCTGTGGCTGTCTGAAGAATCACAGAGCTTTTTTTTATTTTGTTAGGATGTGCCCATGGATGCTCTCACCACTGTCAAGCCTTACAGCAACGAAATCCATGCCCAGGCTCAGCTGTGGCTGAAGAGGGACCCCAAAGCATCATATGAAGCTTGGAAGAAGTGTCTCCCTGCCAGAGGTAACCCCTGTGCCTGTGACCTGGTGCATTTCTGTGCAGGGACACGTGTGTGCCCAGATTTAATAGGAGATGTGCTTCTTGTGTTGGCTTCTGTCCTGTGGCAGCTGATCCCACCCTCGCATTCAGTCCTTGGAGTTGCAGCACTGACTTTTCCAGGCTCAAACCCCAAGCAGAAAACTCTCTGTGCCTGAAGAGAGTCAGGGAGTGTAAAAAATGGAACTTGTTGCTTATTTAAATCGATCCCAGCCAGCTGGAAAGCTGATGGAATTCCTTGAGAGAGGTTCTGGGATTTGCATGAGGCTTGGAATTGAGCATGGCTCCACACAGGAGCGCAGACAGCAGCAGCAGGGGATGGAAGCACTCAGCTTCCCAGCTGGAGTTTGGCAGGTCCCAGTAAGAAAACAAAAATAACTCTGGCAGTTTGCAGTTCCTGACTGCTGACACTTCCCCTGGGCTCTGCTCAACATTGCAGGTGCAGATGCCAACGGGAAAACTCCCAGCAAAGCTGAGCTTCACCAGCTCTACTTGTCAGAAAAATACGTCTGGAAGTGGAAGCAGTTCATGAGTCGCCGTGGGAAGAGGACTTGTCCTCTGGACCTCAAGCTGGGACACAACAATTGGCTGCGACAGGTAAAGGTGGGAACAGCTCTGGGGCAGCTCAGTCACACACTGAGGCTGCTTTGCTGCAGCTCCTGTGCAGGGGGAAGGCTGGGACTCGCTGCAAGTCAGGTTTGCAGCAGTGTTCTCGTAGAAATGCAGCATCAAATGTTTATTTGGGAGTCTGTGGGTTCTTAACCTCAGAACCTTTGGGTGCTCCTGCCTGCATGATGAGCTGCACTCCTGTGTTGGAGTCACAGGCACAGAGAGTGTGCCTTTATCTCTGACATCCAAGAAAGTGCTGAATTTCATCTAATTTCATCTGTATTTCATCTATATTTCATCTATATATAACATCCTGTAAACAGCTGTTAAATAGAAAAGCTAAAAGTGTGAGTGTGTAAATTAGAGAGTTTCTTATGTCAGTGGGTGAAAAAGTTCAAGTTTGGAGTTTAAACTGGTTTAGAGGACAGATGGAGGATTTAGGGTGTTGTCTCTTTTCCTTCTTCATCTTCTTCTTCCAGAGGATTTTGGGTGGTAATAAATGAAATTGGATAGAAAATTCCACAGTGCAGCACACAGGTGTTGGGTCATTAAGAAAAATAATTGAGTTGGCATCTGTTAATTGGGTAAATGGACATATAAAAAACCTTGAAGAAGATCTTTGTTATCCATTTTGCACCTTTCTATCTTAATGCACATAGCTCCTTGTACCTTGTAATGCTGATAAGAAAAGAATAAACAACCAAGACCAAACGAGAGAAAAAAAACTGCCTCTCCCTCACCAAGTTCAGTTCAGGGGGAAAAAGAACCCAACCACCAAGTCCATACCAGGACAGTCGTGGAGCAAAGCTTTGCTTGTTGTGTGTGGTGTTTTAGCTGGTCACCCACACCATTTCAACACTTTGAGCAGAGCAGGAGTTGTCACAGAGCACGAAAACGCTGCCCTGATCAGCCCTGATGTTGTCCCTCCTTGTGAGCTGTCCCAAGTTCATCTGTTCCCATGGTTCTGACCCAGCTTTTCCTGCCCCAGGTGCTGTTCACTCCCGCCACCCAGGCTGCCAGGCAGGCTGCCTGCACCATCGTGGAGGCCCTGGCCACCATCCCCAGCAGGAAGCAGCAGGTCCTGGATCTCCTCACCAGGTATTCCACAGCTCCACCACTATTTGTCTTCAGTTCCCATCAGAACCTCTCCCTCCTTGCAGCTTTTCTCACACCTCTCCCTTGTTTGCTGCTGTTCAGGGGTCTGTTGGAGCTGGATGGTTTTTTAAACTCGATTAGCTGGGAGGGTGTAGATTTAGGGAGATTTGGGGTTTGCTGCCTGGCAAGGAGCTCCTGCAGTCTGTGCTTTTTCCAGAGGTAAGGATCAGCTCTTGAGCTGTGTGGCCAACACTTCTCCTGCCTCTTCAGTGCCAGAATAACAGTGAAAACTCTCTTCCAGCTGCTGTGACATAACTTACCCCAGCTCATGCACAGTCAGCTCCTTCTCGGGACAAACACTGATTTATCCAGCAGGTAACGAGTATCAGTGATGCAAGGAGATTTATAGCAAGGAGAGGGAGGATGGATTTCTGGAGGCTTTTTCTTCCTTTCCACAGTGTCCTTAAGCTGGAGAATGCTTTCTTGTTGCTGTGGAGGGGTTGTCAGCTTGTGTTTCCCTGTCACAGCTACCTGGATGAGCTGAGCATTGCTGGGGAGTGTGCTGCTGAGTACCTGGCCCTGTATCAGAAGCTCATCAAACCTGCCCACTGGAAGGTCTACCTGGCAGCCAGAGGGGTTCTGCCCTACATTGGCAGCCTCATCACGAAGGTACGGATTGGTGAGCAGGAAATTACCTGTTAGCTTGGCTTTAAATCCCATCCCTTTGCTCAGTGCCCTGCTGGGCTTCTCCAGTTCACACTTTAGTGACCTCTGAACAGAGGGAGCCACGGGGGGCTTAACCCCAGCTGGAGAATCCCTCAGCACTCGAATTAACTGCTCTGGCATTGTAAATATAAATATGTAATTAAAATTGTGAATATTGCTGCACTGCCTTGGCAGCAGTGAGAGCTGGAAGCTGTTGTGCAGGGACAGGGAAGGGCCAGGTGTGCTGCCAGCGCTGGAGAAATGGGAATTAGAACCTTTGAGAAGCAGCACACTGAGCTTGCAGCGCTCAGAGCGGTGTGAGGTGACACTCTCCACATCAGAGGTGGCTCTGAGTCCTCCTGGAGGGCCTCTAGAGCCAAGCAGGAAGATGCAGGGAGAAAATTAAGGGATATTTGTGGCAGTTTCCTTTCCCCCTTCCCTCCCTGCTGCCACAGCTGTGCTTTCTCTGTGCCTGGCTCAGTTTCTGTGCTGAGTTCCTGTGTCAGACACTCCAATCCTGGCAGTGCAGGGTCTTGGCCTAACAGGCTGTTGATTATTTCCAGGAAATAGCTCGTTTGCTGGCCTTGGAGGAAGCAACACTCAGCACGGATTTGCAGCAGGGATATGCCCTGAAGAGTCTCACAGGTATTGAGTGGGCCTGGGTGATCACTGCTCTCTGACAGCAGAATTCCAGAGAGGTCTCATTCGGTTGTGTTGCCATTGTCAGAATGAAAAACTGGGGTTTTGCCATTGATTTAGCACTTAATCTCTAAATGGATTTTTCCATATTTTTTTTTTTTTTGGTCTGTGAGAGTTTTTAGTTTAGTGGTAACATTCCAGGCAAGCTTCATCATTCCACTTTATTACACAGTACAGTCCCTGGCACCACTGTAAACACTGCTGCTTTATTCCTACCCATTGTTCCTACCTCCCTAAGTTCTGTGGGAGCTTTTTTTCATCTTCTAGGGTGTATACCCTTTTACAGAAATTGGTTGGAAATGGAAATACCTCATGAACTAGCTCATTGGTTTTTTTTGTGTATCCTCTTTTACATTCTTCAGCCATTAGTGGGTGAATCCATAAAGCCTGGCTTCCTGCAAGAGGCAGCATGTTGGTCGTTGTGTCATGGGAAAGAATCCTTGTGTTTGCTGATTCTTTACTTTGTTGTAGGAGTGCCCAGTTTGGTGATGTCACTGATAAGTCATTTCTCATCATCAGAGGTGTGACAAGAGCAGCAATCATCTGCTTTTGGAGTAGCTTGCGACAGAAAAACGCCAAAGAGTGCAGAATTTTGTACTGAGCACGCAGGAAATTCCTTAAGCCCTTTCCTCATTCCCAAACTGTTTTTCATGTGTTAAAATTTACAGGCCAGGCCAAGGCTTTTGCCTCCAACCACTCAGATCACAGGAGTGAGCTTTGAACCACAGGCTGATGGGAGCTGGAGCAAGCCATTTCTATGATCCTGTTTGCAGCCCTACTCGCTGCTAGGAAGTTTAGAAATGAAATTCTCTCCCACTTTGCGAATTCCTGTGGTTTTCCAGGTCTTCTCTCTTCCTTTGTGGAGGTGGAGTCCATCAAAAGGCACTTCAAGAGCCGGCTGGTGGGCACGGTGCTCAATGGGTACCTGTGCCTGAGGAAGCTGGTGGTGCAGAGGACAAAGCTCATTGATGAGACCCAGGACATGCTGCTGGAGATGCTGGAGGACATGACAACAGGTAAAAAACCACCTGTGCTCCATGAACCCAGCCTTGGGATGAACCAAGATGGAAAAGCAGAGCAGCCACACAAAGAGCTTTGCTGGAGTTCAGGGGGGTTTATGGCTTGCAGTTGTTTTCTGTTGGCACAGAGCAGTTGAAGAGTGTTCCTAGTCTCATTTTGCAGGATTCTCAGCCTCCTGATTTTTATGGGGCTGTTTTAGTGCTGCCCAGCCATGCAGAGGCTTTCCCAGTAACCCCACCAATAAATACCTTCCACCTTTCACAGAGAGGATTCGCAGGAAGAGGAGAGCACCAAAGTGTGGGGCTGACCACAGGAGGATTTACTGCGTGTGCTGAGTTAAAGTGGAACCTATCAAATTGACTCCAGGGATTTTTAAAGCTTCCTTTTCTTGGCAGGCACAGAGTCAGAGACCAAGGCATTCATGGCTGTGTGCATAGAGACTGCCAAGCGTTACAGCCTCGACGACTACAGGACCCCAGTGTTCATCTTCGAGAGGCTCTGCAGCATCATCTACCCTGTGAGTGGGCCAGGGTCTGCACAGAGCCCTGCAATGCTTTGGGAAGGGATTCAGGGATCATCCAGTCCCGCTCTCTGCCATGGCAGTGACACTTTGCATCATCCAGGGTGCTCCAAGCCCTGCCCAGCCTGGCCTTGGGCACTGCCAGGGATCCAGGAGCTGCTCTGGGCAAGAATTTCTTCCCAGTATCTGACCTGAATTTCCCCTCCTTCAGTTTGAACCCATTCCCCCTTGTCCTGTCACTCCAGTTCCTCTGGGGTCTCCACACCACCTTCTCCTCCCCAACATTCCCAACTCTCCCAGTCTGGCTCCAGAGGCTGCCCTGAGCACCTCCTGTGCACTTGGCTCCAACAATCCCACGTGTTCTGCTGCTGCTGAGAGCACCACAGCTGTGTGCAGTGCTCCAGGTGGGGAGGAGAGCCACCACCAACCACCTCCAGCAGCCCTGGATGTGGTTCCTTTTTCCCAGGAGCAGCAGTGTCTGCAGTCACGATTCACCACTGGATTCCAGTGTATCCCATTTTGGGGATACACTGTTCAAATTCCCTGAGGAATTTGGTTACTGAATGATCCTGGCCATCCTCTTGAGTGTGGCATGCACCAGTGGGGGGGACAGGACTGAAGCTTCAGGAACATTTTCCCAATAAAAACTCAGGAATGGGAGCGTGGTTAGGGAAAAACTCATTTACTGTGTCCCTGCTGCTGCTGCTCCTCAGGAGGAGAACGAAGTCACCGAGTTCTTTGTCACCCTGGAGAAAGATCCCCAGCAGGAAGATTTCCTGCAGGGCAGGATGCCAGGGAATCCCTACAGCAGCAACGAGCCTGGCATCGGGCCTCTCATGAGGGACATCAAGAACAAGATCTGCCAGGACTGTGACCTGGTGGCTCTGCTGGAGGACGACAGCGGGATGGAGGTGAGGATCTCTGGAGGTGGGGGTTTCTTGCACAGACCTGTGGGATGCTGGTTTTGGGCAGCTTGGGGTGGTGATGTAACAACCTGAGCTTGTTCTTGACTTGTTCTTGTGTCTCTTTCAGCTTTTGGTGAACAACAAGATCATCAGTCTGGATCTGCCTGTGGCTGAGGTCTACAAGAAGGTGTGGTGTCCCACAAACGAGGTGTGTGTTACCTTTGTACAAGTTTAACAGCACACAGAGCACCCATCCTTCACATCAACAAAAGGGGGAAGGAAAAAAAAATGGAGAAAATTGAAAATCACACGAGTCAGGATTTATTTCCTGGCATATAATTTATTGGGTGTAACTGCTCAGCGCTTTTTGGTGCTCTGTTAGGACAGATTGTGCATGGCCCTGCAACGTGAGCGATTGCAGAGCACTGCCCCAGGTGAGCTGTGTCACTCTTGGTGAGGAAAAACCTTCCCTGTGTTCCCCTGGGGAGAGCTGAACGTTGTCAGAGCCTTTCAGAGCACATTTCACACCCTTATCTGCACACCAAAGTTTTGTCTGTGTACACACAGGGACACCAGATTGCTCTGCCTGTGCTTCCAGGGTGAGCCCAAGGGATTTCAGCATCTCCATTTTTCCCTCCTTCTCTCTTGTTTCTCATCAGGATCTCAAGCACTTGGCAGATCCATCCTCCCACTTTGCTCCCTGTAGAGTTTTGTGTGTTTTTCACATGAAGAAATGGACCCAGCAGTTTTAAGGGTCCAGCCCACCGTGTCTGGTCCAGAACAAGCTCTTCCCTTCTTTCCTAAAATAAACTCACACTGAGACCATCAGGCTGGAGCTTCCCCACTACAAATATATTTTTAGAGGCCCCTGAGATCATAAAACAAGGCTGATTTTCCCCAGCATTTCATGGTCATTCAGCATTTCCTCCTGGCCTCAAATCACCTTTGAAACCTCCATTCCCTGAAACTTTTGTGGGAAGAATTCAAACAAAGTGCCAGTGAGCAGTGAATGACAATAAAACGTGTCTCATTAATCTTCATTTCAGTAACAAAACCTTCAGTGCTACAAAATCAAACCTTGTGACAGTGATCATTTGAGTTGGAAAGGGAGGTGAGGAGCTGGTGTTAATCTGAATTCTGATTTGGAAAGGGAGGTGAGGTGCTGGTGTTAATCTGATATTTTGAGTTGGAAAGGGATGTGAGGAGCTGGTGTTAATCTGATATTTTGAGTTGGAAAGGGAGGTGAAGTGCTGGTGTTAATCTGATATTTTGAGTTGGAGGTGAGGTGCTGGTGTTAATCTGATATTTTGGCTTGGAAAGGGAGGTGAGGAGCTGGTGTTAATCTGATATTTTGAGTTGGAGGTGAGGAGCTGGTGTTAATCTGATATTTTGAGTTGGAGGTGAGGTGCTGGTGTTAATCTGAATTCTGATTTGAATTCTGCTGGAGTCACCGGTGGAAGCCCGTGGGATGCCGGGGATGCTGGAGCAGCCGTGCAGCTCTCCTGGGATGCAGCTCTGCTGCTGAAAGGCAGAGTTTGCTCAGCATTCCCGTGGATGAACAGCTTTCATCTGTCTTCCTTTGTGAGCACCTCCTGGAGCCGCAGCTCCTGCGTTCCCTGCGAGCGACAGGCGCACAAGAAACGCAACCTCAGGCCCCTTTTTGTTTCCCTTGTCTCTCAGTGGCTTTTTTTGTTCATCTGCCGTTTTACCAGGGCCCCTGTGGTGTTAATTGCTGGTCCTCAGCGTGGCCTTTGAGCAGATTTTCCCCCCGGGGCTTTCCCTGTGCTTATGTATTTGCTGTGACATTAAGCACTGCTTATTCCACATTAGGCTTAGCGAGATCCCTGACAGGTTTTCTCTTGCAAGGTCTCCTGCTCCCAAATCTGGGATTTTTCTTTTCTGCTTTTTATTCAGACCTATGGATTAAAAATGGAAAGTTTCGTGATGTGCTGTCAGTGTTTCCAGCTGGAAATGCATCTGGAAAACTGTCCCTTTCTCAGGGTAAAAGCATCTTCTTGGCTGTGTCATTCCAGTGATGTACTGTCCTACTGAAAGCTCATTAAATTGCCTTTTACTCCTCTTCCTTTTGCCTTCACTGCAGATTTTATCTGTTTGAGAGCTTTCATCCAGTTAACCTGTCCTGCTTCATTTCCTGGGCTGTTCCCTGTGTTTCCCAGGTGTGCTGTGCCTGGGAGGAGGGGTTGCCATGGAAAGCAGATGTTCCTCTGCAGATGAACCCATTTTCCTTGGCTGCATCTTTCACTGGTGCCAAAGGAAACCTGGAGGAGGTGGAAGGAGGAAGAGGCTGTTTATTACCAGCCTGTCAATTAATTGGCAACGCCAGGAAAAGCTGGGGATGAGTTAGTGATGTTTTTGCAGGTGGCTCTGCTGTTGTTTTTAATTCACCTCAGCAAGGGGAGAACGAGGGAGTGAAAGATTTCCCTGTGTTACCAACAGCACCAGGCAGAGCTGGGGCTGGAGTGTCCACACTGAAATCAGAACTTGTGTGCAGAGAGGAGAATTAATAAAAATCTCTGCTCTTGCAGGGGGAGCCCATGAGGATCATTTACCGCATGCGGGGGTTACTGGGAGATGCAACGGAGGAATTCATCGAGTCCCTCGACTCCACCACTGGTAATGCATTTGTCTGCTGAAAGCTGGGATTAGATTTGAAATCTGAGGTTTGCTGCAGAGCAGTGACATTATTATCCTCACAGCAGTGAGCTTAAAGTTGATTGACGTTGCTTTTGCTGCGTTTACCTGCTTTACCTCGAGTGAAGGAGGATTTTAGCAGCGCTTTAAAGCTGTGCCTCAGATGTGAGCACTGGGGACCATTCTGCCCAGCCCTTCTTCATACTCCTGCTCTTAATTCTTTTTGAATTCAACAACTGAAGTGACTTGAGTTGCTGGTGAACGTGTGCTGCTCTGCTCTCATGTCTGCTTGCTCTGCTCTCCGTGTCCCGCTGTGCCGCTCGTGTGCTCACCCCCGGTGTGTGTCCCGCAGATGAGGAGGAGGATGAGGAAGAGGTGTACAAGATGGCAGGGGTGATGGCCCCGTGTGGAGGCCTGGAGTGCATGCTCAACAGACTGACTGGCATCAAGGACTTCAAGCAGGGCCGGCACCTCTTAACCGTGAGTGTCCCTTTGGCTCTGGGCTCAGGAGTTACCGGGGGGAAATTGAGCTTGAGACAATCTCCCTTGAGCTGGAGCATTTCCCTCTCCCATTCCTCTTGGTTAACAATCCTTTACAAAACTTGAGATGTGCAGAACCTGAGGAGCTGCTAAGACTAAATCCTGTTCTTGCTGGAGGGGTTTTCTGCCTTGGCCTTACCTGAAAACCAAAGACAGATGAGCAGATGTAAAAACCTGGGGTGTACTGTATCCCACGAGTCTGGAGACCAGATTATTGTATTAAATTATTACTTGAGTTTCAGCAAAGTCCCTGCCTCGTTCTGAAGGTACCACAGAGAATCCCTTTGCTGTATTTTGTAGGTGCTGCTAAAACTCTTCAGTTACTGTGTGAAGGTGAAAATCAACCGGCAGCAGCTGGTCAAGCCAGAGATGAACACTTTGAATGTCATGCTGGGGACTCTCAACCTGGTAAGGGCAACCTCAACTTCCACAAGTGGCTTTTCCTTGGTTTCCAATGAATTTAAGCTTTTTCTGACTCGTGGCAGTTACTGGAGATGGGAAATGTTGGTGTGCTGGCGCTGCAGATTGTCCTTTGGACATTCCTCATCTGCTATGGGTGGGAGTGTGGGGGGCAGTGTTCCAGTGCTGCTGTTCCAGTGCCCCTTCCCACCCTAAATCAGCTCCTGCTGCTGTTCCAGTGCCTCTTCCCACCCCAAATCAGCTCCTGCTGCTGTTCCAGTGCCTCTTCCCACCCCAAATCAGCTCCTGCTGCTGTTCCAGTGCCTCTTCCCACCCCAAACCAATCCCTGCTGCTGTTCCAGTGCCTCTTCCCACCCCAAACCAATCCCTGCTGCTGTTCCAGTGCCTCTTCCCACCCCAAACCAATCCCTGCTGCTGTTCCAGTGCCTCTTCCCACCCCAAACCAATCCCTGCTGCTGTTCCAGTGCCTCTTCCCACCCCAAATCAGCTCCTGCTGCTGTTCCAGTGCCTCTTCCCACCTTAAACCAATCCCTGCTGCTGTTCCAGTGCCTCTTCCCACCTTAAACGATCTCCTGATGGTTTTCCAGTGCCTCTTCCCACCCCAAACCAATCCCTGCTGCTGTTCCAGTGCCCCTTCCACCCCACAGCAGTTCCCCTGAGCACTCCCATCTCCTGCAGGCTCTGGTGGCCGAGCAGGAGAGCAAGGACAGCGGGGGAGCCGCGGTGGCAGAGCAAGTGCTCAGCATCATGGAGATCATCCTGGATGAATCCAACGCGGAACCTCTGAGCGAGGACAAGGTGAGCTCCCTTGTCCTTTCCCTGGGATTCATCCCCTGCTCCAGGAGGGGAGTGCTGCTGGAGCCTGACCCTCGTTACACTCGTGGCAGGTCTTAGCAGGCCTTGGGGAAGGGCTCGAGGAGGGCCCTGGACCAAAAGCACTGCGAGGCTGCGTCAGGATGAGTCTTGCACGGCTTGGCGAGGGTTGTTAGGCACTGCTTGGATCCCTGCCTTTCCTGCTTCGGGCCACAGGCCAGGGAGAGACAAGAAAAGACACAGCTTGGCCTTGTTTTTTGGAGTGTTTTTGTACGTGTTGAAAACATGATTGATTTTGCAGCTAATTGAGAATAAAACTGTATCTCAGCTAGGCTGAGAACAAGAAGTGCTTCTCACTCATCTTTTGAAGCTGTGGGTGGACAGGAATCTGGTGTGCTTTGGGTTGGAATTATTAGACTTTTGGCTGGAAAATGCTTGAACAGGAGGTGGAATAAGCCAGGGATCAGCTGGAGGGGTCGGTAGAGCCAAAGAGAGCTTTGGGAACGAGGCTGGCTTTTATTTTTACCTCTCACAACTTCAGTAGCTCCCAGAGTGAGAATTCCCTTTAGCACATTTATTCCCAGATATAAATCCCGCTGCTTTTCCTTCACAGGGCAACCTCCTCCTGACAGGGGACAAGGACCAGCTGGTGATGCTGCTGGACCAGATCAACAGCACCTTTGTGCGCTCCAACCTGAGCGTGCTGCAGGGGCTGCTGCGCATCATCCCCTACCTGTCCTTCGGGGAGATGGAGAAGATGCAGATCCTGGTGGATCGCTTCAAGCCCTACTGTAACTTTGATAAGTACGTTGGCACGGTTCAAAGCACCTGGAGGGGGTTGTGCTGGCACATCTCTGCTGTTGTTTCCTGGTTGGGGATACTCCAGGCTTCAGCTTTATTTCCTTTTTCAATTCTAAGGCATTTTGGGGAGAAATGTGTGAGCTGTAGTATTCAGAGAGTAATACTGAGGAAGTATTCAGAGAGTATTTTGATGTGGCTGGGTAGTTTCTGAGTCTCTGAGCTGGTGCATCATTCAGTGAGAATGACAGAGTTACCATTTCTTCTCTTTGTTCAGGTATGATGAGGAGCACAGTGGAGATGATAAAGTTTTCCTGGATTGTTTCTGTAAAATAGCAGCAGGAATAAAGAACAACAGCAACGGGCATCAGCTGAAAGATCTCATCCTGCAGAAGGGGATTACACAGAATGCCCTGGATTACATGAAAAAGCACATTCCCAGTGCAAAGAAGTAAGAGTCAGTGTTTGATGTGTGTGGCTGTCCTGGACATCCTCCTCATCCTGTCACCACAGTCTCCCAAGAAATCCATGAGGAGCACTCAGAGCTGTGCTGCAGCTCTGCACAGATAGGGATGAGCTAAAAACCCTGAAACCTTCCCATCTGATACCCATCCAAGCTGATTCCTTGGATATCTCAATCCTTGTCTGTTTTGTGCAGCAGCTGAGTTTTTGCTGTTGGTGCCAGCTGATGAACACAAATCCCAGAGCTGTCACAGTGCACAGCGTGGGAGTGTGACTGTCCCTTCATTAATGAGCTGATCAGGGAGGGCAGGGACACTCCCCTCAGCTGCAGGCTTTTTTTGTTTCCCACACAGTTTGGATGCAGACATATGGAAGAGGTTCTTATCTCGACCTGCACTTCCTTTTATCCTGCGCCTGCTCCGAGGCCTCGCCACGCAGCACCCTGCAACACAGGTGAGGCCAGAGGGACGTGTCACTCTGCTCTGGGGCTGGAATAATAATAATCTGAGGATTAATTCCTCTCAGAGTTGGTTCTACACTGATTTTTTGTTGGTTTGATCGATCTACTTTGATTTTTTGTTTTGCATCCTCACCGTACTTGGCGCAGTTTTGCTCCCAGCTTTCCTCTGCTGGAATGTTCTAGGCTGAAGGGAATTCTCTTAAAGAGAAAATCCAGTTCTGCTGAGCTTAGAAGAATGTTGGGAATCTCAAAGCAGGCACAGGTGTGGAAGCTGTTCAGGTATTCCCTGGGCAAGTTGTGCCTTTGCAGAGCATCCCCTGAGTTTTGTGTGTCCCACAGTTGGGAACACGACTTTGTGTCTTTGTCTCGATGCCTTGAGCTGGAAAAGTCAGAGGTTCTGACTTCAACATTTCCTCCTGTGTGGTGTGAGACTGACACACCAATCTGAAGGGAAGGTAATGACTGATAAACTCCTCAGGACCCGATTGTTGGTGTTTGAAGGCATCAATACAACAACACCTTATCACAAAATAAATGTTTTATCCAACATCCCTCTCGGAGCTCGTGGTGATGACCAGTGGAGAGGCAAATTGCAGTTTTACACACAGTTTTACACAGTTTTACACAGTTTTACACAGTTTTACACAGTTTTACACAGTTTAACACCCAGTTTGACACCCAGTTTGACACCCAGTTTGACACCCAGTTTTACACAGTTTGACACAGTTTTACACACAGTTTTACACAGTTTTACACACAGCTTTACAGTTTTACACACAGTTTTACACAGTTTTACACAGTTTTACACAGTTTTACACAGTTTTACACAGTTTTACACAGTTTTACACACAGTTTTACAGTTTGACACACAGTTTTACACTCAGTTTTTAGAGCATTAAAAAAGGAAGGAGCACTTGTTGCAGCTCAGCGCTGTCCCCGTGGGATCAGAGGGGACAGCCACCACCCCGAGCCCCCTTTTCCTGAGCGCTGTCCCCATCCCCTCCAGGTGCTGATAGGAACAGACTCCATCACCAACCTGCACAAACTGGAGCAGGTGTCGAGTGACGAGGGCATTGGGACGCTGGCTGAGAACCTCCTGGAGGCGCTGAGGGAGCACCCTGAGGTGAACAAGAAGATCGACGCCGCGCGGAAGGAGACGCGCGCCGAGAAGAAGAGGATGGCCATGGCCATGAGGCAGAAGGCCCTGGGCACCCTGGGCATGACGGTAATGGCTGGGTGCTCTGGTCCTTCAGGGACCTCAAATTCCTCAGCAGGAAGCGGTTTTAGTGGTTTTTCACAATAAAGTGATTTATTGGTGGATACTGCAGAACTCCTGGAGCTGCTGGGAGATGGGATGGGCGTGCCACTGGTGGCCGTGGTGTGGTTTGTCAGTCTTTTTAACCTGCTTGAGCTTTTCTCTCTTGCAGACAAATGAGAAGGGCCAGGTGGTGACCAAGACTGCGCTGCTTAAGCAGATGGAGGAGCTGATAGAGGAACCAGGACTGACCTGCTGCATCTGCCGGGAGGGATACAAGTTCCAGGTAAGGGAGCTGAGAGTTCCAGTCAGTGGGAGCTGAAAGTTGCAGGTAATGGGAGATAAAATCTCCAGCTAATGGGAGCTAAAAGTTCTGGGTAGTGGGAGCTAAGAGTTCCAGGTAATGGTGAGGGGGGATTCAAACTCCAGGTGAGGGAGGATTCAAGTTCCAGGTGATGGGAGATTCAAGTTCCAGGTGAGAGGGGATTCAAGTTCCAGGTGAGGGGGGATTCAAGTTCCAGGTGAAGGGAGATTCAAGTTCCAGGTGAGAGGGGATTCAAGTTCCAGGTGAAGGGGGATTCAAGTTCCAGGTGAGAGGGGATTCAAGTTCCAGGAGAGGGGGGATTCAAGTTCCAGGTGAGGGGGGATTCAAGTTCCACGTGAAGGGGGATTCAAGTTCCAGGTGAAGGGAGATTCAAGTTCCAGGAGAGGGGGGATTCAAGTTCCAGGTGAGGGGGGATTCAAGTTCCAGGAGAGGGGAGACACATTTTCAGAGCCCTCTCAGCTCCTAAGGGGACTTGTGAGTATCTGTTTGCCCAAGTGCTGGAAGATCAGGAATTCTCCAGGTTGATTCTTGAGCTCAGTAATGGCACAGGTGGCTGGGAAGTGGAAGTGTGTTTTCAGTGAAAGCTGGAAAAACACAGGCTTGGGGCTGGGAGAGGCTGAACTGAGTGCAGTGTGGAGGGAGCAGAAGTGTTTGCTGAGCCAGCTGTGTGTCCTTGCAGCCCACCAAGGTGCTGGGGATTTACACCTTCACCAAGCGCGTGGCGCTCGAGGAGTTTGAGAACAAACCCCGCAAGCAGCAGGGCTACAGCACGGTGTCTCACTTCAACATCGTGCACTACGACTGCCACCTGGCAGCTGTCAGGTACGTGCTGCCCACAGCCAGGCCTTGACAGGCTTTTCCAGGCTTTTCCAGGCCTTGACAGGCTTTTCCAGACCTTTCCAGACCTTTCCAGGCCTTGACAGGCTTTTCCAGGCTTTTCCAGACCTTTCCAGGCCTTTCCAGACCTATCCAGGCCTTGACAGGCTTTTCCAGGCCTTTCCAGACCTTTCAAGGCCTTTCCAGGCTTTTCCAGGCTTTTCCAGGCCTTGACAGGCCTTGACAGGCTTTTCCAGATCTTTCCAGGCCTTTCCAGACCTTTACAGACCTTTACAGACCCTTCCAGGCCTTTCCAGGCCTTTCCAGACCCTTCCAGGCCTTTCCAGGCCTTTCCATACCCTTCCAGGCCTTTCCAGGCCGTTCCAGACCTTTCCAAACCTTTCCAGGCCTTTCCAGACCTTTCCAGGCCTTTCCAGACCTTTCCAGGCCTTTCCAGGTGGTTTGGGATCGTGGAACTCGGGATGGGTGGGTTGTTGATCGCTTTGCAGCCTCCGTCGGGGTCTGCTTTACCGCTGCTCAGGCCTGGACTCTGCCAAGTCTCCAGCACTGAGAGAAGCTGTGGAATTATCATTTTTGGGATGTTTCCTTAGACAAAAACCTGCATCCTCCTGACTTGCCCGGTGTGCTGTGTCTCTCTCTCTCTGTCCGTGCAGGCTCGCTCGGGGCCGCGAGGAGTGGGAGAGCGCGGCCCTGCAGAACGCCAACACCAAGTGCAACGGGCTCCTGCCCGTGTGGGGGCCCCACGTGCCAGAGTCTGCTTTTGCCACGTGCTTGGCACGGTGAGTTCAGCCAGCTCCTTCCCCAGCTGGGTGAGTCACATCCCGGCCACACACCCCGCTGAAATCCGGGCGGCAGAGGTGCTGCGGCCGAGTCTTGGTGGAGCTGAGCCATCCCAGCTTCTACCACCCCCTAAAAAAGTGCAGGTGTCTGTTTGCTCCTTGGTATGGATGCTAAATCTGAACCAGAGTGCCTGTGGAAATTACAGGCCGCATAGCTCCTCAGTCCTGCCTGAGAAACTAGCCTGGGAAAAACATGAGAAAGAATTAAAACAATCCTTAGAGACAGAAAACAGCCGTGCCAGGTGCAGATTGTCTGTCCCTTGTTTTCTTTGCAGGAGAAAGTCAGAGGGTGGTGTGCCCCACTGACCAATGATGGTGATGTAGTGATTTACTAACCAATAAGAGTTTCCTTTCTGTACTTTCCACGTATCAGTCTATAAAACAAGCCTGAAGTAATAAACTAGAGATATTCTCCTAAGTGACTCCATGAGAGTCTGTGTTGCTCATTCCCAGCCGTTCCTAATAGAGCGACACCTTGGCTCGGTGTAAATCATTTCAGAGCCTCCTCAGCCCCCAGGTACTGCTGAGGATGCAGTGTTGATTCATGTGTGAGCCCTTGCTGTACAAAAGGAACCTTCTGGCCCCAGTGGATTCCCTGGTGCAGATTTCCAGGCTCCTCTTGGATGGTGCTGAGGTACTTGAGCAGCTCTCTGGAGCAGATGGAGGTGCTGCTGTCAGGATTCTGGTTGACGTTGTGCTGGGTTTCTAATGTCACATCAGGAGCTGTGAACCTGACAGGGGTAGGTGTAGATCAGGAATTCTCCCCTGTGAAGGGCTGTGCCCTGGCACACAGCACCCATATGGATGTCCCTGGATCCTTGGAAGTGCCCAAGGCCAGGTTGGACGGGGCTTGGAGCACCCTGGGACAGTGGAGGTGTCCCTGCCCGTGGCAGGGGGTGGGATTGAATGATCCTTAACGTCCCTCCCAACCCAAATCATTGCGGGATTTCGGGATTCTGCGCAATCGAGAGGGCTAACATGCTGGAAGCATTCCAGCTGTATCCCAGGTCCTGGGAAAACAGCACTGATGAGAGGACAGACACGTGCAGACGGAATTGGATTTGTCAGTGAGCTGAACTCCTCCCTTTGGGGAGGTCAATCCAAGGCAGCAGGGGTGGGCTGCTCCTTCTTTAAAGCTTTTCCTGTGCCGTCCTTTTGGGGATGCCGTGCACCAGGAGCCGCGTGAAGCATCCCTGCTGTTTTGCAGACACAACACGTACCTCCAGGAGTGCACAGGCCAGAGGGAGCCCACCTACCAGCTCAACGTGCACGACATCAAGCTGCTGTTCCTGCGCTTCGCCATGGAGCAGTCGTTCAGCGTCGACACGGGCGGCGGCGGCCGCGAGAGCAACATCCACCTCATCCCCTACATCATCCACACCGTGCTCTACGTGCTCAACACGTCAGTGCCACCCTCCCCTGGCCCCTGCTCCGTCCTCTGCTCCCAGCAGGGATGGGAAATCCCTCCCAAAAGCGCTCCCAGTTTTTTGGGAGGATCAGGGGTTGAGCATCCTGAGGAGGTTGTTAAGGATTTATGTTGTTGGGAGCGAGGCCTGGACATGTTGGATAACAGGGAACCCTATTGAGTAAAAAGCAATTGGGAATTAGCTTCTCTTTCCATTCTGGATGTAATTATTACCTCTGGGGTGAGCAACAGGGTTATTACATCAAAGGAACTCTGCCAGCTTAATTTTCTCCTGAGCAGGCAGAAGAGACACTGCAGTGAGGTAATTGTTAGCTGAAAACTTAACCCTGATATCATTTTATTCAGGATTCAAATAACACAGTTTTGTTTCCAGATTTGACATCCTGGAGGAGGGTTCAGGTCCACCAGGTTTTCCTGATATTTTTAATTATTTTTTTGGGGTTCCCATTATTATTTTTTACCGATAAACAGCAGAGCTTTGGGGCTGCACTGAGGTTTCGTGGCCACATCTGTGAGCGCCCAGATGTTTTGGGGTGCATCAGCTGCAAAAATGAGATTCCCATGTACATCCTCTGTTTGAGGAGTTAGATATGAGTAAGAAATACTAATTAGATGAGGGTATAAATATTAAAATACACACCAAGGTCACTCCAAATGCAGTGCAGTGAAATCCCTCTCACTTTCCTGCCTGGCACTGATCAAGGTTTTGGCTGTAATACAATTTATCTTTTGTTTTTAATATCTATCTCCAGATCCCTGTGCTATTGTTTCCCCAGTCCTTTGGGAGACAAATAAATGGGACTGTTTGTTTCACCTTGTTAGGCTGCAGAAGTGGAAAAAAAAGCCTTCTCTACTTCCCAGACAGAATTTTTGGTATGAAATAGAGAAAATAAAAGAGCTCCCAGCTTCATCTGCTGGGATGCTGCTTGAGACCCGACAGGGAGAGTTTATCTCACTTAAAAAGCAGAGCCACAGACGTGGTAAAGTGTGATGCAACTTCCCAAAGTCTCCTGCAACTCGTGGTTTGCACTGTCAGTTCTGGGCTGTCAGGACTCCTGGAGCTCTGGGGGAAAGGAGGAAAAAGAGAAAATATTTTATATAATTTTGCAGTAAAGGACAGGGTCTTTTGGGTTTGAATTTGGGCTGTGTTTTCCCAGGGGTTGTTTCTGCAGTAGAGGAATTGGATGGATGGATCCAGGTGTGGCTGTGTGGTGTCCCGTGGGAGGTGGCACCTCTGCAGTGGTGCTGTCTTGCACTGGGGCAGTGGCAGCTGCCTGGCAGACCTCCAGTGCCGCCCACAGCTCCAAGGAAAATGTGTTTGCTCCACTGGGAGCCACTCCTGAGCCAGGGGGGAATTTGGGAAAAGCTGCAGTGTTCACTTAGAACAAATCCTCAATCAGGGATGAATTTGGGAACAGCTGGTGGTGCCCACTGGGATCAAATCTTCAAACAGGAATGAATTTGGGAAAAGCTGGTGGTGTCCACTGGGAACAAATCCTGAACCAGGGGTGAATTTGGGAAAGGCTGGGGATGTCCACTGGTATCCAATCCTGAACCAGGGATGAATTTGGGAACAGCTGGAGATGTTCACTGGTATCCAGTCCTGAATCAGGGGTGAATTTGGGAACAATGGGGATGTTCACTGGTATCCAGTCCTGGATCAGGGCTGAATTTTGGCAGAGCTGGTGTCCCTGAGCAGGGTGCATGGGCAGCACCCAGAGCTGCTGGGGGCAGAGCTGATCCCGCTCTGGAGCAGCCCTGAGGCTCCCCTTGTGTTGCAGGACCCGGGCGACGTCGCGGGAGGAGAAGAACCTGCAGAGCTTCCTGGAGCAGCCGCGGGAGAAGTGGGTGGAGAGCGCCTTCGAGGTGGACGGGCCCCACTACTACACCGTGCTGGCCCTGCACATCTGTCCCCCGGAGAGGTGGAGGGACATCCGTGGGGACATCCTGCGGCGGCTCCTCGTCACCTCCCAGGCGCGCGTGGTGTCGCCGGGAGGGGCCAGCAGGTCAGTCCCCGTCCCCTGGGTGGGCACAGGGGCACGGAGAGACACGGGTCATTGTCACAGAGAGACACAGGTCACGGGCATGGAGCCACTCGTGTCATTGTCACAGAGCCTCTTGTGTCACTGTCACAGCTTGTGTCATTGTCACAGAGCTATTTGTGTCATTGTCACAGAGCCATTTGTGTCATTGTCACAGAGCCACTCGTGTCACTGGCACACAGTTTGTGTCACTGTCACAGCCATTTGTGTCATTGTCACAGAGCCACTCGTGTCATTGTCACAGAGCCATTTGTGTCATTGTCACAGAGCCACTCATGTCACTGGCACACAGTTTGTATCACTGGCACAGAGGTCGTGTCACTGTCACCCCACTGTTGTCACTGTCAGTCGGTGTCACTGTCACAGTTTGTTTCACTGTCACCCAGTCTGTGTCACTGTCACACAGTCAGTGTCACTGTCACCCCACTGTTGTCACTGTCACAGTTTGTGTCACTGTCACCCCTGGTGTCACTGTCACAGTGTCACTGTCACAGTGTCACCGTCACCCCTGGTGTCACTGTCACAGTGTCACTGTCACAGTGTCACCGTCACCCCTGGTGTCACTGTCACAGTGTCACTGTCACCCCTGGTGTCACTGTCACAGTGTCACTGTCACAGTGTCACTGTCACCCCTGGTGTCACTGTCACAGTGTCACTGTCACCCCTGGTGTCACTGTCACAGTGTCACCGTCACCCCTGGTGTCACTGTCACAGTGTCACTGTCACAGTGTCACTGTCACAGTGTCACCGTTACCCCTAGTGTCACTGTCACAGTGTCACTGTCACCCCTGGTGTCACTGTCACAGTGTCACTGTCACCCCTGGTGTCACTGTCACAGTGTCACTGTCACCCCTGGTGTCACCGAGCAGTGTCACTGTCACCCCTGGTGTCACTGTCACAGTGTCACTGTCACCCCTGGTGTCACTGTCACAGTGTCACCGTCACCCCTGTTGTCACTGTCACAGTGTCACTGTCACCCCTGGTGTCACTGTCACAGTGTCACTGTCACCCCTGTTGTCACTGTCACAGTGTCACTGTCACCCCTGGTGTCACTGTCACAGTGTCACTGTCACCCCTGGTGTCACTGTCACAGTGTCACTGTCACCCCTGGTGTCACTGTCACAGTGTCACCGTCACCCCTGTTGTCACTGTCACAGTGTCACTGTCACAGTGTCACCGTCACCCCTGGTGTCACCGAGCAGATCCATGGACAGGACTCTTTCCCCTCTCTCTCTCCGGTCAGCGCTGCAGCGGCTCTGGCCGTGAGCAGTGTCTGAGCTGTGCCTCTCCCTGTTTGCCCCCCTGAGCAATCTCACCCTGGGCCCTGCTCATCGCTGCTCCCGCCTCCCTCAAACAGGAAAACAGAAACACAACTCAAATGTCATTGCTTTTGAAAAGGGAAAAAATCAACAGCAGCTGTCAGGAACTTGAGGCACAGGAATAAGTGGCTGTGCCTGCCTGACAAAGGCACAATATTTCCAGAGAGGGAAAGGGAGTTGCAGTTTGTGAAAGGATGATTTGAAATAGCTGTCATAATTAGGAATCAATTCATTATTATTCTGAGTCGCCTTAGAGGGCATTCTTCGGCTGATGACATTAATTAGGTGTTTGATAAAGTCGTTACGTCGCGCTTGCACAAACCCAGAGCTCTGGAGAAGGGAGGGAGCCCTGAAAGGAGCTGCTCTGTTGATCCCTGTGCTGCTTCCAAACTCCCCTGGCTCCTGTTCCCGAATTCCAGATCCTGAATGTGGATCCTGGAGCGTCTGACACATCCAGGGGATGTCCTGGAGCTCCAGCCCCACCCAGGGCGGGTTTGCTGCTTTTTAAACCCTCCCTAAATGTTGTGTTCCTCACCCAAGCTGGAATAAAAGCAACACTGGAACAGGCAGGGCCAGGAACTTCCAACCAAAGCATCCAAGCTCTGGAATTCCAGGGGAACACACTGGGAGACAGCACTGGGGAATTATGGCAAGGTTTATTCAAGGGCTTTTTAATCTCTGCAGACGAGGGGAGCACAAAGCCTCTCAGAAATGGCAATGTGGCAATTCTCATTTCCAAGGTCTGTGATATTTATTCTTGTGGAGAATCAGGATCAGGGCTGGTGAAACGCTCCGCAGATCAGTGCCAATATCTGGAATTCGTGGGCTGAGGCAGAGAGGAAGGCACTGGCTGTGACACCAGGGTGATGTCTGCATGCAGAGGATTAAAATTAACATTCCACATTCAGGGTGTTGTCTGGGAGCAGCTCCATTCCCAGAACAGCAGGGTGAGGGCTGGGGACACTCAAGGACTCACTGCTGCCAGAGACAGTCAGAAAGGGACAGGAGTGACTGCAGGAACACCAGAGACAGTCAGAAGGGGACAGGAGTGACTGCAGGAACACCAGAGACTCTCAGAAAGGGACAGGAGTGACTGCAGGAACACCAGAGACTCTCAGAAAGGGACAGGAGTGACTGCAGGAACACCAGAGACTCTCAGAAAGGGACAGGAGTGACAGCAGGAACACCAGAGACTCTCAGAAAGGGACAGGAGTGACTGCAGGAACACCAGAGACTCTCAGAAAGGGACAGGAGTGACTGCAGGAACACCAGAGACAGTCAGAAAGGGACAGGAGTGACAGCAGGAACCCCCAGAGATCTCCAGAAGGTTCAGGAGTCACTGCAGGAGCCCCAGAACCTCTCAGGAGTCACTGCAGGAACCCCAGAGCATCTCCAAAAAGCTGAGGATCCGCTGGTGATCCAAACCCTGTAAATCCTGCAGGAATGCTGAGCATTCCCTCTTCCCAAAGCAGCAAATCCCACTCCTTCCCTGCCCATCCAGCTCCTCAGCTGGGCTCACACAAAGATTTGGGGAGAATGGAGCCAAAAAAGGGTTTCTGGCTGTGCCAGGAGTGGTGGTGCCACAGGTGGCAGGGGGAGATGCTCAGCACCTCCCTTGTTTTGGAAACAATTCCTCTGTAAAAGGTGAAATTAGCAGAGTGGATCCGAGTCCTGGGTTTGTTCTGGTTTTGTAAACATCATTTCCAGATTGAATCCAGTGTTGATTGTCACTGAACCACAAATCCTGCCTAAAAAATGTGTTTTTCAGCACAGCTTTCATCTGGAATTTGGGAGGGAAAAAAACCCCTTTTGATATACTTATTTTCTGTTTTTTCCCTTTGCTTTTTCACTGTCACCTTTCTAAAACACTCCAGAGAGGAAGCAAAGCTTCCACGTGTGGTTTTTGTGTCCAGGAATGAAACCCAGCAGCTCCTCCGTGCTCCAGAACGTGACCACCACCCCTAAACCACCAAGAACCTTTTGGTTTTCAATGAAAGGAGCGGACTCCAATTAGATCCAAGCCATTCCCATGAAAAGAAAAATCCCTCTTGCATTATTTGGGAGGCCAGAATTAGTCTTGCTCTCCATCCCATGGAAATTTAGTCACCTTTACTAATTGGTTTTCCTTTAAATAATTAAGCTGAGCTGCCCCAGCAGGCTGCCACCTACTAAGATTTCTGTTTTAAGGGCACACACACAAATGGAACCTTTTAATAAGAGCAGCAAAATGTTCATTTTTCCCCCCAAATCTGGGGCTGATTGCAGCTGGGACCCCCTGACTCGAAGCAGCAGCAGCTGAGCTGGTCCTGGGTGTATAAAAAATGACTTTTTTACGTTGTTTTTTCCAAAGCTCTGGAAATGATGGGGCAGATGAACCTGAGGAGCAGAGGCAGGAGAATTCCAAAGCCATGAGAGCTGCTGGCAGGAAGGTTCCACCTTGCCAGAACCTGTTTGGTGATTAATGCTGCAGCTCTGCACCTTTCAGGGCATTCCTGCTGCTCCAAAGCCAGCTGCTGGATTTCCAGGAGAACTCCTTTCCTGGCAGGAGAATAACCAAGGGGATATTGAATAGAAATCTCTCCATTTCTTCAGAAATCTGAAATCTGAGATTTCCCTCAGAGTCTTGCAGAAATGTTTTCATGAGTTGGAAGCACAAAGGATTTGGGAATTCCTGCAGGAATTTGCTGTTTTCCCAGCAGAGAACACACCAGCCAGGGCTGTACATTGTTTTTTTTTTCCTCTCTCTGTGCTCATTTCCTTCCTGTTGAAGAAAGTTTTAGTGGCAAACCTGTCCCTCGGAGAGAATTCCAGGTGCTGCTGGAATAAAATCGTGGATTCAATCACAACAGCCGAGGTTTCATCTCAAAGGAGCAGAAATTTTCCTTTGAGGGGTTTTTAGCCCCTTTTATTGGGTGTTTATAAAATTAATTAAATTAATAAAAATAATAAAATTAATTAATTTAGTAAATTAATAAAACGTTACTAAAATGAATTTAATAAATTAATAAAATATTAATAAAGTTAAGTTAATAAATTAAAAATTAATAAAATAAAATAATTTAATAAATTAATAAATGAAAATAATTTAATATATTAATAAAAGATTAATAGAGTTAATTGGTTTAATAAATTAATAGAATATTAATAAAAGAAATTAATTTAATAAATTAATAAAAGATTAATAGAGTTAATTAATTTAATAAATTAATAAATATTACTAAAATTAATTAATTTAATAAATTAATAGAAGATTAATAAAGTTAATTAATTTAATAAATTAATAAAATATTAATAAATGAAATTAATAAAAGAAAACAGCACCTCTCTGTTCCCACTGGTGGAACAGGAGAAAACACATTCAGAACATCTGTGCACCCCTGCTCTGGGAACCAAAACTTTATTTACAAAACAGTCCTTGAGAGGAAAAAAAAAACAACCAAAATCCCAAAAGGCTTTGGGGAAACAAACCAACCACTGAGAGCCTGAAAAGCTCAGAAAATCACCTCCAAAACACCAGCCAGAGCCATTCCCTGCACTGCTGGGCTCTGGATGTTGTCAAAACCTCCCCAAAAATAAAAGTGATTTAAGCACAGAGCATTTTCCTTCTGGCAGACTGGCAGACAAGGCTGTGAAGGAATATTCCACCTACCGCTCGGGGCTGCTCTTCTGGGCACTCGTGGATCTCATTTACAACATGTTCAAGGTAAGGAGAGCCCTGCAGCTCCTCTGACCTCGGCACTGGGATGAGTCTGAAGCAGAAATCAAAATTTGAAAGCGCTTTCTGCAATTTGGAAATGAAAATGCAATTTGGAAATTCTGCAATTTGGAAATGAAAATGCAATTTGGAAATTCTGCAATTTGGAAATGAAAATGCAATTTGGAAATTCTGCAATTTGGAAATGAAAGTCTCAGGATGGTTTGGGTTGGAGGGAGGTTAAAGCTCATCAGGGACAGGTCCCCAGCCCCGTCCCACCTTGTTCCAGCTGTTCCTCACCCTCACAGGTGAGGATTTCTTCCTTTTTCCACCTTTTAAGAGCACAAAAGGCTGCGGGGAGCTGCTCTTTGTAGCCCCTGCAGTTCTGCAGCTGAAGAATTGAGAATTTCCCAGCTGGCAGCACTCTGGCTCATTTTTCCTGGGTTTTGGGGTTCATTCATTCCAGGGAAATGGCTGGGTGAGGAAAAACCTGCAGCTTCCACTGAGGTTTCAGTCCTCAGGGTGAAAAAATACCTGGGAGCTTGTTTAATTCTGTTAAAAAATGAAATAATCACAAGGTTGCACTTGGGGAATTGTTTCCTCTGCTGGTTGTTTGCAGGAGGTGGGAATCCAGCAGTGGGAAGAGGCACCAGATTTTGCAGTAACTTCATTAATTTCTTAATAAAACAATTATTTTGGGGCTGATTTGGTGTCTGTCCCCTGCCAGAAGGTGCCTACCAGTAACACAGAGGGAGGCTGGTCCTTCTCTCTGGCCGAGTTCATCCGACACAACGACATGCCAATCCACGAGGCTGCAGACAAGGCCCTGAAAACCTTCCAGGAGGAATTCATGCCAGTGGAAACGTTCTCTGAGTTTCTGGATGTGGCTGGTGAGTGTTTGCTTGTCCTTTTATAGGCTGGCAGCAGCCGTGTGTCGCTGCTGCAGCTGCTGGGGAGGGCTCAGCACGGCCTGAGCTGTCCCAAAAGTGCTGGGACACTCACCTGGTAGGAAAAACTCCCCCAAAAAGGTGTTTGAGGGTTTTTGGTTGGAGGCTGCTGGACAGATGTGAGCAGAGGCAGCAGTTGGGTGCACCCAGAGTTGTTCCCCAATGATTTTGGTGCCTCCAGGAATCCAGAGATGTTAAAAACCTGCAGCTGCTCTTTCTTCTCCCAAAATGTGTGCCCCAGGCCAGGCTCTCGCTGCCCAGCACAGGGAGCAGAGCTGGGAGCCTGGAGCTGCCCAAGAGCTGCTCCATTTCATTTAATGTTCCACTAAATTCACATTTCAGCCTCTCCTCATGCCCTAAAACACCCCTGCAGCCGTCAGTGGCCCAGCACAAATCCCTGCTGGGGGCAGGACAGCCTGCTGGGGCTGACTCTTGTCTGTCTCCTTCTGTTCCAAGGACTCTTGTCAGAAATCAATGATCCCGACAGCTTCCTCAAGGATCTCCTCAACTCCATCCCCTGAGCTGCCAGCACGGAGAGCCTTTGGGCAGAGCCTCCATCGCTTGCCTTCCACCCCTCTGTGTCCCTCCTCGTGCAGTCTGGCCCTTCCCTGAGGAGTGCTGCAGGTTTTGGGTTTTTGGGTTTTTTTTTTTTTGTTGGAATTTTTGGTTTGTTTCCCTTTTTTTTTTTTTAATTTTTATTTTCTACAATTTTTATTTTTTTTTTTTTTCTTCTCCTCCACGGAGTGATTTGGAAATTTAGATTTGTTTTATCTCGTGTTTTCAGCGCTTCTATCTGTAAAGCCTTGTGCATTCAAGCTGTTTGAAAGAACTTGTACAGAGAGGAATCCAAACCAGTAAATCTTAATGCTTTAGTGTGCAGCTCTTTGAAGTTAAATAAACCGAACAAATGGGGAAGCTGGGCTGGACTGGTGCTTGGAGGAGGCAGGAGCCTCGGTGCTGAGGTGTTCCTGCTCCTCCTCAGAGCTGCTGCTCTGTCCTGGGGCTCTGCAAGGACATTTCCTCCTCTCCTTCCTTCCCTGGGGGGCTCTGCAGGGACATTTCCCCTTTTCTTCCTCCCTGGGGGGCTCTGCAGGGATATTTCCCCCTTTCCTTCCCTCCTCAGGGGTTCTCCAAGGACATTTCCCCCTCTCCTTCCTTCCTGGGGGGTTCTCCAAGGACATTTCCCCCTCTCCCCTCCCTGTCCCTGGCTGGGTGCCTGCAGCAGCTCCGTGGAGCGTCCAGGACCTGGCCTGGCTCTGTCCCAGGCTCCAAAGCTCGCTGTGCCTGTGATGGATGGTTCCTCTCTGGGGTCTGTCCCCATCCCTGACCCCCCTTTGGGGTCTGCTCCCATCCCTGTCCCATCCCTGGGGTCTGTCCTTATCCCTGTCCCTTCTCTGGGGTCTGTCCCCATCCCCTTCCCCTCTCTGGGGTCTGCTCTCATCTCTATCCCCCCTTTGGGGTCTGTCCCCATCCCTGTCCCCCCTTTGGGGTCTGTCCCCATCCCTGTCCCCTCTCTGGGAGCTTTGAGCCCCCCTGCAGCCCTGCCCTGATCCTGGCACGCTTCTGCTGAGGCTGGAACCCAGGAAATGGCATTTGGAGCTTCCTCAGCTCTGTTTGAACTCCAATTTCCTAGCAGGGTCCCATCCCAGAAATAAATAATAATAATTAATAAATAATAATAATAAATAATTTGAGAGGCTGGGTATCTCTCCAGCCCCTGTGGTGCCTGCTGCTGCTGCTGGGGAGGGAACAGGGCAGGAAATGTCCCGGGAGCTTTGGCTTGGGACCCCCTGGACCCCCAGGGTTTGGATCTTTGGGAGCCACATCAGAGAGCAGACAGCTCTGGGAGAGCCAAAAGCAGCTGCTGAAAAAAACCTTTATTTTGGTTTTTTCAACCCTTTTTATGAGGTGTTCCCATACAGGTTAACCTGACTGGTACAAGGAACAACACCTCTCCCATCCCAGTGATGGGACAAGATAAAAACACTCTGAGAACATCCCTGTGAGTGCTTTGAGAATTAAAATCTTATTTACACAGCAGTCCTTGGGAGAGAAAAGCTTCCCAAAAGAGTTTTCCTTGGGAAACAAGCACTGAGAGGCTGGAAAATCCCATCCACAGCCTTCCTTCCCCTCAGAGCCCGAGCAGAGCAGCCTCGGGGTGCCCCAGCTGCTCCTGCCTCTCCCCAAGGAAGGATTTCCCAATGGGAGAAGCCTCAGCTCCAGCTCAGGGTGGAAATTCTGCTCTGCTCCTCCGGTGCTGGCCCAGAGCTGCTGTAAAAACAGATCCAGGAGCTCCCAGCAAGGAGAATCCCGGGATCTGCTCCCTGCAGGAGCCTCGTGGTGACGGGAGGGGAAGGTTTGGAGCCCCCAGAGCTGCCCTGGGGGGCTCTGCAGGTAGAAAATGCAGGAATTTGGAGGATAAAGGTGCCTGCCCAGGGCAGGGGGGGGTTTAGGGACAAAGTGGGGCTGAGGAGGAGCTGGGATCATCCTGATGGAGCTCCCTGGAGCAGCCTGGCCCGGGAGGAACAGCAACAACAACCCCAGGAGATGCAGACAGGGAACAAAAACCCTTCTGGAAAGGTTCAGCTGGTCCAGGCCACGCAGGGAGGCTCCAAAATCCTCAAAAGCAAAGAGCTGCAGCTCCCAAATCCCCTGCAGTGGGGCTGGGAGGTCAGAAAGGCTTTGGGGAGTTTGTTATTTAAATTAGGAACGAGAAGAATGAGGGGAAAATCATCGAAATGGATGAAATGATTCAAAGTGATGACCTGAACTGCAGAGTCGACCCCTTCTCCAAAAAATAAATCAGTTTATTTGCCAAAGACATGATTTGGAGGAATGAAGGAGTTGTTTGTGGTGCAGGAGAGCCTGGGTGAGCTGTGGGATTGCTTTGAAGCTGACTGTGGGCAGCAGCTCCCCGAGTTCCTGCCATCCCAGGGTTGGGCTGCAGGATTTAATTAACATGGGGATTAATTAAACCCGGGGAGAGCAGGGACAGGGAAACCTGACCTTTCCCGGGAATTCCCTGGTGGATTCCTTGTCCTGCTGCCTCCTCCCTCTGCAATTCCCTTCTCCAGGTTTTCTGGAAAAAATTCCCTTTTCCAGGTTTTCTGGAAAAAAATCCCTTTTCCAGGTTTTCTGGAGCCTTCCCTCTCCTCCCTTCCCAAATTCCAGCAGCTCCCAGCCGAACTTCCCCACCTTTCCCAATCCTTTGGGTCCCTGCAGTTTCCCACAAGTGTTTCCACACGAGCAGCGGGGCTGGAGCTGTGGACACAAAACATTCCCTGGATTTTTCCCACATGGAAAATGCGATTTTTTTTCTTCTCCCTGGACGTCTGTGGTGCCTTGGTGGAACCTCGAGGGACGTCTTGGGGTTTCAGCGCCCCAGACCTGGCTGGAATCCCACATTTTCCTCCAGGAATGACGATCTGGCCGCTCCAGGGTGCAAATTAAATCCTGCAGGATTGGGAATCCTCACTTTGGGACTTAATCCTGACCAGTTCCTACCCCAGGGATCAAACTTGGGGGTCAAACTTGGCAGTCCAGGCTCCCAAATGAACTCCCAAAACCTCCCCGAGCTCCTTTTGAAGGAGCCCCCCTTGGTTTGTGCTCCCTGATAAAATCAGGGTTGGGCTGGACTCGTTTTCTGCAGGTGGGGATGATTCACAGCTCACGTGTGGGGATCCAGGATTGGGAAAAACAAACCCTGAGCTCACCAGGAGGGCGATGAGGAAAAGGCTTTTGGGTGGATTAAGGACAAAATCAGGGATGACCCCCCTGGAACAGCAAATTTATGGGAAAAGCTGGGAGCAACCACCTGAACCTGCAGGAATAGTTACTGCCTTCTTTCCAGGAGGGGAAAAGAAAATCATGATTAAACCCCAATTTGCAGATTTTTTTTTTTTGCAGGATTGACCCCAAACCTTCTCATGGACATCTGGGGAGGAGTTTCTCCCAGGCCGCTGTTTTTAACCCCACACAAAGCCAGCGGCATCCTCGAGTTGGTGCCGAGGTTTGGTGGCACCGAGGGCTCATTCCCCTTTTCCTGCTGCTGCTCTCCGCTCTTTGCTCCCCCCGAGCTCCTCTCCCGCAGGAAACCGGGAAAGCCGCGGGGGAAAGGATCCAAAGCTGCGGCTCCGTGACCGGGGCGGGGACAGCGCGGGTGGGTGCGGAGCATCCCCGGGGCCGGGGGGAACATCAGTGCTCCGGTGTGGAGGTGTGATGTCCCTGAGAGTCCCGGGTGTGATATCCCGGTGTCCTGAGAGTCCCAGGTGTCCCTGAGAGTCCCAGGTGTGATATCCCGGTGTCCTGAGAGTCCCAGGTGTCCCTGAGAGTCCCAGGTGTGATATCCCGGTGTCCCTGAGAGTCCCAGGTGTGATATCCCAGTGTCCCTGAGAGTCCCGGGTGTGATATCCCAGTGTCCCTGAGAGTCCCGGGTGTCCCTGAGAGTCCCAGGTGTGATATCCCAGTGTCCCTGAGAGTCCCAGGTGTCCCTGAGAGTCCCAGGTGTGATATCCCGGTGTCCTGAGAGTCCCGGGTGTGATATCCCAGTGTCCCTGAGAGTCTCCAGGTGTCCCTGGGAGTCCCGGGTGTGATATCCCGGTGTCCTGAGAGTCCCACGTGTCCCTGAGAGTCCCAGGTGTGATATCCTGGTGTCCTGAGAGTCTCCAGGTGTCCCTGAGAGTCCCAGGTGTGATATCCCAGTGTCCCTGAGAGTCCCGGGTGTCCCTGAGAGTCCCAGGTGTGATATCCCGGTGTCCCTGAGAGTCCCAGGTGTCCCTGAGAGTCCCAGGTGTGAAATCCCAGTGTCCCTGAGAGTCCCAGGTGTGGTGTCCCGGTGTCCTGAGAGTCCCAGGTGTGGTGTCCCGGTGTCCTGAGAGTCCCAGGTGTCCCTGAGAATCCCAGGTGTGATATCCTGGTGTCCCTAAGAGTCCCAGGTGTCCCTGAGGGTCCCAGGTGTGATATCCCGGTGTCCTGAGAGTCCCAGGTGTGATATCCCGGTGTCCTGAGAGTCCCAGGTGTGATATCCCGGTGTCCTGAGAGTCCCAGGTGTCCCTGAGAGTCCCGGGTGTGGTGTCCCCGCCCCCGGGACGGGTCCCAGTGTCCCCGTGGGTCTCCAGGTGTGATGTCCCTGTGTCCCTGTGCTTCCCCAGGTGTGATGTCCCCCCTCAGAACAGCCCCGGGTGTCCCTGTGGATGCTCCAGGTGTGGTGTCCCCTCCCCGGGACAGGTCCCGGTGTCCCTGTGAGTCCCCAGGTGTGAAGGTGACGTCCCTGTGAGTCCCCAGGTGCGATGTCCCCTCCTCAGATCAGTCCCTGCTGTCCCCTCTCGGGGGTGACACAGGAGGGAGGGGTCGGGGGATGCTCGGGGCAATCCCGGCCCCACATTCCCGGTCCAGCTTCCATCGCAGCTCCCACCAGGAAGATTTTCCTTCACTGCTCCTCCAGGTGTTCCTTCACTGCTCCTCCAGGTGTTCCTCAAAACCTGTCAGGCTAAAAACGCACAGCGAAGCAAGGAAAATAACCACGATGGCTTCTGGAGGAGAGGTTTAGAAAGGGACCTAAAAATCAATCCCAGTTCAGTGCTCGGAGCTTTGGGTGCCGCCCCACCCAGAAAAGTCGGGGGCAACAACGACAAAGAAATCATTTATTATATTAATTTAAAAATCATCCCGCTCTTCAATGAATCAGAGCAGCGTGAAGAGTTTGAGCATTTTGGGATCGCTGCACCCCGCGATTATCCGGAGCAATCCCCTCCCCTGGGCACACCTGGCCAGCCTGTCCGGGCCCATCGCTGAATATTTCACCTCTCGACTCAGCTCAGATGCAAATGTTTTGTTGCTAAGGAAGCAGAGAGCGTCTCCACGGAAATTGCGGCGTGTCCCGACCGCGGATGCTCCGCTCAGCATCTTTGATCTCCTCCTGGGCCTCTCGGGGCGGCTCCCGGCTTTGTTTGGGAAATATTTCCAGCTCCCCAGGGAGGAGGAGAGCCCCGGCCGGGCTGTGCTGAGCTCAATCCCCACCCCAAATTTTGAATGAATCCCAAATTTTCGGCTGCTGGGCTCGTGCAGCCCCCGCTGCCCGTGCGGAGCATCCTCTGTCCTCTCCCCGGGTGTGTTTGGTGCTGTGACACCCGGAAAGCCCCAGATGAGGGGAAATGAGGATTTTGTGAGCGCAGGAATAAACTCCGCAGGGTTTCGGGAGCAGCTCCTCTCTGCCCTGAGCGGGCGGGACAGGCAGGAGACACAAAAATCCTTTTGGGGATACAGAACAAAACCTGCCGGGAGGAGAAGCCGCCGCTCCCTGGAGCTCATCCCTGCCCAGCATCGCCGCTTTCTGCTCCCGGCACCATCCCCGGGCTCCCCCGGGACCCTCCCGGGCCTTTCCCGGGACCTTGGGATGCTCCGGGTGTTTCTTTGGGGCTGGCTCAGCCCAGGAGGGACCGGGACCGCTCCTGTTCCCCCTTCCCAACAAAAACCCCGGAGCTGCTGGCAAAGGTCGCGGCCCTGGTGATGCTCGAGCCCTTCACAGGGGGAAAAAACAGGAGTTTGGGGTGGATTGTTAAAGAAAAAAGAGGTTGGTATATTTTCTATATAGAATTTAAAAGTTTAATAGACAATTAGGAGATAAAAGTAAATATACAGATCCGGCCGGGTGTCTCTGTGTTCATCTCACTAACAAAGGATTGTCCCTTAAAAACAGAACCCTGCTACATATCCATGAATTCTCTATAAATTATTTTATTTTATTTTATTTTTTCTTATTTTATTTTATTTTATTATTTTATTTTATTATTTTATTTTATTTTATTTTATTTTATTTTATTTTATTTTATTTTTTCTTATTTTTTCTTATTTTATTTTATTTTTTCTTATTTTTTCTTATTTTATTTTTTCTTACTTTTTCTTGTTTTTTCTTATTTTATTTTATTTTATTTTATTTATTCTTATTTTATTTTATTTATTCTTATTTTATTTTATTTTTTCTTATTTTATTTTATTTATTCTTATTCTTATTTTATTTTATTTTACATTATATTATGTTGCATTATAAATACAAATAAGAGTATAAATATATAAACACAAACACAAACATAAATATTTATATATTTATATAAATATAAATAAACATATAAATATAAATATAAACAATAAATATAAATAATAAATATAAATATAAATAAACATATAAATATAAATTATAAAATATAAATATAAATATAAATATAAATATAAATATAAATATAAATGTAAATATAAATATAAATATAAATATAAATATAAATATAAGTATAAACACAACCTGGCAAGCCCCATGGTTTTATTTCAAAACTCATATTTGGGTAAACACTTTTCCTGCACCATCCTGGGAGATTTCCCCGTGTTTCCCTTGCATCATTCCGTGCCCAGCAGAGCAATCACATCATTCAATTAAAAATTATCCTTTGATTGCCCCGAGGGCTGGGAGCAGCACTTGGGAAACGCTCATTTAATAACTGAATTAATCTGCAATCAGCGTTCTTTAGCACTTAGGCAGGGCTCTTCTCCGGGAGAGCAAAACCCAAGCTTTAGAATTTATCCTGTTTAATAGAAAATTGGGAGATAGAAATAAAACAAAATGTACAAACAGGCCCGCAGCATTCAGCCAAGAGAACACCTTAATAACAAAAAATAGTTCTTCAAAATAGAAATTTATCACATATTCATAAATTCTCATACACAATTCAAACATTCCTCTTAAGTTTTAGATGTTTTTTTGTTTAGTTTCGACTCCCCCCTCCCCAACAGATCAATCTTGGCCCCGTTGATTCTCACGCTCTCTGATATAAAATAAATTCTTTATTTAAATTTATCTCTGATAAATTCCCGTCACCGCTGTCTTCATCTGGATAAAATCATCCAAGAATTTAGGGGGGTTTCTGGCTATCTTTTCATTCTCTGGGTTATATGAACAAAAATAATTTCTATTTTAATACCATGCTACAACCTAACATATAAATCTATATAAATATATCTATATATTATAGCACTATTTCTAAGTTTTATCAATAACAGAAATAGAAGGAACCATTTTAATACAGCAAAGATTTCCAACATTGTACGCACAGCATTCATTTTAATATTTGCGAAAAGCCGATAATGTAAATTAAATGTAAATATGTGTTTATAACAGCGGGCTTGGTGATTCCGTGCTGTCCGCAGCTCCTTCACCGCGCCTTTGTTCATTAATGCGGGGATTCCTGTGGGCTCTGCAGCGCCTTCGGACCCCTCGGCTCCCCAGAAATCCTCCAAAGTCCTCCAAAATCACCCAAAATCACCCAAAATCACCCAAAATCCCCCCAAAACACCGAGCGCGCGCTGGGGACACGTGGAGGGAGCGGCCGCGGCTGCGGCGCCGAGGGGCGGGGCCATGCAAATGAAGGGCGTGGTCGCCCATGCCGAACAAGGTAATGTGGGCGTGGTTATGCAAATGAGGCGCCCGTTCGGGGCAAGGGGCGTGGTTATGGTATGAACGCGTGTGCATGGGGAGGGGGCGTGGTTATGGAAATGAGCGCACGCGTATGGAATAAGGGGCGTGGCTTGCCGTGTGGGCCTCGGCGCGCCCGCCCAGAGCCCTCGGAGTCCGGAGAGCGCGGCGGCGGCCGCAGAGACGGAACCGGCACCGGCACCGGCAGCTCCTCCATCACCGCCGGGCCCTCCGCCACCGCCGGGCCCTCCACCACCGCCCCCTCCGCCATGAACTCGCTGCTCTTCGGGGAGATGGCCCGCGCCTTCTCCCCCGCCGCCGCCGCCGCCGCCGCCGCCTCCTCCTGCCCGCTGGGCCCCGGCGGGGGCGGCCCCGCGGCGCCCGGGGGGGGCCCTCCGGTGACGGCGGCGCTGCGGAACGACCTGGGCTCCAACATCCATCTGCTGAAGGGGCTGAACGTGCGGTTCCGCTGCTTCCTGGCCAAGGTGCACGAGCTGGAGCGGCGGAACCGGCTGCTGGAGAAGCAGCTGGCGGCCCAGCAGAGCGAGCGCGACCGGCGGCTGCGCTACAAAACCTTCTCCCGGGACCAGGCGGTGCAGACGGACGGCGGGACCCCGGCGCTGGTTCCTCCTCCGGGCCCCGGGCACGGGGCTCTGCCCTCGCCGCCGCACTACGGCCGCTTGCCCGGTACCATCTGGAGCTACACCCAGGTGCGGCGCACCGGAGGCGGCGGCCTGGAGACCGTGCAGGGCCCCGGCGTGTCCTGGGTGCACCCGGACGGAGTCGGGGTGCAGATAGACACCATCACCCCCGAGATCCGCGCCCTCTACAACGTGCTGGCCAAAGTCAAGCGGGAGCGAGACGAGTACAAGAGGAAGTGAGTGATGGGGGATGCGGGCGATCCGCGCTGCACTGCGGGGAAACGGGGCCAGCCCTCCCCGGGAGCGCTCGGGGACAGCGCGGAGGACGCGGGCACCGCGCTCCCCCTCCCCGGGGGTCCTGGGGGGTTTTTATTCGTGCCTAAAGGGGAGTTGGACCTCGTCTTGGTACCCAGGAAACTGTGGGGTCCTTCCCTGGGGGAGGGGATGGAGAGCCTGGATCCAGTGTCAGCTTAAAATATAAAAAAAATTATATATATGTGTATATATCTATCTATATCTATCTATCTATCAATCTATCTATATCTATCTATCTATCTATCTATCTCTATATTTATCTATATATATCTATATATATCTATATATATCTATATATATATCTATATATATGTATATATGTGTATATATATATATATATACATGTGTGCATATATATATATAGACACACACACATATATATATATATTTTTTTTTAGAAGGGAAAAAATCCGTTATTAGTATTGCATAGTTGCTCCTAAATTTAGCTCGCCTTCATTTTTTTTCACATATATATATTTTTTTATTTTTTTTTGTGGTCTGATTACTCCAGTAGTCGGTTTGTGTGCGTGCCAGCTCCACGAAATTAGCTCAGCGCTGCAATATTTGGGTTGCAAATACTGCAGGGCAGCGTTTGCGCTCCGAGATGTTGCTCGGAATTAGGCAAAACAAAAGCCTTTTGTAAAGCTCGCTGGTCTGGAGGTCTCCCCTGGCCTGTGGCAAGCCCTGGGCTTGGGATGGTGATGGATGGCGTTCCCTTGGATTGCTGCTTGGCTGAGATGGAGGCCAGAAGGGGGAAAAAAAAAAGTAGTTTGGCTTCTGCAGGGAGATTCGTGCATTGTGTGAGGAGCTGCTGTCCTTCGTGGGCTCTCTCGGCCGGAGTTTGGGCGTGTTTAGCTTTAAAATGATTAAAATTCAGGGTTTTGTCGTGCAGAAGGCACCGAATCCGCGCTGGTTTTGCGCATTTCCCGGCTCTGGGGAGCGCGGATCCCTCCAGCCCAGCTTTGCAGACTGCGGTGAGCTCTGCTCAACCTCCCCCGCTGGAACCAGAGACATTTTCTGGGCAGCTTTGGCTGTTCCAGAGAGGAGCTGTGGCCTTTTCCTCACCCACTGCAGCTCCTGGGGCTCCGCTGCGCTGCTCTCGTGGCTGGAGATGCTGGAAAGAAGGAGTTGGGCTCTGTTTTCCAGGCTGGAGCTGTGGTGGCACGGGCTGGGTTTGGTTTGTGTGGCTGAGGAAAGGGAGGAGCGGAGGAAGTGCTGCTGCTTTGAGAAAGGGGGATCCCACACTGGCTGGGCTGTTTTGTACCACAAAACTCGAGGCTGTTTCTCCTTTTCCATGGATACTTGATTTATTCCCTCTTCTGATGGAAGAGACCTGTGGGCCTTCAGGTTCAACCTTTCTGCTGATACAAAGTTGATTTTTCTGCTTTAAAAAAAAAAAATCTGCTTTTTTTTTAATTTTTTTTTTATTTTTCTCCCTCTCAAGGGTTGCATAAACCAGATAAATCCAGCAGAGCAAAGGGGAACCTCAGATCTTATTCTTGCCCTTGAAAGAGCTTTTCCTTGTGTGGGGGAAAAATAAATAAAATAAATGAACATCAACCCATGCCAGCTTGGTGATGTTGTACCTTCAGCGTGGGATTTTTACTCTGGAGCTGGAATTGCTCCCAGCTCCGTGACCTTCAGTCCCACATGGACAGCACCCACTCGTTTTGGGGTTTGAGCTGCTTTGGGTGAGCTCAGAGAGGAGATTTTGCTGTTTGAATTTTCCTGCTGGGGTTTAATGCCCTGAGCTCTGGGGGATGCAGGGTTTGGGATGGGGTTTGTTCTCCCTGGAACCTCTCTGGGGTTCCCTTATCCAGATTTATTTAGGGAGCTCAGCTCCAGGTGGAGCAGGAGCCTTGTGCCTGGCACAAACCCAGCTGAGCCACCAGGAAAAGAAGGAAAAGAAGTATAAAATAAAGGAGGAAATGAAAAGAAATGTAAAATAAAGAAGGAAATGAAAAGAAATCTAAAATAAAGAAGGAAATGAAAAGAAATGTAAAATAAAGAAGGAAATGAAAAGAAATCTAAAATAAAGAAGGAAATGAAAAGAAATGTAAAATAAAGGAAATGAAAAGAAATCTAAAATAAAGAAGGAAATGAAAACAAATATAAAATAAAGAAGGAAATGAAAACAAATATAAAATAAAGAAGGAAATGAAAAGAAATCTAAAATAAAAAGAAAAGAATCTTTTATTGCTCAGAGCCAGCAGAGCCTTTGTGGAGCAGCCAGGCCTTGTAACCTCACCCAGGAACCACCAAGGATCCTTAAGGAAATAATGATAATTCCATTTATTTCCTGGGCCAGGAGAGGCTTTTCCCCCTTTTCAGGGTGGCCAAGGAGGTTGTGGCTGTGAGATGTTTGTGCTCTGAGTGTTTGGATGTGGATGAACAGGACACCAGGGCAGTGCTGATATTTCTGCTGCTGTTAAACTCACTCGTGTCCCACCTGGGAATTGGAAAATGCAGGGGGGGAAATAATTCCTTTTGTTTCCTTTCTTTAAGAGGAAAAGTTGCCTTGCTGCTGTAAAATAACAGCGGGAGATCATCCAGGATGTTCCTTCCAATGGAATTCCGCCTGTGCAATTCCTGGGATTAGGAATGGCTTCATTTGGGGGAAATATATTTAATTTCTTTCTTCCATTCCCTAAAATAATTTTCCTCAGACAACAAACTGGAGCTCTGAGAGGGCACACAAATCATATTTTACCCCTCCTTTTGTTTGTGTCTCAAGCAAAATGAGGAGCCCAGCACATATTTCAGTCCAAAACTGCTTTTGCTTTTTCCTCCAGGTGATGTTTTACCCAAATGATGGATAAATTTGCATCTTTTCTACTTTTTGTGTTGTCTTAATCTCATATTTATATATATTTTTTTTTAGCAAGGATCATGATTTTACACGAGTTTATGACTTCATGAGGGAGTTAACAACTGGAGGAGTTTTAGAGGAAAAATAAAGTTAAATAAATTTTTAATTTTTTCCAGCTATGGAAAATTAATTTAGCAGAGCTTTTGGCCAAAGATCCGACTCCAAATCAGATCATTTATTATTTATCAGATATTTTGTTATTTTTACCTATTTCTACCCTTTTAGCAGGAAAAACCAAAATAGTCTCTCTGCAAAATTGCATTTTTTCAGTCAACTCAATAAAAAAAACAAAATACCTTCAGGGACAGTTAATTGAAAATGGAGCAGAGTGACATTTTAAAAATTAAAACGCTCTGGTGAAGGGATATTTTTTTTTCCTAGACAGAATAATGCTACTATAAATAATAAAGTAATAATTAATAAATAATTAGTAAATAATAACTAGTAAAATAATAATGATAATGATGATAATGATAATAATAGTAAAAATAATAGTAATAATAATAATAGTAATAATAGTAATAGTAATGATAATGATAATATTAATAATAATGATAATGATAATAATAAAAATAATAGTAATAATAATAATAGTAATAATAGTAATAGTAATGATAATGATAATGATAATATTAATAATAATGATAATAATAATGATAATAATGATGATAATGATAATGATAATGATAATGATAATAATAATAATAATAATAATAATAATAATAATAATAATAATAATAATAATAATAATTTACTGGTGAGGTTCTGTCCTGTTTGTCACAGCCCCGGTGCCAGGGGGGTCACAGGAGCCGGGGGTTGTCCGGGATGTGTCCCCAGCCCAGATTGAGGTGTCACCTTCCCAGAGAGCCTGCGGGAGCTGGCACGTCCCTGAGCGCTGGGACAGCGGGGACACCGGGACAGGGACAGCGGGACAGGGACAGTGGTGACAGTGACAATGGTGCTGTGACAGTGGTGACAGTGGGACAGTGACAGTGGTGGCAGTAGTGGTGACAGTGGTGCTGTGACTGACAGTGGTGCTGTGACAGTGGTGATGGTGACGGTGGCAGTGGTGCTGTGACTGTGACTGTGGCAGCACAGGTGTGACAGTGACAGCAGTGACAATGACAGTGACAGTGGTGTGTGGCAGTGACAGTGACAGCAGTGACAATGAAGTGACAGTGGTGTGTGGCAGTGACAGTGATAGCAGTGACAATGACAGTGACAGTGGCGGCACAGCAGTGCCAGCACAGCTGTACCAGTGCCAGCAGTGACAGCAGTGACAGCAGTGCCAGTGGCAGCACAGCAGTGACAGTGCCAGCAGTGCCAGCACAGCAGTGACAGTGCCAGCAGTGCCAGTGCCGGCACAGCAGTGACAGTGACAGCAGTGACAATGACAGTGCCAGCACAGCAGTGACAGTGACAGCAGTGACAGTGCCAGTGCCAGCACAGCAGTGCCAGCACAGCAGTGACAGCACAGCAGTGACAATGACAGTGCCAGCAGTGCCAGTGCCAGCACAGCAGTGACAGCACTGACAATGACAGTGCCAGCACAGCAGTGCCAGCACAGCTGTGACAGTGCCAGTGCCAGCACAGCAGTGACAGTAGTGACAATGACAGTGCCAGCACAGCAGTGCCAGCACAGCTGTGACAGTGCCAGTGACAGCACAGCAGTGACAGCAGTGACAATGACAGTGCCAGCAGTGCCGGCACAGCAGTGACAGTGCCAGCAGTGACAATGACAGTAACAGTGACAGCACAGCTGTGACAGCACAGCAGTGACAGTGACAATACCAGTGCCAGCAGTGACAGTGCCAGCAGTGACAGTGACAATACCAGTGACAGCATTGACAGTGACAGCAGTGACAGTGCCAGTGCCAGCAGTGCCAGCAGTGCCAGTGCCAGCAGTGCCAGCACAGCAGTGCCAGTGCCAGCAGTGACAGTGACAGTGCCAGCAGTGACAGTGACAATGCCAGTGCCAGCAGTGCCAGCAGTGACAGTGACAGTGACAGTGCCAGCATTGACAGTGCCAGCAGTGACAGTGACAGTGCCAGCAGTGCCAGCAGTGCCAGTGCCAGCAGTGCCAGCACAGCAGTGCCAGTGCCAGCAGTGACAGTGACAGTGCCAGCAGTGACAGTGACAATGCCAGTGCCAGCAGTGCCAGCAGTGCCAGTGACAGTGACAGTGACAGCAGTGACAGTGCCAGCAGTGACAGTGACAGTGCCAGCAGTGACATTGACAATGCCAGTGCCAGCAGTGCCAGCAGTGCCAGTGCCAGCAGTGCCAGTGCCAATCCCAGTGCCATGTGTCCATCCCAGGCCGCGCTGTCACTGTCACCCCCCAAGCCGTGCCCTCAATCCCGGGCTGGCTTTATCCACCCCCATTCCCTGCTCCAGATGTTCGCAGCCCTCCAGATGTTCCCGCTGCTGCCCCTCCAGCTGTGCTGCTCAGAACGGTTTCACCCCAGCACGGATTTCACCGGCAGCATTCATAAACCCCCCTTGGAAAAGAGATTATCTCAAATTATCTCAAATCTGCTGCAGCTGCCAAGGACAAAGATTATCATTGTCAAAGCGTCAAAACTCGCCGGAGCTCGGCTTGATTTTTTATTTAGAGAGGGGAACTTAATAAAAATGTGCTTAAGATAAACCCTGGAGGAATGTCTGAGAAGTTTTAAGGCTAAAATATCAACGGTAACGAGATGCAAATGTTCTGCGTAGACCCAATCAAAAACAAATCATTTTTTCATCCCCCCCTGGAGGGACGTCCCTGCCTCCGTTGGTCACGGGGCTGGCAGGAACGATCTCTGTGAATTTCACTTCTTGAATTCTGCTATTCCTGCTTTGCTTTTTTTGCTGTTTTATACTGGGATAATAATTTTTATTTTATTATTATTTTTTTATTATTATTTTATTATTATTTTATTATTATTTTTATTATTATTTTATTATTTTTTATTATTTTGTATTATTTTATTATTATTTTATTATTATTTTTTATTATTTTATTATTATTTTAATCATTTTTATTATTTTATTATTATTTTATTAATATTTTATTATTTTATTATTATTTTTAATTATTTTATTATTATTTTATTAATATTATATTATTATTTTATTATATTTTATTAATTTTTTATTATTTTTATTATTATTTTATTATTATTTTATTATTATTTTGTTATTATTTTTATTTTTTTTAATATTTTTTATTATTTTATTATTATTTTATTATTTTATTTTTATTATTTTATTATTTTTTATTATTTTATTATTATTTTATTATTATTTTTATTATTATTTTATTTTTATTTTATTATTATTTTATTATTATTTTATTATTCTGGAATTGCTGGGTGGAAAGTGAGGCAGCAGAAGAGTAATAATTCCATAAATAATTCCATAAATAATAATTCCATAAATAATTCCATAAATAATAATGCCATAAATAATTCCATAAATAATAATTCAATAAATAATTCCATAAATAATTCCATAAATAATTCAATAAATAATTCAATAAACAATTCAATAAATAATTCCATAAATAATTCAATAAATAATAACTCCATAAACAATTCAATAAATAATTCCATAAATAATTCAATAAATAATAACTCCATAAACAATTCCATAAATAATTCAATAAATAATTCCATAAATAATTCCATAAATAATAATTCCATAAATAATTCCATAAATAATTCAATAAATAATTCCATAAATAATTCCATAAATAATTCCATAAACAATTCCATAAATGATTCCATAAATAATTAATTCCATAAATAATTCCATAAATAATTCCATTTTTCCTTCTAAAATGCTGCTGCAGAGACACATTTAGGGTACACACTTATCTGGAGCACTCTGACAAATCTCAGGTTTATATATTTAATTTAATTAATGTAATTAATTTATTATTATTAATATTATTATTATATAGATATATGGAAAATATAACGTATTATATATTATAGATTTTATATATATATTATTAAATCTATAATATATATTATAGATTTTATTTATCTATTATTAAATCTATAATATATATTATAGATTTTATATATCTATTATTAAATATATAATATATGATAGATTTTATATATTTAGTATTATTAAATATATATAATGTACTAGATTTTATATGTTTATTTATATATTATATGTTATATCATATATGTTATATACCATAACATATAATAATATATTATATTATCTATAATATTATATTTATTATATATGTTTATATAAATTTATTTTATTTCATTTCATCTTTTATTTAATCTTTTATTTTATTTCATTTATTTTATTTTATTTTATTTTATTTTATTTTATTTTTTATTTTATTTTATTTTATTTTATTTTGTATTTTATTTAATTTTATTTCATTTCAATTATTTTATTTTATTTTATTTTATTTTATTTTATTTTGTATTTTATTTTATTTTATTTCATTTCATTTTATTTCATTTTATTTTATTTTATTTCATTTCATTTCATTTCATTTTATTTTATTTCATTTTTTTCCCTCACAACACAGCTGGAAATTGGGATTTCTGGGTTGTAGGGATGCAGGAGAAAGTTTGGGAGGAGGGGAAGGTGTTTCCCTTCAATCCCACTTTCTGTGCTTGGAATATTTAATAAAATAATATTTATAGGTGATCACCAATTATTAACTCCCTCACTGAAGTCATAATCTCGTGTAAAATCATGATCCTTGCTAAAAAAAAATCAAAATATGAGATTAAGGCAACACAATAAATAGAAAAGATGCAAATTTATCCCTCATTTGGGTAAAATATCATCAGCTGGAGGAAAAAGCAAAAGGAGAAGCTTCCAGCTTGGGATATTCTGATTCTAAATATCAATCTTGGTGATTCAAACCTACATTTTTAATTTATTTTTATTTTAATTGTATGAGAAGAGATTTCTTCCAGGTTTTTTTTTTTTTTTGTGATTTTTAAAGTTTAACGATGTTTGTGTTCAGAGCAACTGCAACTCCTCCTTCAATATAAAAATATTATATTCAATATAAAAATATTATATTCAATATAAAAATATTATATTCAATATGAAAATATTATATTCAATATAAAAATATTATATTCAATATAAAAATTCTTCCTATAAAAAACCCCCTCATTCCAGGGGCCCTGAAGGGATCAGTGAGAAGTGACAATAAAAAAGCAATAAATGAATAAAAAGGCACCAGACTGATCCGGGAAAAGGGGAAAAGTTGGAATTCCAGGGTTGGAATGACCAAGATCCAATTCCAGGGATCCAGGAGTGCTGAGATTTCTAACCCTGAACCTCTCACCTCTGGAGGGAAGGAATTTTCCTCCACTTCACCATAAATTTAGGAATAAAGGGACAAAAATAAGATTATTGCAGTGGGGGAATAACCTGGGCACGGCGAGAGCTTCTCCAATTCCAAATAAAATTTGTTAAATTTGGTAAAGTTGTTAAAATGCCTTAATTTGGGTCAATTCTCCCAGGGAACGAGAGGAGAAGAGCTGATGTGGCACCGGGAGAGGTTTGGATTGGAGAGAGGGAAAATTCCATCATGGAAGGGAAATTTGGATGGAGAGAAAGTTTGGATGGAGGGAAAGTTTGGATGGAGGGAAAATTTGGATGGAGGGAAAAATTGGATGGAGAGAAAATTTGGAGGGAAAATTTGGATGGAGGGAAAGTTTGGATGGAAGGAAAAATTGGAAGGAAGGAGAATTTGGATGGAGGGAAAATTTGGATGGAGGGAAAATTTGGAAGGAAGGAAAATTTGGATGGAGGGAAAATTTGGATGGAGGGAAAATTTGGATGGAGGGAAAATTTGGATGGAGGGAAAGTTTGGATGGAGGGAAAATTTGGATGGAGAGAAAGTTTGGATGGAGAGAAAGTTTGGAAGGAAGGAAAAATTGGAAGGAAGGAAAATTTGGATGGAGAGAAAATTTCCTCATGGAAGGAAAATTTGGATGGAAGGAAAAATTGGAAGGAAGGAAAAAGGAAAAATTGGAAGGAAGGAAAATTTGGATGGAGGGAAAATTTGGATGGAGGGAAAATTTGGATGGATTCCATCAGGAATTTCTGGAGGAGAATGGAGCTCTGTGTCCATTAATGTCCATTAATTAATTAACGTGTCCTGCTCGTTAGGGAGCCAGAGGCCCAAATCCCAGCCCAGAAACCTCAGAGCTCTTTGTTCCTGCAGCCAAAACTCTTCTCCATGTGATTCCTCTGCTTCCCTGTGTCCCAATTCCCCAAAACCTGGCTGATTTGGATCCTTTCCCAACGGGAGTTTGGGACTCACCCAGCCTTTGTGGCCATCCACACCTTCAGGTGTGGCTTTTTTTGGTGTTTTCTGCCTGGAAAACAGCGAAATTTTTATTTATAAAAATAAAAAGGGAGGGTTCAAATCACAGTTTTGTTGTCTCAGGAGGCAAAAATGGGTTTATTTTGGTGTTTTCAGCCATTTTTATGAGGTGTTACAAGGAACAACACCTGTCTCATCCCAATGATGGGACAAGAGGAAAAACAGAGAACATCTGTGTGATTGCTTTGAGAATTAAATTTGAGAATTAAAATCTTATTTACACAGCAGTCCTTGAGAGAGAAAAGCTTCCCAAAAGAGTTTTCCTTGGAAAAGAGAGCCTGGAAAATCCCATCCACAGCGGGGTTCAGTGCTGGTGTTGGCAGCAGGTGATGGAAGTGTCCCTGGGAGGAATCATCATTCCCTGGGAGAAATCATTCCCTGGGAGAAATCATTCCCTGGGAGAAATCATCATTCCCTGGGAGGAATCATCATTCCCTGGGAGGAATCATTCCCTGGGAGGAATCATCATTCCCTGGGAGAAATCATTCCCTGGGAGGAATCAATCCCTCATTCCCTGGGAGGAATCATTCCCTGGCACAGGTCCCATTGATGGGACAAGAGGAAAAACATTCTGAGAGCATCCCTGTGATTGTTTTGAGAATTAAAATCTTATTTATACAACAGTCCTTGAGAGAGAAAAGCTTCCCAAAAGAGTTTTCCTTGGAAAAGAGAGCCTGGAAAATCCCATCCACAGCGGGGTTCAGTGCTGGTGTTGGCAGCAGGTGATGGAAGTGTCCCTGGGAGGAATCATCATTCCCTGGGAGAAATCATTCCCTGGGAGAAATCATTCCCTGGGAGAAATCATTCCCTGGGAGAAATCATCATTCCCTGGGAGAAATCATCATTCCCTGGGAGGAATCATCATTCCCTGGGAGAAATCATTCCCTGGGAGGAATCATCATTCCCTGGGAGGAATCATCATTCCCTGGGAGGAATCATTCCCTGGGAGAAATCATTCCCTGGGAGAAATCATCATTCCCTGGGAGGAATCATTCCCTGGGAGGAATCAATCCCTCATTCCCTGGGAGGAATCATTCCCTGGCACAGGTCCCATTGATGGGACAAGAGGAAAAACATTCTGAGAGCATCCCTGTGATTGTTTTGAGAATTAAAATCTTATTTACACAACAGTCCTTGAGAGAGAAAAGCTTCCCAAAAGAGTTTTCCTTGGAAAAGAGAGCCTGGAAAATCCCATCCACAGCGGGGTTCAGTGCTGGTGTTGGCAGCAGGTGATGGAAGTGTCCCTGAGCCATCCCAGCATTTATTTCCTTCCTTCCTTCCTTCCTTTCTTCCAGGCTGCTGTGTCCCTGGGAGCAATCCCTGAAAGCTGAGTCAATCCCAGCTGGGATGGATTTCCAGATGTGGGAATCAGCTCAGCTCCCAGACCTCGGTGCAATCCCATCCATCTCCATCCCATTTCCCTCTCCAGCAGCCTGAAATTGGAACTTTTCTCTAAAAAAAATCTGTTTCTGCTGCATCTCTTCCCTATTTTCCTTTTTATTCTTGGATTTCCTTTTTATTCTTGGATTCCTCCTTTGGACTGAATTCTTTTGGGATCCTCCCTGGTGGGGAGCCCTGCTTATCTCAGTTCTTGTGATTGGAAGAAAACTCCCCAGCTCGTTAGAATTTTGTTTCTTAAAAGGTTTCTTAAGGTTTATTAGGTTTATTTTGTTTATTAAAAAAAGGTCATCACAAAACTTGACAGGTTTCTCTAGGCTACACAAGTTTAATCTTTGCAATCTGGTACATTTCTTTCTTCTTGGCCTTGTGGCTCACTTCATGTCTGATGCACAGAATGGCCCCAAAATATGCAGTTCTTTTATCTTTATACCTATTTTTACCCAATTAACAATAGAAATGTATATTATTTTTCTTAATGACCCATCTCCTCTGTGATGCTCTGTGACATTTTCTATCCAATCATTTATTACCACCCAAAAACCTCTTGGAGAAGAACATGAAGAAGAAAGAAGAAGGGACAAGAGACAACATTTTAAATCCTTCATCTTGTCTCCTGTTCTCTAAATTAACTTTTTCACCCAGTGATTTAAAAAAACTTTCTAATCTACACACACTTTTAGCTTTTTCTATCTCACTTTAACATTTGTTCTCATGTATCACCATGAAAACACGCTCATGAATTTAATATTCTATGAAATTCAGTGTTTTTCTGGATCTTATAGCTAAGCATCAGAAACAAGGGCACACACTGTGTATCCCAGACTCAAATAACTCATATATTATTTTTCTTAATGACCCAATGACCCATCTCCTCTGTGCTGCACTGTGGAATTTTCTATCCAATCATTTATTACTACCCAAAAACCTTTAGGAGAAGAACATGAAGAAGAAAGGACAAGAGACAACATTCTAAATCCTTTATCTTGTCTGCTGTTCTCTAAATTAACTTTTTCACCCAGTGATTTAAGAAACTTTCTAATCTACACACACTTTTCCTATCTAACTTTAACATTTGTTCTCATGTATCACCGTGAAAACATTCTCGTGAATTTCATATTCTGTGAAATGTAATATTCTATGAAATTCAGTGTTTTTCTGGATCTTATAGCTAAGCATCAGAAACAAGGGCACACACTGTGTATCCCAGACTCCAAGAGAAATCACGAGGCTCTGGTGAGAATATTCCTCACCCTACATGGGAAAGCTTTCCTGCCTTGCTGGACAATTCCTCGGGGCTGGGATGGAGGAATCTTGCCCAGAGTCATGTGCAGCAGCTGAGATAATGCACTATTTTCACTTGGCAGCTCCAGGAGGGTTTGCACGAGGTGTTTATAGGGAAGAGAAAGGAAAAACATGCCACAGGAGTTTGCCCGGAGTTTCCGACAGCTCAGAGATGTGTCAGAGATTTTTATAAAGATAATATTTATATTATCATAGAAATAAGAGTATAAAACATTTATTTTTAATATATATATATTTATATTTATTTATAGAATATATTTGTATTATACTTTACTTATATTTGTATAAGCATGCATATAAAATATTTCTATCCAATATTTCTATCCAATATTTCTATCAAATATTTCTATCAAATATTTCTATCAAATATTTCTATTATTTTTAATTTTTTTTATACTCATATTTCAGATTTTTCAGATCCTGTACTGCTCTAGTGTAGAACTCTAAAACACCACAGCGTGTCAGAACCTGCTGTTCTCCCATTTAGTTATTTATGATCTATTTATTATTATTTATTAATATGATATGATATAATATAATATAATATAATATAATATAATATAATATAATATAATATAATATAATATAATATAATATAATATAATATAATATAATATATAATACAATACAATACAATATAATATAATATAATACAATACAATACAATATAATATAATGTAATATAATATAATATAATATAATATAATATAATATAATATAATATAACATAACATAATATAATATATAATATAATATAATACAATACAATACAATACAATATAATATAATATAATATAATATAATATAATATAATACAATACAATATAATATAATACAATACAATACAATACAATATAATGTAATATAATATAATATAATATAATATAATATAATATAATATAATATAATATAATATAATATAATATAATATAATATAATATAATGTAATGTAATATAATATAATATATATAATAATATAATATATATAATAATATAATATAATATAATAATATATATTATTATTATTATTATTATTACTATTACTATTACTATTACTATTACTATTATTATTATTATATTTCTTTTATTTATCTCAGACAAAACTCAACAACACCTGACAGTCTCAAGCCCAGAAAAATATCAACAAAATGAACTGGGGGAGGGAGAGCAAACTTTAATAAATGACTTAATTACCTGAAGCTGTAATTGGGGGATTACAGCTCTTATGGCTTTAAATCCCTCTTGGAACTCCTGGTCTGAGCTGTCAGAACTTTGGCAAAGTCTGTGAGAGGCAGCAGTAGGAGGTGAGAAATTCCAAAGGAAATGTCCTGAGCAGCATAAAAACACAAATGTGTTTTTAAAAGGGTGATGGGGTTTGTTAGAGCACGCTCTTGTGTCACCTCCTCACAGCGGCTGCCAGGAATTTATTCTGGTTTGTTACAGCTCCTTCTTGAATTAGGATTTCAGGTCTGGTTTACTGGGGGTTTTATTTCTCTTCTTTTTTTTGTCCTGCCCACCCGAGATCTCTCCTACTGATGTTTTTTTAATCAGTTCTGGAATTCTGCTGCGAGCTGGGCATTAAAAAATAAACCAAAACTCAGAAAAAAGGAGTGAGAATTCAGTTAAAGAAGAAGGAAAGGCCAGAGAGGGGGAAATACAGGTAAATGTGGAAAATAGGGGTTCTTCTCATGCTCTTTAAAGAGTTGAGGGAGAGCCTTGAAAATCAACTCAAGTCCTGCATTCTGATTTTATTTGGAAGCTCTTGGGGTGCTCGGCCCTTCCAAAGCCTCCTGCTGCTGGCCCTGCCCTTCAGGACCTGTGGGATTTATTATTATTATTATTATTATTATTATTATTATTATTATTATTATTATTATTATTATTATTATTATTATTATTAATATATTTGTCTTTGTCTTTATCTTTATCTTTATATTTATATTTATATATTAATTATTATTATTATATATTTATATTTATTTTTATATTTATTTTTATTTTTATTTTAATTTCTATTTATTTATTATTTATTATTTTTATTTTCTATTCATATTTATTTTTATTTTTATTTTTATTTTTATTTTTATTTTTATTTTTATTTTTATTTTCATTTCTATTTATTTATTATTTATTATTTATTTTTTATTTTTTCTATTTATATTTATTTTGAATTTTATTTTTATTTTTATTTTTTATTTTTATTTTTATTCTCATTTTTTCATTTATTTATTATTTATTTATTTATTATTATTATTGTATTTGAGGTGAAATTTCACATTCTCAAGGCGAGGATGCTGCACATTTCCCCTTCCCCACTGCTGTGTTTGTCCAGTGATGTTTTTTCTGATTGTGGATTTGTTTCTCCTCGTTCCCTTGGCTGCTTTTCCACGATTTCCCAGCGATTCCCTCTCCCCCAGTTCCAGCCCTGCAGACCTTTGCCCTGGCTGCTGTTTCCCACAGGGATCTTTTGTTGGGAACAAATCTGAATTCCTGGCTGGGAATGTGAAACAGAACTGGAGAAATCTCCCCTTCCCTTGGGGGGCTGCTCTGCCTCCCCAAAATCTGCATTTCACCATCACTGCAGAATTCATTCATTCCTCACTGCAGAATTCATTCATTCCTCACTGCAGAATTCATTCCTCACTGCAGAATTCATTCATTCCCCACTGCAGAATTCATTCATTCCCCACTGCAGAATTCATTCATTCCCCACTGCAGAATTCATTCATTCCCCACTGCAGAATTCATTCATTCCTCACTGCAGAATTCATTCCCCACTGCAGAATTCATTCCTCACTGCAGAATTCATTCATTCCCCACTGCAGAATTCATTCATTCCTCACTGCAGAATTCATTCATTCCTCACTGCAGAATTCATTCATTCCTCACTGCAGAATTCATTCATTCCCCACTGCAGAATTCATTCCTCACTGCAGAATTCATTCATTCCCCACTGCAGAATTCATTCATTCCCCACTGCAGAATTCATTCATTCCCCACTGCAGAATTCATTCCCCACTGCAGAATTCATTCATTCCTCACTGCAGAATTCATTCATTCCTCACTGCAGAATTCATTCATTCCCCACTGCAGAATTCATTCCTCACTGCAGAATTCATTCATTCCCCACTGCAGAATTCATTCCTCACTGCAGAATTCATTCATTCCCCACTGCAGAATTCATTCATTCCCCACTGCAGAATTCATTCCTCACTGCAGAATTCATTCCTCACTGCAGAATTCATTCATTCCCCACTGCAGAATTCATTCATTCCCCACTGCAGAATTCATTCATTCCCCACTGCAGAATTCATTCCCCACTGCAGAATTCATTCATTCCTCACTGCAGAATTCATTCATTCCTCACTGCAGAATTCATTCATTCCCCACTGCAGAATTCATTCCTCACTGCAGAATTCATTCATTCCCCACTGCAGAATTCATTCATTCCCCACTGCAGAATTCATTCATTCCCCACTGCAGAATTCATTCATTCCCCACTGCAGAATTCATTCCCCACTGCAGAATTCATTCATTCCTCACTGCAGAATTCATTCCTCACTGCAGAATTCATTCATTCCCCACTGCAGAATTCATTCATTCCTCACTGCAGAATTCATTCCTCACTGCAGAATTCATTCATTCCTCACTGCAGAATTCATTCATTCCCCACTGCAGAATTCATTCCTCACTGCAGAATTCATTCATTCCCCACTGCAGAATTCATTCATTCCCCACTGCAGAATTCATTCATTCCTCACTGCAGAATTCATTCCTCACTGCAGAATTCATTCATTCCTCACTGCAGAATTCATTCATTCCTCACTGCAGAATTCATTCCTCACTGCAGAATTCATTCATTCCTCACTGCAGAATTCATTCATTCCCCACTGCAGAATTCATTCATTCCCCACTGCAGAATTCATTCCTCACTGCAGAATTCATTCATTCCCCACTGCAGAATTCATTCATTCCCCACTGCAGAATTCATTCCCCACTGCAGAATTCATTCATTCCCCACTGCAGAATTCATTCATTCCCCACTGCAGAATTCATTCATTCCTCACTGCAGAATTCATTCATTCCTCACTGCAGAATTCATTCCCCACTGCAGAATTCATTCCCCACTGCAGAATTCATTCATTCCTCACTGCAGAATTCATTCATTCCCCACTGCAGAATTCATTCATTCCTCACTGCAGAATTCATTCATTCCTCACTGCAGAATTCATTCATTCCCCACTGCAGAATTCATTCATTCCTCACTGCAGAATTCATTCCCCACTGCAGAATTCATTCATTCCCCACTGCAGAATTCATTCATTCCTCACTGCAGAATTCATTCATTCCTCACTGCAGAATTCATTCATTCCTCACTGCAGAATTCATTCATTCCTCACTGCAGAATTCATTCATTCCCCACTGCAGAATTCATTCATTCCTCACTGCAGAATTCATTCATTCCCCACTGCAGAATTCATTCATTCCTCACTGCAGAATTCATTCATTCCTCACTGCAGAATTCATTCATTCCCCACTGCAGAATTCATTCATTCCCCACTGCAGAATTCATTCATTCCTCACTGCAGAATTCCTTCATTCCCCACTGCAGAATTCATTCATTCCTCACTGCAGAATTCATTCATTCCCCACTGCAGAATTCATTCCTCACTGCAGAATTCATTCATTCCCCACTGCAGAATTCATTCATTCCTCACTGCAGAATTCATTCATTCCTCACTGCAGAATTCATTCATTCCCCACTGCAGAATTCATTCCTCACTGCAGAATTCATTCCTCACTGCAGAATTCATTCATTCCCCACTGCAGAATTCATTCCTCACTGCAGAATTCATTCCTCACTGCAGAATTCATTCATTCCCCACTGCAGAATTCATTCCTCACTGCAGAATTCATTCATTCCCCACTGCAGAATTCATTCATTCCTCACTGCAGAATTCATTCATTCCCCACTGCAGAATTCATTCATTCCCCACTGCAGAATTCATTCCTCACTGCAGAATTCATTCATTCCCCACTGCAGAATTATTGCTTGGTGCTTGAGAGTTTGTTCAGGGCTGGTAAACGCTGTCAGCGAGGTTTGGACAGGAGTGAAAAATGAATTTAAAGTTACCTGTGTAGAGGGAAATAAAAATGGCTTTGGCTCTGCCTGCAGCCTGCCAGGGGTGGAAGAGAGGGAGGAATCATTCCCTGGGAGAAATCATTCCCTGGGAGAAATCAATCATTCCCTGGGAGGAAATCATTCCATGATTCCCTGGGAGGAATCATTCCCTGGGAGAAATCATTCCCTGGGAGAAATCATTCCCTGGGAGGAATAATTCCCTGGGAGAAATCATTCCCTGGCACAGATTCCCAGAGAAGCTGAGGATTCCTGATCCCTGGAAGTGTCCAAGGCCAGGGCTTGGAACAACCTGGGACAGGGGAAGGTGTCCCATGGCAAAGGGATCGGGTCTGGATCACCCTTCCCACCCAAAACATCTGGGACTGGTGAAATCCAGTCCTGTGGAATCCAGCTTGGGCTGTAATTCCTCCTTTCGGTGACAGCTTGGGCACAAATCTGCAGAGGAAGGGACAGAAAGCAGATTTTAATTCACATTCTGTCTCTGTTAAATCCCAAATTACATCCTAAACCTTTCTCCACACCTGCTGGTGTTTTATCATCCCAACCCCAGCTCCTTTCTCTGCAGGAAACGTCGTGTTCCTGCCATGGCACAAGGGTGGGAGGTGTGATAAAATGTGCTTTTAATTCCACTCCAGTTCCTTCAGAATGGATATTTTATTTCTAAAGCCTGCACAGGCAGAGCTTTTTGTGCTTTTGCTCCTCGGGGTGTAGCAGCTCTGATTTCCTGAGCTCAGGAGCAGCACAAGGATCGTGAAACTTTGGGAAGGAATTAAGTAAGGAGTTCAATTCCATAATTTCTCCTCAGGAGCGTGTGCTGGGAGTTGTGGCTTTGGGCACTTCTCATGGGTTTAACCCATTTCTATTGGGGTTTTCATTTAACCCATCAAATCATTTCTATTTTATGAATAAAATCAATTTTCACAATCAGAAAATTTCTGGAACAGGCACATCAGTGATAATCAGGCTGGATTTTGTGCCTTCAGCCTCATCTTTCTCTCCAAAAATGGGATTAGGGAAGGGAGCAGTGGGCAGTGAGCTGGACAAAACTTTTCTGTCCAGACTTGTAGGATTCCCTGGCTTTGAAAGCAGGACAGGGATTGGATTTTCCATCACTTGGCTGAGTGTGGGGCTGGAAAAAAATCTCAAACCCACAATCAGCAGGGGTGTGCAAGATCTCATAGGGGCTCCCTGAGGGTCCTCAGAGCATCCTCACCCACCGAGCTGAGCCTCTTCTGAAGGAGATCTCATGAAGGGATTTCTCTGCAAAGAGCTTTATCCAAGATTGAAATTGATAATTTAACTCTCCCAGAGCAGGAAGAATTCCCCCAGGAGCGGTGACTCGGTGCCTGGAGCTCCCTGTGGATCCTCCTGCTCTTTGGAGAGCCCCATCATTTTCCCTCTGAAGGAATGCTGCTGATGACCTGTGGTCAAATTAAAGCCAGGTTTTGTTAGAACAGCCCATGTGAGGAGACACAAAGGAAGCTGCAGATGATTTTTATTGTGGTTCCAGGAGCGTTTTCCTCGCTGGGTGTGAGCTGGGGGTGTAATTTGGCAATATTTTCCTGTAGAGTAACTCCTTTTAGCAATTTTCTTCACAAGGAATTGCTGTTCAAAGGTTCTGCTTGATGCTTTAAGTGGAGCCCAGGTGTAGAGTAAGGCTTTAAAATTAAACCTCTCCTTTCTAAACCAGTGCAAAGGGAGCTGGTTCTGATGGCTCAGGGATAAAATCCCCCGTGGCTCTGATGTTTGGGAATTGTGATGCTGGAATGGTTTTTGGCAAAGAGCTTCCATGGAGGGGGTGTTACAACAGGCAGAAACACAACTTCACTCGACTGTTCCAGCCTAATGGAATCAGCCCTTCCCATTAAATTAATTTGTTTTCCACAGAGCCCATCAAATAACATTTAATTTGTTATAATGAGGTTGGGCATGTTGGATCAAGGCTTGGGATAATCAGGGAGAATCCCTGTGTTTTACAGCATCTTAAAAATGCTGATTTAGACAGAGTTACTGCTCAAAGCAACACTTTTCCTGTCTTGGGTTTAAACCTGATGGATCTGGAGTGTTTCCCTTCCCTTCCTGATCCCTGAGAGGTGATGGAGCCAGAGACACAGAGAGTGTGTCCTTGCCTCTGATACCTGGCTCTGACATCCAGGAAAGTGCTGAATTTCATCTAATTTCATCTAATTTCATCTAATTTCATCTAATTTCATCTGAATTTCATCTCATTTCATCTGTATTTCATCTAATTTCATCTGAATTTCATCTCATTTCATTTGTATTTCATCTAATTTCATCTGAATTTCATATAATTTAATCTAATTTCATCTATATTTCATCTAATTTCATCTAATTTCATCTGAATTTCATCTCATTTCATTTGTATTTCATCTAATTTCATCTGAATTTCATATAATTTAATCTAATTTAATCTATATTTCATCTATATTTCATCTAATTTCATCTAATTTCATCTGAATTTCATATAATTTCATCTATATTTCATCTGTATTTCATCTAATTTCATCTAATTTCATCTCTATTTAATCTATATTTCATCTAATTTCATCTAATTTCATCTCTATTTAATCTATATTTCATATAATTTCATCTATATTTCATCTATAATTCATCTAATTTAATCTGAATTTCATCTAATTTCATCTATATTTCATCTAATTTCATCTATATTTCATCTAATTTCATCTATATTTCATCTATATTTCATCTATATTTCAACTAATTTCATCTAATTTAGTTGATATTTCATCTATATTTCATCTAATTTCATCTCTATTTCATCTGTATTTCATCTAATTTAATCTAATTTCATCTAATTTCATCTGTATTTCATCTAATTTCATCTCTATTTAATCTATATTTCATATAATTTCATCTATATTTCATCTATAATTCATCTAATTGAATCTGAATTTCATCTAATTTCATCTATATTTCATCTGAATTTCATCTGAATTTCATCTGAATTTCATCTAATTTCATCTAATTTCATCTTTATTTCATCTATATTTTTATATAACGTCCTGTAAACAGCTGTTAAATAGAAAAGCTAAAAGTGTGAGTGTGTAAATTAGAGAGTTTCTTATGTCAGTGGGTGAAATAGTTCAAGTTTGGAGTTTAAACTGGTTTAGAGGACAGATGGAGGATTTAGGGTGTTGTCTCTTTTCCTTCTTCATCTTCTTCTTCCAGAGGTTTTTGGGTGGTAATAAATGAAATTGGATAGAAAATTCCACAGTGCAGCACACAGGTGTTGGGTCATTGGGTCACCAAGAAAAATAATTTAATTGGCATCTGTTAATTGGATAAATAGATATATAAAATACCTTGAAGATCTTTGTTATTCATTTTGCACCTTAGTGCACACAGCTCCTTCTACCTTCTAATGCAGATAAGAGAAGAATAAACAACCAAAACTTGTCCAAACAAGAGAAAAAACTGCTTTTTTTCTCATTAATTTCAGCCCAAGGGGATAAAAAACCCAACCACAAATGTCCTACCAAGACAGGGAGGTGCTCCAGTAAACCTCAGAGCACATCCAAAGCTTCTCTTGTTCTCCCTGGAGGTTTTCTTCCCTCCACAAGCCCTACAAAAAAACTCCTCCTGAAGAGTTTTACCTATGGAATAAATAAAAAATAGCCTATGAGTTATATTAATACTAGTATTAAGAATATTAAGAATATATATTAATTATATATTAAGAATATATAGTAATTATATATTAATATAATGAATATATCTTTATATAATATATATTTATATACTATATATTATATGTTATATAATAATGATAAGATATGATATGATAAGATATGATATGATAAGATATGATATAATATAATATGATATGATATGATATGATATGATATGATATAATATGATATGATATGATATGATATAATATGATATAATATAATATAATATAATATAATATAATATAATATAATATAATGTAATGTAATGTAATGTAATGTAATGTAATATAATATAATGTCATATAATGTAATATAATATAACGTAATATAATATATAATATAACATAATGTAATATAATATAATGTAATGTAATGTAATATAATATAATATAATATAATGTAATATAATATAATGTCATATAATGTAATATAATATAATGTAATATAATATAATATAATGTAATATAATATAATATAATATAATATAATATAATATAATATAATATAATATAATATAATATAATATAATATATAATGTAATGTAATGTAATGTAATGTAATGTAATGTAATGTAATATAATATAATATAATATAATATAATATAATATAATATAATATATTTATAACACCATTCCAAAGGGGATTTTGTGGATCTGCTGCCTTTCCCTGCTCTGCATTCCTGGGAAAAGAATTCCTGCTTTTAAGGCAGTCTGGGGCTCAGCACAGAGCTTGGTGTAATTCCATTTTTTGGGAGAACCTGGAGAAGCTCTGGGGGGACCCCGAGGTGTCTCCATCTCTTTTTTGGGATTTTGGCTCTCCCAATTTCCTTGGGAACAGAGTTGTGACTCAGCCTTACAGGAACACTCCTTTAAGGAATGCTAATCCTGAGTGCTGCTGGCTTTTTGTTTCTATCCAATATCCTCTCCAGAGAGCTGGGTGTCCTTTATTCTCCTCTCAGACACCAGGCTGAGCCCCAGGAATGACGGAACGCCGCTGGAATGTGATGTGTCACATCTGGGAAGGCTGCAGGAAAAGTCAGGCTTGGCCTTTATTTGTGAGTGGATGGAGGGGAAAAAAAAAAATAGAAAAAAAATTAAAAAAAAAAAAAGCCTGGCTAGGTTTGAAATTCATGTTGCTTTTTTTAGAAGAAATTACTAAAAATGTAATAAAAAGCCCCAAAGTCTGGGAGCTTTGGATGAGTCAGGAAAGGGATTTTTGGATGCAGCTGGAAACCATTGGAATTGCTGCGTGGGAGCCAAGAAATAAAGTGATTTTGGGGGAGCAGCTGCAGGGTTCATATCCTGCTGCAAGGATGGGTGTGAAAAACGAGCTTCACATAATTTTTATAGAATTTAAAAGTTTAATTTAAAAAAAAAAAAACAATTAGGAATAAAAAATAAAGTGAAATATAGAGGTCAGGCTGGGTGTCTCTGCATTCACCTCCCTTAAAAACAGAATTTTACTATAAATCCATAAATTCTCACACATATTCAGACGTTGATGTTCTATTTTTTAGTTTTTACCTTGCCCCCTTCCCAATAGATCAATCCTCTTGGCAAGGTAAAAACTAAACAATAGAACATCAAAAAACTCAAGGAGAATGTCTGAATATGTGTGAGAATTTATGGATTTGTAGTAAAATTCTGTTTTTAAGGGACAATCCTTTGGTAGGATTTTTTGGGTTGATTTTGGGGGTTTTTGGGAATAATTTTTGTGGTGGTTTTAAGGGTTTTGGGGGTGATTTGGGAAGTTTTGGGGGTGATTTGAGAGTTGTTAGGATGTGTTTTTGGGGGTTATTTTGGTTTTTTTTTGTTAGTGAGGTGATCTCTCTTGGCTGAATGCAGAGACACCCAGCCTGATCTGTATATTTATTTTTATCTCCTAATTATCTTTCTATGAAACTTTTAAATTCTATATTAAAAAAAAGCCAAAAACCTGGTTTTTCAGAGGCTGGATGCAGGCAGGAGTTCAACCTTGAGAAGCAGCAGATGGATTTTTGCAGCACTCCCATCCCCAGCTGGCAACAGAAGCAGCTCACAGATTGCCAATATAATTACCTGCTTTAATTAATTTCACCTTCTTACCTCTGCTATTAGAAAGTGAAAGGCAAAATTGCTATTTTTATAGCCACACACATTTAATTAGTACCAAACCCACCCGAAATCAGAGCTGGAATGACAAATGCAGATTCCTTGCCTAAATATTTTCCTTTGTTTGGTTGGGAAAAAGATTCACAACAAGTTCTTCTGCACAAATTCAGCTCTCTCCAAATAATATTTATTGTATTTTTATTGTATTATATTATTATATATAATATTTATTTATATATATATATAAAATATTATATAATATATTATAATACATGTATATTATGTTTTAATTATATTACATTACTGATATGATATGATATTATATTAAATTATATTATATTAAATTATATGAAGTTATATGTAATTATATGTAATTATATGATATGATATTATATTATATTATATTATATAATATCATATCATATTATATTATATTATATTATATTATATTATATTATATTATATTATATTATATTATATTATATTATATTATATTATATTATATGAAATTATATGAAATTATATCATATATTATATTATATTATATTATATTTTATTATATTATATTATATCATATTATATTATATTATATTATATTATATTATATTATATTAAATTATATGAAATTATATTATATTATATTATATTATATGAAATTATATGAAATTATATTATATTATATGAAATTGTATTATATTAGAATATATTCTACTCTAATATATTCTAATATATCCTAATATATTCTAATCTATTCTATTCTAATATATTATATTAGAATATATTTATTATATATTGCATATAACAATATATGATTATATATTTGTTATATTTTAATTATATTGTATTATATTATATTGTATTATATTATATTGTATTATATTATATTATATTGTATTATATTATATTTAATGATATTTAATTATAATATATTTTAATATTTATTATTTGGTATCCAAAGGTTTGGGTTTGTTTTTTCCAGGAGTGTCTGTTCAAAGAGGGGGACACACACTTGGCTTTCCCTCTCCCCCCAAACTCAAACCATGTCCTTGTCTGTGGATGTTTATTGTCGTTTTTCCAGAATCTTCCCAGATTCTGCGTTAAAAACAGGATTTTTTTTATAAAAACCATAATTGTAGGACTCCAGAGTGCTTTGGGTTGGAATCAACCTTAATCTTGTTTCACCCCCTTGCACAGAGCAGGCTGGTCAGAGCCCCACTAACGACCTCAGACACGGTGTGGGGCTTAATTAATTGAAATTAGAATTAATTTAAAGTTTGGTTTAATTGTCTCCTTCCCTGGCACCCTCAGACAAATCCTCGAGTGCTCTCCTGGAAATTGGAGGGCTGGGAAGTGGCTGGGAAATGGAGATTATTGAGGATTTGGGTACAGAAAGTGCAGAAATTGCTGGATTGCTTGGGCTGAAGAGGGAAATTGTGAAATTTGTGATTGACAGAACTTCCCTGGTTCTTTCTGGAACAAAATCTTCTCACTTTATTTGCAGCCAAAATATGAAATGAACCGAAAGAGGGGAAATTTAGGTTGGAAATGAGGATGGAATTGTTCCATCCTATATTATATTATATTATATTATATTATATTATATTATATTATATTATATTATATTATATTATATTATATTATATTATATTATATTATATTATATTATATTATATTATATTATATTATATTATATTATACTGTATTATACTGTATTATACTGTATTATATTATACTGTATTATATTATATTATATTATAATATAATATATTATATTATGTTATATTTATTATGTTATATTTATGTTATATTTATTATGTTATATTATATTTTATTTATTTTGTTATATTTATTATATTATATTTATTATATTATATTTATCATATTATTACTAATATTAAGAATATTAAGAATATATCTTAATTATAATTAATATAATTAATATATATTTATATAATATATATTATATATAACATATATTATATATATTGGGTGCCCAAAAGAGCTGAGGCTGAATCCTTGGAAGTTTCTGGAACAATCTGGGACAGTGGGAGATTCCAAGCCCATGGCAGGGCTTGGAATGAGATTTTTGAGGTTCCTCCCATCCCAAAACTCTGCCATTCCCTGCTCCTGGCATGGTGGAGAGCAGCAGGAACGCTGATCCCAATAAAACCCTCCCAGGCTTTGGAGGGAGAACCATCTGCTCTGCATTTCCAGTCACTCTCATCCTCCCACAACCGTCAGAACTCTGTCATTCCGAGCAGAAAAAAGCACTTTTCTCTCCAATTAACACTTTGTCTCGTCTTTCAGATGGGAGGAGGAGCTGAGCAGAAGGATGAGCCTGGAATCCATGGTGGAAACCTTGCGAGAGGTGAGGTTTGGGGTGAAGGGTGCAGGGCTTTTCTGGACAGCATTTATTTGTCTTTTAAATAAAAATCTGCCTTCTGGCTGGAGCAGCTGTGCTCTAAAAAAATGTTGGGGAGCTGGAGCAGGAAATGAGGAAGTTTGTGATGGAATTTGTGATGGAATTTCTGAAGTTTGTGATGAAGTTTGTGATGGAATTTATGAAGTTTGTGATGGAATTTGTGATGGAATTTCTGAAGTTTGTGATGAAGTTTGTGATGAAGTTTGATGAGGTTTGTGATGGAATTGATGAAGTTTGTGATGAAGTTTGTGATGGAATTTATGAAGTTTGTGATGGAATTTGTGATGGAATTGATGAAGTTTGTGATGAAGTTTGTGATGAAGTTTGATGAGGTTTGTGATGGAATTTGTGATGAAGTTTGTGATGGAATTTGTGAAGTTTGTGATGGAATTTGTGATGAAGTTTGTGAAGTTTGTGATGAAGTTCATGATGGAATTTGTGATGAAGTTTGTGATGGAGTTTGTGATGAAATTTGTGATGAATTTTGTGATGGAGTTTGTGATGGAATTTGTGATGGAATTTGTGAAGTTTGTGATGGAATTTGTGAATTTTGTGATGAAGTTTGTGATGAATTTTGTGATGGAATTTGTGATGAAGTTTGTGATGAAATTTGTGATGAATTTTGTGATGAAGTTTGTGATGAAATTTGTGATGAAGTTTGTGATGGAATTTGTGATGAAGTTTGTGATGGAATTTGTGATGAAGTTTGTGATGGAGTTTGTGATGAAGTTTGTGATGGAATTTGTGATGAAGTTTGTGATGGAATTTGTGACAAAGTGGGAGGAGGGAGTGAAGCGCGACAATTAAATTTCACTAAAGAAAAATTCCTTTCCATCCCATTTTTCCTGTTGCCTGGCCAGCCTGCTGAGGCTGGCTGAGGAATTTTCTGGAATCTCTGGGGATTTTTCCCTTGCAGGAGGCCCAGGAAGCAGAAGCTCTCCAGGAGGAGCTGAATGAGAAGATTGAGAGGCTGAAAGCAGAGCTGGTGGTCTTTAAAGGTCTGATGAGTGATGTAAGTACAAGGGTTTGTGTGTGTGTGTGTGTGTCCTGCACAGCTTCATCCACAGCCAGGTGATTAGCTGCTGTGTTAATTACTGCTGTGTTAATTAGCCATGGCTGCTGGCATCTCCTGCATCAGACAGATTTCCCTTTCCCTGCTTCCTGTCTGGTTTGTGTGGAGATGCATTAAGTGCTGCTCACCCCCTAAAGGACTCTCCCCTCCCTTCCCCACCGGGATCTGGGAAAAAAAAGGGGTTGGAAAACTCTGGGAAAATCCCAAAAGGGGTTGGAAAACTCTGGGAAAATCCCAAAAGGGGTTGGAAAACTCTGGGAAAATCCCAAAACGGGTTGGAAAACTCCAGGAAAATCCCAAAAGGGGTTGGAAAACTCTGGGAAAATCCCAAAAGGGGTTGGAAAACTCCGGGAAAATCCCAAAACGGGTTGGAAAACTCCGGGAAAATCCCAAAAGGGGTTGGAAAACTCCGGGAAAATCCCAAAAGGGGTTGGAAAACTCTGGGAAAATCCCCAAAGCGGGATTGGGGTGAAGGTTCATCCTAAAGGAACACCTTATGTGGGATCAGGGAATGGTTTGGGCTTAAAGATCATCCTGTTCCACCCCTGCCATGGCAGGAACACCTTCAGATATTCCAGGCTGCTCCAACCCTTCCCAACCTGGCCCTGGGCATTTCCAGGGATCCAGGACCTCCCCACACTCACAAGTGTTTCCCATTTCCCTCAATAAAACCCTGAAAAGATTAATCCAGTAATCCTGGTTCAGGTATTGGATTTGCTTCCAGGTTCAACCTCAACAAAATAAAAATAGAAAAAAAGTTTTGTTTTCTCAGGAATTTCCTGATGTCTCATTAGATACTGAGTTGTCTTTAAAGCCAGAGGATCTTTTAGGCCCTGAGTGGATAAAATTCCTTTATTTAAAAGTGTCAGCGTGCAGATATCTGCAAAGATAAGGCAGGTGAACCAAAGATAGGGCAGGTGAGCCAAAGATAAGGCAGGTGAACCAAAGATAAGGCAGGTGAACATGAAGGTGCCTTTCTCAGTAAACCTGAGGTAGCACCAAAGCCATTTGTGTGAGGAACAAACCCCACCACGCCCATTTATCCCCTAATTTCTGCACACAACAGCTCCCTGACTTCACACAAACCCGCAGAACCCGCTGGAGGTGTCAAATCCATTCTCCACATCCTCTCATGGGAAATTTGGCAATTAGCTGTGTGTCCTTCTGCTGGTTAATTAAGGGTTGGTTTCACCCAGGAGCTGCTCCCAGAAAGGTTCTGAGAGCAAACATCTCCTGGGCTCAGGGAAAGTGCTCTGCAGGATTTGAGGGATGCCCAGGAAAACGCTGGGAGTGTTTGTTTGGAGGCTGACTGGGCAAATATTTGGAAGGGAGAAGTGCAGGATGTTGGCACGTGGCTCTTTCCTTCCTGCAGATAAACATCACCGCTCCTGGGGGTGAGGTTGTGTCGAGTGGGGCAGAGCTGAGAGGTTTATTTTGCTCAGGGTGTTTGGAAAACATAAATCTCCAGAGGTGGTTCACAGGGGCTGGAGAAAACTGTGTGTAAAAATTTAAAATTAAAAGTTCAAATCTCTAAAGGTGGCTCACAGGGGCTGGAGAAAACTGTGTGTAAAAATTTAAAATTAAAAGTTCAAATCTCTAAAGTTGGCTCATAGGGGCTGGAGAAAACTGTGTGTAATAATTTAAAGCTGTGTAAAATCGTGTAAAAATTTAAAACTAAAAGTTCAAATCACCAAAGGTGGTTCACAGGGGCTGGAGAAAACTCTGTGTAAAAATTTAAAATTAAAAGTTCAAATCTCTAAAGGTGGCTCATAGGGGCTGGAGAAAACTCTGTGTAATAATTTAAAAGTTCAAATCTCTAAAGGTGGCTCACAGGGGCTGGAGAAAACTGTGTGTAATAATTTAAAGCTGTGTAAAATCGTGTAAAAATTTAAAACTAAAAGTTCAAATATCCAGATGTGGCTCACAGGGGCTGGAGAAAACTCTGTGTAAAAATTTAACCCAAAAATCCTCAAACTTCAAAGGTGAAAATCTCCAAAGGTGGTTCACAGGGGCTGGAAAAGACTCTGTGTAAAAATTAAAACCTGTGTAAAATTGTGTAAAAATTTAAAACTAAAAGTTCAAATATCCAGATGTGGCTCACAGGGGCTGGAGAAAACTGTGTGTAAAAATTTAAACCAAGAAAAGGTAGGGAAAAACAAACCAAACCAACAAAAAGCTCAAAGCTTTCCTCTTAGAAAGGGGTTTTGATGTTTAAAATTGGTCTACAAAGAGTTTTTCCATTTTTGTGTCCCAGGTGGAAGCGTTGCTCAGGACTGGGACTGTCCAGGAGAGCAAGACTAGGATGGAAAATTTTAATATTTATGCTTTGGGGGGTTTTTTAATGTTTCTTCCTTCGTTAGGAGCCAGAAGTTGTGTGTGAGTGGGAGTTAGAAATTAGAATTACTACAAGGCAGTGTTTTCCACACAGGAATTTTGATGCAGAACTTTTGCTGGAGGCCAGGTCAGTGCCAAGGTTTTCATGGATCTCTTTGGATCCAGCCACGATTTGCTGGTTCCATGCTCTGGACTCTGGTTTGGATTCTGCTTTAACAGCAGCTTTTGTGTCTGGAAGAGGGGAAGTGTTAAATCCTGGCCGGAATTTACACTTCATTCTCTGCACAGCCCAGAATTGGGGGTGTTTTACATTTTTTAAAGTGTTTTTTTTACGGAATCCCAGAATGGTTTGGGATGGAAGGGACCTTCAGGACGATCCAATCCCACCTCAGCCTCGAGTGCTCCCAGGGCAGCCTCAGCTTCTCTGGGCATTCCATTGTCCCGTTCCTGGAGGTTCCCTGAGCATTTTTGGGGTGGGTACAGGAATTTTTTTCCCCCCTCTGAGTCGGAGCTTTGTCGGAATCAGGGCTGAGCCGCGGAGCCGTGCCCGAGGACAGGGCGGCGACGTTTAACAGCGGTGTGGCCTGGGGTTCCAGAGATACTGCGGGGTATCTCCTCTTGCCTGAACTGTCTAATAACAGAAGATAATCCCTGCTGTCCTTCCTGCAGCCCATGACAGACCTGGACACAAAGATCCAAGAAAAGGCCATGAAGGTGGACATGGACATCTGCCGCCGAATCGATATCACGGCCAAGCTGTGCGATGTCGCGCAGCAGCGCAACTCGGAAGACGTTTCCAAGATTTTCCAGGTGATCAGGCCCTGAATTTTCCACAGGGTAGGGCAGGAGGGAGCAGAGCAATGTGGTCCAGGTCATTTTTTTTTTTTTTTTTGCCTTTTCTTGAACTCTGTAGCCATAAAACAAAGCCCCCGCTGCCTGTCAGTGTCAGGAGCTGCACCAAGAGCACAAAGTGACAGAGTTTAACAAAAAAAGGAGTCCCAGGATGATCTTTAAGCCATGCTGAGTCTGATGTGAGTCTGCACTGAATGCAGGGGAAAAAAAAGCAGAGTTATAGGGTCTAGGTTTGTATAATCCCTCCCTCCCATTTGTTCCCATCACAAGTGAGAGGTTTTAAGCTCGTGGAGCTGTCATCTGAGTGTTCTTTATTTCTGGCTCGAGCTGCGTGGCCAGAAATAACATTTCTGTGACTGTGAGCTCTGGCTGCTGCAGTTGCTTTCCTTGGAGCTCCAAGGAAAGTTCTTTCATTTGCTCCAAAAGGGAGATGTGACAGCTCTGCCTGGATCAGGGCTGTCACTCCCAGTGCAGCTGGTCTTGTCACAACTGCAGTTCCAGGCTGATTAACCCCCACCTTCCTTCTGCTTCCATCTAAATGTGTCTTGTTCAGGCTTTCAGTAAATCTTTTCTGTGTGTAGTGATGCCACACTGGGTGCTAAATGCTGTCCAAAACACTCTAAAAGATCCTTGTGCTCTCTGCTGGCTGAAATGTTTGATGGGGTTTTTTTTCCCCACCTTGTGTTCTCCAAAAGACTGAAACCTCCTGAGAGGAGAATTATTTCTCTGGCAAGCTGAGCCGCTGTGTGTGGTGCCAGTGCTGCTTTCTTGTCTCTGAGGAGAAATGCTGAGTCCCTGTGCTCAGAGAGACGGCAGAGCACTCTCCTGGTCAGGCCTGCAGGGGTTAAAGTGAGCGGGAGAGCAGGGCTGCCAGGGGATGGTTGGTGTGCCAGGGAGAGGGAAACCTGCTCTAGGTGGGACTGGATGGTGTGTTTGTGGTTCTGGCACCAGCAGGGAGCATCCTGTGTGTTCCCAGCCCTCTGGGATCCTCTGGGAACATCTGGGATCCTCTGGGAGCATCCTGTGTGTTCCCAGCCCTCTGGAATCCTCTGGAATCCTCTGGGATCATCCTGTGTGTTCCCTCTGTGCCCCTTGCCAGGGGTGTCTCTCGAATTCCCCAAATTTCTTCATTCCTTGGGCACTGTCCAGGCTTTCCCATGGCTCATCCAACCCTTCCCACATCCCGAGGATCCTCAACCTGCCTGTGGAATAAAGTCTGTCTGGAAAGGCTTCCTGTCTGTTCCTTGCTGGGGTTCCCGTGGCGCTGGCAGGAGAGGGAGAGTTCTGTCACTGGTGCTTTTCCCCCCCTGGCTCACCCCAGGCTGGCTTTGGTGAGCACCCCAACATCTCCCCAGGCTGTGCATGGCCCCCAGGCCAGATTTGGTGAGCACCCCAACATCTCCCCAGGCTGGGCTTGGTGAGCACCCCAAGATCCCCCCAGGCTGGGCTTGGTGAGCACCCCAAGATCTCCCCAGAGCAGCCTGCAGCTCGCTTTGCTCACCCCAGGTTGGGCTTGGTGAGCACCCCAAGATCCCCCCAGAGCAGCCTGCAGCTCGCTTTGCTCACCCCACATCCGCATCCCTGCGCCGCTCCGCTCCTCACCGCCCGCCCAGGGAATCCCTGGAGCTCCTCCCAGCCCATCCCTGCGCTCTCCTCACCCCAAAAATCCCCCCCTGAGCACAGCCCCGTGCTCACTGCTGCTCCTCTCTCCACCCAAGGTGGCCTCCAAGAAGAAGGAGAGGAAGCTGGCGTCGGACGAGGAGCTGTCGGAGCAGGACGCGGACAACGGGAGGTTCTCGGATGAGGAGGTCAGCTGCTCCCTCAACATCACCGATGAGATGAAGAGGATGTTCAACCAGCTGTGAGTGTCCTGGGAAAAGTGCTCCCGACAAAAGTCCTGGGAAAAGTGCTCCTGCCTGAAAAACGAGGTGCACTCGCTTCAGGAAAGGTTTAAAATAAATAAAATGACATTAGGAGACAAAGATAATGAAGCAAAGGGTTCAAACGGCCCTGGAGCGCTGCCAGGATCACACCTGAGATCTTTGGAAAACTCCTTTTATCCCATTCTGCTGGGATATCCCATTCTGTGGGGTTTTGATGCATATTCATATTTTTCCAATTTTTTTCCACATTTTTTTCCATTTTTTCCAATATTTTCCCATGATTTTGCATGGCCCTGAATCCTCCTTTTTAGAGCACGCGTTTTAAAGATTTTATTTCCCTTTATCACATTTTATTTATCATGTATTTTATTTCTGCAGACCATCAGTGCTGATAGCAGCCTGGGCACCATCACCTGCAGGTTATCTGGATTTTTCACTTCTCCACTGCTAAATTCAGTGTGACAGCAGGCAGCCTGTGTGTGTGTGGATTTTTTAAAAAAAAAAAATAATCAAGAAGTTAAAACGTATTTACGTTTTAATTTCATCAATAATAAAAATAAACTATATTAATACAGCTAAATTTTCTTACTTTCTGCATATAACATGAATGATAATATTTGTGAAAAGGCAGTAATTTAATGTGTAATTAATTAATTAAAGGAGTGAGGGATGGGTTAATGGCTGCTCTGCTCTGCCAGGCGTGAGACGTTTGATTTCGATGACGACTGTGACAGTTTGACGTGGGAGGAGAACGAGGAAACGCTGCTGCTTTGGGAAGATTTCACCAACTGCAATCCCTCCATCGACCTCCAGGGAGAGGTGAGTTCATTCCCAGGGTTTTTCCAACTCTTCTTTCCCCCCCAGTTCCTCTTTTAGAGACAAAAATATACATAAATATATAAATATAAATATATAAATATATAAATATATATATATATATATAAAAATATAAATATATATAAATATAAATGTATATATATTATTATTAATATGTAACTGTTTAATATATTTATTAGTATAATTAATAGTAGAATTATATTATAATTATAAATTATGTATTGAAATCATTATTTATTTAAATAATAAATAAATTCTTTAAATAATTTATTTAATTTAAAATTATTAATTATTAAATTATATTAATTATATTGTATCTATAAATTATATAAATTATATATTACAGAGAATATAATATATAAATTATATATTATATAATAGAATATAATATATAAATTATATATTATATAAAAATTATATTAAAATTATATATATTATACATTAAATTATATTAATTATATATTATAAAAATTATATCTTGTATAATTTAATAATTATAATTATTAGATTGAATAATTAAATAATTAATTAATTATTATTATTAAATGGATGGGTTGGGATTGGCAGGGAATGGGCTGGGAATGGCTGGGAATGGCTGGGAATGAGCTGGGAATGAGCTGGGAATGGCAGGGAATAGCTGGGATTGGCTGGGAATGAGCTGGGAATGGGTTGGGAATGGCTGGGAATAGCTGGGAGTGGCTGGGAATGGCTGGAATTGGCTGTGGTTGGGTTGGGAATGGCTGGGAACAGCCTGGGAATGGACTGGGAATGGCTGGGAATGACCAGGAATGTACTGGGAACAGCCTGGGAATGGACTGGGAATGGCTGGGAATGACCAGGAATGTACTGGGAACAGCCTGGGGATGGACTGGGAATGGCTGGGAATGACCAGGAATGTACTGGGAACAGCCTGGGAATGGCTGGGAATGACCAGGAATGTACTGGGAACAGCCTGGGAATGGACTGGGAATGACCAGGAATGTATCGGGAACAGCCTGGGAATGGACTGGGAATGACAGGGGAGTGGTTGGGAATGGCTGGGATTGACTGTGGATGGGTTGGGAATGGCAGGGAACAGCCTGGGAATGATGGAATGGGTTGGGAATGTTAGGGAACTGGGAATGGCCGTGTCACTGCATCCCTGGAGCAGCGCAGCCCTGGGAGGTGGGAAACATTCCCGCTGCCTCCCGGCCAGGGAGGATGCCAAGGCAGCAGCCTCGGGAACGCCGGCTCCTGTTCCAGCTCCCCATTCCTGGATCATCCATGAGGAGCTCCGGGAGCCTGCAGGGATTTACCGGGAAGCGCTGGGGAGGAACCGCGCTGAGCCGGAGCGGGGAGAGCGGCAGAGGGATAACGGGATAACGGCAGAGGGATAACGGGATAACGGCAGAGGGATAACGGGATAACGGGAGCAGAGAGACACCGATAACAGCAGCAGAGAGTGGCAGGGTGATAACGAGGAGCAGGAATTAATGAGGGCTCATTTGCATACGCCAGGGCCTGGCTGAGCGCAGCAATAGCGCCGAGCCCAGGCCCCGCGCGGGGAAACTCTTTATAAATAAAGATTTTAAGAAGCTTAAATCCTTCTAAATGAAAATTATCCAAGGAAAGGGTAGATTTGGCTTGTAGATGGAGGTGCAGAATAAAGAGTTCTCCGGCTGTGCCTGCTCTTTAACATGTGCTTTACATGCCGGAATCTTCCTTCCGCGGGTTTTATTCCTTTCAAGTCCTCACACGCTGCCCTCGCCACCTTCTTTTATGACCTTCCTCCTTAAAGCTCTTCTGCATATAAAAGGATCAGTGGGATGATTCTTGTTAACTCCAGGTGTAGGAGACGCTTTCTGGGGACGGTCTGAGACACGGCAAAGACCTCTATAATCGAGTTAGGTGTTAGAAGTTTATTTCAGGGTGTGAAAGAGAGAGAGAGCCTGCTATGAGCCAGCAGATAGAGCTCAAAGCGGGCTCAGAGAGAACAATACAAAAGGGGTAAAATATGAATACATGAGCTCAAGACTTAAGAAGAGAGTGACAGAACAGAAGTGAGAGAGCCGGGGAAAAAAGAGCAGCAAGAGTGTAGAAATGAGGCAAGAGGGCTAAGAGAGACCAAGAGAACTTAGAAAACCAAGAGAGACAAGAGAGACCAAGAGGGCTAAAAGAGAACCAAGAGAGCGAATTCTCTTTTACAATTACTTATATAATCTATACATTTGAATATTTTATTCCTTTACTAACCAATCTTTCTAAGTATACTAATACAGTAACATTTGTGTGTGACCTATAGAAATCGCTGTTTTTGCATATTTTTAGTTATCTCAGGGTCCTTCAGACCTTTCCTTATGAGGCTGGGGAGAGGGGTCTCAACTTGGTTTTATTGGGGGAAAGAATGTGTTCTGGCATGCCAGATCAGTTTATTTGAATTATTCAAACTGTGCTTTCATTTCTATTTCTTCCTTAGCCTTTCTGGCTAAAGAAAAGCTTTATTTTATATATTGTATTATATATATTATAAATATATTATAAATAAATATAAATATGTATATAATATATATAAATATATAAATATATACATATATTTATATATAAATATATAAATATATAAATACATAAATATATAAATATATAAATGCATAAATATATAAATATATCAATACATAAATATATTTATATATAAATATATAAATATATAAATATATAAATGCATAAATATATAAATATATAAATACATAAATGCATAAATATATAAATATATAAATACATAAATATATAAATATATAAATATATAAATATATAAATATATAAATACATAAATATATAAATATATAAATATATAAATGCATAAATATATAAATACATAAATACATAAATATATAAATATATAAATATATAAATATATATAAAAATATATTTATATATAATTATAAATATATTATAATATATATTATAAATATATTTAAATTATATATTTATAATTTCTTTCTAATTCTGCCTTCCCAACACCCAGGCTGGTGTGGGCACGGGGAATGAGCCCTGTAAATCTGACATGGCCAGAGCGTGGAAAACTCATTTAACGCTCATTTGTTTAATTGGGGGTAATTTTTTAATGGGAGAAGAAGGAGGTTGAAGAGCTGGAAGAGGGAACGGTGACGTTGTCAGTGGCTTTTTTGGGCAGCTCTGTGTGTTTGGAAGCTCAGACTGTGCTGTCAGTCCAAAGGAGGAGCGTTTGTTGCTGTTTTATCCAGGAATTCCAGTGGGAATCCAGTGGGATGTGCTGGAGAGTGATGATACACAAGTGGAAAATGAGAATTCCAGTGCAGGGAAAATTAAAAGTTTCATGGCTGGAGAGCAATTGCAGCGTGTCCAAGTGTGATCAGGCTGTGAAAAGCTCAGGAAAATCCAAGGGGTTGGTGCCTTGGGATGCATCAGGTGCATGGATTTAATTCCTGGAGCCGTGATCAAACCTCACCTTTGTGGTCATGGCACAGAGATGTGATTTCCTGGGATTCCAGATTGAAGAATATTCCTTAGCTGTGAAAAAAACATCTTTAAAAAAATCAGTGCATGAAGGGATCACAATAACCTGCATTTCCAGGAGAGGTTAAATAAAATGTTTGGTTAAATAAAGTCTTTAGTTAAATAAAATGTTTAGTTAAATAAAGTCTTTAGTTAAATAAAATGTTTAGTTGAATAAAGTCTTTAGTTAAATAAAATGTTTAGTTGAATAAAGTCTTTAGTTAAATAAAATGTTTAGTTGAATAAAGTCTTTAGTTAAATAAAATGTTTAGTTGAATAAAGTCTTTAGTTAAATAAAATGTTTAGTTGAATAAAGTCTTTAGTTAAATAAAATGTTTAGTTGAATAAAGTCTTCAGTTAAATAAAATGTTTAGTTAAATAAAGTCTTTAGTTAAATAAAATCTTTAGTTAAATAAAATTTTTAGTTAAATAAAGTCTTTAGTTAAATAAAATGTTTAGTTAAATAAAGTCTTTAGTTAAATAAAATGTTTGGTTAAATAAAGTCTTTAGTTAAATAAAATGTTCAGTTATATAAAATCTTCAGTTAAATAAAATGTTTAGTTAAATAAAATGTTTAGTTAAATCTTCAGTTAAATAAAATCTTTAGCTAAATAAAATGTTTAGATAAATAAAATCTTTAGTTAAATAAAATCTTCAGTTAAATAAAGTCTTTAGTTAAATAGAATCTTCAGTTAAATAAAGTCTTTAGTTAAATAAAATCTTCAGTTAAATAAAATGTTTAGTTAAATAAAATGTTCATTTAGCTCCTGAATTCCTGTGTTTCCTTGCTGATTCTTTGTGTCCTTTCCCCTGCAGGAAGAAAACCTGGGAAACTTGATCCACGAAACAGAGTCCTTCTTCAAAACTCGAGACAAGGAATACCAGGAGACAATAGGGCAGATAGAGGTGAGGAAGGGGAATTGTTCCTGCAGTGTCCTGTCCAAATATCCACGAATTCAAAGGCATTTCCCTCTGCTGTGCCCTGGGGGTTTCAATAAATTGATATATTGAAAATATATCAATTTGAATTTTTATATTTCAGCATAAATCTGAGGCTGCTGCAGGACGAACCTGCACAACAAAAGGGAATAAAATAAAAAATTATTATTATTTTTTTCATATTATTCTTTTTTTTCCCCCCCCTCTGTGTTCTGCATGTCCACCCTCACCCTGGGAAATGCTTTGTGACCCCACAGGTTGCCAGAAACAGAATGCCTGCATTTGATTAATTAGCGCTTTCATTAATTACCGTTGACAAACAAGGTGCCAAGAGCAGGAGAAACCCTGCAGGGCTGTTGAGGTGCAGAGTGAGGCTCTGCCTGCCCTTCCTGGGCTCATCAGTGAATTGATAATCAGCAATTAATTAGATTAAAAGGTTTAATTTTAATTAAAATTAATTAATTAATTGAAAGAGCTGGGGATGTTTGGGTGATGTTGGAGTCTGGGACACAGAGTGTGCCCTTGTTTGTGATATTTAGTTTTAAGATCCAGAGAAAACGCTGAATTTCATATAACATGAAATATGAAAATAACATGAAAATTTCATATAACATGGCATGTATTTCATATAACATGAAATTCATGTTTTCATGGTGATACATGAGAACAAATGTTAGATAGAAAAAGCTAAAAGTGTGTGTAGATTAAAAAAATTTTCTCGAATCACCGAGTGAAAAATTTAGTTTAGAGAACAAGAGACAAGGTAGAGAATTTAAAAATTAAAAAAAAATTAAAAATACAAAAAATAAAAAAATTAAAAAATTTAAGAAATACAAAAAATAAAAAGAATTAAAAATACAAAAAAGAAAAAATTAAAAATACAAAAAAAAAAATTAAAAATACAAAAAATAAATAAATTTTAAAAATACAAAAAATTAAAAATACAAAAAATAAAAATTAAAAATACAAAAAATAAAAAATTAAAAATACAAAAAATAAAAAAAAAATTAAAAAATACAAAAAATTAAAAATTAAAAAATAAAAAATAAAAAAATTTAAAAATACAAAAAATAAAAAATTAAAAAATAAAAAAAAATTTAAAAAATACAAAAAAAATTAAAAATACAAAAAATAAAAAATTTTAAAAATATGAAAAATTAAAAAAAATTAAAAATACAAAAAATAAAAAAATCAAAAAATACGAAAAATAAAAAAAAATTAAAAATACAAAAAATAAAAAAAAAATTAAAAAATACAAAAGAGCAGGAAAACCAGGATTTCACCTCATTCTTTGCCCTTTTTTTTGCCTCCAGCTGGAGCTGGCCACGGCCAAGAGCGACATGAACCGACACCTCCACGAGTACATGGAGATGTGCAGCATGAAACGGGGTCTGGACGTGCAGATGGAAACGTGCCGCAGGCTCATCAAGGGCTCAGCCGACAGGTACCACCCTCCTGCTGCTCCAGGAGATCTTCCCTGGCTCTGCAGGACACAAAAAAAATCACAGCAGCCGAGGTTTTGTTTTCTTAGGAGGCAAAAATTGCTTTATTTTGGGGTTTTCAGCTCTTTTTATGAGGTTTTTTACAAGGAGCAGCACCCATCCCAATGATGGGATGAGATAAAAACGCTCTTGGTAGCGCTCAGGAACACTCCAAATCATCAATGATTATATGAAGATGATTTATTTAAAGAGTTCTGGGTGTCAGGGGTTCACAGACCCAAATCTGACCCAATTTTTGGTTTTTATACTCTATCATTCTATAATTTACATATTAATTATTAAACCCACATTGGATGTTCTATTGGATGCATTGTTTTTACCCAAGCCTGGATTTCTCGTGATCCCCCTCAGCCCCCTAACATTGTTCCTCATGTTCTTTAAACAATAATTATATCTAATCACATCTAACAATTAAATAATTTATCACATAATGATTTCACAGGTGCAGTTTCACCTGATCTTTAGCAAGACCTAACATTTCCAGGGCTTTCCAAACCCAACTTCCCTTTTAAATCCCGAATTTTTGAAGATTTTAAGACCTTTTACTATCAACAGCAGCCAAAATTTTGTTTTCTTAGGAAGCAAAATTGCTTTATTTTGGGGTTTTCAGCCTTTTTTTGAGGTTTTTTACAAGGAGCAGCACCCATCCCAATGATGGGATGAGATAAAAACGCTCTTGGTAGCGCTCAGGAACACTCCAAATCATCAATGATTATATGAAGATGATTTATTTAAAGAGTTCTGGGTGTCAGGGGTTCACAGACCCAAATCTGACCCAATTTTTGGTTTTTATACTCTATCATTCTATAATTTACATATTAATTATTAAACCTATATTGGATGTTCTATTGGATGCATTGTTTTTACCCAAGCCTGGATTTCTCGTGATCCCCCTCAGCCCCCTAACATTGTTCCTCATGTTCTTTAAACAATAATTATATCTAATCACATCTAACAATTAAATAATTTATCACATAATGATTTCACAGGTGCAGTTTCACCTGATCTTAGCAAACACAAGGCCTAACATTTCCAGGACCAACTTTTCCCAGGGCTTTCCAAACCCAACTTTCCTTTTAAATCCTGAATTTTCGAAGATTTTAAGACCTTTTACTATCAACAGCAGCCAAAATTTTGTTTTCTTAGGAAGCAAAATTGCTTTATTTTGGGGTTTTCAGCCTTTTTTTGAGGTGTTTTACAAGGAGCAGCACCCATCCCAATGATGGGACGAGATAAAAACGCTCTTGGTAGCGCTCAGGAACACTCCAAATCATCAATGATTATATGAAGGTGCTTAAATATAGATAAAATATTTAATTAAAATAAAATGTGATTAAATATAGATGTTTAATATTTCATATTATATAACATACTCTAATATGTAACAATATAACTATATATTTTATATATGATTATAGATTTATATAACAAAATCTATAAATTTTCTATAAATTTTTATACATTCTATAAAATTACATATACACATATGTTTTATACAACTTATATGACTTTTATAAATTCGGTCCATTTGCATATTGGGAATTAATTGTCCAATTACAGCTTCAGGTGATGAAGTCCCATTCTCTCAGTTTTCTCCCCCAAATTTGCTGCTGTTTATATTTTTTTGGGGCCTGAAGCTGTAATAATAATCAGTTCTCAGGCTGCAGAAGGATTGTTTTGTCTGAGTAAACTGTGAGGAGAACTTGCTAACACTCTCCACAAAGGTCAGAATTGTATAATAATGGAGAATGTGAAAAAATGTGGGAAGGAAAAAAGAAATAAAAAATTATTTATAAATAAAAATTTATTTATAAATAAAAAATCATTTATAAATAAAATATTTATAAATAAAAATATTTTTAAAATAAAAATAATTTATAAATAAAAATTATTTAGAAATAAAAATTATTTCTAAATAAAAATCATTAATAAATAAAATTTATTTATAAATAAAAACTTATTTATAAATAAAAAAATATATTTAAAGAAAAAATAGGAGAGCTGAAAATGAAATTTAAAGAGCTCCAGGAGCAGCTGCTCCTCAGCACAGGCAGCTCCAGCTCGGGTGGACTTTCAGTCTTCAAAATCTCAGATTTACAACTCTTAAAACCCCAAATTAAATCTCAACTCTGGACTTACACCAAGAACTTGTTCTTTAATCTTCTCATGTGTGAAGAACCTTACACTCTGAGGGATTTCTCTTTATCTCTTGCTCAACCCCAGTAGAACAAGATGATAAACTTTTAATTTTCAGGGCTCTGGGCATTAGGGATGCTGAGAGTTTTTGCTCCTCATTTATTTCCCCATCATGGGACAGCCTCTGTGTCTGTCACCTTGATTTTACCACTGGTATTTACCCTAAACCTAAAATTTAATGTTATTAAAGAAGTTTTTAAATAGCTTGGGGGAACTCCAAGTTTAATGTTTAATAATTCATGTTAATAAAGAGGTTTTTAAGGGTTGGGAATGGAAAGTGACTGTTTTAAGAGGTTTTTTTTGAATTCTGTGATTGATATTTAATTTTCTGGCTGCATTCTTTTCCCTTGATATTTAATTTTCTGGCTGCACTTTTTAATTTTGATATTCAATTTTCTGGTTGCATTTTTTAATTTCGATATTTAATTTTCTGGCTGCACTTTTTTATTTTGATATTTAATTTTCTGGCTGCATTCTTTATTTTGATATTCAATTTTCTGCCTGCACTTTTTTATTTTGATATTTAATTTTCTGGCTGCACTTTTTCCCTGCAGGAATTCTCCATCCCCCAGCTCCGTAGCCAGCAGCGACTCAGGAAACACAGACGAAATTCAGGACGATTTGGACAGAGAGACGGACGTGGAGCCCATGGTCAGCTGATAGGAAATGGGAAGAATTCCAGAAAAAAATTCCAAACCAATTGCTGGGGGAAAGGTGAAAAGACTCGAGTGCCCCCACAGAGGGACTCTGAGGACTCATTCCTACACACATCCCCTCCCGCCCAAGGATTGGTGCTGTACATTTCTATTCTTCAAACCATAAATGCAGAGTTCTGTAGGAAAACACGGTGTTTTAATTGTGCCTTTGCCCCAAGCTGAGCCACTTTGAGCTCCAGTGGAATATTAATAACAGGTGTTTTTATAAAAAAAAATTATATATATATTATTTAAAATAAAAACCAAACAACCAAAGCTGGTTTTGGCAGCAGAGGATGGTGCTGGAGAAGCTCTGGGTACTTCAATAAGTTGCTGGTTTTATTGAACTGCTGAACTGATTGGCAAAAGCAACACTGGCAAAAAAAAAGAGATAATTGTGGTGCAATTAGGAATGTCTGGCACAAAAAAAAAAAATAAAGGAAAATAAAAATGAAAATGAAAAGGAAAGGGAAAATGAAAATGAAAATGAAAAGGAAAAGGAAAGGGAAAATGAAAATGAAAAGTAAAAGGAAAGGGAAGAGGAAAAGGAAAAGAGAAGGAAAAGGAAAAGATAAAGAGAAAGAAATAAGGAAAAGGAAAAGAAAAATGAAAAGGAAAAGATAAAGATAAAGAGATAAAGATAAAGATAAAGAGATAAAGAGATAAAGAGATAAAGATAAAGATAAAGATAAAGATAAAGATAAAGATAAAGATAAAGATAAAGATAAAGATAAAGATAAAGATAAAGATAAAGATAAAGATAAAGATAAAGATAAAGATAAAGGAAAAATGAAAAGGAAAAGGAAAAGATAACGATGAAGATAAAGAGATAAAGAAAAAGAAAAAGAAAAAGAAAATGAAAAAGAAAATGAAAAAGAAAAAGAAAAAGAAAATGAAAAAGAAAAAGAAAAAGAAAAAGAGAAAAAGAAAAAGAATTGCCTCCAAATGGAACTGCAAACATTTAAAAGTGAGTTTGGAGAGAGCTGGTAGGGCGAAGCAGTTCTAGAAAATTCACAGGGTTTTTCTTCACCTGACTTTTTTGGGGTGAGGGAACCTTTGGGATGTGTCCAAGGACTCCAGGAGCTGGAGGAGCAGGACTCAGCTCGGTGGCAAAGCAAGGAAGGGCACAGGAGGGGTCACTGGTGGTGGTGGGGGGAATATCACTGAGTAACTACTATGCAAAAACATAAAAACAAACAAACAAAACAACAAAAAAAAGCTCGCCTTATTTCTATGGAATGTTTTATCCCTTGGGAAAAGGAAAATTTGCACTCTTGGATGTCTGTGGAGCTCCTTTGGAGGTGGAATGTTTGGATCACAACGCCTTTGTTCCCAGTGATTGGATTAGGAGGGGAATCAGCCCTTCAGCTCCCTGGTGGTTGGTGTCTTTTATTTTTTATTCAGGGTTTTCTTGTGTTACTATTTTATTTTTGAGCAGTTTGCAGATTTTTTTCCTTTGCTGACAGGGAGATAACTCCGTTTTCTGCTGCTTGCAGTGATGTGTGGAGCGAGGAGCAGGTGAAGCAGCAGCATAAAGTGACCCAGATGTAGGAGCCAGGATTTGGGAGAGCTCCAGAACACTGTGAAAAGCTGAAATCCCTTTTAGGGCGTAGAAAACCAAACCCCAAACCTCCCCTAGAGCTGGGCAGGAACTTTCTCTGTGAGAAAAGCAGCAAGACCTTGGCTTTGCCCATTTTTCTGTGTTTTTTACCCAGGAGAATCAGCATCAAAATCAGATCAGGCTGGAGGAAACTCCAGCACCAGCGAGTTAAAATGGGAATTGTTGGAGGAAACTGTTAATTCCCGAGTTAAAATGGGAATTGTTGCAGGAAAGTGTTAATTCCCAAGTTAAAAAGGGAATTGTTGGAGGAAACTGTTAATTCCCGAGTTAAAAAGGGAATTGTAGCACGTCAGCCAGGTAAAAACAGGGTAAGAAACCTCAGCCAATAATTTTTTTGTTTGTTTTTAAGCCAAGATTGAGGGTGTAGTTTGCTGCCCAAAGGCAGAGGTGGGGTTGGAACTCGGTAAATACCAAATGTGTTTTCTTTAGCCTGCCAGGGGGTTTGGAATGTGCAGGAGCTGGGCAGGGAAAATCCCAATTTCAGCAGCCTCTCAGTGTTATGGAAAAGCAAAATGAGCTTCCCAAGTGGTGTTCCCAACTTCTGGAGCATTGATCCGGGATCTGTGGATCCACACAGAGCACAGGTGTGTTGGAAAATAACTCATTCCTGGCTGGAAACTCCTCAGCCTGGGGGTTCCTGCTGGAACACGGGAATCCTTCCTTCCCAGGAGTCCTGCCTTCCTGGGAATCCTTCCTTCCTGGGAATCCTTCCTTCCCAGGAATCCTTCCTTCATGGGAATCCTTCCTTCATGGGAATCCTTCCTTCCTGGGAATCCTTCCTTCCTGGGAATCCTTCCTTCACAGGAATCCTTCCTTCCCAGGAGTCCTGCCTTCATGGGAATCCTTCCTTCACAGGAATCCTTCCTTCACGGGGATCCTTCCTTCATGGGAATCCTTCCTTCACGGGAATCCTTCCTTCCCATGAATCCTTCCTTCCCAGGAATCCTTCCTTCCCAGGAATCCTTCCTTCCCGGGAATCCTTCCTTCCCAGGAATCCTTCCTTCCTGGGAATCCTTAATTCCCAGGAATCCTTCCTTCACAGGAATCTTTCCTTCCCATGAATCCTTCCTTTACAGGAATCCTTCATTCCCAGGAATCCTTCCTTCCCATGAATCCTTCCTTCACAGGAATCCTTCCTTCACGGGGATCCTTCCTTCCCATTAATCCTTCCTTCCTGGGAATCCTTAATTCCCAGGAATCCTTCCTTCACAGGAATCCTTCCTTCCTGGGAATCTTTCCTTCCCATGAATCCTTCCTTTACAGGAATCCTTCATTCCCAGGAATCCTTCCTGGGAATCCTTCCTTCATGGGAATCGTTCCTTCACGGGAATCCTTCCCAGGAATCATTCCTTCCTGGGAATCCTTCCTTCCCAGGAATCCTTCCTTCCCAGGAATCCTTCCTTCCCAGGAATCCTCCCTTCCCAGGACTCCTTCCTTCCCAGGAATCATTCCCAGGAATCTTTCCTTCCCTGGAATCATTCCTTCACATGAATCCTTCCTTCCTGGGAATCTTTCCTTCATGGGAATCCTTCATTCCCAGGAATCCTTCCTTCCCTGGAATCCTTCCCAGGAATCTTTCCTTCATAGGAATCCTTCATTCCCAGGAATCCTTCCCAGGAATCTTTCCTTCCCCTCCTGTGTTGCTGGCAGCTCCATCTCCCACCTGGCAGCAGCTTTGAGGCCACGGGGTTCTGAGGATCTCCCGGCCTTTTCCAGCCTGGGAAGCAGGCAGATCCATGAGGATCCACAGTGAGGATCAGCTGAGGATCCACAGATCCTCATTTTCTCCATGGATCCACGGATATTCCCGTGCTGAGGGGCTCCAAAGCCTGCTCTGTCCTGGAAATGTCGATAACTTTTTTTCCTCTGGAAGAGAAACCTCATTCCAAAGCGCTCATTCCTGTTATTCCTTAGGTGGCCAAAGTGGTAAATGTGATCTTCACGAGGGGGCTGGGTTTGGGAGGGGGGATTTGGGGGATTTTTTGGGGCTGCATGTTTGAAATCTGCGATCTGAAGGGTCTGGAAGGGTTTGGAAGGGTCTGGAAGGGTCTGGAAGGGTTTGGAGGGGTTTGGAAGGGTTTGGAGGGGTTTGGAGGGGTTTGGAAGGGTTTGGAAGGGTTTGGAGGGGTTTGGAAGGGTTTGGAAGGGTCTGGAAGGGTTTGGAAGGGTCTGGAAGGGTTTGGAAGGGTTTGGAAGGGTTTGGAAGGGTTTGGAGGGGTTTGGAAGGGTCTGGAAGGGTTTGGAAGGGTTTGGAGGGGTTTGGAAGGGTCTGGAAGGGTTTGGAAGGGTTTGGAAGGGTCTGGAAGGGTTTGGAAGGGTTTGGAAGGGTCTGGAAGGGTTTGGAAGGGTTTGGAAGGGTCTGGAAGGGTTTGGAAGGGTCTGGAAGGGTTTGGAAGGGTCTGGAAGGGTTTGGAGGGGTTTGGAAGGGTCTGGAAGGGTTTGGAGGGGTTTGGAAGGGTTTGGAAGGGACTGGAAGGGTTTGGAAGGGTCTGGAAGGGTTTGGAGGGGTTTGGAAGGGTCTGGAAGGGTTTGGAAGTTCGGCTGCTCCCGAGGCTGAGGAAGTTTCTGCCCAGGCTGGAGCTCTGTGATCCCGCAGTGCCTGGGGCAGGCATTGCTCAGCACAGGGAATCAGCTCCTGGAGCCTGTCCCTGGCTCTCTTCCCCCTGGGAATGTTCCTGGAGCTCCAGGAATGCTCCTGGAGCCTGTTCCTGCTCCCCTTCCTCATGGGAATGCTCCTGGAGCTCCAGGAATGCTCCTGGAGCCTGTTCCTGCTCTTCTCACCCTGGGAATGCTCCTGGAGCTCCAGGAATGTTCCCGGAGCCTGTTCCTGGCTCTCTTCCCCCTGGGAATGCTCCTGGTTTGTTCTTTTTCCTTAAAACTCAGCATCCCAGTAGGAAAAAGGCCGAGTGTTCCCAAACCCAGGAGCTGGAGCTGTTGTGCTGAGGACAGGGAATTCCCAGAGCAGGAATTCTGTGTAGGATAAGGGAGGACAGGGAATTCCCAGAGCAGGAATTCTGTGTAGGATAAGGGAGGACAGGGAATTCCCAGAGCAGGAATTCTGGTTAGGATAAGGGAGGACAGGGAATTCCCAGAGCAGGAATTCTGTGTAGGATAAAGGAGGACAGGGAATTCCCAGAGCAGGAATTCTGTGTAGGATAAGGGAGGACAGGGAATTCCCAGAGCAGGAATTTTGTGACTTTGACAGATCAAAGCTTGACAGAGAGAGAAAAAACAACAACAACAAAAAAATAAGAATTTAATTGTAAAAATGCTGGAAATTATTTTGATGACCTCTTTCTTTTTTTCCTTTGTAAAGCTGTAAATACTTTATTTTCTGTTTTCTATTCTTAATGGGGTGTCATATTGACACGTTTTTAGATTTCCAATCAGAAAAATCCTCCTCATCCTTTCCCATTTTTTTAAAAAGGGGGATTTCAAGGAAGCAAATTTTTTTGCTCGTTAGCAGTGTAATTAACAGATCAAATTCCTAAACTGGGTTTGTACAAAAAGAAAAAACGTTTTCAGTAAACAAAATGGCAGTTTGTGGATGCATGTCATTCAAAAATATCCAAAGAATAACGTGGTACAAATGTCTTAAAGGATAATGTGGTACAAAGTCGTTTTTCAAAGATGTAGTGACGATCATCTTAATTCACACAAGGGAAAAAAAAAATCAAAATTCTTTTAAAAAAAAGGTGTTTGGGGAGGGGAGAAATGTAATGAAACTCATTAAGCTAAACGTGTAATCTATTTATAAAAACACAGTATATATTCTATTTTTATTAGAAGTTTTTAAAGTGCAAACAGATCTCTGTTGGCAGATGCAGTCGTTCCCTTGTAAATTCTCTCCTGCTGTGATGGGATCCCCCAAATTCTCTGATGTTTCCAAGGGTCAGGGTGGAAATAATCGGGACAGGTTTGGCTGTGGAGCACTCACAGGTCGCTTCCTCCAGGCCAGGCTGCAGCTCCAGCAGCTTTTCTGCCTCTGCTGTGATTTAATTCCCCTAATTTAAAATATAATTACTCAAATTATTGAAAAAAAAAATACTGAAAAATGAATTATTTTTATTTAATTCCCCTTCCCTGTGGATTTATTCCATTCCCCTGCCTGGGAGGAAAAGGTCAGGAGCTCCTGAATCCTCCTGAATCGTGGGAATGCAGAAACACAGGGGTTAAACTTAAATATAAATGACATTTGTACCTGCAGAGATCAGGATCAACACCACGAAACAAAGCCTGAATACGCACCCAAAGCTGCTTCTAAATTGAGATTATTTGAGTTTTCTTTTCCCCTGATCATTCCTGCCAGCAAAACCACGAGCTGAGGATAAAGCTGGAGCGGCCGTGGGTGCTCCCAGAGCTGCTCCCGGTGTTTCCCTTGGCTCTGGGAACACCAGGGAATGTTTGTGTTGGAAGAGTTTTCACTCTGGAGTTTGCACTTTTGGAGCGCTTCATTTTAGAGCTGAACGTTTAAAGAATGATTTATTAAATGAATAATTAATGTTAAATTGTTAAATGAAGAGATTCCGCTTCCTCCACCAGGCAGGAACATCGCAGGGAGGATTTCCCACCTTTAAAATCAGGAATTTTGGGGTTTTTTTTGGGTTTTTTTTTTAATCCTTCTGCAGGGGGACACACAAATGTTAAAACTCTTTTTGGCTGGCAAGATCCTGTGTAGGATAAGGGAGGACAAGGAATTCCCAGAGCAGGAATTCTGTGTAGGGAATCCCAGGGAGGATTTCCCACCTTTAAAATCAGGAATTTTGGGGTTTTTTTTGGGTTGTTTTTTTTTTTAATCCTTCTGCAGGGGGACACGCAGCTTTTAAAACTCTTTTTGGCTGGCAACACCAAAAGCAAAAAAAATAAAATCAAAAATCCAAAAGTAATCAAAAGCAAACTGTTGATTCCGAGTTTGAGGCTTCAGCCTGGGAATTCCTCCTGCTGGGAATTGGAGAGGGGAGTTGAGCACTGCCTGCCAAATTCCCGCTGGGAATGGGATGGGAATGGGAACACTCAGGGCTTGGCCAGACCCTGAAGGAAAACCTGACCCTTCCCTGCTGTTTTCCTGCCAGTTCAGCCAGCCTTTCAAAGCTTTTCTTTGGAAGGAGCAGCAAAAATTGTGTTTTAGTGTGGCTGTTTGGTTGCAGAAATCACAATTTCCCCCTAATTTGAGGCACTCCACAGTGAAGCACTTGGGGAAGGGGGTGTTTGTGGGTCTGGCCAGCTCCCTGTTTATTTTTTTTGGGGAAATCACGGTGTTAATGGTTAAAACAAACCCCTGGGGTGGCTTCAAACCGTGGCAGAACAATCCCAGAGCACGGTGCCACAAACGCAGACTTCCACCCCCCCCAAAAAAAACCCCCAAATTTCTGTTTTATTGAAGATCGAGGGCGGCTCTCACACTCCTTCGTGTAACACCAAAAAAAACCTCAACACCCCAGTCCCTAAAAACGCCTTCCCCTGGTTAAATGTAGCGACCTTCTGCCAAAAATGATTATTTATAATTTAAATATTAAATAATATTTAATATTTAAATATTAAATAATATTTAATATTGTGTTGGAGTGGAGGGAATCGATGCCTCGTCCCTCCTGCTGTGTCACTTCTTGTTGTTGGTTCCTCTTGAGGTTTCTTTTATCCCCAAGGAGCTGCTGATGGTGTGGGAACGGCCCTGGTTACCCTGTAAATATTGTGCTTTATATTCTGTATATTAGCTCATTTTAATGACAAAGACTGGACTGATGCTGGTGGGGAAAGGCCGGAGGATGAGCCGGGATGGGGCTGGAATTCTGCGCTGGGAAGGGAAAGCACCAGTGGATTTGGGACCATGAAATGCTTTTGAGAGTCCACGTCAGGAGGAGCCCTGAGAACTCCCCAGGACCACCCGCCCTCCGCCGAGGATTTGCTGCGTTTCCCTTTTTTTAGTGCCAAAACCGACCCCATCGCCCCCTCCCGGGTCTGCTGGTGGCTCCGTGTCCAGATGTGGTGTCCAGCTGTGTCCTGCTGTGGTGTCCAGCTGTGTCCTGGCTGTGTCCAGCTGTGTCCAGCCAGTGTCCAGCCATGTCCTGCTGTGTCCAGCCATGTCCTGCTGTGGTGTCCAGCTGTGTCCAGCTGTGTCCTGCTGTGTCCAACCAGTGTCCAGCTGTGTCCAGCCACATCCAGCTGTGTCCAGCCACATCCAGCTGTGTCCAGCTGTGTCCATCCCTCCGTCCTGCCCAGGCCAGCGCTCAGCCCCGGACCCCAGGGGTGGGAGCTGTCCATGAAACAGGTCCCAGTCGGTCTCTGGTGACGAGGAAAACCACAAAGAACTATAAAATAAACACCAGACTCCTGGTTGAACGGCTCTGCGTGTTAATCCTTGGCGTGGAAAACACCTTTAAAGCAAAAGGATTTGGGTCTGGGGAGGGAGGGACAATCCTCATTTCTGAAAATCTGCCCAACCCAGGTCATTTGGGGTTCTAAAATAACCCAAACTCCCCTCAAAACGAGGGTCCTTCAGCTGCCGCTCTTGAAACTCGACTCTCCTTGGAAATTAAAATCGCCCTGCACACCTCAGCCTTTTCCTGGCCACCTTTGGCTTAAAATTTCTTCTTTCTCGGGAATTCTCTGTCGCCAAAGGGACTCTCAGTTGCTTTTCTCTTTCTCCCCGCCCAGATCCTCTCCCGGAGGGCTCAGTCCCAGCCGCTGTTCTCCTCGCCTTGGTTTTGTTGTTGTTGTATTTGCCCGAATTTCCCTTTTTTAAACGATTTTTGGCTCCTGCCCGCGCCCCGCCCCTTCCCGCGCGCCGCGCGCGCCACCGCCCCCCGCTCCGGGCGCAACCATCGCCGCGCTGGGGGGGGGGGGACGCGCCGCTGGGGACACCCCACAGGTACCGCGCTGCCGGGGGGGGGGACACGGCCCTCACCCTCACCCACAGCGAGAGGTGGGCTCGGGGCCGCCCTCGGGGGTTTCATTAATTTATTAATTAATTAATGGTTGGGTTTCCCCCCCCCCGCACCCCCCCTCCCCTCAGCGCGGTGGGTGGTGGCGGCCGCGGGCCGGGAGCGCGGCGGGGCCGGGATGTGGCGGCAGCTGAGGGCGCTGAGGGGCTACGGGTGAGTGTGGGGTCCTTTCCTTTCCTTTCTTTTCCCTTCCTTTCCTTTCTTTTCCCTTCCTTTCCTTTTCCTTCCCTTTCCTGGCTCCCTTCCCGGGTGCCGCTCCTGCCATCCCCGCTCCCGCCGGGACCCGTCCCGCTGCCAGCCGCGGGCACCGCCAGCCCTCAGTTCTCCTTGTTTTCCCCTCTTTCCCAGTTCCTCGTTTCCTCCTCTTTTTCTGCCCTTTTCCCCCTCGTTTTCCCCTTTGTTTTTCCCTCCCTCCCCTCGTTTTCCACAGTTTACCCCTTGTTTCCCCTTTCACCCGTGTTTCCACCTGTTTTCCACTGCTTCCTCCTGCTTTTCCCCCTTGCTTTCCCCCTTTTCCTCCTTGCTTTCTCTTTTTTCCTCCCTCTTTTTACCCTTGTCTCCCCGCTTTCCCCCTCGTTTTCCCCCTTGTTTTCCCTTCCTTTTTCTCCCATTTCCCCCCTTTTTTGGTGGGTGTTACCCTGAATTACAGGATAACGCGCGGCCGGGGCTGGGCGGCTGCCAAAGCTCCGCTGTCCCCGGGGCACTTCGGGGGTGCCAGGCCGGCTTTTGCCCCCTGGACTTTGCCAGGAGCCGGCGGAGCATTGCGATATTGGAGCAGCTCCGGAGCTCATCCTGGGCCTCATCGTTTAAAAATTCCTTTCCCAGCGCTTTTTTCCCGAGCGTGGAGAAGGGGTGGTGGGGCTGGGGGCTCGGCTCTGGCATCCCCATCCAGCGGGAGGGATGGAGCGGGGGATGGCTGGGGAAGGCAGCCCGGGATGGAGGTGTCCCTCGGATTGAGGTGTTCCCAGGACTGAGGTGTCCCTCGGATTGAGGTGTTCCCGGGGTTGAGATGTTCCCGGGGTTGAGGTGTTTCCAGGGTTGAGGTGTCCCCGGGGTTGAGGTGCTCCCAGGACTGAGGTGCTCCCAGGATTGAGGTGCTCCCAGGATTGAGGTGTTCTCAGGACTGAGGTGTTCCCCAGGATTGAGGTGTTCTCAGGACTGAGGTGTTCCCCAGGATTGAGGTGTTTTCAGGATTGAGGTGTTCCCCAGGATTGAGGTGTTCCCCAGGATTGAGGTGTTCTCAGGACTGAGGTGTTCCCCAGGATTGAGGTGTTTTCAGGATTGAGGTGTTCCCCAGGATTGAGGTGTTCCCCAGGATTGAGGTGTTCCCCAGGATTGAGGTGTCCCTGGGATGGAGGTGTCCCTGGGATGGAGGTGTTCCCAGGATTGAGGATTCCCCAGGATTGAGGTGTCCCCAGGACTGAGGTGTCCCCAGGACTGAGGTGTCCCCAGGACTGAGGTGTCCCCAGGACTGAGGTGTTCCCAGGATTGAGGTGTTCCCAGGACTGAGGTTTCCCCAGGATTGAGGTGTTCCCAGGATTGAGATGTTCCCGGGGTTGAGGTGTTTCCAGGGTTGAGGTGTCCCCGGGGTTGAGGTGCTCCCAGGATTGAGGTGCTCCCAGGATTGAGGTGTTCTCAGGATTGAGGTGTTCTCAGGATTGAGGTGTTCCCCAGGATTGAGGTGTTCTCAGGATTGAGGTGTCCCTGGGATGGAGGTGTCCCTAGGATGGAGGTGTTCCCCAGGGTTGAGGTGTTCCCAGGATTGAGGTTTCCCCAGATTGAGGTGTTCCCAGGATTGAGGTGTCCCTGGGATGGAGGTGTCCCTAGGATTGAGGTGTCCCTAGGATGGAGGTGTCCCCAGGATTGAGGTGCTCCCAGGATGGAGGTGTCCCCAGGACTGAGGTGTCTCTGGGATGGAGGTGTTCCCAGGACTGAGGTGTCCCCAGATTGAGGTGTCCCCAGGATTGAGGTGTCCCTAGGATGGAGGTGTCCCCAGGATTGAGGTGTCCCTGGGATGTTGGGGAAGGAGAGAACGGGGGGATCGCAGCGGTTCCTGTCCTGCCCCTGTCCCAGGCGGAGATGGCAGCACCGCCCGCCCATCCAGGTGACCAACGAGCCCATTCTGGAGTTCAAGCCGGGGAGCCCCGAGCGAGCAGCGCTCCAGAAGGTACCAGCGCTGGGATTTGGGCGTTTTTGGGGCTGGAAGGGCCCGGGTTGTGCTGCACAGCAGCCCCAGCCTCTCCGTGCTGTGACAGCCCCATCCTGCCCAGCTCCTGTGCACACCCCATGCCCCCGGAGCCTGTTCCCAGTGGGAAGGGGGATGGAGGGCAGCTGGAGCAGGTGGGAGCTGCTCCCACCACGTTCTCTCTGCCAGGCCCTCGCTGACCTGAAGGGCAAGACCGAGGAGATCCCGTGTGTCATTGGTGGGGAGGAGGTGTGGACACCCACGGTGAGGTACCAGCTCTCGGTGAGTCCTTAAACTCTCATTGAGTGGGGGAGAACAGAGCAGGAGGGTCCTGGGACTGGTTCCTACAGAGCCTTTTCTTCTCTTCCCAGCCCTTTAACCATGCACACAAGGTGGCCAAGTACTGCTATGCCAGCAAGGTGAGTGCACCTCTCTGTCCCTGCCCCCTTTCCTGGCTGTGTTTTGGGGAAGCAGCAGCGCTTGGCCTGGGTCTAGCAAGTGAAATGCATTCTGTGAGCAGGGAGCCTTTCCAAGCCCCTGAGATCCTGGAACAAACCCACACCTGCAGATTTGGGGTTGTGATGGCACCAGTGGTTTGTGCCTGGGGTGGATGGTGACCCCTCGCTTTTCCCCGAGAGCTGGTGGTGGAGAGGAACCTGGAGAAGTTCCTCCTTGCTGCCTTTTCCCCTTTGCCTCCACAGGAGCTCATTAACAAAGCCATTAACGCTGCCTTGGCAGCCAGGAAGGAATGGGACCTGAAACCTGTGCAGGACCGGGCCCAGATCTTCCTGAGGGCGGCCGACATGCTGAGCGGCCCACGGCGAGCAGAAGTGCTGGCCAAGACCATGGTGGGGCAGGTAGGGGGTGCAGGAGAAGGTGGGGGAAGCAGGAGGGAGCTGGGGGAAGCAGGAGGGAGCTGGGCTGAGCAGGAGGGAGCTGGGGGAAGCAGGAGGGAGCTGGGGGAAGCAGGAGGGAGCTGGGCTGAGCAGGAGGGAGCTGGGCTGAGCAGGAGGGAGCTGGGGGAAGCAGGAGGGAGCTGGGGGAAGCAGGAGGGAGCTGGGGGAAGCAGGAGGGAGCTGGGCTGAGCAGGAGGGAGCTGGGCTGAGCAGGAGGGAGCTGGGGGAAGCAGGAGGGAGCTGGGGGAAGCAGGAGGGAGCTGGGGGGAGCAGGAGGGAGCTGGGGGAGCAGGAGGCAGTTGGGGGAGCAGGAGGGAGCTGGGGGAAGCAGGAGGGAGCTGGGGGGAGCAGGAGGGAGCTGGGGGAAGCAGGAGGGAGCTGGGGGGAGCAGGAGGGAGCTGGGGGAGCAGGAGGGAGCTGGGCTGAGCAGGAGGGAGCTGGGGGAAGCAGGAGGGGCTGCCTGGGTGGGTTTTGGCCGTGGGGAATGGCTGGAGGTGCTCAGGGTGATCCTCACTCCTTGCTGCTCAGGATCAGCGTTGAGGCCGTGCGGGATCTTTGGGATCTGAGCTTGGGAGGGGCACCCCACGGCACCACTGCTGCATTCCCCCTTCCCCTCACGGCCTGGGACCTCTCCCCTTGCAGGGGAAGACGGTGATCCAGGCGGAGATCGACGCCGCTGCCGAGCTCATCGACTTCTTCCGCTTCAACGCCAAGTACGCGCTGGAGCTGGAGCAGAGCCAGCCCCTCAGCGTGGACATCAGCACCAACTCCATGGTGTACCGGGGGCTGGAGGTGAGCTGGGCCCCCCCCTGCCCCACGTGGGGTCACTCCTGGGGGGCAGGAAGCTCCCAATGGTCCCTGTCCCTCCACAGGGGTTCGTGGCTGCCGTGTCCCCCTTCAACTTCACGGCCATCGGGGGGAACCTGGCGGGGGCTCCGGCGCTGATGGTGAGTCCTGGGGGGACAGGGGGACAGGGGGACACGACAGGGGGACAGGGCAGTCCAGGGAAAGGTTGGGACAGAAATCCCAGCCCTCAGGTTCAGCTGGGGTGGGCAGGGAGGGAGCTGAGCCTCCCTGGAGCTGTTCCACAGACACGACTGGGGCCTCTCGGACCCCTTGACCCAATCAGCAGTTAGACTTTAATTAAAACATGATTTCTGTGTGATGGGAGAAGTGCTGGAAAAGCACAAACTGCCCAAACCTGGCCTTGTGAGGTTTTTGTTCTGAAGCAAGGTGTGCTTTCCTTCCCAGGCTGGGTTTGGGATCTGGGAATAAACATGGCAGGGATTTGATTTCCTGCCTGGGCTCTGGGAATAAACACAGCAGAGGTTTGATTTCCTACCTGGGATCTGGGAATAAACACAGCAGAGGTTTGATTTCCTACCTGGGCTCTGGGAATAAACACAGCAGAGGTTTGATTTCCTACCTGGGCTCTGGGAATAAACACAGCAGAGGTTTGATTTCCTACCTGGGATCCGGGAATAAACACAGCAGAGGTTTGATTTCCTACCTGGGATCCGGGAATAAACACAGCAGAGGTTTGATTTCCTACCTGGGATCCGGGAATAAACATGTCAGAGGTTTGATTTCCTACCTGGGATCCGGGAATAAACATGTCAGAGGTTTGATTTCCTACCTGGGATCCGGGAATAAACATGTCAGAGGTTTGATTTCCTACCTGGGCTCCAGGTGCTGTCAGGACATGAAAGTGTAACCAGTTTGTAGCTGCTCACATTCCTCTGGGATGACATTTCTTGGGTGCAGTGGTTGTGTTAGGGCCAAGGAAGACAAGGGCAGGCCCAGGAGCTGCGAAAAAATAATTCAAAGTATTGGTAAAAAGCATTTCTGCACGTTCCTGTTTGTGTCCCAGCCCATGGAGCACAGGAGCCTCTGCAGGGTGGATTTTGGGCTGAGACAGTAATAACCTGGTGAACTGGGGCCAGGAATAATTAATTTATTGTTGCACTAGGAAAGAAAAAAAAGAAAACTCAACAAATTGTCCTTGGCTCTTTGCTAATTAGGCTCGGATTTCCTGCTGGCCCCACAGAGGCTGGAGAACACGGAGCTTTTATTTGGGAAGATCACATTTGAGTGAGAGTGGAGCATTTGTGTAGGGGGAGAGAGCGAAGTCACCGTGGAGCTGGGAGGATTCCTGGGGAGAAATCTCCCTTCTTCCCACCCCGGGATCCAAGGGAGACACCCCTTGGCTTTGGGAAATCTGGCAATGATTCCTCCCAGAGCGGCTGAGCCCTGCTGGGACGGGACAAACAGCTCGGTGTGACAATCTGGGACATCCCGTGGCTCACCCTGCTCGGGCTGACAATGAGTTCCCAGCAGGGTGAGGCAGCAGAAGGCAGCAGGACATGGAAAAGCTCAGCAGCAGGGGGCACCTGGAATTACAGCTCGCTTTGTAGGGGGATGTTAATTAGAGCCTCAGCGTTTCCATCATCACAGGGGGATTAGACGCTGGAGAGATCCATGCAGGCAGTCCTGGGGACGGGATTTCCTCGGGATCAGAGCGGTCCAGGATGCTGGGAATGCTGTGGCTGGGATTTCCCAGCTGCCTGCGGGTTTCTGCAGGGTGTGGATTATTCCTCTGGATGTTGGGTGTGGATTATTCCTCTGGATGTTTGGAGGCGAAGGATTGGAGGGTCCCAGGAAGGATTGGAGTGATCCAGGAAGGATTGGAGTGATCCAGGAAGGATTGGAGTGATCCAGGAAGGATTGGAGGGGCCCAGGAAGGATTGGAGTGATCCAGGAAGGATTGGAGTGATCCAGGAAGGATTGGAGGGGCCCAGGAAGGATTGGAATGATCCAGGAAGGATTGGAGTGATCCAGGAAGGATTGGAGGGGCCCAGGAAGGATTGGAGGGGCCCAGGAAGGATTGGAGTGATCCAGGAAGGATTGGAATGATCCAGGAAGGATTGGAGGGTCCCAGGAAGGATTGGAGGGTCCCAGGAAGGATTGGAGTGATCCAGGAAGGATTGGAGGGTCCCAGGAAGGATTGGAGTGATCCAGGAAGGATTGGAGTGATCCAGGAAGGATTGGAGGGGCCCAGGAAGGATTGGAGTGATCCAGGAAGGATTGGAGGGTCCCAGGAAGGATTGGAGTGATCCAGGAAGGATTGGAGTGATCCAGGAAGGATTGGAGGGGTCCAGGAAGGATTGGAGTGATCCAGGAAGGATTGGAGTGATCCAGGAAGGATTGGAGGGGTCCCAGGAAGGATTGGAGTGATCCAGGAAGGATTGGAGTGATCCAGGAAGGATTGGAGGGGTCCCAGGAAGGATTGGAGGGTCCCAGGAAGGATTGGAGGGGTCCAGGAAGGATTGGAGTGATCCAGGAAGGATTGGAGTGATCCAGGAAGGATTGGAGGGGTCCAGGAAGGATTGGAGTGATCCAGGAAGGATTGGAGTGATCCAGGAAGGATTGGAGGGGCCCAGGAAGGATTGGAGTGATCCAGGAAGGATTGGAGTGATCCAGGAAGGATTGGAGTGATCCAGGAAGGATTGGAGGGGCCCAGGAAGGATTGGAGTGATCCAGGAAGGATTGGAGTGATCCAGGAAGGATTGGAGTGATCCAGGAAGGATTGGAATGATCCAGGAAGGAGCAGTGCCCAGGAAGGAGCAGTGCCCAGGAAGGAGCAGTGCCCAGGAAGGAGCTTTTCCTGCACAACAAAAGGATTTTCTCCTGGAAAAAAAAAAAGGTTTTTCTCCTGGAAACCAGGAGACAAGAGTCCAAACTCCGCGTGCAGCCCTCCCCAGGGCTGTGACCCCGTGCAGCGCAGGCCAGGCCGTGTGACAGGGACACCGGGGGGGGTCACAGGGAGGCGGTGGCACGGGGCCAGGGGGCTGGAGTGTCACCAGCAGAGCTCTCCAGCCCCTGGTGCTGCTCATTAATCCGGGCAGGTTTGGTTTCACAAACACCTGCTGGGCCAAGCTCCTCCTGGGGAAGGCAGGAGGAGGGAGGGTGTGGAAGGCTGGCACAGCCTCTCTGCTGAGAGAAAAAGGGGGGATTTGTGCCCCCTCAGCTGTCGGGGTGAAGGTGGGCTGTGGCTTTTTTCCCCAAGCTGGAAATGAAACTCCAGATCGTTTTGATAAGGAGGTGAGACAGGAGCAGATCTTCGTTTGAAGGCAGGGGCGGTCGTGGAGAGGCGTCCACAAAATTCACATGGGGTGAACACATCTTCATGGGTTTTAATAAATTAGCATAATTGATCAAAAATGCTAATTAGGAGGACAAGCAGTGATGGTCAAGCCCTGGCTGTGTTCTGTCCATGAAATTCATCTCCCAGAAGTTGTTCTTGGCTCTCAGGAAGAACCAAGACAGCGCTGGGGCCGCGTTCCCCCCGGGGCTTGGAGCTCTGGAATTTTTGCCTTTCCATGGAAAAAAAAGCACTGGGAAAACCAGCCACTAACACAACAGGCTACAAACAGATATTCAGAGGACACAGGGGAGCACAGAAAAGAACAAAAGGCTGCGAATCCCCTCTCTGGCCCGGTTTTCCAGGGAATTCTCCTCCTCCCAGGGGAACGTGGTGCTGTGGAAGCCCAGTGACACCGCCCTGCTCTCCAGCTACGCCGTCTACAAGATCCTGCTGGAGGCTGGGCTGCCCCCAAACGTGGTGCAGTTCGTGCCCTCGGACGGCCCCGAGTTCGGGGACACCGTCACCAGCTCCGAGCACTTCTGCGGCCTCAACTTCACCGGCAGCGTGCCGTAGGTTTGGGGACAGGGGACAGGGAGGGCTGGGGGCTCCTCTGGGGACACCAGGCTGGCCTTGGGAAGGGCTGCTGCAGCAGTGGTGGCAGGGTTAGATCAAAACCGGGGTTAAAACTGGTGACAAAAGGTGTCTGAGCCGGGTTTTGGTGCTGGCGGGGAGTGGTTTTAGTTCTGTGGCTGAGCTCGGGGTACAGGAGCAGCCAGAGTGGCAGTGACGCTTCCAGGGCTGCTCTGAGGCTGCTCCAGGTGGGTTTTCCCCTCCAGGTGAGTTTTCCCCCAGGTGGGTTTGCTCTCCAGGTAGGTTTTCCCCCCAGGTAGGTTTTCCCCCCAGGTAGGTTTTCTCTCCAGGTGGGTTTCCCTCCCAGCTGGATTTGCTCCCAAGGTGGGTTTTCCACCCCAGGTAGGTTTTCCTCTCCAGGTGGGTTTCCCTCAGGTGGGTTTCCCTTCCAGGTGGGTTTTCCCCCAGGTGGATTTGCTCCCAAGGTGGGTTTTCCATCCCAGGTGGGTTTTCCCTCAGGTAGATTTTCCCCCAGGTGGGTTTTCTGTCCAGGTAGGTTTCCCCTCCAGGTAGATTTCTCCCCCCAGATGGGTTTCTCCCTCCAGGTGGCTTTTTCCCCCCAGGTAGATTTTCCCCCCAGGTGGGTTTCTCTCCAGGTGAGTTTTCCCCCCAGGTAGGTTTTCTCTCCAGGTGGGTTTCCCTCCCAGCTGGATTTGCTCCCAAGGTGGGTTTTCCACCCCAGATAGGTTTTCCCCTCCAGGTGGGTTTTCCCTCAGGTAGATTTTTCCACCCAGATGAGTTTCTCCCCCCAGGTAGCTTTCTCCCTCCAGGTAGATTTTCCCCCCAGGTGTTTTTTCCCCCCGTGGGTTTGCTCCCCTGGGCTCTGGCTGTGTCCCGTGGGGTGTCAGAGGTGCTGAGGGGTCCCTGCAGGAGCCGCCAGACCCCGGGACCCCTCCCCAGGCCGGGGCCACGCTCGGCTGAGCACCGGGCTGGGCAGGTGGGAGCTCGGGGCTCCCTGTTGGTGCCTCCCGCTGCGAGGCCATTTCCATTTTTATTGTTTTCCAGACGGGTTTGTCACAGTAAGGCCTGAGGGGAAGGGGGGGAAAGGGGAGGAACAGAAACTTCTGGATGCTCACTCCCTGCTCCTGCAACAGTTCATCTTTAAATCCACGGAGCTGCTGTGGGGAGCCTTTGTTTGATACCTGTGCTCTCAGTCCCACTTCCCTGTGTGGGACATCCCAATTTTGGGGGGATTCCCATCAGGGTATCCCATTTTTTGGGGGATTCCCATCAGGGTATCCCATTTTTGGGGGGATTCCCATCAGAGCATCCCATTTTTGGGAGGGTTTCCTATCAGGGCATCCTTTTTTTGGAGGGATTCCCATCAGGGCATCCAATTTTGGGGGGGATTCCCATCAGAGCATCCCATTTTTGGGAGGGATTCCCATCAGGGCATCAAATTTTTGGAGGGTTTCCCATCAGCATCCCATTTTTGGGAGGGTTTCCCATCAGGACATCCCATTTCTTGGAGGATTTCCCATCAGGACCCATCACTCCCCTGTGTGCAGAACCAGGAGTGCCCTGACCAGCTCCTCCCTCCTCTTCCAGGACTTTCAAGCGCCTCTGGAAGCAGGTCTCGGAAAACCTGGATCGCTACCGCAATTTCCCACGCCTGGCTGGAGGTACCAGCCCTCCTCCCACCTTTTTTGGGGGATGCAGGGGTGAGGGGGCAGAATTCCCATCCCTGTGGGCCCTGGAAATCACTGGATATTCAGAGTTGTGGGCACAGGATGGGATTTTAGGGCAGGAAACCTCACAAGGTTTGGAGTCCCAAAGTAGGGACTGAATTCTGAATTGTTCTAAGGAATTGCAGGATTCTAAATTCTGAAGAGTTCCAAAGAACCTCAGGATTCTAAATTCAAGTTCCAAAGAACCTCAGGGTTCTAAATTCAAGTTCTAAAGAACCTCAGGGTTCTAAATTCAAGTTCCAAAGAACCTCAGGATTCTAAATTCAAGTTCTAAAGAACCTCAGGATTCTAAATTCAAGTTCCAAAGAACCTCAGGATTCTAAATTCTGGAGTTCTAAAGAACCTCAGGATTTTAAATTCTAAATCATTTCAAGGAATTGCAGGACTCTAAATTCGAGTTCTGAAGAAGTTCAGGATTACAAATTCTAAATCCTGAAGAATTCTAAAGAACTGCAGGATTCTAAATTCAAGTTCTAAACAACCTCAGGATTCTAAATCCTAAAGAGTTCTAAGAAATTCCAGGATTCTAAATTCTGAATTCTGAAGAGTTCTAAAGAACCTCAGGATTATAAATTCAAGTTCTAAAGAGTTCTAAGGAATTGCAGGATTCTAAATTCTGAATTTGAGTTCTGAAGGACCTCAGGATTCTAAATTCGAGTTCTGAAGAACCTCAGGATTCTCAATCCTAGATTTCCAAAGAACTGCAGTATTACAAACACATTAAAATCACAAAACCCTCCAGCACCGCTCCCCTCCAAACCCCACCCGGGGACCCTCAGGCACATTTCCCCACCTGCCACACTCTTCCCTCTCCTTTTCCCTTTTCCCCCCGTTCTTTAGAGTGCAGAGGGAAGAATTTCCATGTACTTCACTCTTCCCTCTCCTCCTTTTCCCTTTTTCCCGTGCTTTAAAGTGAGGAGGGAAGACTTCCCATGTGCTGCACTCTTCCATCTCCTCCTTTTCCATCTCTTTTCCCTTTTTCCCATGCTTTAAAGTGAGGAGGGAAGAATCTCCACGTGCTGCACTCTTCCCTCTCCTCCTTTTCCCTTTTTCCCGTGCTTTAAAGTGAGGAGGGAAGAATCTCCACGTGGTGCACTCTTCCTTCTCCTCCTTTTCCATCTCTTTTCCCTTTTTCCTGTGCTTTAAAGTGAGGAGGGAAGACTTTCCATGTGCTGCACTCTTCCATCTCCTTTTCCATCTCTTTTCCCTTTTTCCCGTGTTTTAGAGTGCAGAGGGAAGAATTTCCACGTGCTGCACTCTTCCCTATCCTTTTCCCTTTTTTCCCATTCTTTAGAGTGCGGAGGGAAGAATTTCCACATGGTGCCCTCTTCCATCTCCTCCTTTTCCCTTTTCCCTTTTTTCCCCGGTGCTTTAGAGTGCGGAGGGAAGAACTTCCACATGGTGCCCTCTTCCATCTCCTCCTTTTCCCTTTTCCCCCGTGTTTTAGAGTGCGGAGGGAAGAACTTCCACGTGGTGCACAGCTCGGCGGACCTGAGCAGCGCCGTGAACGGGACCCTGCGCTCTGCCTTCGAGTTCGGCGGCCAGAAATGCTCCGCCTGCTCCCGGCTCTACGCTCCGGCCTCGCTGTGGCCCCACATCAAAGAGAAGCTGCTGGAGGAGCACGGGAAGATCAAAGTGGGAGATGTGAGCGGAGCTGCCGGGCTGCTGAAGGGCTTTGCGGCTCAGCGGGAGGCTGATGGGATTAGGGGCTGCGGGAACCGGCTGCTAATTCCCATTGAACCGAGCTTTTCATCCCCGCCTGCTCTGCTGCTTCTCCCCCCTCCTCCTCCTCCTCCTGGCCGTGATTAGAAATTAACTTGTAGCCGGGAGTCTGCGGGGAGGGCTCTGCCAGGAGAAGGGCGGCTCCTGGGACGCTGGGGATGAGTTTTTGGGGGAATGGTGGCAGCTCTGGGGTGCGGGGTGTGCTCTCATCCCCTCCCTGCTGCCTCCCCGCAGCCCACCCAGGACTTTGGGACCTTCTTCTCGGCGGTGATCGATGCCAAGGTGAGCTCAGAGCGGGCCCCGGGCTCCCCCAGGTGTGGGGTTGGGGCAGCTGGGGCCAGGTGTCAGCTGAGCCCTCCTTGCTGCTCCTGAAAAGTGGGGAGTTTCCCCCAGAAATCGTCCTGGATGTGAGGGTTTTGTGTGTGTTCCCTTCTCCCTGCCAGGAGGGCACCGAGAGAGGAGTGACCCAAACCCCTTTTTAAACCCCCAAACCCCCTTTTGAACCCCCAGACCCCTAAACCCCTTTTTAAAACCCCAAGCCCCCTTCCAGACCCCCAAACCCCCTTTTTAAACCCCCAAACCCCCTTCCAGACCCCCAAACCCATTCATCTCCTGTCATCCCTGACCCAAACCCCTTTCCAGGCCCCCAAATTCACTTCTAAATCCCAAAACCCCCTTTTAAATCCTCAAACCTCCTTCCAGACCCCCAAACCCTCTTTCAAATCCTCAAAACTCCGTTCAGACCCCCAAAACTTCTTTCAGACCCCCAAACCCACTCATTTCCTGTCTTGCCCGACCCAAACGTCCTTCCAGACCCCCAAACCCCCTTTTAAACCCCAAATCCCCATTTAAACCCCCAAACTCCCTTCCAGACGCCCAAAACCCCCTTTTAAACCCTCAAACCCCCTTCCAGACCCCCAAACATCCTTTTAAACCCCAAATCCCCATTTAAAAACCCAAACTCCCCTTTTAAACCCCCAAACTCCCTTCCAGCCCCCTCAAACCCACTCTTTTCCTATCATCCCTGACCCAGACCCCAAAACTCCCCTTTTAAACCCCCAAACTCCCTTCCAGCCCCCTCAAACCCACTCTTTTCCTGTCTCCCCCGTGTCCCCAAGTCCTTTGCTCGGATCAAGAAGTGGCTGGAGCACGCCCGGAGCTCCCCCAGCCTGACCATCCTGGCGGGCGGCGGCTGCGACGACAGCGTCGGGTACTTCGTGGAGCCCTGCATCGTGGAGAGCAGGGACCCCCGGGACCCCATCATGAGAGAGGTGTGGGGACCCCTAAATCGTCCCAAAAATCCCTGCTGGGATCCCCAAATCATCCCAAAAATCCCAAATCCCTGCAGAGACCCCATAATGAGAGAGGTGTGGGGACCCCTAAATCATCCCAAAAAGCCCTGCAGGGATCCCCAAATCATCCCCCAAATCCCTGCAGGGACCCCTGGGACCCCATCATGAGAGAGGTGTGGGGATCCCCAAATCATCCCCAAAATCCCTGCTGGGATCCCCACATCATCCCCCAAAATCCCTGCAGGGATCCCCAAATCATCCCAAAAATCCCTGCAGGGATCCCCAAACCATCCCAAAAATCCCTGCTGGGGTCCCCAGATCATCCCCCAAAATCCCTGCTGGGATCCCCAAATCATCCCAAAAATCCCTGCTGGGGTCCCCAAATCATCCCAAAAATCCCTGCTGGGGTCCCCAGATCATCCCAAAAATCCCTGCAGGGATCCCCAAATCATCCCAAAAATCCCTGCAGGGATCCCCAAATCATCCCCAAAATCCCAAATCCCTGCAGAGACCCCATAATGAGAGAGGTGTGGGGACCCCCAAATCATCCCAAAAACCCCTGCAGGGATCCCCAAATCATCCCCAGAATCCCTGCTGGGATCCCCAAAATCCCAAATCCCCGAAGGGGACCCATCATGAGAGAGGTGTGGGGATCCCCAAATCATCCCAAAAATCCCTGCAGGGATCCCCAAATCATCCCAAAAATCCCAAATCCCTGCAGAGACCCCATAATGAGAGAGGTGTGGGGACCCCCAAATCATCCCAAAAACCCCTGCAGGGATCCCCAAATCATCCCCAGAATCCCTGCTGGGATCCCCAAAATCCCAAATCCCCGAAGGGGACCCATCATGAGAGAGGTGTGGGGATCCCCAAATCATCCCAAAAATCCCTGCTGGGATCCCCAAATCATCCCCAAAATCCCAAATCCCTGCAGGGATCCCCAAATCATCCCAAACATCCCAAATCTGGGGTGTTCCTGCATTGGGATTGGGGTGGGGCAGCCCCCGCTCGATCCCGGGGTTTGGATCCCAAAAATGGGAGATTTTTGTGCCAATCTGGGAGATTTTGGGGCTGATCCTCACAGGGTGTGTTGTCCTTTGAGCTCACAGGAGATTTTTGGGGGCAATCCTGACATTTTTTGTGGTTTTTTGGGGCAAATCCTGACGATTTGTGATAATTTCTGGGGCTCCAGGAGATTTTTGGGCCGATCCTGATGGTGTGGGGGGGATTTTTGGGGGCTGATCTTGGTGATTTGTGATATTTTCTGGAGCTCCAGGAGATTTTTGGGCCGATCCTGACAGTTTGTGTGTGATTTTTGGGGCCGATCCTGACGATTTGTGATATTTTCTGGGGCTCCAGGAGATTTTTGGGCCGATCCTGACGGTTTGTGTGTGATTTTTGGGGCCGATCCTGACGATTTGTGATATTTTCTGGAGCTCCAGGAGATTTTTGGGCCGATCCTGACGGTTTGTGTGTGATTTTTGGGGCCGATCCTGACGATTTGTGATATTTTCTGGAGCTCCAGGAGATTTTTGGGCCGATCCTGACGGTTTACATGGGATTTTTGGGGCCGATCCTGACGATTTGTGATATTTTCTGGGGCTCCAGGAGATTTTTGGGCCGATCCTGACGGTTTGTGTGTGATTTTTGGGGCCGATCCTGACGATTTGTGGTGTTTTCTGGGGCTCCAGGAGATTTTTGGGCCGATCCTGACGGTTTTCGTGTACCCCGAGGATCGCTACAAGGAGGTGCTGGAGCTCATCGACACCACCACCCCCTACGGCCTCACGGGGGCGATCTTCGCCCAGGAGAAGTGAGTCCCAAATTCCCTAAAATTCCCCCTAAAAAGCAGCCGGGGATGGAAAAAAAAAGATTTTCCCATCTGGGGCGAGCCACAAATCTTCTCTCCAGAGGAGGAAAAAAGCATTTCCCACCGAGCTTGTGCTGCTGCTCCTGCCAGGAGGGAACGGAATGGTTTGAAGGTGGTTTCTTAGCCCCTAAAAAAGTTGTTTTAAGTGAGGAATTAGCCCAGAGGAATGTTTGGAGCACGGCCCACTCCTGCAGGAGGAGGGCAAAGAGCTCTCAGAGAGAATCACCCAAAATGATCACAGAATTCTGGGGAGGTTTAGAGAAAGAAAATGAAAAAAAGAACCCCAGAGCAGGGAAAATGCAGGAGGTGTGTGTGTGTGAAACCCCTGAGGCTGGAGCTGAGCATGAGGGGACACAAAATCCTCTGGAGGGACACAAAACCCACTGGAGGGGACCCAAACCCCTCTCAAAGGGACACAAACCCCACTGGAAGGGACACAAACCCCCCTGGAGGGGACACAAACCCATCTGGAGGGGACACAAACGCCCCTGGAGGGACACAAACCCCTCTCAAAGGGACACAAACCCATCTGGAAGGGACACAAACCCCCCTGGAGGGGACACAAACCCCCCTGGAGGGGACACAAACCCCTCTCAAAGGGACACAAACCCCTCTCAAAGGGACACAAACTCCTCTGGAGGGGACACAAACCCCCCTGGAGGGGACACAAACCCATCTGGAGGGACACAAACCCCCCTGGAGGGGACACAAACCCATCTGGAGGGACCCAAACCCCTCTCAAAGTGACACAAACCCCCCTGGAGGGGACACAAACCCCTTTTTGGCCCGTTTTGGTGGCCCTGCAGCAGCCACAGGCGCTGTGCTCAGGGCTGTCCCTGTCCTTGCCCAGGGAGGTCATCGAGGAGTCGCGGAGGCTGCTGCGCAACGCCGCCGGCAACTTCTACATCAACGACAAATCCACGGGGGCCGTGGTGGCCCAGCAGCCCTTCGGGGGCTCCCGGATCTCAGGTGACACCAGGGCTCCCCCCCTGCTCCCCTCCGTGTCCCTGCTGTCCCCTGGGGCCCTCCATGGCCTTTCTGTCCCTCCCTTGTCCCTGCGTGTCCCTCCTGTCCTTCCACGTCCCTCCTCTCCCTCCCATCCCTTGTGTCCCTCTTGTCCTCTGTGTCCTTCCCATCCCTCCTGTCCCTCCTGTGCTCCACGTCCCTTGTCCTGTGTCCCTCCCATCCCTCTGTGTCCCTCAGTGTCCTCCCCATCCCTCCTGTCCTCGTCCTTCCATGTGTCCCTCCTGTCCCTCTCTGTCCCTCTTGTGCTTGGTGTCCTTTCATGTCCCCATCCTCTGTGTCCCTCAGTGTCCCTCCCATCCCTCCATGTCCCTCCTGTCCCATGTCCCTCCTGTGCTCCGTGTCCCTCCATGTCCCTCCTGTCCTTGTCCTTCCATGTCCCTCCTGTGCTCCGTGTCCCTCTGTGCCCCTCCCATCCCTCCCTGTCCCTCCTTGTCCTTCCATGTCCCTCCTGTGCTCCGTGTTCCCACCTTCTGTGTCCTCTGTGTCCCTCCCATCCTTCAATGTCCCTCCTTGTCCTCCTTGTCCTTCTGTGTCCCTCTCATCCCTCCATGTCCCTCCTGTCCCGTGTCCCTCCATGTCCCCATCCTCCGTGTCCCTCCCATCCCTGCATGTCCCTCCCACCCCACCCCGTGTCTCTGGCTGTCCCTGCCACCCTGGGTGCTGTCCCTGCCACCCTGGGTGCTGTCCCCAGCCCCTTCTGCCGTCCCCTCACAGGCACCAATGACAAGCCCGGGGGTCCCCACTACATCCTGCGCTGGACGTCCCCTCAGGCCGTCAAGGAGACGCACGTGCCGCTGCGGGACTGGCGCTACGCCTACATGCAGTGACCCTGGGGACAGCTGCCTGTCACCCCCAGGCAGCCCTGCAGCCACTCAGCTCCCACCTGCCCTGCTTAGCAGTTATTTAAAAATTATAATTATAATGATAATAATAATGTGTTGTTAAATTGTAAAGCTCGGAGGGTCCTGGTGGTGGCCTCGGTCAGGTGGCGCTTGGGGACACCATGGTGGATGTGGCAGTGGTTGGGCTGGATGACCTTAAAGGTCTTTTCCAACTTCAGTGATGGGGCGTGAGCATGCTTAATTAGGTCAGTTGTTAATTAAGGGGTGGCTGCAGAGGCACAGCGGGACCCCAGCTCCCTTTTCCTCCCGGTTCTCCCATGCCCAGAGAGGTTCCCTCGGGGCTGAGCAGGAATCAGGGCAGGGGAGGAGCTCAGGAGGTGCTGTCCCTGTCCCTGTGTCCCCAGCACCCCAATCCCGGGATGTGCAGGGGTGTCCTGGGCTGGGCAGCAGCAGGAATCTGGCACCAGGAGAGGGCAGCTGTGCTGCTGCTCCTTGGAACGGAGCTCCAGTGCCTCATCCCAGCCTGATCCCAGCCTCATCCCAGCCTCATCCCAGCCTCATCCCAGCCTCATCCCAGCCTCATCCCAGCCTCATCCCAGCCTCATCCCAGCCTCATCCCAGCCTCATCCCAGCCTGATTTCAGCCTCACCCCATCCCTCACCCCATCCCTCACCCCATCCCTCACCCCATCCCTCACCCCATCCCTCATCCTCATCCCATCCTCATCCCATCCCTCATCCCATCCCTCATCCCATCCCTCACCCCATCCCTCACCCCATCCCATCCTCATCCCATCCCTCACCCCATCCCATCCTCATCCCATCCCTCATCCTCATCCTCATCCCATCCTCATCCCATCCTCATCCCATCCTCATCCCATCCCTCATCCCATCCCTCATCCCATCCCATCCCTCATCCCATCCTCATCCTCATCCCATCCTCATCCCATCCTCATCCCATCCTCATCCCATCCCTCATCCTCATCCCATCCCTCTGAGCCTCCCGTCTGGGCTCAGGGTGGGCCAGAGCAGCTCCATCCCTCCCTGGTTCCGCTCCTGGGGACCAGGCCAGGCTGGCTCTGCTGTTCCCATCGCTCCTGGGCTGCTGTCCCTGCTCCGATCCCGCTGTGGGATGGGAGGGGAGCAGGGAATGTCCTGCTGGAGCTGGGGGTGAACCTTCCCTCCCCACCCCTGCCAGGAGCAGGAGCTCCACAACCCCCTCCCTCCCTCCTTCCATCCCATCTGGGGAGCTGCTGTCCCACCCAGCCCCAGCCCAGTTCAGGCCTTAAACCAGGCCTTAAACCAGGTGTTAAACCAGGCCTTAAACCAGGAGTGAAACCTGGAGTGAAAGCAGGAGTTAAATCAGGCCTTAAACCAGGAGTGAAACCTGGAGTTAAACCAGGAGTGAAAGCAGGAGCTAAATCAGGCCTTAAGCCTGGACTTAAACCAGGAGTTAAATCAGGCCTTAAACCTGGAGTTAAAGCAGGCCTTAAGCCAGGAATTAAAGCAGGCCTTAAACCAGGAGTTAAATCAGCCTTAAACCTGGAGTTAAAGCAGGCCTTAAGCCAGGAGTTAAAGCAGGCCTTAAACGTGGAATTAAAGCAGGCCTTAAACCAGGAGCTAAATTAGGCCTTAAACCAGGAGTTAAACCAGGAGCTACATCAGGCCTTAAACCAGGAGTTAAGCAGGGCTTCAGTCAGGCCTAGCCCTGGGCTCTGGCTCAGCCAGGCTCAGGACCTGCGGTGTGAACAGGGACAGGGATCCGCAGCACCAGGCCAGTTCTAACTCACAAAGGTGTTTGTTTCTAACCCCTGGGATTAATTAGTGCTCAATTAACAGCGTTTGCTGGTGGCTGGAGCCCGGCAGGGCCGCTGGGACCAGCGCTGGGTGTTGGGGTCAGGGCAGGGAGGAGTGCTTTGCAATTCCTGTGGATATAAAAATGTGCAATAAATTAATTTTCAAGCCTCTTTGCATTGCTTTTTTATGAATTATTTCCCCAGGTTGCTGTCGGATAAAGAGCGAGAGGGAGTCGGCGTCGGGGATCTTTAAATAAAATCATCCCAGCTTTAAATTTTAAATTTAAATTTCTTTAAATTTTCTGTTAAAAATGATGGGGAGAGAGAGGCAGGAAAAATGAGGGGCCTCGTTCAGAACCCCAGGATGGGTTTGGTGGGAAGGGACCTTAAATCTTAAATCCAGGGACACTTTCCACAATCCCAGGCTGCTCCCAGCCCTGTCCAGCCTGGCCTTGGGCACTTCCAGGGATCCAGGGGCAGCTCCAGCTGCTCTGGGCACCTGTACCGGGGTCTGCCCACCCTCCCAGCCAGGAATTCCTTCCCCAAATCCCGTCTGACCCTGCCTCCTTTCAGCTTAAACCATTCCCTCATCGGGTAAAAGCAGACAGGGACTGGGGGGGCAGAGGGAGCCGAGCTCTGCCCCAAACCAGCCCCAAAACCATCCCAAACCCACCCCAAACCCCAGCAGGGAGGAGAGAGAACCCCAAACCCACCCCAAACCCTGGCAGAGAGGAGAGAGAGCTCTAAACCCATCCCAAACCCACCCCAAACCCGGGCAGGGAGGAGAGAAAACCCCAAACCCACCCCAAACCCCAGCAGGGAGGAGGGAGAACCCCAAACCCACCCCAAACCTGCACAGGGAGGAGGGAGAACCCCAAACCCATCTCAAACCCACCCCAAACCCATCCCAAACCCTGGCAGGAAGGGGAGAGAGCCCCAAACCCACCCCAAACCCACCCCAAACCCCAGCAGAGAGGAGAGAGCCCCTCCCTGACTGCCGGGATTGTCCCCAAACCACGGCCCGGGTGTGACCGCAGCTCTGTCCCCTCCAGCCCGGTCACCCGGTTTGGGATCAGCCCCTCCAAAGCTTCCCCCAAACGCCGTCCCCGACCCTCCCCAGGCTCTTCAGCCTCTCCGGGGGCTCAGCCCCGGCCCCCTGCCTCGGGCTCGCTCCTTTCACGCCTCGAGGCCGCAGCGTCAAGTGGATTTTTGAGCCTTAACTCTGAATTTCATGGCTTTTGTGGCTCCAAATCAGGCCCCTAATGCCATTTAAACGTCGGCTTTTGGGAGCTGATAAACGCCTGGCGTGGGGAGAGGTCCCGGCACGGGGAAAAGGGGCCTGGGGAGGGCTCGGGGGGCTCTGAGTGACCCCAAAAATGAGCAGCAACAGGTCTGGAGTGCCCCGGTAGCGCTCCCATCCCATTCCCCGGCTCTGAGCGCATCCCGGAGCCGGAGGCTGAGCCAGGCTCCGGCTGGGAAGGCGGAATTTTCCCTGGATAACGCCCGGCTCCATCTGCTCCCCGTCAGGGATAGCCGGGCGATCCAAGCTCGCCTCGGGAGAGAGCCAGGGCTGAATTCCCAGCGTTTCCCACAAGCACGGGCTGGATTTTCCCTGGATTTGCTGCCGCGGGGTTCTCGGGAGAGCTCCCGGCTTTTCCAAGCTGGAAAATCTCCCGGCACAGGTGTGGGATGCAGGGCTGCGGGATAAAGGGAATATCCCACAGCTGGGAGCGGGACACGGGGTGAGAGCACCCCCAAAATCATCCCCTCCTTCCCTTCCCAGCCCTGGGCTGCCCCTCCAGGCAGGGATTTTTGGGAACAGCCCGTGCCTTCCCGGTTTTCCATCATAAAAGGATGATGAGGAGAAAAGAGCCACGGGAGGAGCGAGGGTGAGGACAGGAGAGGGAAAAACGCAGAGCCGGGAACCCTGAGGGGGAAAACCCGGGAGTTTTCCAGGGAAAAGGAGCCTCCCCGGCCCGGTTTTCCTCTCTTTTTTTTCTGCCCTATTTTATTTCTTCCTCCCGCCGTTTCTTCCCGGGGCTGCTCGGTGGATTTGGGAGAGCGGAGAATCCCCGGGGGCTGCGGGCAGGAGGAGTTTGCAGTTCAGGGAGTCAGCGGCAGATGGAGATCTTTATCCCGCTCTCCTCGGGAAAAAAAACCGGGAATTTTCTCTATTGAGGGGTTGGGGGGCACCAGGGCTGGCAGGAGGAGGTTCCGTGGGGCCGGGGTGGGTTCAAACCGCGGGGGAAGAAAGGGAAGAGCCTCGGGGTTCAGCTCTGGAGCCGGATTTTCCCACAGGGAGAGATGGAGGAAGCGAGGAGAGAAAGGGGAGAGGGTTTGAGGCGTCCACAAACAACCCTGGGGTTTAAGAGCAAGTGCCCGCACTCCCCTTCCCTCCCAAAAACGCTGCGAAATTACGGAGAGGTTTCTAATATTTAACATTTTTTGTTAAAGCCCCAGGTCCTGGAGTCATGAGAATGCAGCAGGATGTCAGCTTCCAGCTAAAACAAATAAAGAGCGGATTCACATCCCTCGGGCTGACACTGCGGAGAGGGAAGGAGAAGTGACCCCACTTCAGGGCAGGGAAAAAAAATCCTGGAAAAAATAAAGGGGACGGGAGCAGAGAGCCCCTCGAGCACCCCCAGACTCATTTACCCAACCAAACCTCGGCGGGGAGCGCCCTCCTTCCCACCTGGAATCGCTTCCCGGCGCTCCCAGCCGGGGATGCTGAGGCTCGGGAAGGGCTGGGGAGCGGAGCCAGCGGCTCCCGCTGTCCCCGGGGAGGGTTTGGCTGCGATTCCTCCGGAGCCAGCCCGGCCCGGAGGGGAACAGGTGAAGGCGGGGAAGCCCCGGGGTATAAATCACTCCCTGCTGGCTCGGCAGGCGGAGCAGGAGCTGGAGCGGGGTGGTTTTGGGATTAGGAGGGAATTCCTGCCCCTGCCCGGCGGCTCCTTCCAGCTGCGGCCCCGGGATGGGAAAGCCTGGGGCTGGATGGGGCACGGAACCGCTCGGGGCAGCCCCGATCCATGGGATGGGACCTTGGAGGTTCGGAGCTGATGGACTCCATGCAGAGCCATCCAAAGGGTCCTGGACCATCCAAAAACTGGATCCTGGTCCGTCCAAAATCTGGATCCTGGTCCATCCAAAGGGGTGGATCCTGCTCCATCCAAAAACTGGATCCCAGCCCACCCAAAAGCTTGATCCTTGCCCCTCCTTGACCCTTGCTCTATCCAAAAACTGGATCCTGCTCCATCCAGAGGGGTGGATCCTGGGCCAGGGTGGGCAGGGGGAGCTCCAGCCCTTTGTCCCCAGGGGCAAAAAAATCCTCCTCATCCTCCTCACCCTCCTCATCCTCCTCATCATCCTCATCCTCCCCGTCCTCCCAGAGCTCCGGGCCTGGAGCACAACCCTCAATCCCCTCGGATTCTTTTCCCTGGAAGCCCTTTGATCCCAGCGAGGCCTCTCTGCCCCCACAGTCCCTCTCCTGGGGTTTGTTCCCCCCAATCCTCTCCTGTCCCTACAGCCCAACCCCCCCGCTCAGCCCCAGCCAGAGACCCCCCCCTCCCCTCCCTCCGCATCCCCCAGCCCCTCCCGGGCTGTTTAAGATGTATCAGCGCTCCCATCTCAGCTGCTGTTTTCCATCCCTCAGCGATAAGGGATCTGCGTGTACACAGCGCCCAGGGAACGCTCCGCTCCTTCCCGTGGATGTTCCCCCCTCCCGGGGCCGATTATCCGCATCATCCCAGCGGCAGCCCCGCTCTGCCCTTGGGGGTTTTTTTATTTTATTTTATTTTTTGTGGTGGATTTTTTTCCCCCCTCTTCGGTTCTTTGCCCCCGGCCCGAGCGGTGCTGGCAGATCTGAGATGACAAACCTGACATTTCGGCGGCTGTGCCGCAGAGCCGGCCGGGCGGAGCTGCCGGGGACAATCGATTCTCCCCGCTCCGGCTCCCGGTGCCGTCCGAAACATTCAATCCACGTGAGATCATTCCCGCAGCTCCCCCGGAGCTTTGTACCCCCGGCTCGGGGGAAATGTGGATCCCCAAAAACCGGGAATGCCGCTGGAGACGGGCAGGAGCACCGGGAAAAGGGGAAGGGGAAGGGGAAGGGGAAGGGGAAGGGGAAGGGGAAGGGGAAGGGGAAGGGGAGGGGAAGGGAAGGGAAGGGAAGGGAAGGGAGGGGAAGGGAAGGGAAGGGAAGGGAAGGGAAGGGAAGGGAAGGGAAGGGAAGGGAAGGGAAGGGAAGGGAAGGGAAGGGAAGGGAAGGGAAGGGAAGGGAAGGGAAGGGAAGGGAAGGGAAGGGAAGGGAAGGGAAGGGAAGGGAAGGGAAGGGAAGGGAAGGGAAGGGAAGGGAAGGGAAGGGAAGGGAAGGGAAGGGAAGGGAAGGGAAGGGAAGGGAAGGGAAGGGAAGGGAAGGGAAGGGAAGGGAAGGGAAGGGAAGGGAAGGGAAGGGAAGGGAAGGGAAGGGAAGGGAAGGGAAGGGGAAGGGAAGGGGAAGGGGAAGGGGAAGGGGAAGGGGAAGGGGAAGGGGAAGGGAAGGGGAAGGGGAAGGGAAGGGGAAGGGGAAGGGGAAGGGGAAGGGGAAGGGGAAGGGGAAGGGAAGGGAAGGGGAAGGGGAAGGGGAAGGGAAGGGAAGGGAAGGGAAGGGAAGGGAAGGGAAGGGAAGGGAAGGGAAGGGAAGGGAAGGGAAGGGAAGGGAAGGGAAGGGAAGGGAAGGGAAGGGAAGGGAAGGGAAGGAAGGAAGGGAAGGGAAGGGAAGGGAAGGGAAGGGAAGGGAAGGGAAGGGAAGGGAAGGGAAGGGAAGGGAAGGGAAGGGAAGGGAAGGGAAGGGAAGGGAAGGGAAGGGAAGGGAAGGAAGGGAAGGGAAGGGAAGGGAAGGAAAGGAAAGGAAAGGAAAGGAAAGGAAAGGAAAGGAAAGGAAAGGAAAGGAAAGGAAAGGAAAGGAAAGGAAAGGAAAGGAAAGGAAAGGAAAGGAAAGGAAAGGAAAGGAAAGGAAAGGAAAGGAAAGGAAAGGAAAGGAAAGGAAAGGAAAGGAAAGGAAAAAGGAAAGGAAAGGATAAAAGGAAAAAGAAGAAGCTCGCAGCAGGGAAAGCTGTGCCCTCTGCACGGCCAAACTGGTCTGTGCTGGGATGGCGAATTGGGCCCAGTCTCTCCAGTGCCACACCCGCACAGAGAGGGCGATAATGGAGGGAAAGAGGATTCCAGCCTGTGGAAAAGCACACGATGGGACCTGGGGGCCTGTAGGGAACAGGGAAAATTGGATTTGGGGCTCCCAGGGAGATTCGCTGGGTGCCAAATCCCCTGAGCTCCAGAGGGTGCAGCCCTCAGGGGCCGGGCTGGAGGCTCTGGGTGGGTGCGGTGGAAACATCCAGAGGTGTTCCCAAAGGGATTCCAAACCCCAGAATCCCTCCTCAGGCAGGACGGTGTTGGATCGCTGCGGGGATGGGGAAGTTGAGGCTCAGCACCGGGAGCGAGCCCGGGTCGGGGCTGAAGGCTCTGCCATCAGCACGGAGACAAGCGGGATCCCAAATCCTGCGGGAAGGGCTGGGATGGGAGCTCTGGGAGCTCTGGGAAGGGCTCAGGGCTGGAAAGCCGGGGGTGACATCTCCGTCCCCGCCTTGCTCTGCAGACCCCGCGGGGAGCAGCTGCGGGAGCGGGACCGAGCCTCACCCTGGCTCGGTGGGGAGCGGCGGTGACGCCCCAGGAATGCGGCCCCCGCTGGCCCCGGTCCCGGCTGGCCCCGGTCCCGGCTGGCCCCGGTCCCGGCTGGCCCCGGTGCCGGTGGCAGCGCGATGTGCGGGGACAGCTGTGCCCGGTGACATCAGCCCCGGCTGGGGATCCTCATCCCGGGCTCCTTCTCCAGGGGAAAGAGGGGGAAAGGATCCCGTGCTGCCCTTAACCCTCCCCTTGCCGGCAGGTCCCGGGCAGAACCGGGCGGTTCCCGCACACAAATCCCTGTGCTGGGAGCACCAGCCGGGCTGGAGCACGGAATGACCCCGGTGTTCCCCCCTCCAGCTGCCCAAAATCCAGCTGCGGGCTCTGTTTTCTCAGCCCCGGCTCTCTCGGCTGGTGTCTGCAGCCAGGGGATGCCAAGAGGCGGAGGGAGGGATGGGAGGGATGGGAGGGATGGGAGGCAGCTCCAGCTGGATGCAGGCGGAGGGAGCCGGGGGGAGGCTCGGAGCTGTTCCTGCTGCCCTGAGCTCCTCTCCCTCTGCTCGGGGGGTTGCACATCAACACCCAGGGGAGGTTTGGCTGTGCCGAGGAGAGGATGTGGGTGCCCAGGAGCTCTGGCAGCACCCCCTGCTCCATCCAGCAGCCAATTCCCCACTGCCGGGGTTGCTCCTCTGCAGCTCGGTTTGCTCAGAAGGGCTTTGTTGGGCGCTGGGATTGTCCCGGGGTGAAGTGGGAGGGCAGAGAGGCACCCCAGATGTGCTGCCACGTGTGGTGAGATTCATAAATCCATAGAGTGCTTTGGGATGGAGGGACCTTAAAGCTCATCCAGTGCCTCCCCTGCCGCCTTCCACTGTCCCAGGCTGCTCCAAGCCCTGTCCAGCCTGGCCTTGGGCACTCCCAGGGGTCCAGGGGCGGCCCCAGCGCTTCCCACAACCCCAAACCTCCCCCTGAGCTGCTGCTCACCCACCCGGGGGTGATGTCCGAGCCCCCAAGAGATGCTGCTCCCCCCTTTCCCCTCCATCCCTGCCTGGAAACGACTGGGCCGGGCCCAACTGGGCCCAGCTTTGCTGCTGGGCTGGCGAGGGGGGTTGGGGAAGGGTGGGATGGGGTTGGATGTCAGCCCTTGAGAACGTGATCCCCCTCCCCTGATGTTCCACCATCAATCAGGGCAGAGCCACGATCGGGTTTTACAGCCTGAGCCGCTCGTGAAACCCAAGCTCGGCTCCCTGGCAGGGCAGGGGGAGCCTGGGCTGGGCTTTAACCCCTTGTGGGGGTCCCTGGAGCAGCCTCAGCCCCTGCTCCTGGGGTTTAACCCTTTGTGGGGGTCCCTGGAGCAGCCTCAGCCCCTGCTCCTGGGGTTTAACCCTTTGTGGGGGTCCCTGGAGCAGCCTCAGCCCCTGCTCCTGGGGTTTAACCCTTCGTGGGGGTCCCTGGAGCTGCCTCAGCCCCTGCTGCTGGGGTTTAACCCTTTGTGGGGGTCCCTACAGCCGCAGTGCTGCTCCCTGGTTTTGGGATTGTCCCCCCACAGGTGACACGGAGCAGCTCCTTCTCACAGCATTCCCAGCCCACAGCCCCCAAAATCTGCTGGGAATGCCCCAAACCAGCAGATCTGCTGCTTCTCCCCAGTTCCCCACAGGCTGCAGGGCCCGGGATATTCCCAGGGGGCAAAAAACAGGACACAGCACAAGCGGCTCCTTCCTTCTCTGAATGTGAGCACGGGGAAATCTGGGTCTGGAAAAGAGAAATTCCTGTTGAACACAAGGAATTCTGGACCTGGAAAAGAAAAATTCTTATCAAACACAAGGAAATCTCTGCCTGGAAAAGTGAAATTCCTGTCGAACACAAGGAAACCTGGACCTCGAAGAGGGAATTTCGAATCAAACACAAGGAATTCCGTGCCTGGAAAAGCGGGATTCCTGTCGAACACAAGGAATTCCGTGCCTGGACAAGCGGGATTCCCATCAGCAGAGCGGCCGGGCCGAACCCCGGGGGCGCTCCCGGAGCCCAGCGCGGCCCTCGGGCGGTTCCTGCCGCTGTCCCGGTGCCTTTGTTCCCTCTCCCCTGGGGGAGCTTGTTCCTGGCCCTGGTCCCACTGCGCGGAGCTGTTCTCCGGGAATTGCCTGCCCGGGAACAAAGCGGCTTTCCCGAGGGTCGGAATCCTCCCCGCGGGGCTCAGCCCGGCCGCTGCTCCGCGGGAATTCGGGGAGGTTCGTGCTGATGGATTGCTGGTGGGGAATGAGATTCCCGAAGCTGGAAGAGGCCACGAATGTCGCTCCCTGCGGGAATGAGTGCGAGCGAGGGCAGGAGGAGCTCCTGGGGAGGATTTGGGATGGTTTCTTTTGGGACTGGGAGCTGTGCATCCCAGAGATCCCGCCGGATAAATCCCAGACTCAGGGAATGTCCTGAGCTGGAAGAAACGCACTGGGATCGCTGATCCCTGGCCCTGCACATGATCCCGACAATCCCAGCCTGGGATTGTCCAAACGCTCCTGGAGGAGCTCCTGGAGCCTCGGGAATGTCACCATTCCCTGGGGAGCCTGGCAGTGCCCTCTGGTGAGATTCCCGATCCCATCCCAACCCTCCCGGCACAGCTCCAGCCGCCCCTCAGGTTCATTTTTCCACCTCAGGGAAGAAATCAGTCTCGGGAAGGAGCTACGGAGCATCTCGTGCCCAAACACAGCTTTGGGGTGAAATGATGGGGGGAAATCAGCCAAAATCCCCATCCTGACCCATTCCTGCCTCGGAGGAGCCCGGAACGGAGGGGTTTAGTCCATCCCAGGAATAAAAGAGTTGTCCCGGCTGTCCCTTTGGATGCCGTCCTGCTCCTCACCTGCGCAGGGCTGGAGAGGAGGGAGCGGCTTCGGGCAGGAAATTTGCGCTTGGAGCCTGCTGAGGGGCAGGGGCTGAGCATGGAAGAAGGAAGGAGGGAGGTGAAATCCTCGCCTTTCCTGCTGGTTCTGTCCCTAAAACGGGAATTCTGTTCCCAGCCGGGGCTTTGAGCCCCCCTTGGAGAACACGGGGCGCCCACCCAGGCGCGTTCCTGCCCCTTGGGAGCTGCTCCCTCTGCCATTCCCGGGCCGAACCCCGTCCCAGAGCCCCTCGGTCCCTCCCTGTACCCCGAGGATGAGGAGGGGGTGATTTGGGCTGCGGGGAAGGCGATAATTCCCCGCCAACACCTGCACTTACAGCCCGCGCCGCCTCCCCCGCTGTCAGCTCCTTTTAACAGCGCTGACAGCTCGCCAGAGGCTCCCGCCGCTCTTTTCCCCGAGCTGGGCAATGTGGGGAGCAGCTGCTGCCGGGGACGGTCTCATCTTTCTCCTGCAGCCGGGGAGAGCCCGCCTGGAACCTTCCCCGGCTCCCGATTTCATCGGGAACGCCGCGGCTTTGGCAGCGCTTCAGTCCCTGCCTCTGTCCCGGCCGGGGACAACCAGCTGCGGCTCCTCCTCAGCCTGGGAAAACATCCCAGGCTCCGCTTTTCCCCGAGAGGAATGAAATCCAAGCGGCCGCAGCTCCGGTTCCCCCCTCCATCCATCTCCCGCTCCTTTTCCATCCCTCTTTTCTCACCCCAACCACACGGACCTGGGAAATCCAGAGCTCGTCCCTGCTTTCCTTGGGACAGCAGGTCACTGTCCCATGCAGGTCACCCATCCCGCTCACCCATCCCACCCTGGTCACCAATCCCATCCCATCCATGTCACCCATCCTTTCCAGGTCACTCATCCAGGTCACCCATCCCACCCTGGTCACCAATCGCATCCCATCCCTTCCAGGTCACCCACCCTGGTCACCCATCCCATCCAGGTCACCCATCCAGATCACCCATCCCATCCCCTGCTGGGAGCCTGACTGATCCCACACCTCCTCTCCCTAAAAAAAAAAAATAACCTGTTCCCTCCCCACCGTGTGATTTTGGGAGCAGCAATTCCAACCTTTCCCAGACACTCCCTAAAGCTACATCTCAACTTTCCATCCCAGTTCACTCCGGTGTCCCCATCCCCATCCCAAGGGTTTGGGTTCACCCCCGTGTCCCCATCCTGAGGGTTTGGGTTCACCCCGGTGTCCCCACCCCAGGAGTTTGGGTTCACCCCGGTGTCCCCATCCTGAGGGTTTGGGTTCACCCCAGTGTCCCCACCCCAGGAGTTTGGGTTCACCCCGGTGTCCCCATCCTGAGGGTTTGGGTTCACCCCGGTGTCCCCATCCTGAGGGTTTGGGTTCACCCCCGTGTCCCCATCCCCATCCCAGGAGTTTTCCCTGCCCGGCACACCTGGAGCGCCGGGGCTGGCAGAGGACACGGTGGCAGCAGTGACAAACAAGGCAGAACAGCACGTGTGACACCCCGTGAATTAATCAGGGAGCGGGGCCGGCAAACGAGCGCTGGAATCGCGAACCCAGCCTTGATTAAATTAGAAAATCTCCAGTAACACAAACAGCCTCGGTAAACAGGGAACGGAGCCAGCCCACGGATGGGCCCTGACAGGGGATGGAGGGAGGGATGGAGGGAAGGGGTTTGGGCAGGGATTTGGGCACGGACAGGGACTTGGGCTGGGATTTGGGCAGGGATTAGGATGGGGGCAGGGATTTGGGCAGAGATTTGGGCACAGGCAGGGATTTGGGCAGGGATTTCGGCACGGACAGGGATTTGGGCAGGGATTTCGGCACGGACAGGGATTTGGGCAGGGTCAGGGATTTGGGCAGGAGGAAAGGGAGAAGGAGGCACGGCTGGACAGGAATGGGGAGAGGGAAAGGCTGGAGGGGGACAAGGGGAAGGCGATTTCCATTTCCCTGGAAAGCCACGGCACAAAGGAAGGGATTTCTGTGGAAAAGGAGCGAATAGCGGAGGATCAAAAGCCACCAGTGAGGGACACTGGGTGAGGGCAGTGGGACGGCTTTTCCTGGCTGGGGAAGGTGCAGGTCCCCCCGTGGCTGTGAGAGATCTGAACAAGCTCCAGAACAGGTCTGGAACAGCTCCAGAACTGCTCCAGAAGAGCTCCGGGAACAGCCCCAGGAACAGCCCCAGGAACAGCCCCAGGAACAGCCCCAGGAACAGCCCCAGGAACAGCTCCAGGAACAGCTCCAGGAACAGCTCCAGGACAGCTCCAGGACAGCTCCAGGAAAAGCTCCGGAACACAATCTAGAACACAATCTAGAACGGTTCTAGAGCCACTCCGGAACACGATCTAGAACGTGACCTAGAACGTTCTAGAACGGTTCTAGATCATACCTAGAACGTGATCTAGAACGGTTCTAGATCAGATCTAGAACGTGATCTAGAACGGTTCTAGATCAGATCTAGAACGTGATCTAGAACGGTTCTGGATCAGGTCTAGAACGTGATCTAGAACGGTTCTAGAGCGGCTCTAGAACGGTTCTAGAACAGCTCTGGAACGACTACGGAACAGCTCCAGAACATCTCCAGGAACGGCTCCAGAACAGCTCCAGGAACAGCTCCAGGAACAGCTCCAGAACGTCTCCAGGAACATCTCCAGGAACATCTCCAGAACAGCTCCAGGACAGCTCCAGGAACGGCTCCAGAACATCTCCAGAACATCTCCAGGAATGGCTCCAGAACATCTCCAGGAATGGCTCCAGAACATCTCCAGGAACGGCTCCAGGAACATCTCCAGAACAGCTCCAGGAACGGCTCCAGAACAGCTCCAGGAACGGCTCCAGAACAGCTCCAGAACATCTCCAGGAACGGCTCCAGAACATCTCCAGAACATCTCCAGGAATGGCTCCAGAACATCTCCAGGAACATCTCCAGAACATCTCCAGGAACGGCTCCAGGAACATCTCCAGAACAGCTCCAGGAACGGCTCCAGAACAGCTCCAGAACATCTCCAGGACAGCTCCAGCCTGGCCGAGCTCTGGACGGGCCAAGCCTGCCGCTGACAGAGGCACCTGCCCCGGCCAGCGATGGAACCCGAGGAGCTGGGATTTGGCACCAGGCCGGTTCTGCTCCCCCCTCACACCCTGTCCTGGTGGGCAGCCCCTCCTCAGTGTCTGATTTAGCTCCTCGGGATGAGAATTACGGGATAAATCGGGAATGACCCGACTGAGCTGCTGGAGCTGCATCAGTGGGGTGGGAGCAGAGCCCACCCAGCCCCTTCTCCTCCCGTTTTGGGAACTCTCCTCCCTCACAGCCAGGTGAAATCAATAATTCCTGAAATCCTGGTCCCTCTCCACAACTTCCCAGAGCCCAGCCCGAACCTGATCCAGACAAGGATGCCCCAAAAATGCAGGAATGTTGGAGAAAACCTCCAACAGCGGCCCGAGCACAGCTGGGAGTGAGGAAAGGGACTGGGAGAGGAGAAGTGGAAGGGTCTGGGATGGGTTTGGGGCGTTGTGGGAGTGCAGGAGAGGTCCCTGGAAGGGATGAGGGGTTTTCCATAGGGAATGCGGCTGTGGGAGGGATCCTGCAGCACGGCAAACTCCTCACCAGGGCACGGAGTAAAAGAGGCATCCCAAAACCTGCCCCGTGGGCTGGGAACGGAATTTGGGATGAGATAAAGGAGTTTCTTTTCAAACACCTCGTGGAGCACCGGTGAGGGCTGTGAAATGGTGAGGAACTGAGGCCACTCCCATTAATCCATTCATCCTTGGATCCCTGTCCCCCACCCCTCATCCCGGACACATCCCCCACCTTGTCCTGCTGGGAATTTCAAGAGAGTTGAAGCTTTTCCCTTCCCTTCCCTTCCCTTCCCTTCCCTTCCCTTCCCTTCCCTTCCCTTCCCTTCCCTTCCCTTCCCTTCCCTTCCCTTCCCTTCCCTTCCCTTCCCTTCCCTTCCCTTCCCTTCCCTTCCCTTCCCTTCCCTTCCTTCCCTTCCCTTCCCTTCCCTTCCCTTCCCTTCCCTTCCCTTCCCTTCCCTTCCCTTCCCTTCCCTTCCCTTCCCTTCCCTTCCCTTCCCTTCCCTTCCCTTCCCTTCCCTTCCCTTCCCTTCCCTTCCCCTTCCCTTCCCTTCCCTTCCCTTCCCTTCCCTTCCCTTCCCTTCCCTTCCCTTCCCTTCCCTTCCCTTCCCTTCCCTTCCCTTCCCTTCCCTTCCCTTCCCTCTCCTCTCCCTGCACTCCTGTCTCTCCCCATCCCTTTCTCTCTTTTTCTCTCCTTTCTCCCTTTTTCTCACTCCCTTTCCCCCCTTTTTCTCTCTTTCTCTCTCATTTTCTCTCCCCTTTTCTCTCTCCCTCTTTTTCTTCCTTTTCCCTTCTCCCTGTCTCTCCCCACCCCTCTGGAAGAGGATCCCGATCCGTTCCCGTCCCCAGCCCGGCTGCGGCAGCGAATTTCCAATTTTCAGCTCATCTCAAGGTCGTGCCAAGAGGCGCAGAGGCCCTGGTAGGACATAATGGCAGAAGAATTGTAAATGTGGCTTTTAGTGAATGCGGAATGAGGCAGGGCCAAGGAGGGGAAATTTTCCATTCGGCCGCGGCCCTGGAGAAAGGGAATGGAATTTTCTCCTGCCCGCGCTGCATTAGATTTGCAGAGGTGCCCGGCACCAGGTACATGTCATTAGTAACACTTTGCGTGGTAATGAATCCTTTTATTTCCCTTCCACACAGCTCATGAATACATAAAGAGCCGGCTCCGAGCCGCATCTGCCTCAGCTGCGGGAGCCTCTCAGAACTTAATTCCGCATCCTCTCCAGCCGGGTGGGGAACCCAGCTGGGGCCGGCCTTAAAGGCGCAGGTGATGCCGCTCCCTAAAAACGGGGGAGGGCGGATAAAACCAAGGGAATAAAAAAGCAAAAATTTTCATTTATTCATTCATTTAATTATTTATTAATTGGTATTATTAGTATTATTTGTATTAATATTAGTATTATTGGTATTATTGGTACTATTGGTATGCTTGGTGTTAGCGGTATTATTAGTATTATTAGTATGATTAGCATTAGTATTATTGGTATTATTGGTATGCTTGGTATTAGCAGTACCATTGGTATTATTAGTATTAGCATTAGTATTATTGGTACTATTGGTACTATTGGTATGCTTGGTATCAGCAGTATTATTAGTATTATTAGTACGATTAGCATTAGTATTATTGGTATGCTTGCTATGCTTGCTATGCTTGGTATTAGTATTATTAGTATGATTAGCATGATTAGTATTAGTATTATTGGTACTTTGGTATGCTTGGTATTAGCAGTATTATTAGTATTATTAGTATGATTGGTATTAGTATTATTGGTATTATTGTTATGCTTGCTATGCTTGGTATTAGCAGCATTATTAGTATTATTAGTACTGTTAGTATTAGTATTATTGGTACTATTGGTACTATTGGTATTAGTAGCATTATTGGTATTATTGGTATTATTGGTACTATTGGTATTGTTGGTATTCTTGGTATTATTAATATTAGTATTATCAGTATTAGTATTAGCATTATTTGTATTATTGGTACTATTGGTATTCTTGGTATTATTAGTATTATTAGCATTATTATTAGCATTATTTTATTTATTTACTGAAGGGCCTCAGGTGCGTTTTGAGCAGACGAAGCCCCCCAGGGGCTGCACCCAAAATGTTCCACGGCTCACTTTGGCTTTTCACACTTTTGGGGAAACTTTTGGTAAATTTGGTTCATTTGCATGTTGGGGGTTAATCCTGCAATTCCAGCCGCAGGTAATGACGTCATTTAGCCCAAATTTACTGCCCCCAACTCCGTTTTGGGAGGCTCCCAGTGGGAGTTTGGGAAACGGGGGATTTGGGAAATGGGAGGGTTGGGAAATGGGAGAGTCAGGAATTGGGAGGGTCAGGAATTGGGAGATTTGGGAAATGAGAGGGTTGGGAAATGGGAGATTGGGAATTGGGAGGGTCGGGAATTGGGAGGGTTGGGAAATGGGAGATTGGGAATTGGGAGGTTTGGGAAGTGGGAGGGTCGGGAATTGGGAGATTGGGAATTGGGAGGGTCGGGAATTGGGAGAGTTGGGAATTGAGAGGTTTGGGAAATGGGTCGGGAATAGGGAGGGTTGGGAAATGGGAGATTTGGGAATTGAGAGGGTCGGGAATTGGGAGGGTCAGGAATTGGGAGATTTGGGAAATGGGAGGGTTGGGAAATGAGAGATTTGGGAATTGGGAGGGTCGGGAATTGGGAGGGTCGGGAATTGGGAGGGTCAGGAATTGGGAGGGTCGGGAATTGGGAGGTTTGGGAAGGAGCCGGCTCTGGGCAGCCCCAACTCTTCCCAGGCCGGCCACAAGCGAGCTCGAGGATCACCTTCCACCTGGAGAACGAGCTGCATCCCGACGTTCCCAGTGCTCCCGGGGCTCAGCGGGGCGAGGATGGATCCTCCCAGCAGTGGGAATCCCTCGGGAAGCGTCCAGAGGGTCCCGAGCAGAGCTGGGGGTGGCTCCGAGCTCCGGCCCTGGTTGGGAAGCGGCTCTGGAATGGGAATGGGAGCAGGGCTGGGATGAGCTGTCCCCGAGCTGTGACAGAAGGGGCTGGGGACAGGGACAGGGACAGGGATGGGACAGGGACAGCTCTGGAGCTGGGGACAGGGACAGGGACAGGGATGGGACAGGGACAGGGACAGGGATGGGGACAAGGACAGGGGCAGGGACAGGGACAGGGACAGGGACAGATATGAGGACAGCTCTGGAGCTGGGGACAGGGACAGGGACAGGGATGGTGACAGGGACAGGGCTGGGACAGGGGCAGAGTCTGTCCCCATGCCAGCAGTGGACACGGATCTGCTTTTCCCACATCCCATCCCAAGGGGACTCTGGCTCCCGGGATTGGCTCGATGGAGACACACCCAGCTTAATTTGGGTTAAAATCCAGTGAGAATGGGAACGGGAATGGGAAACGTTCCCGGTGAGGCCGGGCGCAGTTTGGGTTAAAGGAAATAAAACCCAAACACCAATAAAACACCAAACCCCAACAAAAACCCCAGCGCTGAGCTGGGAACGCTCTCGGTGTTCTCCAACCTCTCCTGGAACTCATTCCCGAATTCCCATCTTGGAGAAGGAAGGGCCCGCCCATCCCACATCCCCTCCTCCTTCTCAAGAAAAGAAAAATCCAAAACACATTTTTATTTTTATTTCATTTATCGAGCGCAGACCCAGCAGCTCCAGCTCCTGCTAAAAAGCTCCTTTTTTTTTTTTTCCCCTCCCCGAATTCTGAATAATTTCTCAGCTGAAATCATCGATCGCCTGGAAAGCGCTGCTCGGAGCGCTTCTGTGCCCCGGCGCGGCTCTCCAGCCCAAAATCAATATCTGTTATCGGATACCCGGAGCCGCCAGCTTTTCCAGATGGAGGTGGGCAAACCTGAAGGAATATGTTAATTAAAAATGAAATTATTTATAGAGGGGGTTGATTCCTCTGCCAGGGCTGCAGGGATCCACGTGAAATCATTCCTGGATTCTCTGAGAGCATCCGGGCGCAGAACGGCGATTTCCTCATGGATAGCTCGCTGGAATTCCAGGTTTTGGTTTAAAATTCCCTTCGGGAGCCACAGGGGCCGCTCACCGCCACCAAAAAACCGATTTTTTGGCCCCAAAACTCCTCGGAATTTCCAAACTGAAAGGGAACGAATTGTCCTCATTCCCTTCTTGATATGCTGCTGGGCAGGACGCGGATCCCAGAGCGGGAATTTGGAGGGAAAGCTCCAAATTTTGGGAGCGAAAGCTGAGAAATGGGGGTGGAGGTCAATAAACCTTGAGGGAACCAAGGCTGGAGCGATCCCAACCCAAATTCCTTGTGGGATTTGGAGAGAGGGAGGGATGGAAATCACAGGGAAAAGGGATTTTATCCCATAAAAAACAAGGATTGGGAGCTGCTGTTCTGGAGAAACCCACCCTGGATTCTGGAGGAGGGACAAACCCCGCCCGAGCTTTCCCAAAATCCAGCGGAAAGTGGGACAAAAAAAACCTGGGAATGTTGGACCCGGGCGAGCCGGGAGCCCAAAATCCGGGATTATCCCACCCTGCGTCTCCAGGATTGAAAAGTTTTAAACTCAGGCAGCGCCCCAAAAGGAAGAGGGAACTTCCCAGCTCGGAATTCCGGGAAAACACAGGGAACCAAAAGGAAGAGGGAACTTCCCAGCTCGGAATTCCGGGAAAACACAGGGAATCCTGGAATGGGCTGGCTTGGAAGGACCTGAAAGCCCATCCCGGGTCCCAACCCATCCAACCCGGCCTTGGAATCCCCCAGTTCTCCGGGAATTCCAGCGCAGGCGGGAGTTCCTTCCCAAAATCCCAGTCCAATCCCTTCCACCGATGGAGCTGGAGCCATTTTCTGGAGGAATTCCAAAAATTCCAAGTCTGGCACGGCGGCACCGCCCGTTCTCCCGTTCCAGGCGGGAAAACTTCACTGGAGGCTCTTGAAAAATTATGTTTTACCCCCAAAATTCCCCCTATAATTCCCATATTTTTCCCCCAAAATTCCTCCTATAATTCCCATATTTTACCCCCAAAATTCCCCCTACAATTCCCATATTTTACCCCAAAGTTGCCCCTATAATTCCCATATTTTACCCCCAAAATTCCCCCTATAATTCCCATATTTTACCCCCAAAATTCCTCCTATAATTCCCATATTTTACCCCCAAAATTCCCCCTATAATTCCCATATTTTACCCCCAAAATTCCTCCTATAATTCCCATATTTTACCCCCAAAATTCCTCCTATAATTCCCATATTTTACCCCCAAAATTCCCTCTACAATTCCCATATTTTACCCCAAAGTTGCCCCTATAATTCCCATATTTTACCCCCAAAATTCCTCCTATAATTCCCATATTTTACCCCAAAATTCCCCCCATAATTCCCATATTTTTCCCCCCAAATCCCGCTCTCCATCCTTTCCAAGCCGCGTGTCCAGCGCTCATCCCGCTGCTCCCAGTGGATTTTCCTGGATAACCATGCGAGCCACCCCTCTCCCCCCAAATTCCAACTCCTCCCTCCAACTTCCCAATCCTGGAATTCCCGTCATTCCCACCGGGATCAGATCTGATCCCCTTCGTAGCCTCAGCCTGGCCAGGGGGAATGTATTAGAATAAAAAGAAATAAAATAGTGAAAATAAATATAATAATGAAAAGAAATATAATAATAATAATAATAAAAAGAAATATAATAATAAAAATAAATATAATAATAAAAAGAAATATAATAATGAAAAGAAATAGGAATAAAATACTGAAAAATACTAAAAAATTAAATAATAGAATAGAAAGAATAGAAATAAAATAATAGAAATAATAGAATGATAGAAATAATATAACAATAATAATATAAAATATAAATATAGTTATAAATATATATAAAATAATAATATAATAATAGAAATAATAGAAATATAATAATAAATAATGAAGAAATAATAAAATAATAAGAAATATAATAATGAAAAGAAATGGAAATAAAATAATAAAAATACTAAAAAATAAAATAGTAAAAATAAATAAAATAATAAAAATAAATAAAATAATTAAAAAATTAATAAAAATAAATAAAATAATAAATGAAATAATAAAAAAATAAATAAAATAATAAAAATAATAAATAAAATAAATAAGATAATAAAATAATAAATAAAATAAATAAAATAATAAATGAAATAATAAAAATCATAAATAAAATAATAAAAAATAATAAATGAAATAATAAAAAATAATACATAAAATAATAATAAAAAAATAAAAGAGTATAAATAATTAAAAAGTAAAAGGAGAGGAATCCGAAGCGGGGAGATAAACGGGCAGATGTGATTTTTGCAGATAAGCGTAGTAATTTAGATAAATCTGCCGGCTTTGGAGCCTTTTCGCTCGCGTCCCTTTTCTTTCTGTCTGATTTTTTTTTTTCAATTTTTATCTCTCCAGTCGAGAGGAGGGGGAAGGCGGGGGAAGGTTTAATCTTTGGCTAGTTTTTCTTTTCTTTTTAATGTGTTTTTCCCCAGAAGGTGGGATAATAGGAGCCGCTCTCCCCCCTCCACAGAGAACAGCCCGGGCTGGGTTTTATTTTTTTTTCTTTTTAAAAAAAAAGCAGCGGACAAAAAAATCAAAATATTTGAAAATGTATTTCATGGTAATTATGTCATATTTCATGGGCTGATGCCACTACTGAAAGAGAGCCTGAATGCCTTAATTTGTATAGAAATTGTAATCATTTGTTCATTTCAAGGTGAAAATTGCATTTTTTAATTTAAATTGTATCCTGCGTGATAGTCTATTATCTAGTAAAATTGTCTCCATGTCTGAATGCCTTATATGCAGCTGCAATGCTTGTTACAAATCCAGTTATATTCATAAAAGCTTTGTCCGTGTCTCGGGAAATGTGAACAGTTTCTTCTGGGTTTCTTCTCTCCCTTTTTTCCCTTTTTTTTTTTTAATTCCCACCCCCTCCTCCTCTTCCCTCCCATCCTCATCCTCCCTCCCCTTCTTCCCCCTCGGATTTTTATTTTTTCTGGTTGGAATAAACCCAAACCTGCCGATAATAATAATAATAATAATAATAATAATAATAATAATAATAATAATAATAATAATAATAATAATAATAATAATAATAACAATAATAATAATAATAATAATAATAATAATAATAATAATAATAATAATAATAATAATAATAATAAAAGACTAGACCAAGACTAAGACTAAGGATAAGAATAAGAATAATTAGCCTGGCTCGCTACAAAAAGCCATCCTGGGTGGAATTTGGGGTGAGGAATGTGCAGGAATCAACTGGGGTTCCTGGATATTTTATTTTTTATATTTATATTTATATTTATATTTATATTTATATTTATATTTATATTTATATTTATATTTATATTTATATTTATATTTATATTTATATTTATATTTATATTTATATTTATATTATTTATCTTTATACCTATATTCATATGTATATCTATATCCAAATCAATATCAATATCAATATCCATATCCATATCAATATCCATATCAATATCAATATCAATATCAATATCAATATCAATATCAATATCAATATCAATATCAATATCAATATCAATATTTATATCTATATCTATATCTATATCTATATCTATATCTATATCTATTCATTATATACTTCTATTTCTATTTCTTTATTCTTTATTATATATTTCTATTTCTTTATTCTTTATTCTTTATTATATATTTCTATTTCTTTATTCTTTATTCTTTATTCTTTATTATATATTTCTATTTTTAGTATTAAATAAACGCATTTATATTTATTTCTTTCCTTCATTTATTTCCTTCTAGCTCCTGAATTAATAAAAATAAAAATTAAGGGATGAGAGGAGGGAAAAGAGGAAGGAGAGGAAGGTGAGGATGAGGGGGGAGGAAGCTGTAGGATGGGAAATTCCATCCCAAAGGATGGCAGGAGCTGGGGGAGGGATTGAAGCCAAATTTTTCGGGATTTGGGAGATTTGGGAGGGAGGAGGAAGCTTTGCTTCCTTGGTTTTAGGAGAATATTCCCAATATTTTCCATTGGCTCCTCCCCCGGAATCCGAGTTACTCCCTGTGGGGTTTTTGGGGATGCCCAGGGGGTGCTGGAGGGGAAACAGAGCCTGAGGAATTTGGGAAAATTAGGGAATTGTGGTGTCCGGGATCCCCCCAGCACCGGGAAAAACCGGGATCTCCTCCCGCTCCCCATCCCGCCCTGTGCCCGGAGAATTCCAAGAGGGAACTGGGATGGAGGGAAACACAGAACCCCAAACTGGGCCCGCTGCACCCCCAGAGGGTTTGGAAGGACCTGGAAGACTCCAGAGGGGGAATTCCTGCTCTCCCAGGCTGCTTTTTCCAGGGAATGTGGATTTGGGAATGCCGCACCTCGCCCCGCTCCCTTCCCCTCCAACCTTTTCCCCAGCCCCCCTTTCCCAGGAAAACCCCAAAAAACCCCGAAAGGAGTCAGGCTGGAGCAGAAATGCCGGGAATGCTGGCGCAGGGATGAGGGAAGGGATGTTCTGGGAATGCAGGATGAGCTCCCACGTTAAAATTCCGGGCTGGTGCGCAGCAGGTGAGCGCGAGGCCTGGCTGGGCCGGGATCTTAATTACAATTAATCCCGAAAAAAGAAAGGAATGGGCCTGGCACAGAAATCCTTCCTGAGGGATTTAATTCCCTCCCGTGTCCCTGCTCAGAACTCCCTGATTTTATGCAGGGCCACAGCCCGGTTTAATCAGCTCCGGGAACTGGAACAGCTCGGGAAGAGCCGAGAGCTCCGGCTCGGGGGGAGCCGCGTCCTCCGGGATCAGCAGCAGGGATGTGGGAATGGGGCTGGGAATGATCTGCCCTAAAACACCCCCGGGATCAGGGATTGGGATCTGGATGTGGGAATGGGGCTGGGAATGATCTCCCCTAAAACATCCCCGGGATCAGGGATTGGGATCTGGATGTGGGGCAGGAGATAGGAATGATCTGCCCTAAAACACCCCTGGGATCAGGGATTGGGATCTGGATGTGGGAATGGGGCTGGGAATGATCTCCCCTAAAACATCCCCGGGATCAGGGATTGGGATCTGGATGTGGGAATGGAGCTGGGAATTATCTCCCCTAAAACAACCCCAGGATCAGGGACTGGGATCTGGATATGGGGCAGGAGCTGGGAATGATCTGCCCTAAAACATCCCCGGGATCAGGATCTGGATGTGGGAATGGGGCTGGGAATGATCTGCCCTAAAACACCCCCGGGATCAGGGATTGGGATCTGTATGTGGGAATGGGAATGATCTGCCCTAAAACATCCCCGGGATCAGCAGCGGGGATGTGGGAATGGAGCTGGGAATGATCCTGGGCTGCCCTAAAACATCCCTATAGATAATATTTATAATACGTAATACAATAAAATAATAAATATTTAAATTAAAATAAAATCCCTGAGAAAATCCCAACATAAAACACCAAAACGAACCATCACTTGTGGGATGGGAAATATGGGATGGGAAACGAGATGTGGATCCCCATCGAGCCCCCCAGAGCCCCCCAAAATCCCGCCCAGGGGATCCCCAGCCCCACCCGGGGTGAGCAGCCCTTGGCTCAGGGGTTCCCCGGTTTAAATAAATTTTAATTTTAATTAATAAAGAAAATTTAAAAGAAATGTGGATTATCCCACCCCACACGTGGTGCTTCCTACCCCACACCTGGTGTTTCCCACCCCATATTTGGTGTTTCCCACCCCACATTTGGTGTTTCCCACCCCATATTTGGTGTTTCCCACCCCATATTTGGTGTTTCCCACCCCATATTTGGTATTGCCCGCCCCACACTTGTTTCCTATCCCATATATGGTGTTTTCCACCCCACACTTGGGGTTTTCCATCCCACACTTGGTGATTCCCATCCCATATTTGGTGTTTCCTATCCCATATTTTATACCCATTCCAAATTTGGTGTTTCCCACCCCATGTTTGCTGTTACCCATCCCATATTTGATGTTTCCCATCCCATATTTGGTGTCACCCATCCCACGTTTGGTGTTTCTCACCCCACACTTGTTTCCCACCCCACACTTGTTTCCCATCCCATATTTGGTGTTTCCTATCCCACATTTTGTACCCATCCCATATTTGGTGTTTGCTATCCCACGTTTGGTGTTACCCATCCCATATTTGATGTTTCCCATCCCACGTTTGGTGTCTCCCGTCCCATATTTGGTGTTTCTCACCCCATATTTGGTGTTACCCATTCCAAACCTGGTGTTTCCCACCCACACTTGTTTCCAATCCCATATTTAGTGTTTCTCACCCCATACTTGGTGTTCCCCATCCAGGGGTGACCTCTCCTGGCTTTGGTGGCCGGGCAGCTCCCGGACTGACCCTTCTGAGGAAGGACAGCCCCAAACACCTCCAGGACCGCTCGGGCTCCGTTCCAATCACCCCAGCACGGCTTGGCTGGAGATCAGCTCCTGTTCCAGGGAGCCAAAACCTCTCCAGGCAGGCTCCTGAATCCAGCCCTTTGTTCCCAACCTTTATTCCTCTGGACACACACTTTGGGAATATTTTTCTGCTGCCGGTGCCGGTTAACGCGCCCGGGGCTGCTCCGAATCAATGGATAAAGGCTCGGTTGTCCCTCGGACCGTCCCCGTCCCGTGCGGAGCCGCGGCAAAATTAAAGGTTTGATTTATCTGCCCAGCTTTTCCACCTTGCTCCGCGGTTTTGCCGGTTTTTTGAGGGAAAACAGCTGGAATTTGCCTGCTTGTCTTGGATATCCCCAAGGCTCCTCTCCCCCCTGACTCCCGGTACGAAGACACTTGGAATCAATTTTTTTTTTTTTTCTTTTTTTTTTCCTTTTTTTTCCTTTTAATGTATAACAGTTATGCCTGAGTTACAGAAAGACACCTACAGGCAGCAGGTAGTTAAAGCAAAACCAGTTTCTCTTTCCTACTAAATCTACTCCATATAGCTGAATAAATTATGGCGCGGTTCCGTATTTACACACCCGGCGCACGCACACGCGCCCGCGGCCCGGAGCAGATGGCGATGAGGCAAACACAGAAGCGACAATCCCGCAGGAATCGGGGGACGGGGAATGCCCTACGGAGCTAGGGGGGACCCGCGGGGTGCCGGGGAGGGCGGGTTAGAAGCGTTAAATACACAAAGGAGCCGATCTGCTGCGGCAGCGAGGCCGAGGCCGGCCGTGCTGGGGTGGGACGGGGCTGGGGGGGCCAAAGGAAGCCCCTCGAGGTCATGAATGTCCCCCAGGGGTGGCAGGGGTCAGCGGCAGGCCTGGGAGAGCGGTGGAGCTGGGAGAGCGTCGCTGGATGTGGCCAGCTGTGGGTGTGTCCATCTGTGTCCACCATCTCTGGCTGTGTCCACCTCTGACATGTCCATTTCTGATGTGTCCACCTCTGGCTGTGTCCACCTCTGCTGTGTCCACCTCTGGCTGTGTCCACCTCTGGCTGTGTCCACCTCTGGCTGTGTCCACCTCTGGCTGTGTCCACCTCTGGCTGTGTCCACCTCTGCTGTGTCCACTTCTGGTTGTGTCCATCTCTGCTGTGTCCACCTCTGGCTGTGTCCACCTCTGGCTGTGTCCACCTCTGCTGTGTCCATCTTTGCTGTGTCCACCTCTGCTTGTGTCCACCTCTGGCCATGTCCCTTGGTCACTGTTGCTCTGGATGAGGCGTTGGGCGATTTTTGGTCCCTCAAAGTCAGAAGCAGCTGAGGATCCACTCGGCCACTCTCCGGTGGCCACAGGTGGCCACAGCAAGGTTCTCGCTGTCTGTCTCTCCAGTCTCGATGCTCGTTGGTGGCCATTGGTGGCCATTGGTGGCCACAGCCAGGTTTTCACTGTCCGGCTCTCCAGGCTTGGTGGCCACAGCAAGGTTCCTGCTGTCCGGCTCTCAGTCTCAATGCCTGCTGGTGGCCATTGGTGGCCGTTGGTGGCCACAGCAAGGTTCCTGCTCTCCAGGAGGCTTGGTGCCCATTGGTGGACATTGGTGGACATTGGTGGACATTGGTGGCCGTTGGTGGCCACAGCCAGGTTCCTGCTGCCCAGCTCTCCAGGCTTGATGCCTGTTGGTGGCCATTGGTGGCCGTTGGTGGCCACAGCCAGGTTCCCACTGTCCGACTGTCCACGCTCCATCCTGTCCCAGCTCCAGGCTCTCCCCCTGCCGCGTCCCCCCGGTCCCACCCCACCCCTCGAGTTTGTCTCTCGTCAGCAGAGCTGAGCTTGGCAATCCATGAAACAAAACTGAACCAACAGAACAAAACCAAAAGTTACTTCTGACTTTCATACATGAACAAAAGGAAGAAACAAAACAAAACAAAACAAAACAAAAAAAAAGCCCCAAATCAACCCCATCCCACCCCGAAGATTCTGGAATGTCTTTTGAAAACACACAATAGGCAAATTTCTACAGTTCATCCCCCCTCCCATCCCCTTTTTTTTTTCCTTCATCTTCTTCATTTATTTTTTATATTTTTCTTCATTTTTCTTTTTTTTTTTTTTTTAAAGTTTATTTACTAGCACGGCACTCACTGTGGGGTGTTTTTTGTTGGTTTTTTTTTTTTTTTAGTATATATATATATTTATATATATAAAAAAAAAAGTCGACTTTCTATAAACATACAGCACGTGACCAAATTTTCCAACTAAATGTACAAAGTGCGACCACAAGGGGAAGGTCAGAGAAGAGCTATTTTGTTCCTCTAGGAATTCTATTTACAGCAGTGCCCGGCTGCCCACGGACTTTTTTTTGGGGGGGGGGGATTGGCAGAGAGGATTCTGCAGCGCTCCCTCTTTTTAATTTTGGGGTTTTGTTTTTTATTTTTTGGGGGGGGGGGTCCTGCCCCTCGGGGGAGGCGGCCAGGCCCGGCTGTCCATCGGTGAGGAGAGGGGAGAAGAGCGGGAGCAGCAGCCGAGGGATTCCGTGGAATGATGGAGCCTTTCCTTGGCGGCGAGGAGGGCGTTGGGTCGGGAATTCCAGCTGGGGATGGGCACGGGGGTGGAATTCCAGCTGGGGATGGGCAGGGGATGGAATTCCAGCTGGGGATGGGCAGGGGATGGAATTCCAGCTGGGGATGGGCAGGGGATGGAATTCCAGCTGGGGATGGGCAGGGGGTGGAATTCCAGCTGGGGATGGGCACGGGGTGGAATTCCAGCTGGGGATGGGCACGGGATGGAATTCCAGCTGGGGATGGGCAGGGGATGGAATTCCAGCTGGGGATGGGCACGGGATGGAATTCCAGCTGGGGATGGGCAGGGGGTGGAATTCCAGCTGTGAGGAGCAGGGATGGACACAGGATGGAATTCCAGCTGGGGATGGAATTCCAGCGGTGAGGAGGACGAAGGCGGGAAGGCGTTCCCAGCTGGGGATGGTCAGTGTTTGGCCTCTGAAATATTGTTAAATATCATGAAATCTCTGGTTTTTGTGGAGGTGCCGGGAGGAATTCCAGCAGGTGCTTCCATCACTGCATGGAGATATCCCGGGAATTCCTGCTGGGAATGCCAGGACTGGAATTCTGTGGGGTTTTACCCTTCCTTTAGAGCTTTGGAGCACAAACACCACAAACCAGCAGAGTCTTTGCTGCTCCCCGAGGTCTCCGGAGCGGAGCAGGGCGAGGCCTCGGGATCACCCGACCAGTCCAGGGCACTGGGGCTCCTCTGTCCCCTCTGGAATTCTGTCCCTTTGGCCTCACCAGCCACAGGTGCCACACGCTGTCCCAGGAGAGGAGGTGGGAATGGAATTTCTTCCGAGCTCCGTGATCCAGGGAATGTCTGGGCTCCGTGTGTGGCACGAGAAGAACCGGGATTTCTGGAGCACTGAGCCTCTGGATGCAGCAGTCACCTGGATTCAGCTCCCGCATGAGAGAGGTGCAGGAAAATCCCTCTGGGAATGCCGGGAAGCAAAACTGGTGAGGATCCAGGACAGGTCAACTGGTCCAGGTGGCTGCAGGGACAGTGGCCTGGTGGCTCCTGATGGATGGTGTGGGGCCAGGAGGGGAAGAGCCCAGGGAGATGTTCCAGCTGCCAGGACGGGTTCAGCCGGTTCGGGAAGGGTGGGAGAGGCAGAAGGGAGAGCGGGGGAAGTCTCCTTTAGTGAGCAGAGCAGAATTCTTCCCACCACGGGGTCCCTCAGGGCTCAAAAGCAGAAATCGGCTGGGAAAGCAGAGATCTGGAGGGGTTCAGGGCATCCCAAAACCTGACAGCCTGTGGGGACACCAAACTGCTCATGGGGACACCAAACTCTGCCCATGGGGACACCAAACTCTGCCCATGGGGACACCAAACTGTCCATAGGGTCACCAAAGTCTCCATGGGGGACAGAACTCTGCCCATGGCCACTGCAGCCCTCAGCTCCTGCCTCATGCCAGGGCAGCTTTCCTCATCCTCTCCACGCTGAAGCTCCTGATGCAGCACAGGGAGGTGAGAGGTGACCTCTGCACCACTGGGAATGCTCAGGAATCACCCAGGATCGTCACCATGGACAAAAGGGAAAGGCTTCACCTGCTGGGGGATGGATGGATGGATGGAGGATGGATGGATGATGCATGGATGGATGGATGATGGATGGATGGATGGATGATGGATGGATCCATGGATGATGGATGATGGATGATGGATGGATGATGGATGATGGATGGACGATGGATGATGGATGATGGATGGATGATGGATGGATGGATGGATGATGGATGGATGATGGATGGATGATGGATGGATGATGGATGGATGATGGATGATGGATGGATGATGGATGGATGATGGATGGATGGATGGATGATGGATGGATGATGGATGGATGGATGATGGATGGATGATGGATGGATGATGGATGGATGATGGATGGATGATGGATGGATGGATGGATGGATGGATGATGGATGGATGATGGATGGATGGATGGATGGATGGATGGATGATGGATGGATGATGGATGGATGATGGATGGATGATGGATGGATGGATGGATGATGGATGGATGATGGATGGATGATGGATGGATGATGGATGGATGGATGGATGATGGATGGATGATGGATGGATGATGGATGGATGGATGGATGATGGATGGATGATGGATGGATGATGGATGATGGATGGATGATGGATGGATGATGGATGGATGATGGATGGATGGATGGATGGATGGATGATGGATGGATGATGGATGGATGATGGATGATGGATGATGGATGGATGGATGGATGGATGATGGATGGATGATGGATGGATGATGGATGGATGGATGGATGGATGGATGATGGATGGATGGATGATGGATGATGGATGATGGATGATGGATGGATGATGGATGGATGATGGATGATGGATGGATGATGGATGGATGATGGATGGATGGATGGATGATGGATGGATGATGGATGGATGATGGATGATGGATGGATGGATGGATGGATGGATGATGGATGGATGGATCCATGGATGGATGGATGGATGGATGGATGGATGGATGGATCCATGGATGGATGGATGGATGGATCCATGGATAGAAGGATGGATGGGGCAAAGCTTTCTCCAGGCAGTGAGAGCAGGGAATGCCTCGGGAAGGTGAATCCCATCCCTGCAGAGCGGAGAGCGGCAGCTGGGAGCCCCTTCCCATCCTGGCTGCTGCAGAAACCCCTCAGCTCCTCTGTCCTGGCTCCACGTCCACCCCGGGCAGGGCAGCACCTCCAGATCCAGCTCCGTTCCCTTCCAGGTGACTCCCGTGGCAGGACCCGGCTCTGCTCAGTGAGTTCCTGGCCCTGCCCTCTTGTCTTTGCTCCTGTGGCCAGCTCAGGGCCAGCAGGGCCACCAGGAGCCATGCCCTGTGTCCCCAGGGTGCCCAGGTGTATCCACAGCCCCTCCTCCTGCCAGGCCAGCGCTGTCCCCGCTGCTGCCGTGGTCCGGCGGTGACAATCGGCTCTGGATTGGTCCCTCAGGATTGGGAATGGTCACTCGGAGAAGTGAAGATCGCCCGTGGCCTTCGCCTCCGCTCCTCCTGCCGCCGTTTACATTTTCCAAAGGTCCCAGGCTGGCTGGAATTCCATCCTGCTCCCACCTAGAAGCGATCTGGCCCGTCCAGCCCCTCTTTGGGAAGCCACCGCTGAGAAGGGAGGGTAGGGCTGGGCTGGGGAAATTTGCTGTCCCTTGAAGAAATGTTTTTCTGCTTTTCGTTCGTCTTTGCGGTTGGTTTGTTCCTTTGTTTCTTTAAACAAGTCCTTATATTTGGTCCATAGGTCTTCTGTGGTCCCGATTTCCATCACCCTTAACGCTCAGCTTGGTTATTCCTTCCTATACAACATTCACCAAATTTACAGCAACGGAAAGAAAAGGAAACAAAATGAAAAGTTTCTTTTTTTTTTTTTCTTTTTTTTTTTTTTCTTTACAGAGGAAAAAAAAAAAAAGAAAAAAAAAGCGTTCAATTTGGCTTCGGCTTTTCCAGCTACCTAGGGAATGGAAAATTCTGGAGTGTGAGGGAATGCCATGGCCAGGAGGTTTGGAGGGAGGGCTGGGGGTCGATAAATGCACCCAAGCCGTTGTCTCTGGCCACAGGAGGAGTCAGGCCCCACAGGCCGGACTCGCCTCTGGAATGCTCTGGAGGAGCCGGATTCCGGGAGAGCTCCCCCCTCTCTCCCATCTCCTGGGCAGCTGGGGTGGAACGGGTCAGGAAGGATCCCTGGAAGCCGGTGGGGTTCTCCAGAGGTCTCTCCGCTGCCGGGGGGTCTCAGTAGGCCTGGCCCGTTTCCACCGGCAGCAGCCCCAGCACAGCAGAGTGCTCGCCCAGCTTCATGCGGCGCTGCGTGGACAGGCTGACGTTCTTGGCCAGGTAATCCACGGCGGCTGCAGCGGAAAAGGGACAGTCAGGACACGGGGGACAGCCAGGGAGCAGGACTGCCAGCCCTGCAGGGACAGCTCAGGGCTGGCACACACACCAGGGAGCTGTTTGAAGGGTTCAGAGCTGGGATGGGGCTGGCACACACACCAGGGAACTCCTGGGAAGGGTTCAGAACCAGGATGGGGCTGGCACACACACACAGGACCTGCTGGAAGGGTTCAGAGCTGGGATGGGGCTGTCACACACACCAGGGAACTCCTGGGAAGAGCTCAGAACCAGGATGGGGCTGTCACACACACCAGAGAACTCCTGGGAAGAGTTCAGAACCAGGATGGGGCTGTCACACACACCAGGAACCTGCTGGGAAGGGTTCAGAACCAGGATGGAGCTGTCACACCCCCCTGCTCTCCCAGAAAGGGCTCAGAGCCGGGATGGGGCTGTCACACACACGAAGGATCTCCCAGGAAGGGCTCAGAGCCGGGATGGAGCTGCCAGAAGCAGGACAAGCCCTGCTGGGGCTCAGCACAACCGAGGGGAGGGGAGGCCCTCGACTCTGCCCTTGAACACCTGAAAAGAGCTGGAATTCTGCCATGGAAAACGGGAGCTCTGAGGGAGCCGAGCCTCAAGTTTTGGGATAAACCTTCCAGGCCCTCGGTGATGCTGCTGGAAGCGATTCCAGAGGTTTCGGTGGCAGCTCCCCAGGTCTGGGGTCTGCCTCTCCCGCTGCTGACTCCCGGCTGCGAGCTCTGCCTGCCTCCCTTCACCCCACGGAAAACCTCTTCCCTTGCCGATGGAGCTGGAGAACAGCTCCATCCCCGGAGGGGACGGGAGGTCCCAGCTCCTGCGGCTGCCCCGGGCTGAGCGGGGACCGGGCTGGGACAGGATGACACCGCTCATTAGCCGGGCTTCACTCAAAGCGCCCCTCGCCGCCTCTAATGGCCCCAATTAGATTAATCAGGAGCTGGCAGGAGCTGCCCGATCGCTGCCAATGAGTAAACAAATCTCAGCCATCAACGTCCTGTCAGCGGCGGGCCCCAGAGGAGCCCCTTCCACGCACCAATCCTGATTAGACTTGGCAGATCCATTAGAATTCCCTTCACGCTCCCGCGTTCCATCACCAGCATCATTAACGCGGCCCCGGCCTCTGGGAGCCCTCCGGGAGGGATGGAGCGGCTCTGGAAGCGGCTCTGGAAGCGGGAGGGATCCCGGGATAAGCCAGCGGGAATGCTGATCCAGAACTTTCCTAGGGGATGAGCAGCTGGAGCCCACAAAATCCTGGGATTGTTACGGAGGTTGGAAAAGCCCCCCTGGGATCATCGGGTCCTGCCCTTAACCCAGCGCTGCCCATGGGCAGAGCCTGTTCTCCGAGCACTGGATCCATTTTTGGGGACAATTCCAGGGATGGCATCTCCCTGGTGCCTGAGCACCTTTTCCCTGCAGGAATTTCCTCCCTCGGTGGAGGAAATTTTATTTTCTTGTGTTTGAGGCCGTTTCCTTCTGTCCCCTCCCTCGTTCCCTGGGAGCAGAGCCCGACATCCCCCAGCTCCAACCTCCTGCCAGGTTGGGAATTCGATGGCAATCCCATCCTCCCGGGAAAAAAAAAACCCAAATATTCCTTTTTGTGCCGGTGGGAGGAGCTCGGAGGCACCAGGGGATCCCAGGCTAGGAATCAGGGATGGAGTTTGTTGGTTTAGCAGGGCTGAAGCCAAAATAAACCCAGAAGTTTACGGAAGGTGCTCTGGGTGTTTGTTTGTTTGAGTGAGAGGGAAAGCGAGGCCGGGTTTGTTTTTGTAAAACCGGGAATGAGGAGAAGTGGGAGGAGAGGGATTCTCTGCAAGCCACGGAGCTCCAATTCCAAAATCCTGGCTTTGTCCCCTGTCCCACCGAGCCTGCTTCAACCCCAAACCCCCATTAATTATTAATTAATTATCATTAATATTAATTACATGATCTATCACACATAGCATTACGTCATTGATAATCCAAACTAGACTTTGTATTATGTAATTAATATATTTTAATCACTCAATAAAGGGTTTTGGCGCTTTTGTGCCGCATCAGAGAACACCTGATCTGAACAAACCGGGGTCACCTCACGCTGACCGGAGCTTGAACGGAATTTGAAGGGAAGAATCCAAAGGGAATTGGAATTGCAAAGCACAACAGGGGAAAGGAAAAAAAATATCATTATTCCAAGGTCAACTGCGCGTGAGGCCAGCACTAATTACCAAGGCAAACCGCGGAGAGCTCGTCACCAACGGGGTGACAGAAATCGGGATCGGGGGGCCCAGGAAACAACTCCTGTGCCAGCAAAAATTCCTGCAGCAGAGCCAGACAAACCCTCCTTTCTCCTTCCCCCTCTCTGCCCAGCGCAGCTCGCCCCCTTATTTTATTTTTTTACACACATGGGTGTGACTAACGCCTCGCCCAAGGGAATCTTTATTGGAAATACATGGTATCGGAATTTGTTTAAGATTTTTATCAATAGCACGTGTGTCCAGCCCCGCATCCAGAAGCGAGGGGAAGGTCGAGGGGTCACAGATCAAACTCCCGACAAACAAAAAGAGGAGGGGCGGGGGGGCCGCTATTGATCCCGTCTGCCGCCACAGCCGGTTCTCATTGAGGCCGCGGCGTTAAGGACATTAAAGGGCTGTGACGAGGGCCCGGGAGCCGCGGCCGAGGGAGGAAAGGTCACCGAGGACACGCTGCGGGCAGCGGGAGCGCGCCCGCAGGAAGAGGATGCACCTTTAACCCTCGCGGGGTCAGCGGAGCGCCGAGCGGGCTCGGCCCGGGGGAACGCGGCAGGTGAGAACAGCCCCGGCACTGAGGGCTGGTCCCGGTACCCCCGGACCGGGCTGGTCCAGGTACCCCCCGAACCGGGCTAGTCCTGGTACCCCGGACCGGGCTGGTCCTGTCACCCAGCCTGGACAGCTCCCCCTGACTGGGCTGGCCCTGTCACCCCGATTGGACTGTCCCTGTCACCCAGTGCGGACAACAACCTGGGCCAGGCTGTCCCTGTCCAAGGGATGGGCTCAGGATCCCAATCCCGGCTCTTGGGACAGGCTCAGGATCCCAATCCCAGCTCCCAGGACAGGCTCAGGATCCCAATCCCGGCTCTCCCAGAGCCCCAGCCCAGCTGACAAACACATTCTGTAGGAAAAGCTCCCAGCCCTGGCCTGGGGAGGGCAGGGCATGCAGGGATGCTCTGAGCTCGGCTTTACAAATCCCAGCTTTCCCCCGGCTGAGCAGGGTGAGCCAGTCCTAGCATTCCTGGAGAAGAGAGAACTGGGGAGCTGGAAGGGGTTGGGAATCTCCCTTTGCCGACAGAAATCTTCCACCTGAAACACTTCACTGCCTCTTTCAGATCCGGCTGCGAGCCGAGCATCAACAGCACATCCCCTCTTCACCTCCAGCCGGACAAACTCCCAGCAGACAGACAGACAGACAGAATTCGGAGCCATAAATGGGTGCATCCGATCCCCCATTCCCTCCCTCGCTCCTGGCATTCCCTGGGAAGGGGGAATTCCTCCCAGCACTTACTCTGGCCGTACTGGCCGTACTGGTAGCCGGCCACGGGGTCCACGCTGTAGCTGGTGGTGCTGTAGGTGGGGGGACAGTAGGACTGCGAGGTCGGGAGGCTCTCCACGGATTTGATGGAGTCGCTGCGCTGGCTGCAGCTGGCCGAGATGGAGTTGGTGCTGTCCAGGCCGCCGTGGAGGGGAGAGATGGAGAAATCGGCCTGGGGCTGCGGTGGGACCCCGCTGGGGTTGCTCAGGATGCTCATCACCTGCAGAGACAGCGCGGGCAGCGTCAGGGGATGCAGAGAGGACACAAAAGAGGAGTTTTGGGATGGACAGCGGCCCAAACGGGGCGGAGAGCCCAGCTTTGAGCCCACCAAACCCTGCCGGCAGCCCCGGGGCTCCCCTCGGAACCTTGGCGGTTTTTGGGGATATTTTGCTGCCCTGCCAGGGATGAGCAAAGGGGTCGGGGAAAAAAAAAAAATCACAATTTTCCCAAAGGGACGGTGAGGACAGCCCCGTCCTTGGGAAGTCGGGTTTGCAAAGGTCCCCAGGCAAAGCAGATCAAACCCTCGCTGGCTTTGATGCAGCTTCAGGGGATGAAATGTCCGAGTTCTCTTTGCCCCCAAATGTTAAAGGGTAACAGGTCCGGCTCGTTTCAGCACTCGGTTGGAAAATGTAATTAAATTTACACACACACACAAAAAAATCTTCCTGCTTTGAGACCTGAACCAGATGAACTAATTGGGCTTTTTGTTGGTGTTTTGGGTTTTTTTTTTTTTCAGTTTTTAATGTTTTTTTTTTTTCAGCGAAAATGCCAGATTTGTTCCCGGGGCTGAGCTGAGGGTGAGGCTCTGCCCTTCCCCGCCAGGGATCAGCAGAATTTCCCCCGGGTAATTCCGAGTTAAAGGTGGAAAGGGTTCGCAGGGGAAGGGCCGAGAGGTTCCTGAAGCCTCTCGGTCGTGTCGGAGCCTCCGCGGGCTGGGGCGGGGGGAGAGGGGACAAGGGACGGTCACCTCGGGGGGCCCGGCCGGCGCTCAGATGCCGAGCGGCTCCAAATCTCCGAATTTAGCATAACCTTATTGACATCAATTAAAGTGGCAAATTGGAAATATTTGGAGCCTGGCAAGTGGTAAAATGAGCCCTTTATCCGCCAGCAGCGGCCTGGTGAGCTTTTGTGCCTGGGCTGCATTCTCGGGAAGGACACCGGGGGGGTTTTTATGGGGCCGAGGGTCCCCTTCCTGCTCACCCCGACACCTTCCCGACCCTTCCTCCCTGCCCGAGCGGGCTCTGGGGTGAGTGCCCAGCCACGAGCTGGCTCTGCTCTCTAAAGCATCTGCCAGGATGGAAAATCCTCCCCCGGCTCTGCTCCCGGAGCAGAATCTGTCCGGGAATTCGGGAGCTGGGGGTGGGTGGAAGGACCCCCGCCGAGGAGGGGAGGGGGTTGGTTAAAACCCCGGAAAATCCATCGAACCCCGAGCGTAGAGTGTGGGGCTGGGGCACGGGAATGGGGTTTGAGCGAGGGGAGGGCTCGTTCCCCCCAGCCTGGGTTCATTCTACTCAAACCTGGGCTCGTTCCTCCCCAGCCCGGAGCCTCTTCCTCTTCCTCCTCCTCCTCCTCCTGGCTTTCCACCCTGCACTGAGCTCAGACTTCTCTGCTGCTCCCCAAAAGTTAAGCCCGGCTCAGCTGTCTGCACGGCGAACTTAGCCAGAGCCTCGGTGGTCTCCCCAGAGCCTCGGTGGTCTCCCCAGAGCCTCGGTGGTCTCCCCAGAGCCTCGATGGTCTCCCCAGAGCCTCCGGGCACAGCTCGAGGCAGGGATTAAATCCCTAGGTGCCTCCATGGAAATGTTCAGCCCTAAAAATGTCCCCGAGCCAGCACTGGGGGGATAAAGAGAGGGAATTTAATCTTCAGGAGAATGGATCAATCCAGGGCTTGGGGTGCTGAGCTGTCCCGGCGGTGGAATCCCCTCGGTTGAGGGCTGGAGCATCCCCTGGGCTGGAGGAGCCGGATCCGTGTCCCGAGGGACACCCGGGAGCCCCCGGACATGGCTGGTGTGAGTTCACCAGCAGAACCGCGTGTTTAAAACAATAAACACGCGCGGAAAACGCAGCTCTGGGGACCCTGAGTTATTCCTGGGATGCTCTGCCCTTTCTCCTCGCCCTTCCTGAGCTGTCCAGGCCTGGAGGTGCTGCCTGGCTGGGGATGTGAGCCCGCCCAGCCCTGCAGGTGCAGGGAGGATTCCCTGGAAAGCGGAGGGAGACTGGAATCACTCAGGGAGCAGCGGGGTTGGTGCTTCTCTCCCTCCCGGCCACGGCCCCGCAGCTCCTCAGCTGCTTTTTATTACCCCGAGCAAAGGAGCGGCTCCCCAAGCCAGCGAGAGCCACATTAACACTTCCTTTGGGGGAAAAAAAGGGGATGTAAAGCAAGGCTGAAAAATGAAAGCCAGATTCGCACTCCAAATTCAGGGAGCGGGGCAGATGCTTCCACAAACCCTGCTGGAAAAAGGAGCTGGATTTAATCGCTGGGAATCAGGAGCGGTTCCTGATCTCGCCTCTGGCCCTGGAGTCACTCCAGGCTGGCCTCAGCTCCACCAGCGCCGGTCCTGGGGAGTTCCCAGTGCCTGCTCCCCCTCCGGAACCCCTGCAGGGGATCTGAGGGATCCCTCTGGAAAGGATGGGCTGAATTTCCCTCTGGAATTCCATCAGGATCACTGGGATTCCCTCCCAGCCCTGCCGGCGTGGGGAACGGCTGCGTGGCTGGGCAGAGGCCGGGGATCCATCCCAGCTGGATGTTCCCATGGATTTGGGGTGGCTGAGAGCAGAGCCCCAAAGCTCTCCAGTCCCTCTCCAAGAACCACGGGAAGCCCCTGCCCTTCCCGGACAGGCTGAGGAGGATTTGGGGCTGGGAGCCCCTGCCCTTCCCGGACAGGCTGAGGAGGATTTGGGGCTGGGAGCCCCTGCCCTTCCCGGACAGATTGAGGGGGATTTGGGGCTGGGAGCCCCTGCCCTCCTTGGACAGGCTGAGGAGGATTTGGGGCCAAGCTCCCTGAGCTCTGCACAGGTTCAGCCGAGGACAGATCCATTTTCTCACCCCAGGACACGAAGGTGTTTGGAATAACAAGAGAGAACCGGAGATTCTCGTTCCCTCCTTGCCACCCAGCATGGAAAAAACCCCGCAGAGCCCTCCTGGGCCTGCTTCCCCTGACTTCTTATATCAGCTGGAAAAACTCATTTTCCAGGCCACTTTTGAACTCCAGATCCCCTCCTCAAGAATGCAAAGTCCTTCTCCCTTTCCTCTCTGACCTTGCCGGCTTCTAATTTATTACTTCTTGGTGCATTAATCATCGCTAACTAAAAATCGATACCCACCGCACATCTGCCGGGGTTTATCTGCGGGGGAATCTGCTCGCTGTCCATCAGCGGGACTGACAGCCGTCCCTTTCCCTCCCTCTCTGTCCTCCCCCCTTCCCCCTGGCCCAAATCTTGGGGCCAGGAGCCTTTCCCGAGGTCACCTTTGGGGTGGGGACGAGCGGGGAGAGGTCCTGGAGCATCGGGGTTGATGCACAAAGACCCTCCTGGATGAAAGCAGCAGCTCCCCCATCACCTCCTGCTGCTGCCTCCCTCCCTCCCTTCCCCACCCTCCTCGGTGGCTCCCCCCGCTCCCCCCGGGACGTTTCATCGCTCTCTCCCCTACTTTAAAAGGAGGGGAGTTAAAAAAATGTAATTAATTCCCTCCATTTCTGAGCTGGCCCTCAGGGCCTCTGGCCATGGAAGCTGCGGCGGGGGAAATGTGCACCCTTTATGATAAAGGGAGGCGGCTTTGGGGCGGGAAGCGCAATTAGGACCTTCCAGCCGGGCAATCGGGGTCCGGGTTTGGGGCTGGGGGGCTGCAGGGGACCCGGCTGATGGGGACAGATAAAGGAGGGACAAGGGAAGGGCAAAGCCGACTTTGGTGGCCTTGCCCTGGCAGAGCTGGCGGCTGCTCCTTGGTGGCTCCCGAGAAGTGCGGGACATCCCTGGAGTGACCACGGCTCCTTCCCTGTGGGACATCCCTGGGGTGACCACAGCTCCTGGACATCCCTGGGGTGACCACAGTTCCTTCCCTGTGGGACATTCCTGGAGTGACCACGACTCCTGGACATCCCTGGAGTGACCACACCCAGGGACAGCCAGGGACATTCAGGGAAGGAGCTCCTGGCAGTGCTGTTCCTCAGGCTGTGGTGCTGCTTTCCTGGGAATGGGCAGAATCCCTTCCTCTCCAGAAAAAAGGTGGGAATGGGATCAACTGGACCCTCTGGTGCCACACCAGGCAAGAAGCACCAGGGAATTCTCTGCCGGGGAGGCTGAAATCTCCCTGGATTTCTGGGCCGTTCCCACTTCACTTCCCCGGCCATGGAGAATCTGCCTGCTGGGAAACCCGCTGGATCTCTGGGATTTACGGAGGACAAAGTTCCTCCAGGAGAGAGCTCGGTCCCTGCCACCCCCAGCTGCTCCAGCTCCTCTCCAGATCGTGCCCAGACCTCCCAGGCAATTTTTGGGGGGGCCCAGCTCCATCTCCCCGCTCTTTCCCTGCTCCGTGCAGCTGCTCCCGGCAGAAGGAAAAACCCCCTCGCCACATTAATGCGTTTTGATCTCTGTGGATTCATTTCCACTTGGCGGGAAGAGGGAGAGTCGATTATTCCATCCATACATTAAATGGGAACAAAATGAAGAGGTGACTGTAGGACGGCTGAAAGCCGAAGAAAGAGTTAGGAGGAGATAAATACACTTTCCCCAAAGATCTCCACTTGAAAGGAGGATAAATATATGCAAATATGCCCCTAGGTAGGACTAAAATGACTTGTGTAGCAATCACTAACACTGCGCTCACAAAACCAAGCAATTAATTTCGGAATATTTTCTAAATCACCGCAGCGGGCTGAGCTGGATCCCGGCATTCCAAACCCCGTTAAATTTGCGGATCCAGAGGGTGCTTGGCGCTTCCCGCACCTGGGAAACCTCTGCGCCGGGCGGCTGCGGCTCCTCGCACCCAGCGGCGTTCCCGGGTGGGTTTTGGAGCAAGCTGGAGCTTTGTGGTGGGGTTTGGTGGGTGGGGGGTGATCCTGAGGGTGCTGGAGGTGTTTTCCAAGCCCAGCCATTCCCTCACCCTCCCCTGAGGTGACCTGGAGCGCAGCCCTGGCTCTCTCCGCCGTAACCGAGGCTGTGAGTGAAGCCTCCGGTTGGATTTTGGGGGGATTTGAGGTTGATGAACCCAGAGGTGCTCCCCAGCTTGGCCCCCCCGGGTGTTCATCCCCCCCTTCAGGAGCCGAGGGGAGCGGTGGAGGAGCTCCCACAACCCCACGGCTCCTCCAGATACGGGCGGGCTGCTGCCAGAGAGTCACAAAATCCCAATTTCCTACCCCAAATCTCCGCTGGAAAAAGCGCGGAGAGCTGGGAACAGGCCCGCGCCTGAATCCTGCATTCCCTACATCTCACCAGACCCTTCCAGAGCGGTCCCAAAGAGCAACCAACCAACACAGGAATGCCAGCGGCGCCTTCCCGCTCCTTCCAACAGCTCGGGGCGCGTTCCGGCGGCGAGGGGAAGGGGCCGGGGACACGGCGGGTGACATGGAGATGAGCGCCTGTGCCCTCACGCGGCCCTGCTCCGCCGGATGGATGGGAAACCACCACACACCGACGATGGAGGGGGCTCAGGGAGGTGCCGGGGGTGGGATGGAGCCGGGAATGCGATGGAGAGGCAGTAAAGAGGAGGAGGAAGAGGAGGAGGAGGAGGAGGAGGAGGAGGAGGAGCGGTGGGAAGTTGTTACCTGATTGTTCAGGGCTATGGTGAGGTTCCAGCGGGAGCACTGCATCTTGTTTTGGGCACCCTGCTTCTGTAGGGATGTACAAATCACAGACAAGGTCTGAGGAAAAGGCTCTAAGCTACGCGGAAAGAACGGGAAGGTCTCGGCTGCGGCGGGAAGAGGAACGGCTTCGGCGCCCGTGCTCCGGGAAGGAGCAGCGGGAACCCCATGAGGGAATCGGAAGAGCCGCGGGGTCAAACGTCCACTGAGGGCTCTGAGAGATCCCGCGGGAGAAGCGGGACTGGGAGGGGAAGAGCGGGAGTTACGTTCAAAGCTGCTTGGTTGGGGAACACGAGCCATGGTTCCTGGCTTGGGACACCAAATTGTGCCCTGGGACACCAAAATGTGCTCTGGGACAACAAACTGTGCCCTGGGACACCAGATTCTGGTCTGGGACACTAAATTCTGGTCTGGGACACCAAACTGTGCCCTGGGACACCAAATTCTGGTCTGGGACACCAAACTGTGCTCCAAAACATGAGCCATGGGACACCAAACTGTGCCCTGGGACACCAAACTGCTCCAAAACACGAGCCATGGGACACCAAACTCTGGTCACAAACACGAGCCATTGTCCCCAGCTTTGGGACACCAAACTCCGCTGTCCCCTGGAGAAAAGCAGGAAGCAAAGGCTTGCCCGGGCTGGATCACCAGGGAGGAAACACAAAGACGTTTCGTGGTGAGGGGGCTGGGAGAGGCCAGCGGGGTCCCAGGTTATGGAGATGGATTCCACCGACCAGGAAACCCCGGGAGACAGGAGCTCCTCGCTCCCAGAACCCCGAGAGGCTCGAGCCCAGAGCCTAACGAGCTCCTCAACACCCCAAAACTCTCACCGGGCTCCGGTTTCCAGGCGCTGCTGGACAGCTCCCCTCAGAAAAGGGGCAGTCTGTGCTTTGCCACCCAGAGCACCACGATTTGTCTCATGGCACGTCAGCTCCGAGCATTTTCCCTGATTTCATTGGGATTCAGAGATATTTTATGGACAAAAACCAGGATCGGGCCCGGCCTCCCCCGATTTTTGGCGCTGCTCAGCAAGAGGAGCTGCCCCGGCCTCCTGATTTTTGGGTCACCACAAGCAAACTCCATCCTGGCGCTGCTTCCATCCTTCTCGTGTTTAATCCTGCGTTTCTCCGTGAATCTTTTGGAAGGGAGAGTCTCGGTGGGAAAATCCCCCTGGTGGAATAGGGAGAGTCCCCGGGACGCTTCACCCGAAGGCGAATCCCAGCTCCCGAATCCAAGGAAACGCCTTTCCCAGCCCTGCACGGCGCCACGCGCTCTCCCTCCGGAGCCCTCTCTGCTGCTGGGGAGCACTGTGGGCTCCCAGGAGCTGCTGGCTCGCCCCAAACATCGCCCTCCGAGCCCAGAAAACCGAGAATCGCCGATAAAGGAGCTGCATCCACCACGGAGCAGAGTCCGGTGGATGCGGTGGGGAAAAAAGCTGGGAAGGAAGCGGGATCCTTGCTGAAATCCGGGATGAGGGAGCGGCGGCCCTGGAGCTCAGATGTTCCAGCTCGAACACCTCTTCCCCGGCTCTGCTCCCTGGCCAGGCTTTTCCCTTCTCTCCAGAAAGGGCCATTCCCAGGGAAAAGAGGGAAAAGAGGGAAAAGAGGGAAAAGAGGGAAAAGAGGGAAAAGGAGCCCTTTTGTGTTCCCCGTTTGCCGTCGCCTTCACGCAGCCGGATCCCAACAGCTCCAGCTCCATCCTGCGCTTCCCAAAGAGGAGCCTGGGGACACTTGGGGACACTTGGGGATCTCTGGGCAGGACAGGCACTGCCCGATGCTCTTTCTGAAACCCCGCAGCTCATCCCGGCCCTTCAGACGGGAGAAACCCGGCAGGATTCACTGCCCCACACCCCAAATTCTACCCAGCCCTAAACTCCGAACACAACGCGGGGTTCGGCTCCAAACACCCCGGTCCGACCTGCCAGGAATTGCGGATGATGGGAATAAAACCCGCCAGGATCGGTTAAAAACGGCGCAGGCACACAAAGAACAGAACAAAATCTTTCCCCCGCAGCGCTAAGAAAGCCCCGGGGGAGCGGGGTTTAGATCCTATCGCTCCCCGAGTCCTCCAGCTCTCCAAAAGCCGCTCGGATGGAGTTTTCCTGCCGAGTTCGAGGTGCTTACTTAAGCAGGGGATGAGATTAATCCCTCCCCGGCTCTCTGGGCTCTGCCGTACCTGGGCTGGCAGCTCCAGCCTGGCTGAATTCCCGGTGATTATTTATTTGTGTGCTCATCACAAACCTTGGAACAGCGAGGGAGGCAAGCAGAAGATCCTGGGTTAAAAGCCTCACTCGCCGCCCTTTGAGGGCTCATTTTGAGTCTCTGGCCACTTCTGAAGGTGCTCCGAAATAAAAAAGATTTTGGAGTGACAAAGCAAAGCCACCGCGAAGCGCTCTGGAGCATCAGAACAGCAAAAAGCCTCTTTTTAAACCTTTTGTTGTTGTTTTTTTGGTTTCTTTTCTCACGGGCGCCATCGACGGCCTCGAACGAGGATATTTTTATTATTTTTGAGGGGAAGAAGATGCCCTGATGGAACCTCATGGAAACCAAACCTTTTCCAAGGAAAACAGCCCCGCATCCACCGCGCGGGATCCGCGGCGCATCCCTCGCCCTCCCGCACAAACCCGGTCGCATCCCGACCTCACTCCTTAACCCCACAACTCCCGGCTGAGATCTTTCAGGAGGATCTCTTGGTCCAAAACGCGCCAAAAAAATGGCAAATCCTCTCTCTGTGCCAGTCCTGGCTGCGGTGCCAAGGGCAGGAGCGCGGCTGCCACTCCCTCGAAGGCTCGAGCGGAGTTTTGGAGGCATCTCCAAAAAAAGCACGCAGGGCTCTGCCGATCCCGAGATAAACGCCGGAAAAGGGATTAGAGCTACTTAGCGGAGGAGAGGGAAGACTCAGGAAGGGCCGATCATTTTAAAGATACGACTATTTAAAGATAATGATTGCATAAATTTAATTAATGCATTTTCATGCCGCAAATGGCCGTTTTGTAATTAATGTATCTGGCCTCGCTAAGCATGGGAGATCACATCTCCCGCCCCCTCCCCTCGCGAGCCCCCCTCCGCCTCCCGTTTAATGAAAGACAGAGAGCAGATGACAGAAACAATTTGTCAGCCCGCGCGGGTGTCAGATGCCTAATTGGTTGCGCTGAGTTAGCGGGAAGAGAAGGGGGAGAGGGTCGGGGCTGGGGGGGCTCTTCCCTCTTTATCCCGAGCTCCGGGCTGGGTGTCCGCTCCGGGGCCGGGGGGAGCGAGGGGAGAAAGTGTTTGGTGTTAATTGATGGCGATTAGGACACAGATTGGCTGCGGCAGGCGCCGGGCAGTGACAAGCGGGGGACACCCGCGCGCAGCTGGCGCTTGTCACCGCCGAGCCTCCGCTGCTGGCGGGGGGACAGGGACAGAGCTCCGGGCCAGGCTGCTCGCTGCCGGCCTGATGGCAGCTCCGGCACAGCCCGATGGCAGCCTGATGGCAGCCTGGTCACAGCCCGATCCCATCCTGATCACAGCCCGGTCACAGCCCGATCGCAGCGTGATCCCATCCTGATCGCATCCTGGTCACAGCCCGATCCCATCCTGATCACAGCCCGGTCACAGCCTGATCACAGCCTGATCTCATCTCAGTCACAGCCCGATCACAGCCTGATGGCAGCGTGATCCCATCCTGATCGCATCCTGATCCCATCCTGATTGCATCCCAGTCACAGCCCAATCACATCTCGGTCACAGCCCGATGGCAGCCTGATCGCAGCCCGATCCCATCCTGATCCCATCTCGGTCACGTCCTGATCCTATCCTGATCCCATCCTGATCCCATCCTGATCGCAGCCTGATCATAGCCCGGTCACAGCCCAATCACAGCGTGATCCCATCCTGATCGCATCCCGGTCACAGCCTGATCCCAGCCAGGTCACATCCTGATCATATCCTGAACCCATCCCGTTTGTATCCTGATCCCATCCCAGTCACATCCTGCTCCTATCCTGATCACATCCCGGTCACATCCTGATCCCATCCTGATCCTATCCTGATCCCATCCCTGTTCCATCCTCATCCCATTGATCCCATCCTGCTCCCATCCTCATCCCATCCCGGTCACATCCTGGTCCCATTGATCCCATCCCGCTCCAGGCTCGGATCCCAGCTCTGCTCCCACCCTCCGGCTCAGCGAGGAGCCGGGACCTTGGCATAGGATTGGGGAAAAGCTGAGCCCAGCCCGGGTTTTACCGCCCTGAGCCTGTCCCTGCCTCACTACGAGCCGGCCCTAAACCCGAGATTAAGTCAGGGCGGAGTCAATGTGTGAAGCAGCTGCTGCCGGGGTTTTGTGGGCGCCTCTACACAAATTTTGGGACTCTGGGGAAGAGCTAAACCCCAAAAACCAGAGCCCAGCCCGGGTTTTACCTGCCCTGAGCCCTGCCAGCCTTTGCACCTGAGAGATGCTGGGAAAATCTCCGTGTCCCGCCTGCTCCCGTTCCCGCCTCTCGTCTTAAACCCGAGATTAAGGCCGAGCAGAGTTAATGTATGGAGCAGCTGCTGCCGGGGCTTTGCGGGTGCCCGCGGGTCAGCAGCAAAGCCCCGCCTGATTAATTCTGCTCTGGTCATTATGTGGAGGAGGAAAAACCTCCTGTCCCCACAGGGAAAGGGAATCTGGGGCTCCTGGATGGGGAGAGCCCCCCAAATCCCGGCAGGCGCAGTCCAAAGTACAATCAGGAGCAGGAATTGGGGCTCGTTTCTGGAATGTTCTGACCTTTTCTGAGGGGGCTGAGCTGATTAAAGCGCTCATCACCGGCAGCGGGTGAGGCAGCTCGCCCCTTCCCCCAGAAAAACCAGGAAGGGCAAAACTCAAGCTCAGGAAAGCCAAAACTCAAACCCAGGAAAGGCCAAAACTCAAGCTCAGGAAGGCTAAAACTTAAGCTCAGGAAGGCCAAACCTTGAGCCCAATAAAAGCTAAAACTCAAGCCAAATAAAAGGCAAAACTTGAGCCCAAGAAAGGCCAAAACTCGAGTCTGAGAAAGGCAAAGACCTGAGCCCAAGAAAGGCCAAAACTTGAACTCAATAAAAACTAAAACCTGAGCCCAAGAAAGGCTGAAACGTGAACCCAAGAAAGGCCAAAATTCAAGCCCCAGAATGGCCAAAATTTGAGCCCAGGAAAGGCCAAAACTCAAGCCCTAAAAAGCTAAAACTCAAGCCCAGGAAAGGCCAAAGTTTGAGCCCAAAAAAGCTAAAATTCAAGCCCAAAAAAGCTAAAACTCAAGCCCAGGAAAGGCTAAAACTCAAGCTGGTGCTGGGTTTATCAGGGAGCAGGAATCTGAGCATCCCAAATGGTGACGGGATCATTCCAGCCAGGCTTGGGATAAGTCAAGACCAGCAAGGAGAACTTCAGACCACGGTCAGGGTCTCCCTAGGCCCATCCCTGGGAGATGTAAAAGAGTTTGATAAGGTTTGATAAGGTTTGATAAGGTTTTATCAGCTTTGTTTTAGCCCCACGCACAGGAACGGGGTGGGGAGGAGGAGCTGAGATTAAAAAATGTGGAATTTCCACACCGGGCCCTGATTTAATCCCACACCCGGCAGCCACAAAAAAAAAAGAGAAGTTCCTGCTTGAAATCCCAGCTTGAAATCCCAGCTCCTCCTGGAAGAGATTGACAAAGGGTCAGCAGGTGACGGATGAAGGCTGTGGGAAAGATAAACAACATTTTCTTTTAGAGGAGGGGAAAAAAACCCCCGTTCCATACGCATCCATGGAAATGGGAAAGGGTGAGGGCTTCGAGCACGAACACAAACTTCCGAGGTGACGAGGAAAACCCCAAAATCCTGCAAAACGAGGCAAAACGCCGCGGTTTGGCGCAAAGCACCACGAAACCAACGATCCGCTGGCGATAACGCGATAATTTCCGTCCCACCGTTCACAGAGAGGGAAAACCGGGGAGCACTGAAGGCAATGACCCCATTTTGGTCTTTCCATCATCCACGGCCATCCCGGTTTTCCCTTTTCCCTCGGGATGGGGGTTACGGGTGGCCAGCGGGACGAGGCCGTTCGTGACGAGGCCGTTTGTGACTGAGGCCGATCCCGCTGTTTATTTTGTGTCACTTGCACGCAAAGAGGAGCAAATTCCTCCTCTTCCCCCCCAAAAAACACCCGGTGTTTCACATCTGGGGCCTGACCTTCTCCTCTTGGGCCTGGCGCTCTGGCTGTGCCCTTCCCAAGGAAGCAAATCCAGAAGAAAATAGGGAGAAAGCACCAGATTCCCAAATATTTTCCCTGCAAAGCCAAGGGAGCAGAAGCCAAGCCTGGCCCAACCCTAAGAATGACAAGAAAAGGGGCCAAAAGTGCTGTAAATAAAATGGACTGATCATTAAAACCCCTGCCAAAAACCCCAGCAGGCCCAAGCTCTGAGGAATAGCCAGAATTTGTGGGATTTTCCCCTTCCAAGGACAGCCTCCACACAACCTGACATGGTCACCCTGTCCTGAATTCTCCCGAGGGGATGGGAATGGGGAATTCTGGGGCAGTGGAGGGAGGAGGGAGGAAGGAGGAGGTTTACTGCACACCAAGGAGATGCTGAAGGATCCCAAACTCCCTTCTGATTGCAAAAGGATCCCAAATCCCCTCCTGGTTGCAAAAGGATCCCAAATCCCTTCCTGATTACAAAAGGATCCCAAATCCCCTCCTGGCTGCCGAAGGATCCCAAATCCCCCTTGATTGCAAAAGAATCCTAAATCCTCTCCTGATTGCAAAAGGATCCCAAATCCCCTCCTGGCTGCCGAAGGATCCCAAATCCCCCCTGATTGCAAAAGAATCCCAAATCCTCTCCTGATTGCAAAAGGATCCCAAATCCCCTCCTGGCTGCTGAAGGATCCCAAATCCTCTCCTGATTACAAAAGGATCCCAAATCCTCTCCTGATTACAAAAGGATCCCAAATCCTCTCCTGATTACAAAAGGATCCCAAATCCCCTCCTGGCTGCTGAAGGATCCCAAATCCTCTCCTGATTACAAAAGGATCCCAAATCCCCTCCTGGCTGCTGAAGGATCCCAAATCCCCTCCTGGCTGATGGGACAAGCCGGGCTGGGCCGAGCTGTGCCCGTCACTTCGAGCGGCAAACGAGCCCCGATGCACAACTGGGATTTAATAAATGACATCCAACAACTGTCTCATTAAATCAGGGCTCTGGCGCGGGCCGGAAATCTTAATTTAAAGTGTCACCAACCATCGGAATCAGGTGGTTCGGGCCGGGGAGAGAAGGGGAAAAAAACGGGGCGGAAAAAGTCGGAAGCAGCCGCCAGTTTTGGGGCGGGAGGTGATTTTTTTTTTTTGCTCTGGGAAAAAAAAAAAAAAATCTCTGTTCTGCTTTTGCTTTCTGAGTGTCCCCTCCATGAACGCTCGAGCACCTTTGGGGTGTTTGAGATGCAGCGAAGGTTGAGGGCGAGATTGCCTCGCAATTGAAAACGCGGCCAGCGGTAAATTCGGTTTGTTCTCACTGGAAATGCTCGAGCTGCTGGGCAGGGGCGGGAGCCGCTGCCCGCGCCCCGGCCAAAATTAAATTTCAAAGTTTAATGAGTTGCGAAGGACGCGGGATTAAAGCAGCGCCGCGCCCGCAGCGGAGCGGGGCCGGGAGGAGGGAGCGGGAGGAGAAGAGAGGCAGCGGAAAAATCCCACCCAGCCCGGAACGTCAGGGAACAGAGCAAGTGAAAAATGTCAGGGCAAATTGCTCTTGACAGTGTTAATATCTGCACCTCATAGCAATAATTACATGTAAATAAATAGTGAAATAGCTCTCAGCTGGAGGCTGCGCTCCGCGCGCAGATGCCACTCACAGCCAGCTGGGGACCTTTCGCTCCTCCGCGTCCCCCTTCCCTCCCTCCTTCCCTCTCTCCCTCCCTCCTTCCCTCTCCCCCTCCTTCCTTCCCTCTCCGGCATCATTTTCAGCTGCCGGCCGCAGCTCTGAGCTCAGCCCTCCCCAAATCCCGGGAAAACCGCGCTGCTCCAGCCCCTCGCCAGGGAAAAGCGGGTTTGCAGCATCCCCGGGAGCAGCTCGGGGATGGGGATGGCGCGGCCGCCTCTCCCTCCCTTCCCTGCGGGCTCCCGGGAATGCCAGGATGCTCCCGGCAATCCCATCCCATGGGATGCGCTGCTCTCGTGGCCAAGCCTGGCTCCGGTTCCCAAGGACACCGGGGAACGTTCAGGGCGGCAGCGGGATGAGGGAAGAGGCCTCGTTTCCCTGGGAGATCCATCCCGAGGGATTTACCCCGTCCTCGACCACCCCAAAATCAGCTCCGCAACCCCCCCAGCGCCCACCGAGGGGTCGCTGCCTGGAGGGGACGGGGATCAGCCGGCCCCATTCCCGGCTCTCCTGGCAGGACGGGAAAAGGTGGAAGGAGAAGGGAAGTGGGATATGGAGGGGCTGCAGGAAGGGAAACACCGGGAGAGAACAACCCTGGAGTCCCTGCCCGGAAAGTGATGGATGCTGAGGCCAGGGGTGGGGGAGGAGACGGGATAAGGGCTTGGAAGAGTGGGATGGAAACAGAGATGGGATAAGAGCTTGGAATAGAGGGATGGGATCAAAAACAGGGTAAGAACTTGGAAGAGTAGAACGGAACAGGAGATGGGATAAGAGCTTAGAAGAGTGGGATCAAAGATGGGATAAGGGTTTGGAAGAGTGGGATGGAAACAGAGATGGGATAAGAGCCTGGAATAGAGGGATGGGATCAAAAGCAGGATAAGAACTTGGAAGAGAGGGATGGAACAGGAGATGGGATAAGAGCTTGGAAGAAAGGGATGGGATTGAAAACAGGATAAGAACTTGGAAGAGTAGAACAGAACAGGAGATGGGATAAGAGTTTGGAAGAGCAGGATGGAACAGGAGATGGGATAAGAGTTTGGAAGAGCGGGATGGAAACAGAGATGGAATAAGAGCCTGGAATAGAGGGATGGAACAGGAGATGGGATAAGAGTTTGGAAGAGCGGAATTGGAACAGGAGATGGGATAAGAGCCTGGAAGAACAGGATGGAACAGGAGATGGGTAAGAGCAGCCCGGGCAGGATCAGCAGAGCACCTTCATTCCAGAACATTCCCAGAGCTGCACAGTGAGCCCAGGAGCTCGCCTGGCTCTGGTCCTTGTGAGGGATGGTCACTGCCACTGTCCCCAAGCTCCCGGCAGCTCCGAGGGGACAATTCCCATTATTCCACAGGCCCAAGGCCTGCGGGTGCAGGGAGTGCTCGGAAGGGCTGAAAGCGAACACGGGACTGCGGGAATACGGAATGGAGGCGCTTCCGCAGGGAAGGGCTGTGGGGAAAAGCCTCCGAGCTCCAACCTCCCCTTGAAACGGGATAAAATCCCTGTGCCTCCATTCCTGGCCTTTGGAATCACAACCGGGAGGAGGAACATCCCGGGGGGAGGAGATGCTCGGAGGTGACAGTGGACAGAGGTTTGGATAAATCCAAGGTTTCATTTCAGCTCCGTTCTCCTCCTTTCTTGGACAAATTCTGCCTCAATTCCCCCTCAATCCCAGCTGTGACTGGGAGCTCTGGGGCTCTGCTGATGTCCCACAGAGCTATGGGGTTATAAAATATATAATAGAGTTATATCAATAATTTAATTGTTATTAGAGATGATAAATAAATGATTAATATGTATAATAATTGAAGTGTTCACATATTAATACATTATGATATAATATTAAGCTATACTATGTATTATATCATATTAATGATATCAAATTATAGATAAGTATATATAATATACTTATTATTATATATAAGAGACATAAAAGATATACTTTTCTACATATAAATTGTTTATATATTTTATATATATAAAAATATATTTATATATAAATGTATAAATATATAAATATTAAAAAATATATAAATATATATAAATATATAAATATATATAAATATATAAATATATATAAATATATAGATATAAATATAGACAGATGTATAAATAAATATATAAATAAAATATAAAAGACATAAAAATAGAAATAGAAATATGTAAATATGTGAATATATAAATAAATAATATAAATATAAATATAAATATAAATATAAATATAAATATAAATATAAATATAAATAGAAATAGAAATAGAAATAGAAATAGAAATAGAAAATTTTATATAAATATATATAAAGATTATAAAAATAAATAAATAAATAGATAAATAAATAAATCCTATAAATAGGTAAATAAATAAATAAATATATAGATAGATTGATAGATATAAAAAAATAGATATATTATGTATATGCTGGGTGATATTCCCAAATAAACCCAGAGACCTTCTACACCCTCCTCAGCATCCAAACCCCCCCTGAGAGGAGGGAGAGGCTCCGGCTCATCCCCGTGCAGAGCAGGAGAGCTCTCCTTCTCCTTTGGGCTAATGAAATTCCCCACAACGCCCCGCACTGCAGCGAGCAACAAACACAGCTCCATTCTTCGGAAAACAAATATGTTCTTTAGAGCTTCCTGCTTGTCAAACACCTTTTTGTTTAGCTCAACAACTAATCCACTTATCGGAGGATAAAGCTGCCAGTGAATCACCACTATGATAAAAGCATGCACAAAATTAGCAAAAATTTGCCTATGGCTCCTGCACATTTAACAAACAGCAGCCAAGAGAGAAAAAAAATTATTCCTTTTTTTTTTTTTTTCTTCTTCTTTTTTTTTTTTAATAACTGAGATCCCCAGGAGAGATTCTGTCAGATAGCGGCTTTTATTTTGCTCGCAGTTTTTTTTCCCCCCCGCTCCTTTCCCTCTCTCTCTCTCTCTCTTTTCCCATATAACCCAAGCGCTGAGGCTGGGAGATGCTGGGAGCTGATATGAGATCCACGGAAATTGGCGCTGTTTGAATAAGCAGGAGATGCAGCGGGGCGAAATTTTAATAAGTTGATTCGGGGTTTTTTTTCTATTTTTCTCTTTCTTTTTTTTTTTTTTTTTTTTTTTTTTTGGACATAAACGTTCAGGCATTGGATGCTTCCCTCCGAGCTCGGGAGGCTGCAGCACCTCGAAGGATCCTGGATTTGTCCTTCCCCTTTGCTCCTCGGAGCCCTTTGGGGTTTTAATCTCCACATTCCTGTGGTGGTGGATCCACCCTGATAAAGGGATGGGGAAAATCCCCCGGGATTTGCCGGGGTTGGAGCTGGGAGGGAGCTGAGCAGGAAATCACCTTCCCTGCCTCTCCTCAGCACCTTGGGATTTACTGAAACTCCCTCAGCTCCAGGAACCTCGGGAATTTCTCCCTGTGGGGATGTTCTGGGGAGAAACCGGCGGGTTTTGGGCAGCCGAGTGGCGATTTTGGGCATTTCTGGGCGCCCAGAGTGGGTGAAAAAGGGGGAGAGAGGAAGGCAAAGAATCCCCGAGGTTTGGACTCCACGGATGCGCCAAAAAAACCCAAAAAACCCCAAATCTCCCCACGGGCTGAGGCAGCACCAGAGGGATTCGCTTTTCCTGGGCTCTGGGGGGGTCTCGGGGGGTCTCTGGTCTCTCCCGTGGGAGGGGCTGGGTGAAAATTTGGTGACAGAGCCCGCAGAGACCCCCTCAGATCCCCCTGGATCCCCAAATCCCCCTTCTCCTGCACGCAGGTTCCAGCAAGTTCCATCAGAGCTGCCAAACTGGGAGGAACTGGGAGAACTGGGAGCTCGTGGTGGGGGCTTCTGGCTGTTCAAACACCCTCACTGGGGACGTTTGTGGAGCGCTGGAGGTGCCACACGGAACCCCCCCCCAGGTTTCCCCCTAATTTGGGCTGGATTGGAGCGGGGCCGCGTCCCAGGAACTCGGGAGGTTTTAGGGGAGCTGGGAATTAATCAAGAGGCACCCACCTGTCAGGCTGGTATCTGGAACTAAACAGAAACACTCGCTGGGCCTTGACCTCCCGGCCCCAGCGGGGCTTGGGGAAACCTCTCCCGGCCCCGAGACCCCGGCGGAACGGAGCCCCCCGGGCTGGGCTGGGAGCCTGGGGCAGCACGGGGAGGATGCTGGAGGGGTTGGGAGAGCAGGAGTGAGCCTGGGATAACACCGAGAGGATGCTGGAGGGGTTGGGAGAGCAGGAGCGAGCCCGGGGGTGTGGGGAGAGGCTGCAGGAGGAGCTGGGAGAGCAGGAATGAGCCCGGGGGTGTGGGGAGAGGATGCTGGAGGAGCTGGGAGAGCAGGAATGAGCCCGGGGGTGTGGGGAGAGGATGCTGGAGGAGCTGGGAGAGCAGGAGCGAGCCCGGGGCAGCACCGAGAGGCTGCTGGAGGGGTTGGGAGAGCAGGAATGAGCCCGGGGCAGCACCGAGAGGCTGCTGGAGGGGTTGGGAGAGCAGGAGCGAGCCCGGGGCAGCACAGGGAGGATGCTGGAGGGGCTGGGGAGCAGGAATGAGCCCGGGGATGTGGGGACAGCACGATGGGAGCCGCCCGGGATCAGAGGAAAGATCGGGCAGCAAAAAGGATTTTAGAGCCAAACCAACCCCAGGAACTCCTCTGTGACCCCTGCAAGGGGTTTGGGGTGGGAGGGGGGTGCTGGAGCCCTCCACCAGGACAAATCGGGGTTCATTCAGCCTTTCCTGTGGGGTTTGGCTGCTGAGGGAGGGGTTTGGTGCTCCTGAACATCTCTGGGCAGCTGGGCCGGGCACAACCAGGAGATTTTGGGGAGCCCCATCCAGGAGCAGCTTCCTGCCACTGTCAGCATTGCTCCCACACTGGGACCCGCTGCAGATTTTGGGGAGCCCCATCCATCCCCATCCAGGAGCATCTCCCTGCTCCCCTCAGCATTGTCCCCACACTGGGACCTGCTCCTGAATTTGGGGAGCCCCATCCTCATCCAGGAGCATCTCCCTGCTCCCCTCAGCATCACACCTGCACTGGGACCCGCTCCCAGAATTTGGGGAGCCCATCCAGGAGCATCTCCCCGCTCCCCTCGGCATCGCCTCCCCGCGGGCCCCAGGCTGGAACGGGGCACGGAGGAGCTCCCGGCCGACCCCAGCCTCGCTTTTTGGGCTGGGGAAGTCCCCACACGGCTCCCAACCCGGGCTCGGGGCTCAGCTGCGCTCTGGGATCGCTCATGAAGCGCTGCCAGCACCTCCGGAGCAGCCGGAGCCGGAGCCGGAGCCGCCCTTTGGGACCTCCTTGGGACCCCCAGCCCCTTCCCCAGCACCGCCGGCTGTTTCTCCCCTCGCCACCGAGGGGCTGCAGCAGCACACCACGCTCCTCTCTGCACCACCTCTCCCCGCAGGCAGCCCCCAAAGAGATTTCTTGCTTCTCCCTTCTCGTTCATTCCTTTTGCTTTCTTTCCTTTTCTTCTTCTACTTCTTTTTTCTATTTTTTTTTTTTTTTTTTTTGTGAACGAAAAACGTTATTTTGTGCCTCCTGAGCCTTCGCCGGCTGGGCTCGGCGTCTGTATCAGCTGGAGGAGCTTATGAGCTTCGTCTCCTCGGATTTAGACTGAAATTTTGATTTTCTGCCGCGCTCAGATAATGTGGAAATCCCGTTCCCCGATATTTGCTGTTTATCAGCGCGGCGCAGCGCGGTTCTGGGGGGGAAGGGACCCTCCCCCTCCTCGGGGCCCGCTCGCCCCCCGGCCCCGCCGCTAATGGAGCTTCACTCCGGAGCCACAAAAAGCCCAATTACGGTGAGAAGGGGGGAGAGGAGATCCCCGGCCGGGAGGTTCTGCAGGGCTGGGAGGGATCCTGAGCCTGGAGGCTGCCTGGAGCGGCCTGGCATGGTGGGAGGGGTCCCTGGCCACGAGAGGGGTCCCTGGCCACGAGAGGGGTCCCTGGCCACAAAAGGAATGTGAACCCCAACCCTTCCGTGATCCTCCAATCCCTGTCCCCATCCCCTGAGCGTGGCTCTGTCCCCTGTCCTGCCACGGACCTCAGAGCTGCCTCTTCATCTCCAGGCTCGGTCCCCTGAGGTCCCCTGAGGTCTCCTGAGGTCCCCTGAGGTCCCCAGAGGTCTGCTGAGGTCCCCTGAAGTCCCCTGAGGTCCCCTGAAGTCCCCTGAGGTCTCCTGAGGTCCTCTGAGGTCCCCTGAGGTCTCCTGAGGTCTGCTGAGGTCCTCTGCAGCTTTCCAGAGCTGGGATGGAGCAGTTTGGGATCCATCCCGCATTCCCACAGCTCCTCCCCCGGCTGGAGTGGCCCTGTCCCCCCGTGTCCCTCAGCACCGCGGTCCGTCAGCACCTCCCTGTCCCCTCCATCCCCAAGGGATCCCTGTGATTGTTTGGGATCCTTGTGGATCCCTGTGTTTGGGGTCCCTGTGATTGTTTGGGATCCCTGTGGATCCCTGTGTTTGGGATCCCTGTTTGGGATCCTTGTCTTTGGGATCCCTGTGTTTGTTTGGGATCCCTGTTTGGGATCCCTGTGTTTGTTTGGGATCCTTCTTTGGGATCCCTGTTTATTTGGGATCCCTTTATTTGGGATCCCTGTTTGAGATCCTTGTTTGTTTGGGATCTCTGTTTGTTTGGATCCCTGTCTTTGGGATCCCTGTGTTTGTTTGGGATCCCTGTTTGGGTTCCCTGTCTTTTGGGATCCCTGTGTGTCTTTGGGATCCCTGTTTGGGTTCCCTGTCTTTGGGATCCCTGTGGTTTTTTGGGATCCCTGTTTGGGTTCCCTGTCTTTGGGATCCCTGTCTTTGGGATCCCTGTGTTTTTTTGGGATCCCTGTCTTTGGGATCCCGGTTCCCACCCACCTCTCCCGGTGTCTCTGAGCCCTCCCAGCCCCGCAGAACCCCCCTGGGCAGGGGGGGACATTCCCTGCGTGTCGCGATCCCACCAAGAGGAACTGAAGGATCCCAAAGGAAATTCCGGGGCTCGGCAGCGGCTCCGAGGAGCGCTGGAGTGGCCAGAGCCGGGCCAAACCCGACCTCCCTCTCCCGCAAATTGGGAATTGTCCCCCTGGGAATTGTCTCCGTGTCCTCCTGGCCACCGCCACCGCGCCGGGACAGCTCCAGAGCCTCATCCACACCGGGAAAAACGGGGGGAAAGAGGGAAAAAAAGGGGAAAAAACCCCAACCGAACAAAAAAAGAGACAGGAAGAGCGATAAAGCTCAGCTCCGTGCTTGGCTCTGCTCCTCTGGTTTAAAGTGACTCCGCTTCTTATGGAAACGGAGAGGCGGTATTAGAAATAAAAAAAAAAAAAAATAAAAAAAAAAAATAAAAAAAAAAGCCACCAAGACACAGAGAGCTTCCTTATCTCATGGAGACAGTTGTCAGGAATCACTTTGACTGAGTCGTTTTGTCTCCATGCTTTTTTTCGCTGTCAAGCAGGCCTCAGGACATGGATCAAAGGAGAGGCGCCGAGCGCTCGCTGAAACTTCTGATCCCTTCTCGGAACAGACGCGCGAGTGGCAGACAGCTCCTCTCCACATCAAATGGAGGAGAGGGAGCACGGGGACGGGAGAGGGAGAGGAAAAGCTGCGAGAGGCTCGGGGAGAGAGAGGAGGCAGCCAGGGATTCAGGGGGAGGCAGTGTCCCCTCTCTGTGTCCCCATGCGGAGCGCCCCGAGCCGGGCAGGAGCAGCGGGGAGAGCTGTGACCCGTGGGGACAGCCCGGTGTCACCTCAGAGCTGGCTTGGTGGCTGAATTCCTTCCCAAAGCTCAGCGCTTTGGCCTCTCCCTTCAATCCCGCCAGCCGCTCCTTGTGGTTTCCCAAAAGTCCCTGAATTCCCTCTTTTTCCCAGACCCCACAGCCAGGGTAACTTCCCAAATTCCCTGTGATTTCCCCAAACAGCCCCTCCAGGTCTATATTCCCTCTTTTTCCCCGACCTCACACCCAGGGTAACTTCCCAAAATCCCTGTGATTTCCCCAAACAGCCCCTCCAGGTCTATATTCCCTCTTTTTCTCCTCAATCCTGCAAACCACTGATTTTCCCGTGATTTTCCTCAGAACAGCCCCGCCATGCCTGCATTCCCTCTTTCCCCCCGACCCCACAGCCCGGGTAACTTCCCAGATTCCCTGTGATTTCCCAAAACAGCCTCTCCAGGTCTATATTCCCTCTTTTTCCCCCTCCTCACAACCAGGGTAACTTCCCAATTTCCCTGTGATTTTCCTCAGAACAGTCCATCCATGCCTTAATTCCCTCTTTCCCCCAGACCCCACAGCCAGGGTAACTTCCCAGATTCCCTGTGATTTCCCCAAACAGCCTCTCCATGCCTTCATTTCCTCTTTTCCCCCCACCCCGCCACCAGCACCCCGTGATTTCCCTGGATGCGCATCCCAGGCTCCCCTCCCCGTGCCCCACGAGCCCCGGGAGCGCCTTTCAGGTACTCAATTCCCTGAAATCAGAGGGATTGGCTTCTGGATGGGCTTCAGGGGCTGCCCGGAGCTGAGACCCCGCGCACCTTTGATCGCCCCCAGAGCCCTCCGGGGTCGGAGATCTCCGGCCCCCGCCGTGAAATGATGCCGGGCGCGGCTTTTGGCAGCCCCGGAGCACGGGGGGATTTCCACGCAAATCCAGCGCCCCGCAAAGAGGGGGGACCCCGGGGTGGAACGGAGCACGGAGCTGCCTGATCCTTCCCTGCGGTTCCTGGATCTCTTCCTTCTGCGCTTCCCTGGACACGCAGCGGGTCCTGCCCGGCCCTGGCACCCCGAAGTGTCCCTGCAGAGCCATTCCCGCACCCCAAAGTGTCCGAGGCCACATCCCAGAGCCGTTCCCGCACCCCAAAGTGTCCCTGCAGAGCCATTCCCGCACCCCAAACTGCCCGGGGCCACATCACAGCCATTCCCTGCACCCCAAAGTGTCCGAGGCCACATCCCAGAGCCATTCCCTGCTCCTGCTCCCCACCTGGGGTGGTGGGAGGGTCCCTCCGGACCCTCTGGACCCCCAAACTCTCCCCTAAACTCTCACACCGAAGCTCAGCCCAGCATCCTTTTGGGATTCCTCCCATCCCATCAACCTCTCCCGAGGCTGTGGGACTGCCCAGCCCTCCTGAGCAGCTCCCGGGGATGCTCCAGGGCTGGATACAGCCCCCAAAATCCCCCGTGTGCCGCAGCCTCTCCAGCTGGGATGGGAGGGAATGGGAATTTTCCTCAGCGAGCCCGGGGATGGCGAGGCAAAGGGAAAAACTGGGAGCTGACCCCTCTCCCACACCCGCAGAGCTCCGGTTCCCAGGAAGAGATTCCCGGCTCCAGGCTGGAATCTCTCCAGAAGATCCCCAAATCCACCCGAGCTTCCCCATCCCTCTGGAATGAACCCCACAATGAACCCTGGATCCCGATCCTCTGCCAAACGCTCCGCTGGAGATTTTTCCTGCCCGGGATTGGCTCTTCCCAGGCGGGGCACAGCTGGAGCACAGCTGGATTTACCAGGCGCAGCCGGGAATGCGGCGCGCTCCCTCCCGATCCCAATTATTTTATTCCTTTTATTGCGCCCCTCGCTTTTAAACTTCCCCTTCCTATCTCGCTCCCCCCATTCCCGGGCTGCCTTTCCCACCGGATCCCTGGGATATTCCAGCGGCTCCGCGTGCCGGAGGTCGCCGGGAATGCGGCGTTAATTGCTAATTGCTCATTTTCCCTCCCGTGCGCCGCTCGCCGCGTCCCGAGCTCCCGCAGGAATCGGCAGTACCGCGTCTCCCGGCCAAATCCCGCCGGGATTGCCGCAGGAATTCAGGAATTCAGGAATTCCACCCGCCCCGCTGCGGTTTTTCCCCCCTCGCCGCAGCGGTGGGGAGCGGGGTCTGGCTGGGGAGGGAAGTTGGAAGATTTTGGGGACAGATTTTGGTGTCTCAGCCCTGGGTGCCTTAAATTCCACATCTGGAGCCTTATCAGGAGCTTCCACAGCTCCTCACGCGTCTCGTTCCTGCTGCCATCGCTCCTGCTCTCCTCCCCAGGGTTTTTATCCCCACTTTTCTTCTCCTGTTTCTTCCTTATTCCTCCCCAGTTCGCGTCCCGGAGTTTGCGGAGCCTCGGGGGCCGATCCTGGGCCCGCCAAAATTCCCATGGGATTCCGGGCTCGGGGGAATGGAGCTCCCAAATCCCAAATCCCAAATCCCAAATCCCAAATCCTTCCCGGTATTTTCCTATCTCAGCAGCACGGCTGGAGCGGGAATCACGCGGGGACCAACCCAGAATTCGGGTTAAGGGGATGAAATCCTACTTTTTTAGGGTTTTTTTGTTGTTTTGGTTTTTTTTGGGTTTCCAGCGGGATCAGAGCACCCCAAACCATCGAGGGAACCTCAGGACGGAGAGGCCCCTCGGGTGTGAATTCCCCCCTTCCCACCCTCCTCGGAGCCGGGAATCAGGAGGGAAAAAAAATAAAATAAAATAAAAAAAAAGGAGAGGGATCTGTTTTCACACGGGAAAAATGTTCCCTTCTTTTCCCGGTGCCGGCAGCGGAGGCGTCAAACTGACAAGAGCAGATGGGCTTTGTTTGGTGAAATATATCCCAAAAAAAAAAAAAAAATGCCAGAAACTTCAGCGAGGGGGGAGAAAAAAAAAAAAAAAAAAAAAAAAACCCGGGTGGCTTTCCTGGGATGTGCGGGTTAAAAGTTTAGGGAGAACGCGGAGCCGCTTTTCCCGGAGGAAGCCGGAGCTTCCTTTTTGGGCGAGGATTTATCGGGAATCCCGCTCCAAGGTCGCGGGGAGGATGAGGAGGGGAAGGAAGGCGGCGTGAGGGATGCGAGGGACGCTCCTGAAGGGCAAAGGAGGAGGGATCGGGATCCTCTGGAGAAACGGGAATGAGGAGGATGAGGAGGAAAAGCCTGGAGGGGGATGGAGAGAAGGGGAGATGGGAAAAGGAAGGCGCGGGAAGCCGCCGGTGTTAAAGGATGAGGAAGGAACACCGGGATAAGCCGGGAAATGAATCCTGATCCGGCCAAAAGCAAGGCTGGAAAATTCGAGCGAGAGAAGGGTCTCCTTTCAGGGAAACGGGGAATCCTTAATGCTTCCTCCCTCAGCAACCGTAATGCCAGGATGTTCCCAATCTGCTTTGAGGGATGGAAAGATTAAGAATAATAAAAAAATTGCAATAAAATATGTGTGAACGAGGGGGTAATTGTGGACAAATGCAGCATTCAAATTCATTTTTCAGCTCTTTTACACACCATTTCAATCTTATTTTCTGCTTGTTAATGAGATCTTGTTGGTTGGGGTGGGCACGGCTGCCCAGTATCGCTCGGGTAATTGCACATAATTTTCTCTCCACCAGTGATTTGCATCAGATTTTTATTTATTTTTTTTTTACCCCCCTAATTCTTTGCTATTTAAACCCCCTCCTCCTTTTCTCCCAACCCCCAAATCTCATCCTCTCCTCCCCCCCTTTTTTTTTTCTTTTCCCCTTCCCCTCCCCTTTCTCCTGGCCCAGCAAGACTCATTTGGAATGGTTATTACAGGCGCGGTGGCTCCGACAAAAAAAAAAACGGGAAAAAAAGAAAAAAAGGGAGAAAGGAATTGGTGGCACCGAGGGAAGGGAGAGAGGGCGGCCTCTCCAGAGCCGGGAGGGATCCCTGGGAATCGGGGAAGGAATTCCCAGAGACAGGAGGGATCCTTGGGAATCGGGGAAGGAATTTCCAGAGACAGGAGGGATCCTTGGGAATTGGGGAAGGAATTCACAGAGTCAGGAGGGATCCTTGGGAATCAGGGAAGGATTTCCAGAGACAGGAGGGATCCCCGGGAATCAGGGAAGGAATTTCCAGAGACAGGAGGGATCCCCGGGAATCGGGGAAGGAATTCCCAGAGACAGGAGGGATCCCCGGGAACCAGGGAAGGAATTCCCAGAGCCAGGAGGGATCCTTGGGAATCGGGGAAGGAATTCACAGAGTCAGGAGGGATCCCCGGGAATTAGGGAAGGGAGAGAACGCAACCTCTCCAGAGCCGGGAGGGATCCCTGGGAATCAGAGAAGGAATTCCCAGAGCCGGGAGGGATCCCCGGGAATTCGGGAGGGAATTTCCAGAGCCGGGAGGAATCCCCGGGAATCGGGGAAGGAATTCCCAGAGCCAGGAGGGATCACTGGATATCAGGGAAGGAATTTCCAGAGCCAGGAGGGATCCCCGGGAATCGGGAAAGGAATTCCCAGAGCCAGGAGGGATCCCCGGGAATCGGGGAAGGAATTTCCAGAGCCAGGAGGGATCCTTGGGAATCGGGGAAGGAATTCCCAGAGCTGGGAGGGATCCTTGGGAATCAGGGAAGGAATTCCCAGAGCTGGGAGGGATCCCAAACCCAGTGACAAAGCCAGGACTGGGAATCTGACTCCGAGCTCCAGACACTGGGAATGAATTCCCTCAGAGCCACGGAAAGCCCAGGGAAAATTAAAGCAACAACTCCGAGGAGCTGAACAAGTTTCTCTTGGCTCTTTGCGTTTCTGGAATTGTCTTAATCCCTGGAGATCCCGCGGGGCTGTTGGGAGATTCCGAGGTCTCAGGAATAACAAATTCTGGGAAACACCCAGAACTCCTGCTCTGTTTTGAGCTTTTCCCCTGCTCCACCTGCCCCAAACGGAGAATTTTGGGTTCTGGAGAAGCCAAAGCACAAGAACGGTGGCAGGAGTTTGGGCCCTGCTCCAGAACCCTCCTAAAAACCCACGGAGAAGCTGGAAAAGGTGGAAGAGATGGGGAGGAGGAGGCTGGAGAGGAAAAGCAGCGGGAAATAGAGGAAAAAAGCTGATTACTTTGCTCTCAGCATCAGCCAAAGTGGTTTTGTCCCGTAATTCTCGGGATCATTCCCTCGTTTCCCCTCTCAGCCCCCAGAGCAGCTCCTGAAGGGTTGGCAGGTCCTGCTTGAGCAGAACCGTGCTTAAAACTGAGCCTAAGGCCAGGCTGGATGGGCTTTGGGGTAAGCTCGCCTGGTGGGAGGCTCCAAACTCCTGCTCCATCCCAAATTCCTGCTCCATCCCAACCCCTGCTCTATCCTAAACTCCTGCTCCATCCCAAATCCCTGATCCATCCTAAACTCCTGCTCCATCCCAAATCCCTGCTCTATCCTAAACTCCTGCTCCATCCCAAATCCCTGCTCCATCCCAAATCCCTGATCCATCCCAAATTCCTGCTTTATCCCAAATCCCTGATCCATCCCAACTCTGCTCCATCCCAACCCCTGCTCTATCCCAAATGCTCACTCCATCCCAAACCCCTGCTGGGGTCACCCCGGGGTCTCTCCGGAAGGTTCTGGAAGGAGCAGGACCTGAGCCTCCACTCTGGGTCCTGCTTTGATCCTGTGGGATTCTCCTGGTCCTGGCTTGGGAAGGGCCAGCTGTTCCCAGAGCCTGGGATTTGGGATTTGGGATTTGGGATGGGAACGCTGTTGGGCACAGCCCCACGGCTCCGGGGTTACTGAGTCCTGTTTATCCCATCCTCACTCGAGGAATTCCTTTCTCCTGCTCTGCCACTGGGGAAGGTTCCAGAAGGAACCGGGACAGGCGACCCGAGCTGGGAACAGGGACATTCCACCCCATGGAATGCCCCCATGCCCAGAGGAAAAACTGGGAGAGTTACTGGGAAGGGAGGGTCTGGAACTGGCATTGAGCAGCACTTGGTTTTCCCTTATAAAAGAAATAATAATAATAATAATAATAATAATAATAATAATAATAATAATAATAATAATAATAATAATAATAATAATAATAATAATAATAACAACTAGTATTAATAATATTGGCTAATTATCCAATACTTTATACTTTACCTATACTTTATTATAATATCAATATATAGATATTATATGTAGATTAATGTATTATATTAATTATTAAATATAAATAGATTTATAATAAATATAATAAGTAATAATATAATAATATATAGTATTAATTATAAATATAAATAACTAATATTAAATAACTAACATTATTCTTATTCTTATTCTTATTCTTATTCTTATTCTTATTCTTATTCTTATTCTTATTCTTATTCTTATTCTTATTCTTATTCTTATAATTCTTATTCTTATTCTTCTTATTATCATTATAATTGTTATAATTATTCTTATTATAATTATAATTATTGTTATTTTTATTATTATTATCATCATTATTCTCATTATTCCTGTATTTCACTTCATTCTCGATTATCGAACTCTCCTTATCTCAACACACCAAGTTTCACTTCGGTTCTCTTCCCATTCCGGGGCTGGAAGTGAGGATCAGGAATTCTGCTGGACAAGGAGCTGGGTCAGGCTCAATTTCCAGCTGGGCTTAACCTGCTCCACCTCGGCCCAGCTGAGCCAGAGTTTTTGGGGTGAAATGTCACAAAATCCATCACTGAGGGATGCTCAAAATTCCCAACTGAGCTCCGGGATGGAGCCTGGGAAAAAGCAGGAGGCTCCAGCAGCTGAGCTGGGCTTTGGAAAACAGGGAATAAACAATTCCCACGTGGAGTTTGGGCAGAGCAGGATCTGCTCCAGAGGGGGAGCGTGGCTGGGGCAATGAGCCCATGGTGGCCACCCCAAATCCGCCTTTCCTGTTTGGGAACGGGAACACGGCTGTGGACACCCCAAATCCCCATTTTCTGTTTGGGAACGGGAACACGGCTGTGGACACCCCAAATCCCCATTTTCTGTTTGGGAACGGGAACACCGCTGTGGACACCCCAAATCCCCATTTTCTGTTTAGAATGGGAATGCTGAATCTCCAAAACACCCCAAATCCCCATTTTCTGTTTGGGAACGGGAATGCTGAATCTCCAAAACACCCCAAATCCCCATTTTCTCTTTGGGAACGGGAACCTCAAATCACCAAAACACTCCAATCCTCATTTTCTGCTTGGGAACAGGAATGCCGCTGTGGCCACCCCAAATTCCCATTTTCTCTTTGGGAATGGGAACACCAAATCTCCAAGACATTCCAGTCCCCATTTTCTGTTTGGGAATGGGAATGCCACTGTGGCCACTCAAAATCCCTGTTTTCTCTTTGGGAATGGGAATTCCGAATCTCCAAAACACTCCAAATCCCTGTTTTCTCTTTGGGAATGGGAACACTGTGGTGGCCACACCAAATTCCAGTTTTCTCTTTGGGAATGGGAATTCCGAATCTCCAAAACACTCCAAATCCCCGTTTTCTCTTTGGGAATGGGAATTCCGAATCTCCAAAACACTCCAATCCCCATTTTCTATTTTCTCTTTGGGAATGGGAACACCGTGGTGGCCACCCCAAATCCCCATTTTCTCTTTGGGAATCTGAACTCCGAATCTCCAAAACATTCAAATCCCGGTTTTCTCTTTGGGAATGGGAACGCCGCAGTGGCCACACCAAATCCCCGTTTTCTCTTTGGGAATGGGAACGCCGTGCTTCTCCTCCCGGATTCCAGCTGCCAGCACAGCCCGTGGATTCCAGCCGGGACATCCAATCCCGGGGTAACTGGATAGGGAGCAAAAGCCGGGAGCTCCCGGCCCCCTCTCCCATCTAAAGTGCCAAGAAATCTCCTCCTGCTGTTGCTGCCGCCGGGGGGGAAATGAGAAACCCTCGTCGAACCACCATCATCCTCAGCTCCCAGTCTGGTTTTTCCAACCTCCCGAACTCCCTTTTTCCCTCTGGCCGATCCTTCTCCCTGCAGAGAGGAACCTCGGGCAGCCGGGAGGGTGGGATTCCGCTGGGATTTCCCTGGAATGCCGCAGCGGAGCGGGACTGCGCTCGGCGCGATTAATAAATGACGCAGAGCGCCCCATAAAGAGCCCTCCCAAAACTGCCCTAAAAAGAGGACAAATCCAGGGGTTCTTCATCCCACTGGGAGCATTTCTCATCTCCTTCCACTAGGAACAGCAGAGGGCTGGGAAAGGCAGGAATTTTTGATCAGGGAATGCAAAGCAGTCGGGAAATAACCTGGGTCAGGCTCCGCGCGCACAAAGGGAACGGGCGAATTTCCATGCTGATATCTTGGCTCTCACATGATTAAAAGCGTCGGGAAAATGGGAATCTCCTCTTCCTGGGGGTGCAAAGCTCTCTTTTCTTCAGGCCTGCCAGATAAAGGATCCTCTCTTTCCCATACAAAGGGCTTATGGGCTCAGGGATATCTGTCCCCAGCCTGAGCCTGGGGGCAGGGGAATTTGGGATTGGGATAAGCGGAGGAAAAGCCACGGTCTGGTCCTTTCAATTGAGCCCCTGATTCTGTGGGACTGGGCAGGAGAGGATGAAGGGAAATGGAAATTGCAGGATGGCCTTCAGGCTCATCCCAGGCATCTCATCCCCGCCTTATTCCATGGGGATAAATTGCACTCGGGATCATCTGAGTTAATCCCGGGCCCTGGCCCAGCTAACCCAGGCCTGCCTTTGAATCCCAGGCTGTATCCTCCGAGCCTGAGCCCAGGGCTCTCAGAAATCCCTTGTCAGAGGGATATCTGCCTATTCCCCCCCGAATTTCCCTGTTTGGAGCAATATCCAGCCCCGTGCCAGTCAATATTTCAATATTTTCCCATTTTGCCTCATGCCAGTCAATATTTCAATATTTTCCCATTTCACCTCGTGCCAGTCCCATTTCAATATTTTCCCATTTCACCTCGTGCCAGTCCCATTTCAATATTTTCCCATTTCACCTCGTGCCAGTCCCATTTCAATATTTTCCCATTTCACCTCGTGCCAGTCACACTTTAACGTTTCCCCATTCAAAGCCAAAAGCGGGGGATTTTTACCATTCCAGAGAAGCTGTAAAATTTCCCCATTTCCTCTTTGTTTTCACACTCAAGAGATCCCAAACTCCTGCACCTGAACACCCACATCCCTCCGGTGTCCCTGTTTGTCGGACTCCTCTCCAAACCGCCGGAAAATGAATCTCCCATTTCCGGCGCCCGCCTCATTTCTCCTCCTGGTTCCGAATTATTTCGGTTTCCCGTCCTAAATAAACTGATCCCTCTGAAACAACAGCTCCGTATCCCACGAGTGACTGAGAGTGGAAAAAACGGGATTTGGTGTCCCTCGGGATAAGGACAAGTCCTGGCTGCTCATTTCCAGCTCCACCTGAAGACGAAGGTGAGCTTGGAAACTCCTTTCCTCCTCCTCAGCTCAGCCACGCCTTGGCATCAGCGGGATCGTGCGCATGAGTTTCCCAAAATGACACCCCAAATGTCCATCTCTGAGCTCAGATCCGTGCCAGACCTGGCCAAGCTCCAGGCTGAGCCTAAATCAGCCACCCCCAGGTGAATTTTGGAGTCAGCCCTCAGGTGTGAACCAAACCCGCCACCAGCGGGGCCACCGCCGCTCTGGGATGGTTTTGGGAGGCTCTCCAGGTGTTGGCGATCCCCTCATCCCAACCTGGCCGTGGGAATGACCAACGCTGGGCTCAGGGCAGAGCTGCTGCTCATTAACAAATGAGCTAATTGCTCTCGCTGGGCTGCCAGCAGGAACTCCCGACAACAACAACCCCAACAACAACAACAACAACCCCAACAACAACAACCACCAGCGCTCCGCCACCGCATCCCGGAGGTTTCCGCGCTCCCGGAACCCGGAGAAGGCTGGAAACGGGCACGTACCTGCGGGGAGAGGCCGTTGCTGACGGGGTTCATGTGGTTGGCGGGGGCTGCGGCGTTCATGAAGCTCTCGGAGTAGCTGGAGAAGCTGTGCCGGGCGCCGTAGGCCGAGCCGGAGTCGGCGGCGGCGGCCAGGCCGCCCTGGTGCATGGTGGAGGGCGGCAGCGGCTGCGGCCGGTGCACGGTGCTGCCGCCGTCTGCGGGGACACCAACGGGCTGGGATCTCCCCGGGAAACCCCCAGGAAAACCCCGGGAAACCCCCAGGAAAACCCCGGGAAACCCCTGGGAATGGCGGCTCAGCCATGCCGGGAGCCAGCGGGAAATGTCTGGGTTTTGCTTCGTTTTCCCTCCCGGCAAAGAGAAAATGTGAATTCTTTGGTAAAGGCAAAAATTCCAGGCCAAAGGCAGCTGGAATTAACTATTCCTTCCACTGGGATATTCCCGCCGTGGGAATGGACATGGAATGAGGGGTCACCCACACAACCCCCAGTTTCCTGGGATGTGCCCCTTGTTCAAAACTCTGGCCACAGGGCACAGCAGAAGGGACGTGGGACAGAGAAGAAAACATTTCTTTTTTGAGGGAAAAACCTGATTTTCCCAACAAAAAGAAGCCCACAAGAGACTCCCAACTCTCCCATCATCCACGGGCTGGATATCAGAGATCAGAAAGGCCCGATCAGAGCGTCGAGGAATGGTTTGGGAGGGACCCCAGAGCCCGGGATGCTCCAACAGCGGCCGGCCCGGCGCAGGGGAGGTGGGAAGGGAAGCAGGGAAGGGAAGGCTCACCTTGGGAGATGGTGGTGGTGGGGTAGGAGGAGTCGGGCAGCTGGTACGGGGGCAGCGCCGGCATGCCCGTGGGCGGGAAGCCCCCCGGCAGCAGGTGGTTGAAGGCCGCCAGCTGGTTGGCTCCGGCCTGCTTGCGCCAGCGAGCCCGCCGGTTGCTGAACCACACCTGGAGGGGACAGAAAACACCCCTGGGTGACACCTGAGCAATGTCTGTCACACCCCTGCGTGACACCTGAGCAACAGCTGGGGACAGAAAACACCCCCGGGTGACACCTGAGCAACACTTGGGGACAGAAAACACCTCATGGGCAACATCTGAGCCATGATGGCCACACCTGGGGACAGAAAACACCCCTGGGTGACACCTGAGCAACACCTGGGGACAGAAAACACCCCCAGGTGACACCTGAGCCATGATGACCACACCTGGGGACAGAAAATACCCCCGGGTGACACCTGAGCCATGATGACCACACCTGGGGACAGAAAATACCCCCGGGTGACACCTGAGCAACACCTGGGGACAGAAATCACCCCCGGGTGACACCTGAGCCATGATGACCACACCTGGGGGGACAGAAAACACCTCTGGGTGACACCTGAGCAACACCTGCCACACCAGATGGCAACACCTGGCCAAAACCAGGCCCAAGCAGCTCCTGGACCCGGACCCCGGCCAATCCTCGCCCCCATTCCTCACTTTCCCCGAGCCCATCCATCTCCCGCGGGATTTCCAGCGGCCGGAGACGCCGCTCCCGGCCGGGGGCACACGGAGAGGGACACCGGGGATCTCGGATCCGGCAGGGTCCATCCCAGAGAGATGATCCGCTGCCACCTGGCCGTCCCTCCTTATCTGCCCGGGCTGGGAATGCTGCCGGAGGATTAAGCGCCATAATAGCGGCGCTGTTAGGAGGGATAAATATCCAGATTAGCATCGAGCTGGCGGTTTTAGACGAGCTCAGGAGATAGAACCGCCCCGCAGGGAGTTTCGGGGAGCCTCAGCTCCTCTGAGTGTCTGCAGCTCTGCAGCCAGCCCGGATCCGTCCCTCTGCGTTAAAATAAACCCAGCCTAAACGTCGCGGCAAAGCCGGGCTCAGCTCTGCCGAGGCGCCGCTTCACCCGCCAGGCTCCAGAGGAGGTTTTCTGAACGCCCTGGTGTGTTTTATCGGGGGAAATCTCCTTTCCACAGAGCCAAAAAAGGATTCCTAGGTGTTTTATCGGGGGGAAAAAGGGTTTTATCAGCGTAAAAAAGGGTCTCTCCTGGGCTGGGTTTGCTTCATCTCCTCAGAGAGGGCTCCCAGGCCTGGTTCTGTTTGGGGTTCACGAGGATAAGCTTTCAAGCCAGATGAGAGCGCAGCTGCTGGGCTTTGGGAGGCCTCAAGAGCTGCAAAACGCGATTGAATTTCACAGCGATGAGAAAAAAACGGAGCAAAAATCAAGAGTGGGGGGAAACCCCTCCCTCTCCATCAGGTTCCCAAGCTGCTCAGCCTCAGATCAGGAGCTGGGCTTAAAAATGGGTTCCCACACCTTTGGGGACAGCCCCAAAGTCCTTCCCCAATCCTGTGAAAACAGCTCCAGACTCCTTCCCCAATTCCTGCAGGAACAACCCCAAACTCCTTCCCCAATTCCTGCAGAACCAACCCCAAACTCCTTCCCAAATCCTGCAGGAACAACCCCAAACTCCTTCCCAAATCCTGCAGGAACAACCCCAAACTCCTTCCCCAAATCCTGCAGGAACAACCCCAAACTCCTTCCCCAAATCCTGCAGGAACAACCCCAAACTCCTTCCCCAAATCCTGTGAAAACAGCTCCAAACTCCTTCCCCAAATCCTGCAGAACCAACCCCAAATTCCTTCCCCAATTCCTGCAGGAACAACCCCAAACTCCGTCCCCAAATCCTGCAGAACCAACCCCAAACTTCTTTCCCTAAACACCACAAAACCATGGTCCCACAAGCCCCAAACAGGATCCAGATCTCAAAGTGGGCACCTTCCTATCGAGTTCCCTATAAACAATTCCCTGTTCCTGGATATTTTTCTTACTGGAAAAGGCAATTTCCATTCAGGGACTTCGGAGCTTGCCGTGAAGTGTCCCCTGAGCTTTCCCTGGGATTGTTTTGGGGTTCCCTGGATCTCTTCCCAGTTTCCTGGAGTGCTGTTTGATCAAACCCCACTTTTGGGGTTGTTTTGGGGTTCCCTGGCTCTGTTCCCAGTTTCCTGGAGTGCCGTTTGATCAAACCCCACTTTTGGGGTTGTTTTGGGGTTCCCTGGCTCTGTTCCCAGTTTCCTGAGGTGCCATTTGATCAAACCCCACTTCTGGGGTTGTTTTGGGGTTCCCTGGGTGTCTTCCCAGTTTCCTGGGGTGCCGTTTGATCAAACCCCACTTTTGGGGTTGTTTTGGGGTTCCCTGGCTCTGTTCCCGGTTCACGGGGGCCGTTTGCTCAAACCCCGCTCACGGGGCCCCGCCAGGCCCCCGTTTCGCACCGGTTTTTTCCCCAACAAGAACCCCCCAGTTCCCTTTGCGGCCCCGGTGCCAACGCAGGCCCTGAGCGGTTTTTGGGGCCCTGGCAGGTCCTTGGCACCCAACCCCTCCTTCCCCAGAGCTCGGCGGGCCCCTCCGGCGGCGTGACAGAAATGGGTCACTCACACCCCGGGCGCTCCGAGCCAGCGGGGCCGCGGCTCCGGGGCCGCTCCTGGCACCCACATCCCCCAAATCTGGGACAGAGTTGAGGGGGAGAGCAAATGAATGAACCCCGATTTGCAATTCATCCAGCCCAGCCCGTGGAAGAGCCGAGAGCAGCACAAAGGAATAAAGAAATCACCGAAATAACCAAAATAACCCAAATTTGGCCTGGTCACACAACGAGGATCCATTGTCCTGGTTTTTTTTTTTCCCTGTCCTGCACAATTCCGGTCTGGAACTGGGGCTGTGGGCTCAGCTCTGCTCCTCCCTTCCACTTCCACACCTCGAGTGTTTCTGGTACTTAAGGAGAGGAACAAACTTCGTCTTTGTGGAGGAAAAGGAGAGAAATGAACCTTGTCTTTGTGGAGGAAAAGGAGAGGAATAAACTTTTCTTTGCAGAGGAAAAGGAGAGAAAGAAATGTTCCCTTTGCAGAGGAAAAGGAGAGAAAGAAATGTTCCCTTTGCAGAGGAAAAGGAGAGAAAGAAATGTTCCCTTTGCAGAGGAAAAGGAGAGAAATGAACCTTCTCCTGGTGGAGGAAAAAGAGAAATTAACCTTCTCTTTGTGGAGGAAAAGAAGAGAAAGAAATGTTCCCTTTACAGAGGAAAAGGAGAGAAACAAACTTTGTCTTTGTGGAGGAAAAGGAGGGAAATGTTCTCTTTGAGGAGGAAAAGGAGAGGAATAAACCTTTCTTTGCAGAGGAAAAGGAGAAATCTTCTCTTTGCAGAGGAATAAACCTTTTTTCCAGAGGAAAAGGAGAGGAATGAACCTTCTCCTTGCAGAGGAAAAGGAGGGAAATGTTCTCTTTGCAGAGGAATAAACCTTTCTTTGCAGAGGAAAAGGCCGGAAGAGCTCCCAGATCCCAAAAGATCGAGATCCCAGCGAGGAGAAGAGCACGTAAAAGCCCCAACACCTGAAGCAAAACCATCACCCAGATCTGAATCCAGGGAAGAGAGAGAGAAATGGAGCCCAGGAATGCAATTCCTGACTTTTGCAAAAGTGGGAAAGTTCTTTTCTTATTTTTCATCCCAACCAAGAGGCAGATGCTGCGAATCCACCCGGGATGAGATGTGGAGTGAGATGTTCTGGGATGGGACAGGAGGATTTATGTGATCAAAACCCAACTCGGAACAGATTTGTGCTGTTTCATGCCCCGTGTGAGGCGATTTTTGTCTCATTTACACTTTAAATCTGTTCAGGATTAAAATCCACCTGTGCCAGCGCGGCACCTCCCGTCCCGCTTCCCACATCCGCTGTAATTCCTTTGTTTTCTATGGAGATAAAAGGATACCCTGGATCCTTTTACAGCCAGGTAGAGCCACCCTGGGGATGAGCCTTTTTGCTCTGCAGCGTTTGAGAAGAAAGGGAAGATAAACTCCAAGGGAGAGGATTATCAGCAAAGAAATCCAGTTCCTAATTACGCTCCTCCTGTGACTCCAGGAAAACTGTTGCTTTTGGGATTGAAGTCAACCAATTTGAGTCCTTACAGCGGGGTTAAACTGAGGATAAACCCCCTGTTTTTCACATTTTGGGTGATTTCCACACTCAGCCAGCTGAGACTGAGGCTCGGGAAGGTGCCGGAGATCCCGGCGTTGGTTGGAGCGGCGCAGCCGAACGAACGAGACGCGAAAACACTGAAAAAAACCCCAAATCCACCTGCACCAAAAGAGATTCCCGCGAGTTTAAAGCAGCGCTTCCCACCGAGCCCGGCTGGTGGCTGCAGCCCTGGCACGAAACCCCTGATGGGATTTATCTCCCCGCGCTCGTTTTGTGGCCCAAACAGGTCGATTCCGCCCCTCATTTCTAACCCGGAGAAGAAAAAGCGGAGCCTCTGCCGCTAATGACGTTTGCGATTCCTCCCCTTCCCCCTCCTCAAAGGTGGCTGGGGCCTTTTTATGCTCATAAATCATTTTATTGGTGGTTGAAATCCCGAGGCTGGAGCAGCTCGCTGTAATGCGAGGTGCACTTCAAAGGGAACCTGCCTTCAGTTCCCGGCTGCTCCGGCTTTATCAGCCCCGAAAGATTCCCCTGCCACGGGATCCTGTTACAGCATGGCAAGCCTGGCGTGGAGACTGGGTCTGCTCCGACCACGCTGGAGGAGGAAGAGGAGGAAGAGGAAGAAGGGGAGGAAGTTTGGGAGCTGCTGGAGAGGTTGCTCCAAAGCTGGGCTTGCAAAAGGGTTGCCAGAGCTTGGGGAGCAACCGCAAAGTCCTTCCCCAAATCTTGCAGAACCAACCCCAAACTCCTTCCCGAAATCCTGCAGAACTAACCCCAAAATTCCCTCCCCAAATCTTGCAGAACCGACCCCAAACTCCTTCCCCAAATCCTGCAAAAACAACCTCAAACTTCTTCCCCAAATTCTGTGGAGCCAACCCCAAACTCCTTCCCCAAATCCTGCAGAACTAACCCCAAAATCCCCTCCCCAAATCTTGCAGAACCGACCCCAAACTCTTTCCCCAAATCCTGCAGAACCAACCTCAAACTCCTTCCCCAAATCCTGCAGAACTGACCCCAAAGTCCTTCCCCAAATCCTGCGGAGCCAACCCCAAACTCCTTCCCCAAATCCTGCAGAACCGACCCCAAACTCCTTCCCCAAATCCTGTGGAGCCAACCCCAAACTCCTTCCCCAAATCCTGCAGAACCGACCCCAAACTCCTTCCCCAGAAACTGCAGAACCAACCCAGAACTTGGGGCTGGCACTGGGGAAAGGGCTGGGGCAGGAACACGAGCAGCTGCTCGTTCTTCCCCAGAGCAGCTCCCTGAGGTGATTTCCACACCCAGCTGGGCCCTGGGCCGTGTCCGTGGGCTCTTTTCCATGGGAATGGGAGCACAGCACGGATTGGGAACCCTGTACCTGCTGCTTTTGGGGCGTTTTCCCCAAAATCACGCCTTAAACAGAGAAACCTGCTCTAAAAACCACGTGGCATTGCAGCATAGACGGGGATGCTGTGGTGGAAAACTCTGGGAAGAAGAAATCCAAGGATTTCTTCATGGCCTGGTCACAGCCAGGGCCCAGGTAAGGGCACCTTCCTCAATCCCACTCCTGGATATCCTGAATATCCCTCAGGCCTCCCACGGATGGAGAGGAAAAAGCTCCCCAGCTCATCCCTGCCGGAGCAGCTGCCTGCCAGGATGGGGCTGGAGCGAATTATCCCAGCCATGGATCAGCTCCCACAATTTGTCAGACAAGGAGAGGAAAGGAAGGTCAAAAAGAGCCTCCTGTGGGAGGGAAAAAAATTTAAAAAAAAATAAAAAAAACCCCGCTTGTTGTGCTCCTGCTCCTCCTAATCAGGACTTGATGTGGGAGAAAGATGGATGGGATGGATGAGAAAATAAATGGAAACAGGGCTGGGAAAGCCAAGGGGGCTGCAGCACCTGTTTGTGCTCAGGGAACCAGGTGGGAAAAGCTCTTTTATGGCCTCAGCACACCCAGAATGTTCCGCAGGGTCAGCTGAGGGCCCTTCCCAGCTGGAGAAAGGGGATTGTGCCGGGTCAGGGCCTCAGGACAGCCCAAACATTCCATGGGGGCGGCATTCCCAGCCTGGGGCCTCTCCGGCTCTCCTGAAGCAGAGCAGGGCATTGTCCATTCCCCCAAAAAAACTGGGATTTAGGGCACGGAGAGGAGTTTTAGAGAGGAACCAGAGCTGGGAAGAGCCACGGGGTATTCCCTGCTCCATCCTGCCGGGATGTGCCGGTGGGATCCCGTAAATCCACACCCAACACTCCAGAGGTGATATTTGCTGTCTGCAACACCGGGGATGTCGGAGTATCTCCGAGAGAATTCCTGACAGAACAGGAAAACCAAAAAATCCAGGGAGGATGCACAGATTTGGGGCCTTTCGTGCTCTGGCTCAGTGCTGAGCCTGTTCCTCTGGTGGCTGATGTGGTGATAAATATTAAATATTAAATATTAATATTAAACCAGGTTAGTGGAGCAGAACAAATGGCTCCTCACAAATGAGATTATCCAAGGAATTCAGTCCGGCTTTCTGCCGGCGCCTCCCGGTTCCTGGAGGTTTGTAGGATTTCGGTGAACGGGTGAGAGGGGTTTGGTCGGGGTTAAAGGAGCCCTCGTTAGCGGGGAAATGTTCCTTCGGGACACTGGGTCCTCCACGGCTCCAATGTTCCCTAAAGAATTCCTCAAGTGGATGGGATGAAGAATGGGACAACAGGAATGGGACAATGGGGATGGGATGAGGGATGGGAGGAAGGGATGGGATAGAGGGAATGGGACAATGGGAATGGGATGGGATGGGATGAGGAATGGAGGGATGGGATGGAGGGGATGGGATGGGATGGGATGGGATGGGATGGGATGGGATGGGATGGGATGGGATGGGATGGGATGGGATGGGATGGGATGGGATGGGATGGGATGGGATGGGATGGGATGAGGGATGGAGGGATGGAGGGGATGGGATGGGATGGGATGGGATGGGATGGGATGGGATGGGATGGGATGGGATGAGGGATGGAGGGATGGGATGGGATGGGATGGGATGGGATAGGATGGGATGGGATGGGATGGGATGGGATGGGATGAGGGATGGAGGGATGGGATGGGATGGGATGGGATGAGGGATGGAGGGATGGGATGGGATGGGATGAGGGATGGAGGGATGGAGGGATGGGATGGGATGGGATGGGATGGGATGGGATGGGATGGGATGGGATGGGATGGGATGGGATGGGATGGGATGGGATGGGATGGAAGGGTGCTCCAACCTGGCCTTCAAGGGATCTGGGGACAACCCCAGCTGCTCTCCCAGGACCTCCCCACCTCACAGCCAGGAACTGGGCTGGGGTTGAAATCAGAGATCCTCAGTGCCTGGAATTTCCTGGGAATCGCCATCAAAAATCAGCTCTCAGTGTTCCCACCTCCGGTATTCCCTGGAATCCTCCAAACCTGGATCCCATGCCCAGCTGTGCCCACCTGGGTCACCTCCAGGTGATGCTGAGGAGCCAAAAACACCCGCTGGGGTTTTTTTGGGGGGAAATCTTGGCTGATTTTTGATTGTAAAATTTCGGAGTCTCCAATCGCTGGCTCAATCTCAGCTCCAGGAGAAAAAGCCAGGAGAACCTCTGCACCAGGGAATATTTGTGGAAAACATTCCCAGTGGAGAAATTTCCAAGCTGAAAGTGGATGATCTGGATAGTTTTGTTTCACTTTTTCTTTCTTCCCGCTGGTGAAATAATGGGAATAAGCAGCGAGGGCTGTTGGTCACCTGCCCTAAAAAATGGAACAGCTTTGGGAAAAGCAGTCCACAACTGGGGTTTTCCAAGGATTCTTTCCAGCCCCGTGGCTGCTGGCCCTGGTGGCTTTTGTGACACCAGCATCGCCTGGGAGAGGTCATTTCTACACCTACGGAAGAATCTCCTGGAAAAAGGATTTTCCTGTTGGAAACCACCCCACAAATTCCCCATTTTTTATGGAAAATGGATTGTTCTGGGAAAACGTCCCTCCACCAGGAATGCCAGGGAGAAAAGCTTCAAAGTAGTCACAGAATCCCTTTAAAGTTTTTTTGGTTTTTTTCCCCCACATCAAAACTTTGACATCATCCATGAGATAATTACAAAAACGGGTGGAAAATCCCAGAAAATATCCAAGTTCAAAATCAAAGCTCCCGCTAAATTAACGGAGTGAATTCCTGTTGGGACATTCAGGGGTTGTTTTCTGGGAAGGTGGGAAGGGGAGCTCACAGATGGGCGAGAATTCCTTCAGACCAGGTCATGGGTCAGGACATCGCCTCGCGCAAGGACAAATCCCCGGAATTTCCACCGCCATCCCAATTCCGCGGAAATCCAGGCGCGGGCTCATCCCTGGCTCTGCTCAGTCTGGGATTAACCTGTTAACAGCTCATCTCTCTGGAAGCCTGAGCTGGAATCTGCATCCCAAACAGCTAAACACCGCCGTGACCCCTCCAAAACCCCGCTCTGCCTCCCGGGATGTGCCGAGAAACCGGAGCCAGGAGCGGCCGCCCCCGGCCCCGTCTGCTCGCTCGGCTCGTGGGGTTTGCGAGCTGTCAACGCGTCAAAATTCCAGTTATCCCGACAGCTGCGCGCCCAGCCGGGCTCCAGCCCTGCCGGGAAGGGCTGCCAGAGCCCGCAGCTTCCCACAGGGAGGAGGGCATGGAATGGGAGCTGCAGGGATGGGGGAGAGGGAGCAGCACTCGGAGGGGGTTGCCTGGAGGAGCCGGGAGAGAGGGAAAAATCCCCCTGGACATGGCCAGGGAGTATGGAAAAGGGGATTCCAGCACGGGAGGAGATGCAGGAAGAGCAACAGGAATAGGAGTAGAGGGAGGAAGAGGAATAGGATTAGGATTAGGAATAGGAATAGGAATAGGAATAGGAATAGGAATAGGAATAGGAATAGGATACAGGAATAAGAATAGGAACAGGAATAGGATACAGGAATAAGAATAGGAACAGGAATAGGAATTGGATGCGGGAACAGGAATGAGGTGCAGGAATAGGAATAGGAATAGGAATAGGAATAGGAATAGGAATAGGAATAGGAATAGGAATAGGAATAGGAATAGGAATAGGATACAGGAATAGGAATAGGATACAGGAATAGGAATAGGATACAGGAATAGGAACAGGAATTGGATGCAGGAAGAAAGCCACCCCTGAACTGCGATCCAGGGCATGAGTGGAACGAGGACCAGATGTGGGGCAGCTGCTCTCCGGTCCCACTTTTGGGTCACAATCCCCTCCTCACCTCTGCCCCCACCCCACATGTGGAGCTCAGGGATGAGGAGGATGGGCAGGTGTTGGTGAGGCCCTTCCTGGAATCATGGAATGAATCATGGAATGGGAATGAATCATGGAATGGGAATGAATCATGGAATGAATCCCAGGGTGGTTTGGGTTGGAGGGACCTCAAAGCCCACCCAGTGCCAGGGGCACTCCCGCTTTCCCAGGCTTCTCCCAGCCCCATCCAGCCTGGCCTTGGGCACTCCCTATCCTCACAGGGAGGAATTTCTCCCAGATACCCCACCTAAACCATCCCTCTTTTTGTTTCGAGCCATTCCCTGTGCCCTGTCCCTCCATGCTGTGCAAACACCCCCAGAACCCCTGCTCTGAGCTGGCCTTGCTGCTTTGGAGCCATTTTTAACCCAAAACTCAACTCTTGGCTTAAAATCTCAGCCAAGACCAAAGAGAGCCCCCGAGGTGGGGGAAGATTCCCTGCTGGATGTGTCCGTGTGGATTTATGTCTGTGTGGGGCTATTTATTTTTTTTTTTTTTTTTCGCCCTGGATCTTGCCTGAGAGATGTTTGCAGACCCCGAGAGCCAGCAGGAGATCCGCCCTGAGATCCAGAACATCTGCCAAGGGCCGGCAGCCTCCCAGGCGGTGGGAAGAAGCCGCCCGTGCCAGGCTGCCGGAATGAGAAAGGCAGCAGGAATGTGCCTCGGAGAGCAGCTGCTGCACAGCCCTGGCAGGAGCCTCCTCACCGAGGGCCTGGGAGCAGGGAGGGATTGGGAGATCCCAGCTTGAGACAAGGGAAAAGTTCTTTTTTAATGAACTAATTAATTATTTTCCATCCCCCCACCCAGATCCTTGGAAAAGGTTCGTGCTCTCCCTGGAATTTTGGGGTTCTTCCCTTCCTCCTCAGCATCCCCCGTGGAACCCTCACCCCATCCCACGGTGTTCCCTAAACTCTGCTCTCCCTCGAAATTCCGGTTTTTCCCGTTCTTTGCCATGGGAACATCCATTTTCCATCCCCAGCTTTGCGCCCACCTACACGAGGAAGAGCGATTAGGGCAAAACATCCAAAACAAAACTGGGGGAATTCACCACATTCCGACCCCCGGTGGCTTCATTCCCTTCATGAGCCGCTTTCCCAGGCTTCAAACGTCCCTGATCCTCCACGGCCACCGAACCAACACTTCCGAGCTCCCTGGGCCAAGATCAAAGCCAGACCAGCCTAAGTTTTGCTGGATTTCCTTTTCCAGTCTCCACAGCCAAGTCTAGAGGGATGATGGCTCCAGGAAATCCAGGATTTCCCAGGAGGAAGATGGAGGGAGGTGACAGCTCCAAGGAAATCCAGGATTTCCCAGGAGGAAGATGGAGGGAGGTGACAGCTCCAAGGAAATCCAGGATTTCCCAGGAGGAATTTGGAGGGAGGTGACAGCACCTATTGTCCAACCCCATTGGCCAACCCCATTCCCAATCCTTTGGGAAAAATCCTTAACCAGGAGTGGGGACGCTCCCATTCCCAGACATCGGAGGGGAAAAGCCCAAAACCCAGTTGTGGTTCCTGGGTGAGTTCCTCATGTCGACACCCACAGGCAATCCCAGCCTGGTTTCCTTTGGAAAAGCTCATTCCAGGAGCGTTCCTCTGGCAGGAGAGAGCCTGGAGAGCCTTTTCCCTGCTCCCCCAGTGCCCGGGATTCCTGCTGGGAGCACGGACAGCGGGGGTCTCCATTTCACTGCTGTAACCCTCCCAATCCTCAATTCCTCCCCCTTCCCGGTCTTTCCCGAGGGATTCCATTATCCCGGGATCTGCTGATCCCGGTGCTGTTTGCACACGCTGCTGACCCAGCCTTTATGTGGGACACATAACGGGGCTCTGTGTGCAGCTCCCGCCAGGGCCATTAATCGTGTCCATGTCAGAATTCCCGGCTCCAAACCCTCCCTTCCCGCTCCTCCCCTCTCCTGCCCTCCCCCCTCCCCATCCATCCTTGTGCTCTCCGGAGATCCAAGGAGGGGGAAAAAAAACCCGACAAAACAACCCAAAACTCGTCTGAAAATTCACACGCGGAACTTGCAAACTTTGCAAAATCTGATCCGCTCCCCGGGGCAAAGCTGGGAAATGTGGGATCGCTCCAGCCGGGAATAAACACGCACTGAATCCTCACGGGCAAACAGAGGGATCGCCTCCAAGAGAAAATGCCAAAGTTTGGCTCCTGCTCCCAGCGGGGATGCAAAGCCTGCAGCTGGTACCGCTGGAGGGGCCAAATCCCGAGGGCTTCTCGAAATCCGTGGGAATGTGGATGAGTTGGACGGCACCCACGGAGCCCGAGAGGCTGAGCTGGGTTTGACCTCGGGTCCCACCTTGGAGCAGCCTCATTCCCAGCTCCTCTCCGATGGGAGGTGATGCCTGAAGATCTTTGCTTTTCCCCCCTTTAGCTCTGTAGGACGCCATCCCGGAGTTACGCAGCTCCTGGTGGCTTTCCTACACTTTCTCCGAGATTTTTAGGACAATAATTAAGCTTCTAACGCATCCCTGAAACACTGCTGGGTTGCATTTCCAAGGAGAAGGATATTTTGGTTTCCAACCACCATCTGAGAAGGAAATGGGGCGAAGGATCCCTTGGGGCTGATGTGGGGTGAGTTCCTGGGACAACTGAACACCCTGCTGGCTGTACCTGTCCGAAATCCTAATTAATCACCCTTATCAAACCAGAGGAATCCCATGACTGGGTGTGTCCATGCCCAGCTGGGAGCTTCCAACAAAGAACTGCTTTGGAATCTGTTTGATTGTTCAAACCCCCGTGCAAAGGTTTTCCTCTGAGCAGGGAGAGCGGGGTTAGGCCAGGGAGAGCGGAGTTGGGCCAGGGAGAGCAGGGTTAGGTCAGGGAGAGTGGGATTAGGCCAGGGAGAGCGGGATTAGGCCAGGGAGAGCGGGGTTAGGCCAGGGAGAGCGGGGTTAGGTTGGGCCATGCAGAGTTAGGTCAGAGAGAGGGAGGTTAGGCCAGGGAGAGCAGGCTTAGGTCAGAGAGAGCGAGGTTAGGTCAGGAAAAGTGGTGTTAGGTCAGGGAGAGCGGGGTTAGGCCAGGGAGAGCGGGGTTAGGCCAGGGAGAGCGGGGTTAGGCCAGGGAGAGTGGGGTTAGGTCAGGGAGAGTGGGGTTAGGCCAGGGAGAGCAGGGTTAGGCCAGGGAGAGTGGGGTTAGGTCAGGGAGAGAGGGGTTAGGCTGGGCTGTGCACAGTTAGGCTGGAACATGCAGGGTTAGGCTGGGGAGTGCAGGGTTAGGCCAGGGAGAGCGGGGTTAGGTTGGGCTGTGCTGGGTTAGGCCAGGGAGAGCAGAATTAGGCCAGAATGTGCGGGGTTAGGCTGGGCTGCACGCGGTTTTTCTGGGGCATACATGGTTAGGCCGGGCCTTACCTGCACGCGGGCCTCGGTGAGCTTGGTGCGCTGGGCCAGCTCCTCGCGGGTGTAGATGTCGGGGTAGTGGGTCCTCTCGAAGGCCTTCTCCAGCTCCTCCAGCTGCTCCGCCGTGAACGTGGTGCGGCTCCGGCGCTGCTTCCGCTTCAGCGGCAGGTCCGGCTCCGACTCCACGTCCGAGCCCTCGTCCAGGCGGTTCCCTGCGGAGAGGGAGAATTGGGAGATCAGCAAGGGGAGGTTCAGTCCCAGCGGGAAAAATATTGGAAGGGTTAAAGAGCCCGGAAAAGTCAGCGGAATAAAGCTTGGAATTGTGAATATTCCGGTTTGGGTTGGAAAGGCCTCGGAGTTTATCCAGTGCCGCACCCTGCCATGGGCACGGACACCTCCTGCTGTCCCAGGGGCAGCCACGGCTTGAAATCCATTCCAGGGCCTCCACACCCTCCCAGGGAGGAATTTCTTCCCAATATCCAAGAAAAGGAGTCCCTCAAGTCTGGCTTTCTCCGCAGCCATGGGAATCCCGGAATCCCAGACTGGTTTGAGCTGAGAGGGACCTTAAATTCCATCTCATTCCACCCCTTCCATGGGCAGGGACACCTTCCACTATCCCAGGTTGCTCCAAGCCCAACTTGGCCTTGGACGCTTCCAGGGCTGGGGAATTCCCAGTTTTTCTGGGCCTCACCACCCTCACAAGGAAAAACGCTGCCCGTGGATAAAGCATCCGCTGTTTTTATGCTGTTTATGGCATTTCCTCCCATTATTTTTCCCCACATTGCAAAGAAAACCTTGGAAAATCAAAACTTCTCGCAGGAAAAGTGGAGCTCATAGTCCCTAATTCAAATCGTTACAGAGAAAAAACTCCCAATGCTTGGCTTATCCCAAGGAATTTCCATTTTTCCTTGGAAATTCCCATTTCAGAGTTGCCCGTTTTGCCCCGAAAAAGGCAGGAACTGAAATGTTGTCAACAAATGATGCTTTGATTCGTGCTGCCTAATTTCCTCCCGTGTTTTACCAAGTCTTGGGGTTGGAGATTTCAGTTTTTAAAACTTAGGAATTAAAAAAAAAAAACAAAAAGGAACAACTGGGAATTTTTCCAGATGGGGAAAACCTTTCCAGCTCGGCTTCAGCTGGAGGTTGGGCTGCCCACAGGAGACAGCTCAGCTCCTCAACTCCCAGATTCCCTACGGAATTCAGACACCAACCAGTCCTTTCCCAATGTTTAATCAGTCACTTATTCCTCCACCTCGACTTTCCCTGGACTTTTCCCTTCTCCCTTCTCCCTGCCTTGATCCCAGCACCAGGTGTGGCCTCCTGGGGCTCTCCTGAACCCAAAGGACCAGAGCTGGAATAAATAAACCCAGTTTTGGCTGGAGATCCAGCAGAAGGCCCCACGTGGATATTCCCCAGGTCCTCAGTGGCTTTTGGAGGAGCTGGGACTCCAATGTTGGCTCTCCTGGAGCAATCCCAGATTCCAGAGGTGTTCCACGTGGGGCTTTATGGGGTGCTGATGTTGATTTTGGAGGGTCTTAGCCACACCACAAAAATGTCCCCTCAGACCAGGGCAGCAGAGAAGGGACAACAGGGCACAGGAAACCTTTGAGCTGGGGACAGCTCCAGCCCTGCCACCTTTTCCCTCTTTCCCAAGAAAACAAGGGATTCACCGGATTAATTGATTTTTTTCCCTTTCCGAGCCTGGCTGTTGTTTTCCACAGGAACCACCCAGCCTCGCTGAGAGCCAGAACCAAATCGTGCTCGCAGCAAAGTCCTTTCCCTTTCGGGCCAACCTTTGCTAATTTAGGATTAAAGCAGGGCTTACGTAAGCTCAGCTTGACCGTAAAGTTCCCTGAAGTCTCTAACCGTGTTTTCCAGCCGATTTTTTTTTTCCACCCTTTTTTTGTTCGGCTCCTATATTATCATCACCCAAAAATCTGCCTTTCTTCTTGGCAGCGCTGGGAGCTGCAGCTGTGGCTCCCGACAGCTGCCGGGGAGTTTGAGGGGTGGGAGGCGCGGATCCCCCCGGAGCCGCCTCCTTTGTACCGAGATCACCACAAAAAGCCTCTGCATTCCAAACAAAATTCCATTTATGTCCCGGGGCTTGTGGGGAGGATGCGGTGTGGGATCTTGGAAAAGGTGCTGGAGCCAGGGGAAGCTCTGCTCCAGGGGTTGTTTTGGGGGGAAAAACACCCTTTGGAGAGGTTTTCCCTCCTTCAGGCTCTGGCATTCCCATTAAATGCCTTAAAAGCGTTCAGCTTTTAGATCCAAAGCTAATTCCTGAATTTCTCCTCCAAAATCAGTGAGAAATTCCCTGATGGCTCCCTCTGGAACCATCCTTCTGCCCCCCATTTTAAAGATCCTAAAAAAAAAAATCCTAAAAGATGTGGAAGTTCTCCCGCGCGCAGCCAGAATTTGTTTCAAAAGGAGATTTTTGGAATTTGTCCGCTTCCAGGGAAGGTCTGGAGTCTCCAGGAGAAGGAGCATCTGTGCCTGAGAGCAGCAGGGCTGCACATCTGGGCCCCAGATGATGCGGGGCAGGTAGGAGCCCGCACATCTGGGCCTTGGAGGAGCAAAGGCACATCTGGAAAGCTCCAGCAAATTCCCTGAAGCTCCTCGTCGGAGCTGCTCCATCATTCATGAGCTCGGCTGCTCCTCCCATCCCGCTCCCGCGATCTGGAGCTCCCCAGGTGCAGGGAAAACCACCCGGGAAAGGATTTGAGCCAAATTTCACCTCCCTCGCTTCACCTGGGAAGGGAAAACCACCCCCAAACCTCCTTCCCCAGCTCCTGCTGAAGGATCCCTGATTTGTCCACGGGGTTTTGGGAGAGGAGGAGGGGTTGTCACCCTCTGTCCGCAGCGTGGTGCTGATTTTGGGGTGAAAAGACTCGAGATAATCAATACCAAAATCGGGATAAACCTCTCCATTCCTAAGCCTCCCAATGCTCCTGGTGGGCATTATCCCGTATTTCCAGCCGCGCCAGAGCTGGCGGGATCCACCCCCGGTGACCCTGGGGGCCGGGAAGGGCTGGGAACAGCTCCCGGTGCCAAGTGCCCGGCTCCAAGAGCCCGACCTCAAAGCTGGAACCGAGGGAGCGGGAAAACTCCCAGGGAATTCCTGGGACCAGCTGCTCCCAGCCGGAGCAGCTGCCGCTGTCAGGCAGGGATGCGGGGAAGGACAGGGAATGTTTTCCAGCTGGGATGGGCTCTCCGGCACATCCAGCACACCCCACGAGCAGCTCCCTCACCTGCCGCTCTCGCAGCCCCACATTCCCATTCCCAACCGGATGGAATATCGCGGATAATCCATTCCCTCACTCTCCCCAAAGCTCCCGTGCCACCGGTTTTCCAAAGCTGTGGAGAATCCCAGGATTCATCCCAAACTCAAACCCTTCGTTTTTTCCAGCCGGTCCTTGCGTGGGCAATGGCTGCCAGCAGCAGGAGCAGGGGGAGACCCAAATTTCCAGGGATTTTTGTGGCAGGAATGACCTGGTGGAGTTTTACCCTTGCTCAGCACGGGCAGCCTGCAAAGGGGAAGGCGCAGAAATTTCCAGCAGCACCTTCCTGGGTCGGGAGGATGAAGGATGGGAAGCAGCAGGGTGACTGTCAGGCAGATCCTCCAGGATCTTATCCCGGGAAAGATTAATGGGAAAAACTGGGATTGGGAACAGAACGGGACTGGGGAGGGATCAGGATTAAGGAGGGAGAGGGATTGGGGAGGGAACAGGACTGGGGAAGGAGTGGGATTGAAAATGGGATTGGGGATGGAGTGGGACTGGGGAGGGAACAGGACTGGGAAAAGGCGGTGCAGAATTGTCCTGCCACCGTTTTGTTCTTCCCAGCACAAACTCCAGAACCCTCTTGTCCATCTCTCCTTGGAAACGTTGGAATTCCTGAATTCCCGGGGAAGGAGAGGTGTGGAACAAACCCCGCTCACCCCCACAGTGGGTGGGGCTGGGAGGGGGCACCTTGGTCGGGAAGCCGAAGGCCAGGGGGGCTTTTCCAAACCCACAAAGGAGACGGAATTCCTTCCCTACCCAGCTGCTCTTCCCCAAAGCCACGCATGGAGCCCAAGAAAACTCTGGGAATATCCCAAAACTTGTCCACCTTTAGAGGTGGGGGGATCTGATCCCAGATCCGATCCCAGAGGTTCCCTGTAGGAATAGCAGAATCCACGGGGCCAATCTGATCCCAGATCCGATCCCAGAGGCTCCATGTGGGAATAGCAGGATCCACGCGGCCAATCTGATCCCAGGTCAGATCCCAGAGGTTCCCCGTGGGAATAGTGAAATCCACAGGGCAGATTCAATCCCAGATCCCATCCCAGAGGCTCCATGTGGGAATAGTGGGATCCATGGGGCTGATCCGATCCCAGGGATTCCCCGCAGGGATCCACGGGGCTGATCCGATCCCAGGGATTCCCCGCAGGGATCCACGGGGCTGATCCGATCCCAGGGATTCCCTGCAGGGATCCACGGGGCTGATCCAATCCCAGGGATTCCCCGCAGGGATCCACGGGGCTGATCCGATCCCAGGGATTCCCTGCAGGGATCCACGGGGCTGATCCAATCCCAGGGATTCCCCGCAGGGATCCACGGGGCTGATCCAATCCCAGGGATTCCCCGCAGGGATCCACGGGGCTGATCCTGAGGATCTGCCCCACTGCCCAGTCCCCACACACATCCCAAACCCCAAAACTTTCCGCTCCTTCCCGAGCAAACCCAGCGCATCCCGAACATCGGGAGCCGAAGCGGGAGGGAGGCAGGGCAAACAGGGAGCCACGTCCCGGCAGCCTTTGTGAATTCCCCGAGCACAAACAGATGGAATATCCATCAACTCCGGCCCTCTTTTCTTCGCTTTCAACTTTTTTTCCTGGTCCTCGCCTCCCTGCCCCCTCCGCCCCTCGCCCTCTTTCTTCGGGCTTTTGTTCGGCCTTTTCAAGCGGCCCGAGGTGCTGGGGCCAGCCCCGAGTCCCGGCACATCTGTGGAGTCCATAAAAGCCCCTCTGGCACTTCAATATTCATGGCCTCGTGCCTGTGGCAGGATCCAGCCCGGGAGAGAGGGAGGGAAGCAGGGAAGGAAGGAAGGAAGGAAGGAGGGCGATGCTTTAGGATTCAGCTCTTAAATTTTTCAGGTCCTGCGCTGCTCTAGTGCCCAGCTCCGAACCCCACGGCCTGTCAGCTGCTGCTCGCCCGTTTTATTCAGACAAAACAAACCCAAGGACACCTGACAGCCCCAGGCCCCGCAAAGGATCAACAAAATGAGTTATTAAAACTTTAATAAATTCATTACCTGGAGCTGTAATTGGGGGATTGACCCCCGATATGCAAATGGAGCAAGTTTATAATTGTCTGAAAAACCCGTGAGCATCGTCCACCTCGGGTGGAGCCTGGGAGGCTCCTGAGTGCCCCAGGGGTATCTGTGGGAGGCCTTTAATAAATACCCATCAATACCCAATTAAATACTAAAATAAAAATAAAAAATACCCATAAATACCGAATTAAATACTAAAATAAAAATGCTGTAAAAATAAAAGAAATACTAAAATACTAAATATTAAGTACTGAAATGCTAGAATACTAAAATAAATTCTTATATTCTCTTAGCCTTGTCCTGCCTCTCTTCCAGGCAGCCACTCTGAGCCACTGAGGGAAGGAGGGAAGGACCCTGGAATTTCACCCTCACACCTTGGTTCTTCTCTGGAGGAACGTGGCTGTTCTCCCATCCCAGATCCCATCCCGCAGCCCTGATCTATTCCAGCGGCTTTTAGTCCGGAATTTTCCCAGAGCTGGCTGGGCAGGAGCCCCACAGCCACATTTCAGCTTCTGGGGAGGCCCCAGCTGAGGTTTTTCTGCATTTTGGGGTGGATTGCCCATGGTCTGACCCATTCCTTCCCATCCCGTGTGCCCAGAGGCTCCATCCCACAAATCCAGGCTCAGTTTCCCATCAGTGACAACCCCTGCATCCCCTGCCTTGGTCCCACCTCAGGTTCCTGAAGGAGGAGGAGCTCTTCCCTCCACGCCTGGAGATTCCCAAAGATTCCAGTCCCGGAGAGAGGGAGCTCCTGGGGCTGCTGGATAATTCCAGAGCTGTGGCAGCCATGGAGAGACGCCAGTGCCAGGCAGGGATCCCAGTGCCAGAGAGAGATCCCAGTGCCAGGGAGAGATCCCTGATCCAGGGAGAGATCACTGATCCTGGGAGAGATCCCAGTGCCAGGGATAGATCCCTGATCCAGGGAGAGATCACTGATCCTGGGAGAGATCCCAGTGCCAGGGACAGATCCCTGATCCAGGGACAGATCCCAGTGCCAGGCAGGGATCCCTGATCCAGGGAGAGGTCCCAGTCTCATGGAGAGATCCCAGTGCCAGGGAGAGATCCCTGATCCAGGGAGAGATCACTGATCCTGGGAGAGATCCCTGATCCAGGGAGAGATCCCTGATCCAGGGAGAGATCACTGATCCTGGGAGAGATCCCAGTGCCAGGGACAGATCCCTGATCCAGGGAGAGATCCCTGATCCAGGGAGAGATCACTGATCCTGGGAGAGATCCCTGATCCAGGGACAGATCCCAGTGCCAGGGAGAGATCCCGGTGGCCCCAGTCGACCACTTTCCTCCCCTCCCTTCATGCTCTGTCTGGGAAATCAGGGATGCAGCAAAACTCATGGAGGACTTTTGGAATATCTGAATTTCTATCCCTCACCCACTCACCGTGTCCCTGTGCGTTTTGATTTGGGCATTACACTTCCTATACGTTTATAAATTAATCCATGTTTATCTGTGGATATTCCCACCCCACCGCAAATCCCGCTTTTCCTGCCGCGCTCCCGCCGCCTCCTCTCTCTTTCTCTCCACTTTTCCCCCCCTTCCCTGCCCGTTTTTCCCCCTCTCCAAAAAAAAAAAAAATAAAAAAAAAACCGCTCCCAGCTTTCCATTCATGTCAGGAACCCCCCGGGACGCGTTTGGGAGAAAGGCCCGGGCGGGACGCGCCCCTCGGGGCTGTGACATTCGCCCGCGATTGAACCCCCGGGCCCGTCCCCGCCAGAAGAAAGAGAAGAAAGGGAAATGTAGGGAAGAGAGAATGCGAGTGACAGAAAGAAGGATTGAATGGAGGAGCGCGAAGAAAGGAAGATATCCCTGCGCCGCGCTCCTTTATCAGCGCTGTCATCTGGAGCAGGGCCCTGCCCGCATTGTCTCACCTTGGGCTGAACAAAACCGGGGGGTTTTGTTTTGTGCGGGTTCCTTTGGAGCCGCACCTTAGGGGGTCGCGGGCGGCTGAATGTGCGGCTGACAGCCCCGCGCGCTCTCAATGAACCCCGACACTCGGCCCTTCAGCACTGCTCATGTGGAAGGTACGGCCTGAATATTAAAAACCACCGGGAAGGAGCCCGGGATGCCGCGGGAGGGGGGGGGAGGGATGAGGAGGGCTCGGGGTTGGGGATGCGGCTGTGTTGATGGTTCGGGGTTTTCGTGGGGTTTTTTTTTGTGGTTTTCGTGGCTTCGGGATGCCCGCGGTTCTTCGGAGCTCCGAGTTCCGCGCGCGGTGTCGGCCGCGGCTCTCCCGGTTTGGGAGGACGAAATTCCTCTCCCGGCCTGGGAATCGAGGATGCGCCGCTGCCCCGGGAACCGGGGACAAAAGGGAGCTGGGAAATTTGGGGTGAATGGGAAACTTCCAGGAGATGGGAATGGTTGGGAATAGCAGGGAACGGTTGGGAATTACAGGGAACGGGCTGGGAATGCCTGGGAATGGTTGAGAACGGTTGGGAATGGCAGGGAATAGCTGGGAATGGTTTGAAATGGTTGGGAATGTCAGGGAATTGTTGGGAGTGGTTTGGAATGGCAGGGAATGGTTGGGAGTGGCTGAGAAGGGTTGGGAATGGTTTAGAATGGCAAGGAATGGTTGGGAATAGCTGGGAATGTTTGGGAATGTTTGGGAATGGCTGGGAATGGTTTGGAATGGTTTGGAATGGTTTGGGAATGCCAGAATTCCCTGCCATTCCATTCCCCACCATTCCCAACCATTCCAGAGCCATGGAAACCCCTGGAAGTTCCCAATCCACAGGCGAAGAACCTGAAATTCACCGAAATTCCAATGCTCCAAACATTCCTCTGGAGTTCAGTCCAGTTCACCGTAACCACAAATCCATAAATTCTCCTCATTTTGATGAATCCATAAATTACTCCCAAAAATCAAGCAGGAATGGCATGGAATTCCCTCCAAGAAGCCAAATTCCACCTTTCTCTCCTTTCTTATTCCCACGGAACAGCCCTTGGATCCATTTCATTCCCACAGCAACAACGTTCCCTTTCCGAACTCTCAAAATTCCATCAAAACCATGGAAAAGGTCGGATCTGGAGCGTTTTGCGGATTTAAAAAAAAATCAGCGGTATTCCCAAAGTCCGGAATTTTTAGCGCAGGACTAAGGTTTGGATTGAAAATATTCCCACGGCAAACACATGAAAGTAATTCCTTGTTATCCCAAATCCCCAAATTTTGGGGGAATGCGTGGGAAAAGAAGGGAAGGGGTAAGAGAGAGAATGACAGGATTTGAGACCAAAGAGGGGAGGTTTGGATGGGATATTTGGGATAAATTCTTCCCTATGAGGGCAGAGAGGCCTGGAACGGAATCCTGGAATAGATTTCCAAGAGAAGCCGCGGATTCTCCATCCCTGGAAGCGCCCAAAGCTGGATAGGAAGGGGCTTGGAGCAGCCACAGGAATCCCTGGGGTGGAACCAGGTGGGCTCAAAGGTCCCTCCAGCCCAACCCATCCCATGATCCCAGGAAAAGCAGGACAGGGAGAGGACAGAAGGTGACAACGGGGGCAGATCCAGCAGGAAGAGAGGGGTTTGGATGTCTCGGGAAGGGCGAGAGGATGGATTTGAGCGGAACAACTCCCGATATCCCAGAGGCCGGAGAGGAATAAAAAGCCCTTAGTAGGTCACCCCTGCCCCCGGCAGCCGCACGAGGCTGCTCCCGCCAGCCGGAATTTTCCTCCCCAAGCCCTTTTTAAATCCCAGCCATTTTTTTTCTCCAGTATCCAAATGCCAGAGAGGGAAATCCGGGCAGGCCGCTGCTAAGTCCTAAAAATCTCCTTTTTTTTTTTTTTTTTTTTTTTCCTCTTCCCTCTGTTCCTATTTCTTTGGATTCCGACAAACCTCCCTGGGAAGGGCACGGAGCACGAGGCTTTGCTCAGAGCTGCCTTCAGAGGTCACCAGGGGTGACGGTCCCTGCTGCCAGCGGGCTCCGGCCGCGGCCAGCGCTCCCCGCTCCCGGGAAACACCGGGATGGGCCCGTGGGATGAGCCCCACGCGGGAAGCGGGGCTGAATTCGGGATGAGCCGCTCGGATGAAAGGCTCTTGGTGCCCTGGAACAGCTTGGTCCTGAGATGGACCTGGACGGCCCAGGTGGGGTCACAGTGAGGGGACTGGGAGGTGTCCCCAGCTCTGCAGAGAGCCTGGGTGTGGATTTGTGGGGCTGATCCCCAAAATTGTCCCCACGGGGACAGCCCAGGTGGGGTCACAGCTCTGGGACATGAACTGGGAGGTGTCCTTAGCTCTGCAGAGAGCCCGGGACTGATCTGTGGGGCTGATCCCCAAATCTGCTGAAAGCAGTGCTCAGCTGCCAAAACCCCAAAACCCCAAAACCCCCAAACCCCAAAACCCTCCCAGGCCACGAGGGACGGAACAAAACATCCTCGGATCTTCCTTTCCCTCACTCCACAGACAGAACCTCGTGTGTCTTTCTACCAGTTTAACCAGCATGGACTGCTTTAAACCCGAACTAACTCCCAAAAAACCCCAAATCCAAATTCTCGGGGCGGGTTGGGGAAAACTCCCTGAAGGCTCCGTGTTTTCCAGAGCAGCTCCTGCCACCACGAGCTGCCTTTTGACGGCAGAATTCCCGCTGCTCCCCCTCTCCCTGCCCCAATCCCGGCGATTTCCAAGGGCTCCGATCAATCTCCGGCCCCTTCCCCCGCCTGCTCCCGGCCGTTCCCAGGGAAAAAGGCGGATTCGCCCGGGAAGGTGGTGGAAAAAATGTGGACAAATTTCTGATTTGCAACACTCTGGGCACGGGCTGATTGCCATTGTTGGAGTGCAAATGTAGAAATAAAGCAAAACGAAGATTCCGGGGTGAGGCCGATGAAAAGCAGAAAACGAGGAATTTTATGGCCATAAGTGGCGTGGGCTAATGGGGATTTTTGAGGCACTGGACCATGGTGGTTCCTTAGCTCCAGGATTGCTGGGAAAGACGCTCAGTTCTTAATTGCTGCCACGTCTCGTGGCGGCTGCCACTGCCAGGGGCGTGCGGGCACCGGGAGCGGCCCCAAAAAGCCAAAATGGGTCTTGGAAATTCCAAATCGGTCCTGAGAATTCCAAGCCGGCCCCAGAAATCTCCTAGTGGTCCTGAAAAAATGCAAATCGGCCCAGAAAAAACCAAACCGGCCCTGAAAAAGCCAAACTGGCCCTGAAAATCTCAAACCAGTCCCAAAAATACCAAACCAGTCCCAAAAACCCCAAACCAGCCCTGAAAAACCCCAAAGCAGTCCTGAAAATCCCAAACAGGTCCCGAAAATCCCAAACCAGCCCCAAAACCCCAAACCAGCTCCAAAAACCCCACACCAGCTCCACAAATCCCAAAGCAGCCCGTTTTCCCCAGGGAATGGGATTGAAGGGTTTTCCTTGGGGGACACCGGGAAGGGGCAAAGCTGACCCCAAAAGGATTTCAGTTCCCTCCTTTCCCTGCAGATTCAGGAACTCCAACCCCTCCTTCCTCGGAAAAATCCCGATATTCCAACTCCATGGACTCCCGAGAGTCCAACTCCATGCCCTGGAACAGTTCCCGGTGTTCCCAGATCCATTCATCCATCCCCCACTCCCCGATCCCCAAAATTCCCTGGGATACGGCTCCATGTGGGAACAGCTCCACAGGCTGAAATCCGTATAAAATTCCCAAAATATCGGCCTCTCCCTTCCCTTTGCCCAGCGCACCAGGAAGTTCAGGAATCCTAAAAGGAAAGAGTCCCGGCACTAAAATTCCAAACCCGGAGTTTTTTCCGGGAGTTTTCTTCCCGGCGGAGCCCAGGAAAGGGGAACGACACATTTCATAATCAGCTCGATAAAAATTCCCAAACATTTGGGAATATCGAGCTTGGAGGGCTGGACTGAGCAGGCCCACAGCTTCCCAAGAATCCCTGGATTTAATTTGATTTAATCAACGCCTCCCTCTCCACGGGATCCTTCCCATTTTGGCAGGAAAAATCCAAATTCTGGATGTGCAGCCAGGTCACTTTTACTCCGTGGAAGCCGATTATTCCCCCACATTCCAACAAAACCCAATCCCAAATCTCCCTGTGCAAGAATTCCCTCAGCAAAATCCCTTCCCAATTTATTCCATAACCCCCCCGCCGCGGAACTGCAACGGGAATTGCAATTCCCGGTATTTTTGGGAGCGGATAATTCCGCTTCCCCGTAAAAAAAAAAAAAAAAAAAGAGAACGGAAAAGAAAAAAAATTCCTCGTCGAGGAGCTGGGAAATTGCATTCCCTGGGAATGGATTTGCCCTCCAGACTGCTGGGAACAAACGGAATTATTGGGAAATTCCCAATGCTGGGCTGGCCACGCTCCCGAAGATGCTGGAGAACAACTCAGGGCGCTCTTTCCAAACTTTGGGAAAAGGGAAAAAAGCAACAGCGACAGAAAAAAAGAACACAAAAAAATCGGGCTCCTTTCTTTTCCCTTTTCCTTTGAACCCTTTGGAATAATTTTGCCTTCCAGAGGCCTGGATTTGCTCCAGAGTTTTGAAGGTGGGAAGCGCTCGGGGGGATCAAATCACAACCAAATGGCTCCTCTTCCAAAGGGTTTCCAGAGCCTCTGGAAGCACTTCCCAGGTGGCTGCACCCCCAGCCAGCCCCTGCTCCCAAAATTCCGGCCGATCCCTCCCTGCCTGGCTCCCATCCTGGCCGGAATCCCGGAATCAGGGCAGAGCTGGAGGGATTTGGGGACCCTGGTTGGGGGAATCGGCCCCAAAGAGGATCCGGGAAAAGGAATGGGATTGGGATCTGTCCCTCCTGTCCTGATTCAGCTCCCTCGGTGCCTCGGCGGCTTTGGGGACACCGAGAGCCCTTTGGGGACACCGAGAGCCCTTTGGGGACACCGAGAGCCCTTTGGGGACACTGAGAAACTTTTGGAGACACCAAGAACCCTTTGGAGACACCAAGAACCCTTCGGAGACACTGAGACCTTTGAGGACACCAAGAGCCCTCTGGGGACACCAAGAGCCCTTTGGGGACATCGAGACCTTTGGGGACATGAAGTCACAACAGCTTTGAGGACACCAAGAGCAGCTTCGGGGACACTGAGAGAGCTTTGGGGACACCGAGAGCACTTTAGGGACATTGAACCCTTTGGGGACACTGTGTTTGGGACATTGAACCCTTTGTGGACACCAAGACCTTTGGGGACACCAAGAGCAGCTCTGGGGACACCAAGAGCCCTTTGGGGACACCAAGAACCCCTTGGGAACACCAAGAACCCCTTGGGGACACCGAGACCTTTGGGGACATCAAATCCTTTGAGGACATGAAACCCTACGGAGACACCAAACTCTTTGGAGACACCAAGAGTTCTTTGGGGACACCAAACACTGCTTTGGGGACACGGAACCCTTTGGGGACACGGAACCCTTTGGAGGGCCCATCCGGCCAGGCCTTGGACTCGGGAATTGCGGAATATTCCAGCAGCAGAGCCAGATTTTCAGCCCTCAAAGCCATGACTCAGTTCCGTATTTTTTAGGGAAAATAGAGGGAACACAGGGAGCAGGGTCGGGTTTGGATTTAGGGGTTGGATTTGGGATAAAATAACCTGGGAATGGGGGAAAATCGGGGATTTTTATATCCATATCTGGAGTGAAGAGATGAAATTCCTTAAATTCCATAAATCCCCTACTTATGGCCAAATCCCTCCAGTGTGAGCTCTGCTCCGAGAGTATCCAAGGAGATCCCAAATCCAGGGACAGGAGGATTCCCACTGAGCCAATGCTCCCCTTTCCCAGCTGTTCCCAGTTTTCCGGGAGGTGGGAGTGGAAGGATCTCCTGGTTTTCCCACCGTGGGGCCGCTCAGATGGAGGGAATTAAAGCCGGACCTAAGCGGTTGCAGGTTTGGGAGCCGAAACAATCGGGAGCGAATTTCCAGTGGGGAATTCCCGGCCCCCAGGAGCGCACGGATTAATCGGGAGATGCGGTTGTGAGCACCGGCCTTTTCCTGTGCCCCAGGAAAACACAAACCCATTTTCCATGGATCAACCCCAATGAATCCCAGACCAGAAATGTGGGGATGTGGGAAGGAAGGGGGGCGCAGGAACCGATCCCTGTTCTGATCCATGGAAATCTCAGATTGAATATCCCGCGTTCCCCGCCGGGATTTCATGGATTTCTCCATCGTCCATGAGAGATTTAGAGATGGGAAAGGAATCATTTCCCAAATAACCAAAATCCCACATGCAGGAGAGCAGGAAAACCCAGAAGACGCAGAACTTGTGGATCCCAGATCCCAAATCACTCCTCAAATCCTCCCTCAGTTTCCAGAATTCCCCAAAACGAGCCCATTTCTCACCCTCTGACCCCCGAGACTCCACCCAAAGTCAGTTTGGAAAAGTGGAGGAATTACAGGAGACACAATTCCTTCCAGGAGACAAAATTCCTTCCAGGAGACACAATTCCTTCCGGAACTGGGAGCTCCAGGTGGGACATGAGGTGGCACCTCTGGACTTTCATTCCCTCCCATATAAAAATCCCGATTTTTTTTTCCCTTTCCCTGGGGTGCGGCGCCCCAAACCCTCACCGAGGACGCGCTGCTGACATTCCCAGATTTTCCAGCTGCTCCCGTTTCCCTGGAACCCTTCCCAAAGTCTTTCCCTTCTGCCCCGAACCACAGACTGCCCGTTCCCAGCTGGAATAAACCCGGGAACACCCTCAACACTCCCAAGGGATTCCCAGTGGTCCCAGCAGCATTCAATCCCGGTTTTTTTGCGTTATTTTTGGGATGTGGCCTGGAGCTCTTTGGGGCCCTTTTCCAACATCAAAGCTCGTTGAACCTGGAAAGCTTCAAAAAGTTTTTTTGTAAATTAAAATATTTTTTGGGGGGAAAAAAGGAGATTCCAAAAGCTCTGATGTGGCGTTTTTGAGGCATTTTTTTTTTGGAATGTGCTTTGATTTTGGGGTTTAATGGGAATAAAATTCCTTCCTCCTCCTCTCTGCGCCCCTGATTGGAATTTTTGCTGCCAAGAGGAACTGGGAGAAATAAATTTGGCATAAATTGTCCTGGAAAGCGAATAAATAACGGCCCTTCGCTCTTCCCACTGGGAATGTTGGCCGGAGTTGGGAATGGTTTTATGGAAGGGCTCCATCCATTCACCGGGAGCAGAGGTGAGCCCTCAATTGTGTCCTTAATTAATTAATTACGGGCAGAGCGAGCCGAGCTTTGCTCGCAGCGCTGGAACCCAGCTGGGGGCAGCAGCCCCTTGTTTGGAATATTCAGGAATGAGCTCCAGGCCCTGCTTTAAAAACCCCCCAAATCAACCCAAAAAATCCCAGCTCGGGGAGTTCAGCACCTTCCGACACCCCTTGGCTTTTCCTGGGATTTTTGGCTCTTCCCGGCGCCGCGGGAGGAGGCTTTGGGAGCTCCGCGGAGCTGATTCCCAGAATTCTTCTTAGGAGAATCCCTAAAATGCTGCTTACATCGGGAATCCTCTCAGGGATGGGATGGGATGGGGCTCCCCGGGATAAAGCCGCCCACAGAGCTAAGCCTTGGCAGGCCAGGCTTTATTTTCCTCCCAAATCTCCGAGCCCGCGCTCCGCCTTCAGGTAAAACTCAGGCGGATGCCGCAGGAATTCGGGAATTTGGGAATTTGCCGCTCTAAACGCACCAGGTTTTGGAGCAGAATGAAAAGCTGAGCTTCAGGGATTCCTGCACGACGTTCCAGCTTTGGATTTGCTGCTGGAATTCCAGGAAAACCTTGGGAAAGGCGCTGCCCTTGGGTTATCCCCAGCTCCGGGGCATGCCACAAACCTCAGCCCCAAAATCCAGGGAATTTCCATCTATCCATCCGTCCATCCATCCATCCGTCCATCCATCCTCTCCCAGTGCAAAAACATGGATTTATTCCCTCTGCTTTTCCTCTAAAAATGGGAATTTCCAAGCCGAAGGCACCGGGATTCAGTGCCTGGAGATTCCATGATTTTCATGGATTGGACGCTCTCTTTTCCCTCTCATCTCCGTGCCTGCTGGGATTTTTCCATAGCCGGGATTTTTCCGTAACCAGGGAATTTATCGGATCTACTTTAGCTTGTGCTAAATAAGGAATTCCATCTGTTAGCTCCAGATACCGATTTTTTTTTAAATAAAAAAAATCCTGATTTTGTATTTCCCCGTCCCCAGGTTATTTAATCCCTAATTTAGTCTGGGATCTTCCCAGGGGCTTGGCCTGGCCGGGATTCCTGGATAAATCCCAACCATCAGGAATAGCTGACAACCCCTGCGGGGTTGGGATCGGCAACAAGTGATAATCCCTGGAGCGGCAAAATGGGATCCAGGATGGTGGGATCGGCCTGGAAAACGCTTCCCGTCTTTGTGGAGAGTTCATATTTCCTTTTCTTTGGGATTTTTTATCCCTGTGGGAGCGGGAACGACCCCAAATCCGGGGTTTTTTCGTCACCTCGACCCCACGGCCATTTCTGTTTTCCCTTCTTTGTTTCCTCCTGGAAACTCCAGAGGGAAATAATCCAAATATTCCTGCTCTTGGAGGGCTGGGAAGGATCCCACGTGCTGCCAAAAACCGGGAAAATCCGGTCCGTAAATCCAGCAGGATCCCACAGAAAATCCGGGATGCGTTTGCTTGAAGGGTTAATAATTGATTAATTAATGAATTAACCAGATTTTCCCATTTCTCCCCAAATGAGGGGTTGGGAACTCACTCGGTTTTATCCCGGAGCTATCCAACCTTGGTGTCGTCCCTTTGGGAAGACGGCTCCGCTTCCAAAGCCCCCCTGAGGGTGGAAATTCCTCCTTGGGATATGGACCAGGAGGGCAGAACTTCCCCCAAACCCAGCATTCCCTACAAAGCTGATCCCTCAGGGATTCCCCAATTCCCAGCATTTCCCTTTTCCTGGTATTTTTTTCCCTTTGGTTGGCATTTTTCCCCCTTTTCCGGGTGGTTTTCTCCTCCCTGCTGCCGTTTTGGGGTTTTTTGGGATTATTAAATCCATGGGTTCTGCCCCGGCAGCTCCAGCCCCTCTCCAGGAGCTCCCAGAGTTCCTTTGGGAAAATCCAACCTGGATTTGGAGGGTCGGGAGTGGAATCAGCCCTGGGACAGCAGCTGGAGCTGGAAAAGGTGGAATTTGGGGATTTGGGGCATTCCTGGACCCCCCCCCCCCCCAGGTCAATGCCAGGGATGGGATCCATGGGATGGGATCCATGGGATCCATGGGATGAGGTCAATGGGATCCATGGGATGGGATCCATGGGATCCATGGGATGAGGTCAATGGGATCCATGGGATGGGATCCATGGGATGAGGTCAATGGGATCCATGGGATAGGATCCAAGGGATCCATGGGATGAGGTCAATGGGATCCATGGGATAGGATCCATGGGATCCATGGGATGGGATCCATGGGATAGGATCCATGGGATTGATGGGATGAGGTCCATGGGATCCATGGGATAGGATCCATGGGATTGATGGGATGAGGTCCATGGGATCCATGGGATGCTGTCAATGGGATTAATGGGATGGGATCCATTGGATGGGATGGGATAGGATCCGTGGGATCGATGGGATGGGGTCCATGGGATTGATGGGATGGGATCCATGGGACGGGATGGGATGGGATCCATGGGATCCATGGGATCCATGGGATGGGATGAATGGGATTGATGGGAAGGAATGGGAATACAGGGAACATTTGGCTGTGGGAACCCAGCTGGGAATTCTCTGCCCTCCCCTTCACAATTCCCTCCCTGCCCCGGTGCCATTTGGGATCCGCACCCCTGGAAGTCGTTCCAAGGGACAAGGGGGTGCCAAAGTCACCCTTTCCCTGCTTTTCCCACTGTCCAGGCAACAAAACCCCCCCAAATCCTGAACCGGAACCTTCCAAAGCTCCCAAAGCTTCGTCCTTTTTGTCCCAATTCAATCAATTCCATGAAATTCGGTCTGAGGTGCTCGCACAGCTCCCGGGAATTTCCTGGGAGAAGCCAAAGCTCCTCGGTTCCACCCAAATTTACTCGACCCCATTCCCTCCGTCTGGGACCGGGGTCTGGAGGGGCAAAAATGAGGGGAACCAAGTGAGATTTGGGGGCTTTTCCAGGTTTTCCATCCCCTGCCCCTCTCTGTGGGATGCTCAGGGTGTTTTTCCACCCAATCCCCTCATCCTGGCAGCACAGGGCCAGGATCCAGGGAAAGGAGAGGGAAAAGTCAAATAAAATAAATCCTGAAATAAAATAAATCCTGAAATAAAATAAAGCCTGAAATAAAATAAAGCCTGAAATAAAATAAATCCATCAAAGCCCATTAAGTGGAATTGCTCGGTGCAAACTTAATTGACCACGAGGGATCGCCGGGACAGGCAGGGCCATAAATTGGGAAAAGGGAAAAGGGGGAAGGAAAAGGGACAGGGGGAAGGAAAAAATGAGAATTAAAAGGGTCAGGAGGGAAGGAATAAGGAAAAGGGGGAAGGAAAATGGAAAAGGGGGAAGGAAAATTGAAAAGGAGAAGGAAAAGGGGGAAGGAAAAAGGAAAAGGGAGGGGAGGAAGGAAAATGAGAGAGGGAAGGGAAAGGGAGAGGAGGAAAGAAACTGGAGAGAGAGAGAAGGAAGGAAAATTGGAGAGAGAGATCGAGAAGTTGTGGCGGCAGGAAAAGGGGGGGAGGAAAAGGGTTGGGGGAAAGAAAAAGGAGGAGAAAAGAAGAAAGAGGGAGAGAGGGGGAAAGGAAAAAGGAGATGGGGGAAGGAAAAGGAGTGAAGGGAAGGGAGAGAAGGACGGAAAAGGAGAGAGGGAAGGAAAAGGAGAGAAGGAAGGGAAAGGAGAGAGGGAAGGGAAGGGAGAGGAGTGAAGGGAAGGAGAAGGAGAGAGGGAGGGAAAATGGGAAAAGGAGAGAGGGAAAGGAAAAGAATGAAGGGAAGAGAAGGAAAAGGAATGAAGCGAGGAAAGGAAGAGAGTGGAAGGAGAAGGAGAGAGGGGAAGGAAAGGGAGGGAAGGAAGAGAAAGGAATGAAGGGAAGGAAAAGGAGAGAGGGGAAGGGAAAGGAGAGAGGGGAAGGAAAGGGAGAGAAGGAAGGGAAAGGGAGAGAAGGAAGAGAAAGGAATGAAGGGAAGGAAAAGGAGAGAGGGCAAAGGAAAGGGAGAGAAGGATGGAAAGGGAGAGAAGGATGGAAAGGGAGAGAAGGAAGAGAAAGGCCAGAAGGGAGGCCAAAGGAGAGAAGGGCAGGGAAGTTGGAGCTTTGTGGGGCTCACGGCGCTGGCCGGAGGGAGCCGAGCGCAGCATATGGCGCAGAGAGCCGAGCCGGGGGGTGGGCCCAGCGAACCCCCCCGGGCCGCGGGGCTGTGAGCAGCTATTTATTCCTCCCCCTGCAGATGTCCGTGAATGCGGCAGGAGCAGGGGGAGCAGATCTTTGGGCTCGGGGAGGGAGAAGCAGCGCTCCTTCCTTTTACCATGCTGTTGTCTGGCTTGATCTTGTCACTCCAAAGGGCCCCATTGAGAGGTATTCATGCATCTGCCTCGGGGGGACAATGGCAGCTCAGTTTATAAACTGTCTGTCCAGTTGCCTGCGGCCTTTAGTCCTTTTGTTTTCGCCCCTCTTAATAAACTTTTTGGGGGAGTTCATCAATACGCTTGAATAGCTGATGTTCTCATTCTCAGGGAAGGGGAAGAACAGAAGGGCTCGGAGGAGGGGTGGGGTTTTTGGTTTTTTTTATTTTTTTTTTTATTTTTAACCGAGGTGGGGGTGGTGGGTTTTTTGGGGTTGTTTTTTTTTTTTTTTTTTTTGCCCCTTAAAGGAGAAGCGAGGCTTGAAAAGCGTCGGAATAAACCCGTTAAAAAAACAAAACAAAACAAAAACCAAAACAAACCCACCGAACAAAAAAAAAACCCCAACTCTGGGTCCACCCCAAACAAAACCGCTGTTGAAAAGAGACGGCGAAATGCGCAACATTTAATTGTCCACCCCCAAAACCCCACCCCCCCTAAAGCAATTTTCGTCCTGCCGGCAGAATTGAGACGATCCCCGACTAATTTTACAGCTCTGCAAATATTGCGGGCAGGGGGATTGGGAAGGAATTTCGGAGAGCAGCCTCATTTCCAGGGGATTTAGGGCCGGGAGCCGCCTCTAACCTTTCCCCCTCCTGCTCCCCCTTCCCCCGGCACTCGCAGGAATCGCAGCCCGGCGGATCCATTCCCCAAAAATCCCCGGGAAGATCCCAAACCCCCCGAGTCCCCTCCGGAGCCCTCCCCTCAAGCCGGCGCCTCCTTTGTGGAGCCCGGGGCAGGGGGGGCGCGGGGTTGCCCCCATTTCCAAGGCACGGCCCCCTCCCCGTGCCGGCTCCCTCTGTCCTCCCTTGATTTCTCTTTTAAGGCGTTGATTTTCCTGGCAGCGCCTTCTCCCTCCCGGCGGAGCCGCCTCGGAGCGGGGCCGAGCCGCCCCCTCCCCAGCGCTGCCTCCCCGGGCAGCCCCCGGCGGCTCCCGCTCAGCGCTTCAAGGCCCTAATGAGTGTTGACAAGTTTAATGAGTTTGTTTTAAAGAGGAAAAAACTGGTCAAGTCGAGATTTCCGAGTCAAATCCATTAGGGGATCCCACTGAAACCTCGCGCAGCGCCCCGAAACGGGGAACCCTCCCCGGCTGCCCCGGGAGGAACCCCGAGGAGGAAGAGGAGGAGGAGGGAAGGGGTGAAACTCATCCCCATAAAAAAAAAAAAAACCAAAAAGTCCAGAACCTCGCGGAACCTCCTCCTTAATTTCTGGAGGAAAAATTTCTGGAGGAAAAATTTCTGGAGGCAAAATTTCTGGAGGAAAAATTTTTGGAGGCAAAATTTCTGGAGGCAAAATTTCTGGAGGAAATTTCATTAAAGCCCCCGCTGTGCACCCCTCTCCCCCCTTTTTTCTCCCCCCTCTTTTCCCCCCGGTGTTGGAGAGCCCCGCGGAGGTCACGGCGAGTCAGGCAGTCTGACTCGGTGAACTCTGAGCCGGGCGAGCAGGGGAGGGAGGGGAAAAAAAAAAAAAGGGTGGTTTTTTTTTGTTGGTTTTTTTTTTTTCCTCCTTTTTCAATTTCTCCACTTCCTAGGTCTCTCCATTGTTCCAATTCCAAACAGCTGCTGGTGCTAATCTTGCGCTTATTTGCAATCGGGGAGGAAGAAATAGCCGAGCCCCCGGAGCGAGCCGAGATTGGCGCTGCCCGCAGAGCCCCGAGCCCGGGGAAGGCACGGGGGGGACAAAAGAGAACCGGGTTATTGAACTCGCTTTGACTCCCAGCCCTTCGGGTCCCGCTCAACCCCAAAACCGGGGCAGAATTCCAAGGAAATCGGGCTCGCAGGTAGCACCGCGCCCCTCAGAGCCGGACCCACCCCAGGGGGGGTTTATTTTTGGTTAAACTCCTCCGTCCTCTCCAAGTCTGGGGGGGGAAAGCCGAGCTGGGGAGAGCTGGGAGGGAAAGGAGCGGCCACAAAAGCCCGGTTGGAGGAGAACCTGGGGGAGCTGAGCCCGCCAGGGTTTGGCTCGAGCAGGCTCCGGAGGATTTTATTATTTTTAAGCTGTTATTAAGAAGGGATGGAGAAATTAAAGGGCTGCAGGAACCTCGTGCCAGAGGAACCATCCCGCTGGCACGTGTGGAGGTGGGGGAGCTCTGCCCCGCTCGGCCGGCGGGAGATCCTCTTTAACTCATTTATTGCCCTAATTAACAGGGCCAAGGGGTGCCGGGAAACGATTCCAGACCCCTGGGCACCCCGAGGGAGGGCGGGGAATCACCCCCCGACCAGCGGAACCCCGCCAGGAACGCAAACCTCCGCCAAGAGCCTTCAAACCCGGCCTCCCCAAATTGCCGGGGTGGCCCCACGCGTGTCGGGGCCATTTTTTGGGGGGAGTTCCTGACGGGTCCCCATCAGCCGCGGCTGGTCCTGCCTGGCCCGCAGCCTCTCGGGGCCTTTATTGGTTTACCGAGGTGTTAATCCCCTCACAATCGAGTTGTCTGACCACGGAGCCCCGTCTCTATTCTTGTTTACATCTAATTACGGCGCTGGAACGCCACTTCCCTTCCCACCCTCCCTCTCCTCCAGATTCCAGCCCAAATTCCCTCTCCAGCAGGTAAAGCCCCTCCGGAAGATCATTCCTGGAGTTTCCGAAGGGTTGGGGGAAAATGGGAGTTTGGCAAAGCACGAAGGGGTTCGGGCACCCCCCCCCCAGAAAAATAAATCCTCAGCACCGGCCAGCACAAGTGGGTTTGGGAGCACCTCGGGGTGATGTCAGCGGCATCTCCGAGCTCCCCTCGATGTAATTAATTCAATTAAAGGCCGTCACCCCAGGAAACGGCCGGAGATGCGGCCGGGTGAGCTAACAAAGAGCTTTTGAGCACCGAGGGCGTGGGGACCCCCCCCCCGGCCCCGCGTGTCCCCCGCACCGGCGGCTCCGGGGTTAAACCCGCAGCCAGCTCCGCGCCTTGGCTGCGATAGCGTCTCAGCCCCGGGGCCATTCCTCTAAATCAATTTTCAAAACAATCAGTTTAGGGGCTTTTAATTAAGCTTTAAACCGGCGGTTAAAAATAGCAGTTTACTTCTTTGGGATGCAAACGAGGCGAGCGTAAAAATAAATCAGAGAGACGGGGCCCGCTGCCTTTTGGGATTCGGGGAGACGCAGATTAAACACGTCCCAAGATTACAAGGATTTCTTCTTTTTTTTTTTTTTTTTTTCTTTTTCCCCTTTTTTTTAAACACTTATTCTCTCCCCAGCAGCTGCTCTTTCCCTGCCAAGGCACCGAACTGGCCGCAGGACCGGGAATGCGGCGGCTTTTCCCAAAGCAAAGGTGGGAAAACCCAAAGGTTTTTCCAGCCCGATCCCAGCTCAGCCTCCCCTCTGCCGGCAGCGGGTTCTGCGCCTTTCCCTCCAGATCGTGAAACGCAAATCATAGTTTAAAATAATTTTTTTTTAAAAATTAATTAATTAAACTCGGCTCTCCGGCTGCGTTTTATGACAAGGAGGAAAATCCTCTGAGCGCGGAGATGCGAGAGCCGCAAACTCAGCCCGCTCCCCGCCAGGATGAATTTCGCTTAAAAAAACCCTGAATTTAGGCTCTTTTGTGGTTTTAAAGCGGATCCTCCAGGTTCTGCCCACCTCCCCGCCAGCCTCTCCCTTTGTCTCGGATTTTCGGCTCTCAGGGCTCCAAAACCTCCAAATCCCTTAAACCGGAGCGGGTTTGGGCTCCTCGGCCCGGAGCAGCCCAAACGCGGATTCTCGCCCCCAAAAAGCGGCTTTTTCGAGGCGCGGTTGATGGCGGAGTAATTAATGGGATTCCTTTGGTGCGGGATTTATCCGCAGGTGACCCCGGCATCGCTCCGGGCCGGGCTGAGCCTGGGGACAGCGCTGTGGGGCGGCTTCTCCTCCCTGCCGGCCCCACTGGGGGGGGTTCAGCCCTTCCTCATCCTCCAAACCCCCCCAAATCCCGAGCCCCGGCAGCGAGCGAGGCTCCGCGGCCGAGACCTTGACCCGGTTCGGGGATAAAATCAGGATCCAGCAGCCGGAGCCTGGAGGTTCCCCCCGGGCCCCCCAAACTTTGGGGTGAGGCTCTTTTGGGGTGGGACGGGCTGGGTGAGGATTCCAGCAGCACCCCAAGGAACGCGGGTTGGGGTTTTTTTGCCTCTTTTCCCTCTCATCCCAGAGGGAGGAAAGCGCCAAATTCCCCCACGGGGGACGGGTAGGGAAGATCTATTAAAAACAATTAAACTGCACCATAAAGGAAAAATAAAACCACCACGCGAGGCCAAACCAAAAAAAATAAATTAAATACGAACGGAGCGCGGGAGAGACAGAACGGGAGCATCACCCGGGATGAGAAAGGAGAAAAACCTTTCCCAGATGGATCCGACCCTCCCCAACCTCTCTGCCATCCTTTCCGCCGCTTTTTTTCCGCTTCCCCGAGCATCCTCCCCCCTCCCCGCTCCCGGAGCGCCGGTTCCCCCCTCCCTTCAGATCTCAGCGTGTTTGCTCTTGACTTCATCCACTAAGTCAATAGTTTGGAGATGCCCTCATCCTCAGAGGCCCGAGCCCCCCGTGTCCCCTCCCTGTTTTCTGCGGCGGATAATGGCAGCCTTTTGTGGTGTAATCAAGCTCCCGAGGGGTTGGGAGACAGATATAGATTCTTGGCATTTGTCGGTGAAAATGAAAGCTGGATTAGGCAGAGGCGGCTGCACACTCCATGGTAAAGGACAACAACTATTCCCCCATTGAAAGTCCCATTCTGGTTTGGTTATTTTATCTCTAAAAGTTGTTTGTATTTCTAAAGTGGCCATTGAGGCACTTAGAAAGTGTAGCAAGATGGAAAGGAGCGCTCGCCGTGAAAGGAGGGAGAGCCAAAAAAAAAGGAGAGGGGTTAAAGAGGGAGAAAACAGAGCGGGGATGGGGGGAAAAAATACCCGCGGAAAAGAAAATTTAAAAAAAAAAATTAATAATAATGGGGAGAGAGGAGCGGGATGGCAAAAGAGTTTAAAAAAAAATCAAATTAAACCGAGGGGAAAGTTGAAAATGGCCGAGAAAAGTCGCGGAGCGCCAGAGGAGCGAGGATGTGGCGCCGACTTTTCCCTTCCCAGCCAGGCAAGGGGGGGAAAAATCATCCCAATATTTCGGGTTCCCAGCGGATCTGAGGGTGAGGGGATGTTTTCTGCTCCTCGGGGTTGTTTTATCCCTTGGGATTGATCCCGACCGAGGAATCCCCGCTTTATTCCCTGGCAGAGCAGGGCAGAAATTGGGGAATTTCTCCCTCTTTGCTCCGTGAGGTTGGGAGCGTTTTCCCTTGGGAATGGCGGGAATTATTTTGATATATTCCCCCCCAAAAAATAAAAACATCCCTTGGCTTTCAGCACAGGTTGCGCCTTCTCTTCCTCTTCCCAACATCTCCTCCCGCGGGGAATTCGGGATGGCAAAACCCGCCCGGTTGGGTTTGTTTGTTTGTTAAAAATAAAACCAAAAATAAATAACAAAAAGCAAATAAAATCCACAACAAACCGACAAAAAAAAAAACCAAAACCAACAAAAACCCAAAAAACAAACCGTTTGTCAAAAGCCTACAAACTTTCCTCCTCCTCCTCCTTTTTGCCGAAGTTTTTTCGGGCGTGGAAATCGCCGCGATCCCGCTGCGAGCACAGCGCGGGGGAGGGTTTGAGGCTGGAAGGAGATTAAGGGGGAAAAAATAAAACTCCAGGGAAAAAAACCACCAAAAACAAAACCAAAAAAGGGATGGAGAGACCAGGTACAACCCAAATATCCGCGTTCCCAGGGATGGAAAGTTATGGGGGGGAAAAAAAAAGCTTCAAATAGCTCAATTTGCTGCTTTTTAGCATCAAACAACGGGAGTGGGGACGGAATTTCAAAATAATTTAAAAAAAAATAAAAAAAAAAATAAATCACGAGTCCCTCTGGAAAAGTCCAGGCTCTGAAAGCGAGATAAATATATAGAAATAAATAGAAATATTCCTTCAACATCCGCTCCCGGGATCGTTTAGGGCCTTGAAGAGGTTGGGGGGCATCAATTGAGGGCCCCCCTGGTCTATTCAGATTTAAAGATCGCTGTCCCTGATGTCCCTGGATGTCCCTGGATGTCCCTGGATGTCCCCTGGATGTCCCCTGGATGTCCCTGGATGTCCCCTGGATGTCCCCCGACATTTACGCCCCCACCTTTTCCTCCCCGCGTTTAAAAAAGCGGAATTAATCGCGATTAAATCAAACTCCGGGCTCCCGTTTTTTTTTATCTCCGGGAGAGGAAGAAAAACCCCAAATCCTGCGGAGTTGTGGAAGTTTTTCCTGGTTTTCAGGAGTTTTCTCCCAGCTCGGAGCCAGCCCGGAACCAAGCGGGTGCTCTTCAGCTCCTCTCCGAAAGGAGCCGCAACCAACTTTGGTCCCTCAGTTCCCAATGAAAATGGGAATGGGATAAAAAGAAATGAAATAAAAGACGGGAATCCCCGAGCTGGGGGGGCGGAAGGCAGCGGGGCAGGGGCGCTTTCCCCAGATCCCCTGGGAAAATGGGGAAAAAATGGGGAAATGGGGAAAAATGGGGGGAAAAAAGGGGAAAAATGGGGAAAAAATGGGAAAAAAACTGGGGAAAGAGGAGTCCCCACCCCCGCCCCAGCTCCCGGAGGTGTCCCCGGCTCGCTTTGATCCCGGGGCTGGGGACAAAGGCGGCTCTGAGCGGTTCCCCCGAGCCCGGGGCGGCCGCCCGGGGTCAGCCGGGGGCTCCTTCCAATTTTAGCAACAAAAACCTCCCGAGGGCAGCGGGCTGAGGACCAGGAGGGGATTTTGGGGATTTTCCTTTTCCTCCCCCGGCCCGGCCGGGGCCAGGCCCGGGGCAGGGAGAGGGGATAGAGCGGGGTGCCACGGAACCTTCGGAACATCCCCGGGGCCAGGGAGCGGCCTTTGGGGGCGGGGAGGGTCCTTTGGGATCAGGGAGTGGCCTTTGGGATCGAGGAGGGTCCTTTGGGATCGAGGAGGGTCCTTTGGGATCGAGGAGGGTACTTTGGGATCAGGGAGGGTCCTTTGGGATCAGGGACAGTCTTTTGGCTCAGGGAGAATCCTTTGGGATCAAGGAGCACCCTTTGGGATCAAGGAGCATCCTTTGGGATCAAGGAGCACCCTCTGGGATCAAGGAGCATCCTTTGGGATCAAGGAGCATCCTTTGGGATCAGGGAGAGTCCTTTGGGATCAAATAGTGTCCCTTGGGATCAAGGATCATCCTTTGGGATCAAGGAACACCCTTTGGGATCAGGGAGCATCCTTTGGGGGCAGAGCAGGTCCTTTGGGGGCAGAGAAAGTTCTTTAGGGCAGGGAAAGTTCTTTGGGATCAGGGAGAATCCTTTGGGATCAAGGAACACCCTTTGGGATCAAGGAGGGTCCTTTGGGATTAAAGAGTGTCCCTTGGGATCAAAGATCATCCTTTGGGATCAAGGAACACCCTTTGGGATCAAGGAACACCCTTTGGGATCAGGGAGAATCCTTTGGGATCATGGAGAATCCTTTGGGACCAAGGAGAATCCTTTGGGACCAAGGAGAATCCTTTGGGGGCAGAGAGCGTCCTTTGGGATCAGGGAACGTCCTCAGGAGGGGCAAAGGAGAATCCCTGCACGGGGCACAGGAGGATCCTTTTGGGGCAGCCGGACACACCCCAGTGGGGCAGGGGACACCCCAATGTGGGGCAGGGGACACCCCAATGTGGGGCAGGGGACACCTTTCTCTCTATGGGACAGCTCTGTGGGACAGAGGACACGTCTGTGGGGCAGGGGACAGCTCTGTGGGGCCGGGGACAGCTCGATGGGGCTGGGGACAGCTCTGTGGGACAGAGGACACGTCTGTGGGGCAGGGGACAGCTCGATGGGGCTGGGAACAGCTCTGTGGGGCAGGGGACAGCTCTGTGGGGCCGGGGACAGCTCTATGGGGCAGGGGACAGCTCAATGGGGCCGGGGACAGCTCTATGGGGCAGGGGACAGCTCAATGGGGCCGGGGACACCCCCGTGCCCTCCCCGCCACCCCTTTGGAGCCCCAATTTCCCCTCTGCTCCCCAAACTCCCCTCGGGATCGCTCCCGACCATCCCGGGGCCGGGACATTCCCAAATCCACTCCACCCCTCTCTCTCCTCCTCCGCCTCCTCCCCCTCTCCCGAGGAAAAACTGGCGGCGCCTTTTGGGAATTCTTTCCCGACGTTTCCCTGGAAAAAGCCACGCTCCCAAAATCTCTCGGCGGCCAAAATTTCATCTCCCTGCCCTGCCCCGGAGAGGCAAAATTCCAAACGATATTCCAAACAGTATTCCAAATGATATCGCAAATTACATCCCAAATGATATTCCAAATGATATCCCAAACTATACTCCCAGTGATATCCCAAATGAAATTCCCAATGCTGTTCCCGAGGTTAATTCCAAGCTCTATTCCCAACTCTATTCCCAACACTGCTCCCAGTGCTGCTCCCAATGCTATTCCCAACATTAATTCCCAATGCTATTCCCAACTTTATTCCCAACGCTATTCCCAACTCTGTTCCAAATCCTGTGCTCAACTCTATCCCAAACTCTCTTCCCGATGTTCATTTCCAATTCTATTCCAAATCCTGTTCCAAATGTTATTCGCAATGCTGTTCCCAACTGTATTCCCAACTCTTTTCCCAATGTTCATTCCCATCTCTATTCCCAACATTCATTGCCAAAGTTATTCCCAACTCTATTCCCAACGTTAATTCCCAACTCTATTCCCAATCCTGTTCCCAACTCTATTCCCAATGCCGTTCTCAATGTTAAATCCCAACTCCATTCCCGGTGTTCATTCCCAACCCTATTCCCCATCCTGATCCCGATGTTCATTCCCAGCTCCATTCCCGATGTTCATTCCCAGCTCCATTCCCGATGTTCATTCCCAGCTCCATTCCCGCTGTTCATTCCCAGCTCCATTCCCGCTGTTCATTCCCAGCTCCATTCCCGATGTTCATTCCCAGCTCCATTCCCGCTGTTCATTCCCAGCTCCATTCCCGGTGCTGCTCCCAGCGCTGTTCCCAGTGCTGTTCCCAATGGATTTCCCGGCTGTCCCATTCCCAGGAGCTCCCTGTGCCGGGGGAGGTTCCGGCACCGGGGGCTGGAGCTGCTCCTTCTCCCTCCGCTTTTCCTCACCCTTCCGCCCTCTCCTGCCCTTGGGATCTTCCCTTCCAGCCCATTCCCGCTCCAAACCCTTCCCGACTGTCCCAAGGACCTGTGGCTCCCCCTGGGATGTTCCAAACCTTCCTGAGGAGCTCCAAACCTTCCTGAGGAGCTCCAACCCTTCCTGAGGAGCTCCAACCCTTCCCAAGGAGCTCCAAACCTTCCTGAGGAGCTCCAAACCTTCCCAGGAGCTCCAAACCTTCCTGAGGAGCTCCAAACCCTCCTCGAGGAGCTTCACAACCTTCCTGAGGAGCTCCAAACCTTCCCGAGGAGCTCCAAACCTTCCCGAGGAGCTCCAAACCTTCCCGAGGAGCTCCAAACCTTCCCGAGGAGCTCTAAACCCTCCTGAGGAGTTTGGGATCGAGGGGATGCAGCTCCCCTGAGGAGTTCCAAACCCTCCCCAAGTTGCTCCAAACCCCCTCCAAGGAGCTCCAACCCATCTCCAAGGAGCTCCAAACCCCTTTCGAGAAGTTCCAAACCCTCCCCAAGGGGTTCCAAGCCCCCACCGAGGAGTTCCAAACCCTCCCTGAGAAGTTCCAAACCCTCTCCGAGGAGCTCCAAACCCCCTTCGAGGGGCTCTAAACCTCTCCGGGAAGCTCCAAACCTTCCTGAGAAGTCCTGAACTCTCTCTGAGAACTTCCAAACCTTCCCTGAGAAGTTCCAAACCCTCTCTGAGGATCTCCAAACCCTCTCCAAGGAGCTCCAAACCTTCCTGAGGAGCTCCAAACCCTCTCTGAGAAGTTCCAAACCCTCTCCAAGGAACTCCAAACCCTCCTGACAGCTCCGAGAGCCATTGAAGTGCACGGGTCAGTCTCAAAAGGTGCCCCCAAAACATCACCACCACCATCATCACCATCCTCATCATCACCATCCTCATCCTCATCATCATCATCACCTCCCCCGGCCTTTCCCGCCCTCCCCGGGCCCCCCCGGCCCTTCCTTCCCCGCTTGTCCCCAAGCGCGGGTGACAAATGTCTTCATAAAGTGGCATTAGTGACATCCAGAGCCTTTTGTGGCCCCGGCAGCCTCGGGATGAGCCGGGAATGAGGAGGAGGAGGAGGAGGAGGAGGAGGAGGAGGAGGAGGAGGAGGAGGAGGAGGGGTTTAGGGTTTTTTTTGGGAACGGGGATACCCCGACCCTCCCTCCTCATCCCGAGCTCTGCTCCCATCCCGGAGCTTCACCTGCGCTTCCCGACTTCATCCCTGAGTTTCCCTGGGATGAGCGGGGAGGAAGAGGAGGAGTCCCCCCAAAAAAACAAACCCCAATTCTGGGAGATTTTCCCCCTCAGCTGGGATCCTCTCCTTTCCTGATCCCCAAAAAAACCCCAGAGGCCAAACCGGGGCTGAAGTTCCGATTCCCTAAAAACCCAAATAAAAACCCCATTAAAAAAAGCGACTAAAACCGAGTGGGGAAGAGGAAAGTGTCAGCCGATTAAACCGCTTTGATTTTACCCCCTCTTCTTTTTAAGAACCAAGCCCATAAATACAGAATATCCTCAAATCCCAGGTCTGCAGAGGGGACTTTAATTCTCTTTTTTCCCGTTTTTTCCCCCCTTTTTATGGCAATTTTCCCAAAAATCCTTCACCCTAACGCCGGAGCAATTCCCTCCCCTCTTCAAGGCCGCTGTTATTTGTGTTTTAAAACCGCACCGCGAGGGTTTAAAATAAAAATAAAAATTCGGGGGGGAAAACCTTTTGGCGTGGGGAGGGGGGTGGAATTTTGGGGATGATGATGATGATTGATGATGATGATGATGATGATGATGATGATGGGGGGGGTGCGAAACGGGCGGCGGGGGAGGAAGGGGAGGTTAATCCGGGTTTAACGCCGTGATGCAGTCGCAGGACCAGGGCTCGGCTGATTGTGTTATCTCTCCCCAACATTTGGGTCTCCCATATTTCACCCAGCCAAATAGCTGCGAGGGAAAAGTGCGTATGGAGGCACTCCTGACGCCTCAGGAAAATATGTTATTAATATCTAAATAACTTCCCAATACTGTCTCTAAATCTCCCCTTCGCCACTCCAGATGATGAATTCGTTTGAAGTGTTCTCCCGTCTCATCTTCGCTCTCCTCTCTCTCTCTTTTTCTCCCCCCTCTCCGCTTTTTCTTTTTTTTTTTTTTTTTTTTTTATTCCGTGCCCAGGCTTATTTCAAACTGGTAAATATCTAATTCCTTTAACCACGCTGCAGACACGTCCCTCTCCCCTCTCCCGCGCGCAATTCCCGCTTGGAAAAGCTCCTCCAAGGGAGAGCGAGACCCAGAGCTGCTCCCGGAGATGATTTCGGGTTAAAAGCGGGGTTTTTTGGGGGAGAAAAGGGGGATCTGTTTGTTTGCAGCAACCTCTGGATCATTCCTGTCCCTCTCTGCTTTAATTCCATCTCTGTCCCCTCTTTCCCGGCCCAATTTGGGCCCAAATTTGGGATTAGGATGAGACCTGCTCGTTTCCTTCCTGGGTCTCTCTATGGAGGCTCCATCTCCCCCCTCTTCTCCCCAAATCTGCTTCCTCCCCGCCTTGGGTAATGAAATCACCTTCAAACCCCACATTAAAAAGTCTCCGTCGCGTTTCCTCTCCCGTCCGGGTCTCCCCACCTGCCTCTGATCCCCAGATTTCCAGATTTCCCTTCCCACCCTCCCCCTCCAGGGACGGATCCTTTTCTTCTCCCCCAAAAAAGGGAGCGGGGGGGGGGGGGCGGAAACCAAAACCCAAACCCCAAAGAATCCCGGGATCTCCAACATCTCCCTGAAACTCCCTCTCTCCCTCCCGCGCGATCCAGCCGCATCCTCGTCTCAAGTTTGTTTTTTCAAACGCCTCGTGTTCGATTATTCTCGTTTATTCCCCTCTCCAGCCTTATCTCTCCTCCTCTCTTCTCTCCTCCCCGTCACACTCGATTTAGGCAGGAGTTTATCTTGCCAACATTTGCCGACTTTGTTTATGTAGCCCAGGTTCTCGTTCCCCAAAAGCCACTGTTTGCCTTTGTAATTGTTATCTGTGTTTATTGTTGTACCTCATTTGTCTCAGCTTTTTTTTGTGACATGTAAGCTCCGTGTGCGCCCGCATCCCGCGGCCCCCCCCTTCCCTCTCCCTTCTCCTCGATTTTTTTTTTTATTTTTTATTATTTTTTTTCTTCCATTCCTCTTTCCCTCTCTCCCCTCTCCTCTCGGCCTGAAATATGCACAGAATAACTCAGCCTAAAGCCAATGAATTGCTTGACACCTCCCCTATCTCTTCTCCTGCCCCCCATTATTAGAGCTGATCCCGCTCGCAACACTCACAAATCCCGCCTGGGCTCTGTTTGATTAGATTGCCAACCTTTGGTAATCCCTTGATTTGATGAAGTGTCTGCTCTGGGGGCCCCCCCGCGCTTCTAAACACACATTTACAGAGGAGCCGCGTGTTGGTTTTTAAACCCTCCGCCGATTGTTTGCTGATAAATCGGCCCCGCAGCTCCTCTTCTCCCCCTCCCCTGCTCGGGGAACAAAGCTCCTTCCCAGCTCTGGGGGTCCCCGATTTGCTTTTTGCTTCTCCCGAGCTCTCTCAGTTCGGGCGGGACCTTCCAAAATCCGTCCCCAAAAACGCGGCTGGAGCGGCGCTGGCAGCGGGGATTGGCCCTGGGGACCCTCCCGCGGTGCCCGAGCTCCAGGGACCCCCGGTCCTGCCGCTCTCCCTCTTTTTCCCCCAAATCCCAACCCTGATCCTGCCGTTCTCCTTCATTCTCCCCAAATCCCAACCCTGATCCTGCCGTTCTCCTTCATTCTCCCCCAAAATCCCAACCCTGATCCTGCCGTTCTCCTTCATTCTCCCCCAAAATCCCAACCCTGATCCTGCCGTTCTCCTTCATTCTCCCCCAAAATCCCAACCCTGATCCTGCCGCTTTCCCCCAAATCCAAACCCCCGGTCCTGCCGCTCTCCCGCTTTCCCCCTCAAATCCCAACCCCGGTCCTGACGCTTTTCCCCCCCAAAATCCCAACCCTGATCCTGCCTCTCTCCCTCTTTTAACCCAAATCCCAACTCTGATCCTGCCTTTCTCCCTATTTTTCACCAATTCCCAGCCCCGATGCTGCCGTTCTCCTTCATTCTCCCCAAAATTCCAACCGTGATCCTGCTGCTCTCCTTTCCCCCCAAAATCGGAGCCTCCATCCTGCCGTTCTCCTTCCTTCCCCCCCAAAATCCCAACCCCGATCCCACCGCTCTCCTTTTTTTACCTTCCCCAAAATCCCAACCCCGATCCCACCGCTCTCCTTTTTTCACCTTCCCCAAAATCCCAGCCCCGATTCCGCCGCTTTCCCCCCCAAAATCAGCCGAGGCCACAGACTTGAGGGGTGTCACAGAGTGGAAAATTCCCTAAAAAATCCGCTTTTCTTCCCCAAAAACAGAACCCGGGGGACCCTGGGAGGACCCGCTGGGGGTGGGGGGACCCTCCAGAGACCCCCCCGGTTCTGATTCAATTCATTCAGGACCCCCTTCCCCTCCCCCAGCGGCTCCCCCCGAAATTTGGGGGTCCCCAAACTCCCCGCAGGGAGCCCCAGATAATAATAATAATAACAATAACAATAACAATAACAATAACAATAATAATAATAATAATAATAATAATAATAATAATAATAATATAATTCTAATGATAACAACAAGCAGTAAGGACTCGCTGTCAACAAGGAGGTGTAAATATAAATATATATATAATTTTATATAAAATTTTATATATAATTATATATATCATTATAGATATAATGATATATATAATTTTATATGTAATTTTATATATAATTTATATATAATTGTATAATAATTGTATATATAATTGTATATATAATTGTATATGTAATTGTATATATAAGTATATATATAATTTTATATATACTTATATATACAAGTATATATAAATAATTATATATATAATTATATATATAATATTATATATAATATATATAATTATATATAAATATGTATAAAATTGTATTTAAAATTTTATATATAATTACATATACAATTATATATATAATTTTATATATACTTATCTATACAAGGATGTATAAATAAATATATATATATAATTTTATATATATATAAAATAAACAAAAAATTTCAAAAAAATAAAAGAATAAAAAAAACCCCCAAAAACCAAAAAAAAAAAACCCAAACTGAATCCTCATGAATATCCGCCCAGGGCTAACCAGAGTGAGCCGTTTAAAGATGAAAGTGCAAAGAAATAAAGGCTCAATTTAATCTGCCTTAAAACCCTTCAACTTAACGTTTGTGCTGGGAACTCAGAGAGTGAGTACTGATTGGGGATAAATACATTTCTTAGCATGCCTCGGAGCTATTACACCCTTCTCCAACACAGCTCCCTATTCAACAACCACACTTTTCATTACCAGCTCTAATAAGTCTTAACATTATTAAATGCCAAGCAGACGATAGAAAGAAACAGGCGCGAGGGGTGGAATCTTATTTTTTTTTCTTCCCACTTTAAAAAGAAAGAGCGTTTAGTGTTGGCTTCCCCCGGCTCCCCGCCACGGAGAGAATAATAAAAAAAAAAGATTATTTTTTTTTTTTTAAAAAAAAAAAGCAAAATTTAAGGTTTTTTTCCGCATTTTTTCCCTTTTTTTTCCCACCCCTTTCGCTGTTCTAAGAGGGAAAAATTGATTAAAATTCCTCGATTCAGCGAGGTTGGGTTGGTTTTAGAGGGAGGCACTTAGAAATTAAAAATTTGGGTGGAGGGAGGGAAAAGTCTGGAGAGGTTTTAATCTCGGGGTGTGGAATCGCGGCTTTTTCCAGCAGAAATTGTGTTTTTTTCTGTTTTTTCCGAGCAGAAATGGCGTTTTGAGGGGGTTTTTTTGGTTTTTTTCTATTTTTCACCGAGCAAAAATCGCGTTTTGGGGTTTTCTTTTTATTTTTCCCCAGCAAAAATCACTTTCGGGGTTTATTTTTTGGTTTTTTTTCCCTAGAAAAATCACATTTTTGGGTTTTTTTGGTTTCCCCCCCCCCCCCAAGCAAAAATATCTCCGGTTTCCAACCTCTGTTTTACAATCGGAATCATCAATTATCTTAATTAGTCCCATTAAAACTTTCCCAGGCGTTAAAACCCTCGCTCGCACCGCGGAAAATTCCGAATTTTGGCCTCTCCTTTTAGAACCTCGACACTGGAGAATCTCCAGACCCAAAAAAAAACCCCAAAATTCGCGATTTAATTTGAATTTTTTGGAGGGAGGGGGCGTTTTCCCGGCTATAAAAATGATGGAATTGCGGATAAATCGGGATTTTTCTGCACGCTCGGAGGGATCGCGGCGCTCCCCAGGCTCCGAGCGAGGGAATTTGCCCAAATTTGTCCCTTTTTTATCCAGGAACGGGGGCTCGTGTTTGATTTGTCCGCAGCCTCACCCATGAAGGCAGAAAGGAGCGTTTTGTTTTGCCTCTTGACACGCATTTTTTGCGCTCTAATCAGGGATAAAAACCTCCCCTCTCCTTCATTCTTTTCTTTTTTTTTTTTTTTAATTTTTAATCTTTTTTTTTGGAGCGAAAAAACCAACAAAAAAACCCCACCAAACCAACCCAAAAAAATAAAGATATTTTTTTCCCAACCGCGCCGCTTCATCTCCCCCAAATCTCCTTTTTCTCCAGCACATTTTAATCAAATTAAAACCCAAAAAAATAATAAAAAAAACCCCACAATGACCCCGATTTCCAAATGAGCATCGCTCCTCTTGTCCCAAATCACAGCAAAACATTTTCGCAGCGTCCAACGGCTCTGCCTTTCTGCGGCAGCCGCTGCGATAATATTACAAAACTATCTAACAGCGGGGAGTTTTGAATAATTTATTTCCTTTTCTTCCCGTCCTCGGGGCCCTTTTGTCCAAAAGTTTTTTTTCTCCTCCTGGCGGAATTTGGAATGAGAATGGATCCCTCCCCTCCCCCATCGCTTTAATTCATTTTTAAGGCAGTCTTGGGGTTTTTTTCCCTTTTTTTTTTTCTCCCCCTTTTTATTTTTTTCCCCCCCCCTTTTTCTTTCTTTTATTTTACTTTTTTTTTTTTTCTGTTTGCTTTTGTGGTCGGGAATCTTTTTTTCCTTACAAAGCTTCAATGGACTCGAAGGTCTTTGTAAGTGAAGTTCATCTTCAAGGTTGGGGAAATGAAAGGGGGGGGGAAAAAAAAAAATGTGTATCCCTAAAAAAAAAATTAATTAAATAAAAATTAAAATAATAAAAATTAATAAAAATTAAATTAAAATTAAATAAAAAATTAAATGAAAATTAAAATAATAGTAAATAAAAAATAAATTAAAATTATATAAAAATTAAAATAATAAAAGATTAAATTAAAAACTAAATAATAAAACATTAAATAATAAAAATTAAATAATAAAAAATAAATAACAGCTAAATAAAAAATTAAATAAAATAAAAGTAATAAAAAATTAAATCAAATAATAAAATAATAACAAGAAAATAAAAAGAAAATAATAAAAAAATAAATAAAAATTAAATAAAAATAAAATAAAATTAAAATCAAATAATAAAAAATAAAATAAGTAAATAAAAATAATAAAAAATTAAAAAAATAAAATTAATCCTCTTTTCTGCTCTTTCATTTCCAGCTCCCGCCATGAGGGCTCTTTCTGCCCCAAAAAGCCCCAAACTGGGGGGAATTTGGGAGCGACGGGCAGAGTTTGGAAGCGATTCCCACGCCGGGATTGGGGGAGAATCCCGCTCACCCCACAAATCCCCCAAAAACCCCAACTCCGGCTCAGCCCCGTCCTCGCTTTGCACCAAATCGGGAGAAAATCGCCAAATCCCAAATCCCGGGACTCCCAAAATCCCTTTTTTCTCCCCAAAAAGCGGCGCCAGGCGCTCGTTCCGTGCCCAAACCGAGCTGCAACTCCCGCGTTTATCCCGGACTGATCCCGCGGATCCTCCCGCAAAATTCCACTTTGTTTTTTTCCTTTCCTTTTCCTCCTTTCCTGTTGTTGTTGTCACCAATTCCCACCCCCAAACCCCTCATTCCCAGCTGGAAAAAACTTGGAAAAAAAACCTTTTCCATCCTCCGCTTTGACGAGGCGATAACAAAACCTCCCCGGGCCTGGCTGGGATCCTTTCTCCCTCCAGGAATTTCCCCTGGATCTCTCCTCCAGCATCATTTCTCCTGGAGATATTTTTATTTTGGGTTGTAATCTTTTTTTTAGTTGTGATTTTTTTTTTCGGTTGTGATTTTTTTTTTGTTGTGATTTTTTTTTTGTTGTGATTTTTTTGTTGTTGTTGTTGTGATTTTTTTTTTTTTTGTGGATTTTTTTTTCCCTGGAGAATTTTTCCCGGGATAATTCAGGGGGTTCTCCGGGGGCTCCCCCCGGTGCCTGGCGGCGCTCCCGTCCCTAATTGATATTGACCGCTTCCATCGGTCACCTGTCAGCGCCGCTTCCAGGGGACCACTTAGGCTGCGGCAGAGAAATCTGCTTAACAAATTCATTTACGGCCTCCGAGGTTCCTCTTCCCCTCCCCTCCGGCCATTCCCGGTTTTTTTTTTTTTATGGATAATTGATCCCGAGCAAAAAGCACCGACAGCTCTTCCTCCTCCTCCTCCTCCTCCTCCCTCCAGCGCCGCTGGCAGCGCGGGGGTTAATTTTAAATTTTTTAGGGGGTGAAACGCAGAGGGCGGTTCTGGAATTGAGTCGGCGATGTCCCAGAGATGTCACCTCGGTGTCAACTCGGTGTCACCTCGGTGTCCCCCGCGATGTCACCGCGATGTCCCCGAGATGTCATCGAGATATCCCCGAGATGTCACCTCGGTGTCACCTCGGTGTCCCCCCCGATGTCCCCGCGGTGTCACCTCCGCGTCCCCCCCGATGTCCCCGAGATGTCACCGAGATGTCCCCGAGATGTCGCCGAGATATCACCTCTGTGTCCCCCGCTATGTTCCCCCGATTTCACCGCGATGTCCCCGTGGTGTCCCCTCGGTGTCCCCGCGGTGTCACCTCCGCGTCCCCCCCGATGTCCCCCCGGGGACGCGCGGTACCTTTGTCGCCCAGGATGCCGTCGATGCTGTGCTTGGCTTTCTTGTCGCCGTCCTCCTCCTTCTTGTCGCAGTCCTCGTCCTCCTCCTTCTTGCCGAATTTGATGCGGAGCACGCGGCTAATCGAACTCACTAAACCTCGGACAGTCAAAGGCAGAAAGGCGAGTATAAGCTGCCTGCGGAAAAGTGGGAGCGGCCGGGAATTCCGCTCTTCTTCCCCTGGGAATGCACCTGCTCCGCGCTGCCCGAACCCCCCAGAGCAGGATCCGCTGCTCGGAGGGGCTGGCATCTCCCAAAATCCCGGGTTTGGCGCATCCCCAGGGGCAGCAGTTCTCTGTCACCCCCAAAATTCCCGAATTTCCCCCAGCCGGGATGGAGCTCCGGGCTCCAAAACTCACGGGGAGCCCTGCAGAGCCCCCCAAACCCCTCCCTGGGATCCAGCCTCGCTCCCCATGGATCCCCGCACCTCTGGATCCCGGGATCTCATGGATTGCTCGGCCTCTATCAGCATCTCTGGATCTCCCAGGATCCCGTGGATCTCATGGATCTCTCGGCCTTTATCGGCATCTCCAGATCTCCCAGGATCCTGTGGATCTCATGGATCTCTCGGCCTTTATCAGCATCTCTGGATCTCCCAGGATCCCGTGGATCTCATGGATCTCTCGGCCTCTATCAGCATCTCTGGATCTCCCAGGATCCTGTGGATCTCATGGATCTTTTGGCCTTTATTGGCGTCTCTGGATCTCCCAGGATCCTGTGGATCTCATGGATCTTTTGGCCTTTATTGGCGTCTCTGGATCTCCCAGGATCCTGTGGATCTCATGGATCTCTTGGCCTTTATCAGCATCTCTGGTTCTCCCAGGATCCCGTGGATCTCATGGATCTCTCGGCCTTTATCGGCATCTCTGGATCTCCCAGGATCCTGTGGATCTCATGGATCTCTCGGCCTTTATTGGCATCTCTGGTTCTCCCAGGATCCCGTGGATCTCATGGATCTCTCAGCCTTTATCAGCATCTCTGGATCTCCCAGGATCCCGTGGATCTCATGGATCTCTTGGCCTTTATCAGGATCTTTGGATCTCCCGGGATCTCATGGATCTCTCGGCCTTTATCGGGATCCCCGGATCTCTGGATCTCCGGGGATCCCGTGGATCTCACGGTGCTGCGCAAATCCCAGTGGGACAATCCAAGCTCCCCATTCCCCCCGAGGGTCTCCCCCTGCCCCAGCACCCCCCCGGCATTCCAGGCAGCCGGAAAAACTTGGGAAAAGGGATTTGTTCGCGTCCTTTTTTGCAGCAAGCGGGGCACAAATCCCTCCCCAAACCCCAGGGGTTTGCTTGGGGCGATTCTCCCCCTTCATCCCAGCAAAGCCAGGAGGGTTTTCGAACCCTCTGGAAAACTTTTCCCTCCGGGTAACTTTTCCCTCGGGATAACTTTTCCCTCGGGATAACCATTCCCGTCCAGCATCCCAGGGGTTGCGGCCAAGCTGCCTTCTCACCTGAGGGCACCGTGCTGCGGTCGCAGTGCCCGTCCTTGAGCAGCCGGTCCCGGATTTCCCAGCTGAACATCCCGGGATTCTCCCGCTTGTATTCCTCGATTTTCTTCTCCACGTCGGGAGTCGCGACCTGCTTTTGTGAGCAAGGAGCGCCCGGGTGTCCCCGCGGGGACGGAGAGAAGGGGAGGGAAGGGAGAGGAAAGGGGAGAGGGGGGGAAAAAAATTCAAATTTTAATTCCAAAGAAGCGCGGAGCAGCTCAGCCCTGCCCGGCCCGGGGTGGGAAATTGGGATTTGGAGCAGGGAAATAAAGCTAGAAAAGGCCTCAAATCCTAAAAGCGGGGTGTTTGGGGCAGGGTGGGAGCTCCGGGGACACTTTTTGGGGTGTTTATGGACACGCAGGGATCTCCTATTCCCAAATAATCCCAATTCCTTGCTCCCCACACCCCTCTCCATCGCGCGCCACTTGTTGCACGTGGAAACGACAAAAAAAAAACACTTTAATCCATTCCTCACCTCCAACTTTCCCAATCGGAACCTCAAAAAAAACCTCAGCTTTAACAAATTTTTCCTTTTTCCATCTTAAAAAAAACCACTCGGAAAACTCTTCCCGGTTAAAAAAAAAAAAAAAAAAGCGGAATTTTGGGGTGAGCTCACTCACCCTGGGTTTGCTGCCTCCGATGGCGCCGGGCCGGATGGATCCCGTCTCTTGGTAGCGGCAGAGGATTTTGGAAACGCAGCCGTGGGAGACCCGGAGCTGCCGGGAGATCACGCAGGGCCGGATCCCGTGGTGCGCCATCTCCACGATTTTGTGACGGATGTGGTTGGGAAGAGGACGCCCGTTGATAAAAACCCCTCCGAGCTGGTTCACCCTGCCCTGGCCCAGCGGGGTGGACACTGCGAGGAAAAAGGGGGAAAATCCAGAGGGAAAAAAAAATTAATTAATTTAAAAAAAAAAACCGCTGGGGAAATTTAAAATACTGGGGGAGAATGGCGGTGTGTGTTTTCCCCGCGCCTCCCGCTTCTCTCCAGGGATTTGGAGGTTGGAAAAAAGGGGGAAAGTCTTCGGCTGTGCCCTGAGGTTCGTGTTTATCCCGGTGTTTACCCGGAGTTCATCCCAGTGTTTATCCCGGTGTTTATCCCGAGTTTATTCCGAGTTTATCCCGAGTTTATCCATGTGTTTACCCGGAGTTCATCCCGGTGTTTATCACTGTGTGTATCCCGAGTTTATCCCGGTGTTTACTCCGAGTTTATCCCGTGTTTATCCCAGAGTTTACCCCGCGTTCAACCCGAGTTTACCCCAAGTTTATCCCGTATTTAGCCCGGAGTTTACTCCGAGTTTATCCCGGTGTTTATCCCGAGTTTATCCCGGTGTCCATCCCGACACCTCTCGGGAGATCCTCCCACGAAAACCGGGAAAATAAAATCCCCCCAGGGCCGTGCGCCCATCCCCGGGAATTTCTCCGCGATTTGGGAATCTCACACCTCGGCTTCCAAATCACTCCCGGCCTTTTAAAGATCCAAACAAAACCTTCCCAAAAAACCCCAAAAACTTCCCTTTTCTCACCAAAAAAACCTCCCTGCGCTTCCCGATTAACCGCGCTCCGCTTCCCGACAAAGTTTTGGGATTCACCTCTGAAACACCCTCGGGGCGCTTTTTTTTGGGGTGGTTTTAGGGGGTTTTTTGGGATGGTTTTAGGAATTTTTGGGTGGGTTTTGAGGTTTTTTTTGGGGGGTGGTTTTAGGTTTTTTTTTGGGTGGTTTTAGGGTGGTTTTAGTTTTTTTTTTGTGTAGGTTTTGAGGGGTTTTTTTTGCCTCTGCGGGTGCGGGGGCCCAGCGGCGTCTCCTTCTCCCCCCTCCCCAATTTATCGAACACCTCGAGCCGCCGATCCGGCAGATTAATACGATTTCACAGGCTGGAAATTAAAGCGAGAAGGAGAGGAGGGGGGCAGAACTCAGCTGGGTAATTTGCGCGGGGGCTCAATTTTTTATATATATATATATATATATATATATATATATATATATATATATATATATATATATATATATATATAAATTATTATCTTTTCCCCACACATATAATTTATTATTTTTTCCTCCTCTTCCAAAGGAAAAAAAAAAAAAAAATCGATTCCAAAAACCGCCTGGCGATTTATCCAGAATCATGCACCGCTAATTCCGAGTCACTTTTCCCCGGCGCTCCCTGGATGTATCATTATCGCCAGATAACACTCGAGTGGCCAATTTTACATTCAAGAGCCGCTAAAAGCGCCGGCCGCTCTCTCCTTTCATTATTCCCAGTCATGTTGTGCAAATATTGTTGTAATCCTTTGATCCTTTCCCTTGCCGTCTGTTTTACTTCATTTGCTACAGAAAAGCACTTCAGCAAATCCCCGCGCCCTGTGTGTTTTGCAGCCTGCGTGGTTTTCCTCGCCTTTGCCGTTTTCCACTTGAGCACGGCCGGGATGAAATTTTCCCCGCTTTTAATAAACGCAGCCAGAGGGGTCCCGCTTAGAAATTTAATTTTTTTTCGCTTTTTTTTCGCTTTTTTTCTTTTTTTTTTTTTTGGGGGGGGGAATGTGCCTGGAAATAATCGCCCCCCGCGCGACAAAGGCACGGAGGAGGGAGGATGGGTGACAGCTCCTCCGGCCAAGGACATCCCGGCTTCCCGCTGCTCCAGGAGCCCCTCAGGATAAAGGTTTTTATTCCCGTTTTCCCCCTTTCTCAAAAGTTCCATCCCAGCAGTTCGGGTGTTTCCCCCTCCCCGCCCCGCTGGAATTGTCGGGATGTTAAAAAAAAAAACCCTAAAGGGGGAGAAAACGCCCCAAAAAAATCCTGCGGGATGCCCGGGAAGCCTGGAAACACGGGAAAACAGCAAAGCGAATCCCGGGAATTCGGCGGGGAGCGCGGAGGGAAGGGGCTGGGGAAGGGCTGAGGAGTTGGGAGAATCTCGGGAAGCCCCCTCAGGAGCGGAGTTCAGCCGCACCCCCCGGCCCAAGAGTCCGCCGGGGGTTATTCCAGAGGGATGGAGAGGCGCTTTCCCAAACCTGATAATTCCAGAGGGTTGGAGCAGCGCTTTCCCAAACCTAAGGACACCCCCCGATAATTCCAAAGGCTTGGAGCAGCGCTTTCCCAAACCTTGGGACCCCCTCCCTGATAATTCCAGAGGGCTGGAGAGCCGCTTTCCCAAACCTAAGGACACCCCCTGAAAATTCCAAAGGGATGAAGCGGCGCTTTCCCAAATCTGAGGGCACCCTTTAATTCCAGAGGGATGGAGCGGCTCTTTCCCAAACCTTGGGACCCCCTCCCTGATAATTCCAGAGGCTTGGAGAGCCGCTTTCCCAAACCTAAGGACTCCCCTTAATTCCGAAGGGATGGAGCAGCGCTTTCCCAAACCTTAGGACCCCCCTGGATAATTCCAGAGGGATGGAGCTGCACTTTCCCAAACGTTGTGACCCCCTCCCTGATAATTCCAAAGGGATGAAGCGGCTCTTTCCCAAATCTAAGGACTCCCGTTAATTCCAGAGGGTTGGAGCTGCGCTTTTCCAGCTTTTCCAGACCTACCTTCCAGCGGGAAGCCGGTGCGGGGGTAGTTCTGCCCCGGCGCCGGGCGCATCATCCGCGGCACCGTCCCGGGCAGCGCTGCCATGGTCGGGGGGCGTCCGAGGGGGCTCCGGTGCCAAGCGGGGCTTGTGGGGGGCACAACCGGGGGAGGGGAGGGGGGGGAGCAGCCTCTTCCCACCTTCCCAGCCCTTTTTCCAGAGGCTGCAAAAAATATATACTACAAAAAAAAAAAAAAAAAAAAAATAGCGAGGGAGAAATCTGAGATCCGAGCGTCAAAAAAAAATATTAAAAAGAAAAATTCTGGTGGTAAGAGTAAGGGTAAATAAAAAAAAATTAGCGAAAAAAATATAAAATTATATTAAAAAAATAAAATAGAAAAAAATCAGAAGGCTGCAAGGCTGGGAATGAAAAGAGTGGGGGATAGAGGGAGGGAAAATCACCCACCAGAAATTCCAGGGAAAGTTTTGGGGGCTGCGTCCCGAGCGGCCGCTCCGCTGGAATGTCACCCGGGAAGAGCGGGCACAAAGTTGCCTGGGAGCTGGGCTGGGCTTAGGGCTGGTTTAGGGCTGGTTTAGGGCTGGTTTAAGGCTGGTTTAGGGCTGGTTTAAGGCTGGTTTAGAGCTGGTTTAGGGCTGGTTTAGGGGGGCAGAGCGGGGGGAGCCGCGGCCCCCCGGGTTCGCTCCGTGCGCTGCGGTTCTTCCTCCTCGCGGCGCGGTTGTGGCAGCGCTGGAGGGATGGAGGAGGAGGAGGAGGAGGAGGAGGAGGAGGAGGAGGAGGAGGAGGAGGAGGAGGAAGGGAAGGGGCTGGAAGTTGCTCCAGCGGGGAACTTGGGGCGGTGGGAAGGACGGGCGGGCTCTGATAGGCTCCGGCTCCTTCCTTTGATGGGAAGGGGATCGGCGGCGGCTCCGGCTCCAATGGGAGCGCAGCGCCGCGCTCCTGCCCGCAGGGATTTTTTTGGGATGTTTTCAGTCGTTCTCAGGCTCCTCACGGAATTCTGGGGTGCCCCAGGAGCGGCTGGAAAAGAGAGAGGGGTGAAGCAGAGCGGGAATCGCGGGGTTTTGGTTGTTTGGGGGTTTTTTGGGGGTTTTTTTTGGGTTTTTTGGGGTTTTTTTTTTTGCCCCTAAGGGGATTCCAGGAGGGGAAAGGAGGGTGGGGAATGGGCTGAGTGCGGCTCGGGGTGGGGGAATTGTGGAGTGGGTTGAAAAATAAAATAAAATAAAAAATAAAATAATAAAATAAAATAATAATAAAAAAATTATAAAACAAAAATAATAAAATAAAATACAAAATACAAAATACAAAATACAAAATACAAAATGCAAAATACAAAATACAAAATACAAAATACAAAATAATATATAAAATAAAATATAAAATAAAATAAAAAAAAAATTTACCCCCAAAAATTAATTAAATCGGAGGTAAAATAGGATTGGGGGGGGAAAAATTTAATTACAAAAATAAAAAGAAATGCGAATCAAAATGAATCGTGACGTAAAGGAATAAAGAGGAATGCAAATAACAACTAAAATGAGGTGAAGATTGAAAAACAGAAGTTTCAAAAATTATTGTGAGAAATTAAAAACCCAGACAAATTAATCGAGAAATCAACGGGATAATAAAAAAAATAAAGGCCATAAATAAGTCAATTAATAGGTGAATTAATTAATTAAACGCTCCCCAAGCCTCATCCGTGGGGTTTGGAGCCGCTTTTCCCAATTTTCCCTCCAAGAGGGGCTCGGGGGGCTCATCCCGACCCCCCCCGAGTTCTGTGGGGTTGCGATTGGGACCCTCCCAGCCTCCCTCATTAATTAACACCCGCCTTTAATTACGGGGTGGGCTCTGGGCTTTGGGGCTGAGAATTCCCGGTTTTCCCTAAAAAGCTTCGGGAGCTCAGCGGGACGTGACGCCAGCGCTGCCTTTTGTTGGAGGCTGGAAAAGGCCCCAAAACCCCCCGGGAGGAGAAGCCCCCACCCCAAAAACCCCAAAATCCCCCGGGAGGAGAAGCCCCCACCCCAAAAACCCCAAAATCCCCCGGGAGGAGAAGCCCCAACCCCAAAAACCCCAAAATCCCCCGGGAGGAGAAGCCCCCACCCCAAAAACCCCAAAATCCCCCGGGAGGAGAAGCCCCCACCCCAAAAACCCCAAAATCCCCCGGGAGGAGAAGCCCCCACCCCAAAAACCCCAAAATCCCCCGGGGGGAGAAGCCCCAACCCCAAAAACCCCAAAATCCCCCGGGAGGAGAAGCCCCAACCCCAAACCCCTCGGGAGGAGAAGCCTCAACCCCAAAATCCCCGGGAGGAGAAACCCCCACCCCAAAATCCCCCGGGAGGAGAAGTCCCCACCCCAAAAACCCTCAGGAGGAGAAGCTCCCAACCCAAAACCCCCCTGAAGGAGTCGCCCCAAAACCCCCGGGAGGAGAAGCCCCCACCCCAAAACCTCCGGGTGGAGAAGCTTCAACCCCAAAACCTCAAAATCCCTCGGGAGGAGAAGCCCCCACCCCAAAATCCCTCGGGAGGAGAAGCCCCCACCCCAAAAACCCCAAAACCCCAGGGAGGAGCCGCCCCCACCCCAAAAACCCCAAAACCCCAGGGAGGAGCCGCCCCCACCCCAAAAACCCTCTGGAGGAGAAGGAACCACCCCCAAAACTCCCCGGGGGAGAAGCTCCCCCCCCCAAACCCCAAACCCCCTCGGGAGGAGAAGCCCCCACCCCAAAACCTCTCGGGAGGAGCCGGCCCAAAACCCCAAAACCCCCCGGGAGAAGTCCCCACCCCAAAACCCGTCCCGTCCCCCCCGCCCCGCTGCTTAAAGCCCGGCCCAATTTCAGGCTCCCCCTGAGCTCGGCCTAAAGCCGCGCCTAAACCCCTCTGGTTTTGGGGTTTTTCTCCTCAAATCCACCCCAAAATCAAAAAGTGAGGAGGGGAAGGAGCGAGTTTAAAATCCGCCCTCAGGTGGGAAGTTGAGCCCGGATTCTGAGCCCGGTTTAAAATCAATCTCGTCCTTTCCCAGAAAATTCCAATTCCCGGAGTTTTTTTGGGGGGAAAATCCCGGCAGCGCATTCCTGCCGCTGTAATTTGATTATTTCCCGGGATTTGGGGGAAAGAACAACGGGAATAAAGTTGGAAATTGAATATTTCTGCTCTGTCGGTGCTGGGGGAAGGGGAAAATCCGGGAGCTGAACCCGCAGGAAAATCCCGCGTTTGTTTTCCCTCCTTCCCCCTGTTCGGATCTCCTGGAATTGGGGGAGATTCGGCACTTTCAGGGGAAAAAAAATTAAAAAAATAGGAAAAAATTGAGGTTTTCCTGCAGTTCTGGGCGGTGAAACCGCAAAGAGCTCCATTCCTATTATTATTATTATTATTATTATTATTACTATTATTATTATTATTATTACTATTACTATCATTACTATTATTACTATTATTACTATTATTACTATTATTACTATTATTATCATTATCACTATCATTATCATTATCATTATCATTATCATTATCATTATCATTATTTTTACCATTATTATTATTACCATTATCATTATTATTATCATTATCATTATAATTATTATCATTATCTTTATCATTATCATTATCATATTTACTATAACATTTATTGTAACATTTATTATAACATTTATTATAATATTTATTATAATATTAATATAGTTATTCTATTTATTATTCTATTTATTATAGTCGTGATGATGACGATTATTATTATAAATAATAAATATGCATATAAATATAAATATAATGATAATGATAATGATAATGATTATAATCATAATAGTAATAACAATAATAGTAATGATAGTAATGATAGTAATGATAGTAATAGTAATAGTAATAGTAATAGTAATAGTAATAGTAATAGTAATAGTAATAATAATAATAATAATAATAATAATAATAATAATAATAATAATAATTATGGATCAGGGACTGTCCTGGGGGAGGGAACTTCTCTATCCCCACCCATCACCCCAAAATTCCCATTCCAGAAGGGATCCGAACCCTTTTTTGGGGTTAAATTGGGAATTTTTCCCATTTTTTCCCCAATTTTCCCATCTTTTCCCGGCTCTGCCTGGCGGACAAAACCCGATCCCGCTTCCCTGGGAGCGCGGAATTCCCGCCCCGCTTCCCGAAGATTTCCCGGCGGGAATTCCGCTCCTCAATTTCCCGGAGTATCTCCATGGTTTCCTAAGGAATGTTCCCGCTCGATAAATGCCGCGATTTCCCTCGGGAATGAGCGCTGGGATTATTTGGGATTTTTTTTTAGGAGCATCCCAAAAAAAAGCTGATTTTTAGGATAAAAAAAAATCCCATTTTCTCCATGGAAACCCGTCTGGAAAATCGCCGCAATCAGCGATTTTTATTAATTAGGATTCTCCTCAAAAAGTCCTTTTTTTAAAAAAAAGAAAAAAAAATTAATTTATTTGGGATTCTCCTCCAAAAGTCCTTTTTTAATTTTAATTATTTTTTTTAAAATCTCTTTTTTTTAGGGATTTCTGGAGCGGGGCACATCCAGGAAGGAGAAATTTCCTTGGAAAAATCACTCAGAGGCTGCTCAGGAGGAAAACCTGAAGGATTTAATCCCGATTTTCACCACAAGAATGGGAAAAAAAAAACCCAAAAAAAAACCCAAAAGCGCCTGGGGATGAATTTATTTAATGAAAAATGGGATCCTCCTGCAATTCCAAGAAGATTATGGATGTGGGAAGGTTTTCCGTGGGAGATCCCGAGGTAATGAGCGTTATTTTTCCAAGAGATTATCCCAGGAATCTCTCTTTAAAGGGAGAGAAATCCCCCTTGGAAAAGGGGATTTTAAAGGAAAATATTTCTGCGGGGCTTCCGCATTTTTCCAAAGTCTCCATCGGGGGGAAAACCGGGAAAAACGCGGAGCTGGGAGGCTTCGTTTTCCCAGGAAAGCCAGAAAGGGGGGAAGGAACCTCGGGAGCGGCGGGAAAATCGGTGAAAAGGGGCTGGGAAAAGGGAATTAATTAATGAGTTAATTAAATGGATTCTCCTTTGCCAGGATCTGGGAATCCAGCGTGGCACCAGGAGTGTCCCCAGGAGATCCCGGAGATCCAGGAGATCCCGGGTGTCCCAGGAGTGTCCCCAGGTGTTCCCAGGAGTATCCCAGGTGTTCCCAAGTGTTCCCAGGAGAATCCAGGAGTGTCCCAGAAGATCCAGAAGTTCCTGGATGTCCCCAGGAGTGACCCCAGGTGTCCCCAAGTGTCCCCGGGATTGTCTCCAGCAGATCCAGGAGATCCAGGAGTGTCCCAGGAGTGTTCCCAGAAGATCCTGGGTGTCGCCAGGAGATCCCAGATGTCCCCAGGAGTGTCCCAGGTGTTTCCGAGTGTCCCAGGAGTGACCCCAGGAGTATCCCAGGTGTCCCCAGAAGATCCCGGGTGTCCCCAGGAGATCCCAGATGTCCCCAGGAGTGTCCCAGGTGATCCCGGGTGTCTCCAGGAGTGTCCCCAGGTGATCCCGGGAGTCCCCAGGTGATCCTGAGTGTCCTCAGGAGTGTCCCCAGAAGATTCCGGGTGTCCCCAGGAGATCCCAGATGTCCCCAGGAGTGTCTCCAGGAGTGTCCCTAGGTGATCCCGGGTGTCCCCAGGTGATCCCGGGTGTCCCCAGGAGTGTCCCCAGGTGATCCTGGGTGTCCCCGGGAATGTCCCCGGGAATGTCCCCAGGAGTGACCCCAGGAGTGTCCCAAAGTGTTCCTAGGAGTGTCCCAAGTGTCCCCAGATGATGCCGGGTGTCCCCAGTAGTGTCCCCAGCAGATCCCAGAGGTCCCCGGGAATGTCCCCAGGAGTGTCCTCAGGTGATCCCGAATGTCCCCAGGTGATCCCGGGTGTCCCCAGGAGTGTCCCCAGGTGATCCCGGGTGTCCCCAGGAGTGTCCCCAGGTGATCCCAGGTGTCCCCAGGTGATCCCAGGTGTCCCCAGGAGATCCCAGATGTCCCCAGGAGTGTCCCCAGGTGATCCCGAATGTCCCCAGGTGATGCCGGGTGTCCCCAGGAGTGTCCCCAGGTGATCCCAGATGTCCCCAGGAGTGTCCCCAGCCGATCCCGGGTTTGTTTTTCCCAGATCCCAGGCTGGAATTCCCGGACGGGGCTCAAAGGGCGGAGCGGCCCCGCCTGGGCCGGCTCCAGCTCGGCCTGGAGCCATTCCCTGATCCAAGCCCGACATCTCTGGGATGAGCCGGGAATTTTCATGGGATAAAATCCAACCGCGAGGCTGCAGCCTCGTTCCCGCTCCTGTCCCCGATATTCCCCAATCCCACAGAATTCCCGTCCCTCTGGCTCGTTTTTCCAGGACCAGATTCCCAGAGAGGGATCAAATTCCCTTTTCCCGAGGCTCGGCCCCACTCCGGCTTTTCCCGGAGCTGGCGGGGTTTTCCCGGTTTTCCCTGGGATCCCACCGGGATCTGCCTCTGGAATAACGCCGGGAATCAGGAGCCACGCAGGGAGAGGGAAAATTCCTGGAGGCTCAAAATTTGGATTGGGATTTCCAGGGAGTTTTCTCCTGGAGATTTCCAGCCCCCTGGAATGGGATGGGATCCATAAAAATCCGCAATTCCCAAACCATTCCAGCTGGGAATCCCATAAATCCACGTGGGATTCCCACCCCAAACATCTCCATGGGTTTTGGGATCTGTCCTGCTTTTTTTGAGAATTTCCATGGGATGGGGTCCTGTTCCGCTTTTTGGGAGAATCTCCGAGGGTTTTTGGGAAGCGTTTCCATGGGATTGGCTTTTCCCGGGATGTGCTGGATCTCTGTTTGTCGGGATGAAGGACACAGCTCGGACACAGCTCGGACACAGCTCGGACACAGCCAGGACACAGCCAGGACACAGCCAGGACACAGCTCGGACACAGCCAGGACACAGCCAGGACACAGCTCGGACACAGCCAGGACACAGCTCGGACACAGCCAGGACACAGCCAGGACACAGCTCGGACACAGCCAGGACACAGCCAGGACACAGCTCGGACACAGCCAGGACACAGCCAGGACACAGCTCGGACACAGCCAGGACACAGCTCGGACACAGCCAGGACACAGCTCGGACACAGCCAGGACACAGCCAGGACACAGCTCGGACACAGCTCAGGGACATTTTCCTCCCTCGCTGTGAGCAGAATTCCCTTGGGATCACTTGAATTCCCTTGGGATCACTCGAATTCCCTTGGGATCACTCGAATTCCCTTGGGATGTCCCCGGGATCTCTGAGTCCCTTCCATGGAGCGGTTCCTCGCCTCCTCATCCCTGTGCTGTTTTTGGGATATACAACGCTGCAGCTCCCGCTGCTCCATCGGCAGATCCCTGCTGCCACCACGTGGATTCGGCCGGGATGGTTCGGGAAAAGATTCCCGGCTTTTTCCTGTTATCCATCCATCCATCCATTAATCCATTAATCCATCCATCCATCCATCCATCCATCCATCCATCCATCATCCATCCATCATCCATCCATTAATCTATCCATCATCCATCCATCATCCATCCATCATCCATCATCCATCCATCCATCATCCATCCATCATCCATCCATCCATCCATCCATCCATCCATCCATCCATCCATCATCCATCCATCCATCATCCATCCATCCATCCATCATCCATCCATCCATCATCCATCCATCATCCATCCATCCATCCATCCATCATCCATCCATCATCCATCCATCATCCATCCATCATCCATCCATCCATCATCCATCCATCCATCCATCCATCATCCATCCATCATCCATCCATCCATCATCCATCCATCATCCATCCATCCATCCATCCATCCATCATCCATCATCCATCCATCATCCATCCATCCATCCATCCATCATCCACCCATCCATCCATCCATCCATCATCCATCCATCATCCATCCATACCACCCAACCCTCATCCATCATCCATCCATCATCCATCCATCCATCCATCCATCCATCATCCATCCATCCATCATCCATCATCCATCCATCCATCCATCATCCATCCATCATCCATCATCCATCATCCATCATCCATCCATCCATCATCCATCCCATCCATCCATCATCCATCCATCCATCCATCCATCCATCCATCATCCATCCATCATCCATCCATCATCCATCCATCCATCCATCCATCATCCATCCATCCATCCATCATCCATCCATCATCCATCATCCATCCATCCATCCATCATCCATCCATCCATCCATCCATCCATCCATCCATCATCCATCCATCCATCCATCATCCATCATCCATCCATTCATCATCCATCCATCCATCCATCATCCATCCATCATCCATCATCCATCCATCCATCCATCCATCCATCCATCATCCATCCCAAGGATAATGGATGGGGATGCATGGATGGAGGGATGGATGAAAAATATGAATAAATAGAAATAAATAAAAATATAAATACAAAATATAAATATATTTAGATATTATAATATATAATATATAATATATAATATATAATATATAATATATAATATATAATATATAATATATTATATAGTATATAGTATATAGTATATAGTATATAGTATATAGTATATAGTATATATTTTGTTATTTACCATTATTTTTAGTAAATAATGCCATTAATATGATAATATTATAAATAATATATAATAAAATGTAATACATAAATATATTATAATATATTATATATTATATATTATATATTATATACTATATCCTAGATATACTATATATTATATATTATATATTATATACTAGATATACTATATATTATATAGTATATAATATATCTATTATATCATATATAATAGATATAATTTTATATAGACATATAAAATATATACACAAATATTTATATTTATAAATTTCTATTTTTAAATATAATATATAATATTAATATGAACGAGATAATGATTAATTACTAATTGGTTAGTTAGTATTAATAATTGAATTAGAATTAAAAATAATATTAATTTTTTTCCTATTATAATTTACAGTTATTCCCATTCCCGTCCCTTTGCCTGAAGCCTCTGGATTTCAGGATTATCATAAATCTTGGAAAAACCCTGGATGTCATCTGGGAATAAAATTCCCGGGAAGATCCCGGCTGGAAATAAAGCAGGAAAAAACCAAAAATCCCGCTGGAAAAGCCAAAGGAATGGCGATACTGAAAGTTGGGAATAAAGCTGGGAAATGGGGAATAAATCCCGTTTTTCCAAGCTTTCAACCGGGAGCCGTTAGATGGCAGCAACGCCCGGGAAAAAAAACCTGGGAAAAGGGAATTTGAGGATTTTGAGGCTCCCTTGGGCTCAGCTTCCATTGAAAATTCCTGAATTTGAAAATTCCTGCGGATTCCGGCGCTCCTGGATTTTCCCTCCTCTCCTCTTGCCCGGATTTTCCCCCTTTTCGGCAAAATTTTCCAGTGAAATCCCAAAATTCAGGATCGAGACAATCCCGAATTCTGTTTTAGGGTCCTGATTATCTTCAGGAAATTCCTGGGATGCTTTATCCCCTTCCCCAAATGGTTTGGAGCTCCAGGGATTGGGATGGAACTCTAGGAATGGGATGGAGCACCAGGAATGGGATGGAACTCTAGGAATGGGGTGGAGCACCAGGAATGGGTTGAGGGGGATCCAGCAGTTCCTGGGAACCCCTGACCTTTCCCAGAGCTTTTCCAGAGCCCCAGCTCCCTCTGGAATTCCCATGGAGCCAGCTCAGCTTTGCTTCCGCTTCCCGGGAGCAAATCCAGGGAAAGCAGAGCGGAAGGGAAGGCGCTGAGGAAGCAGGATGGGGAAAAAGCTGGGAAGCAGAAATGACGGGAGCGTATCCGGGAGAGCCTGGGATGCACCGGGAATTCTGCTGGAGCTGCAGAAATTCTCCTGGAAGGAACTTTTCCCTCTCCCTGGATCCAGGGATGGGAATGGGGAGAGCCCCCAGAATTCCAGGGATTCCCAGAATTTGTGAGCCCGGCAATTCCAGGGATTCCCGGATTTTCAGGAGGCGCAGCTGCTGTCCCTGTTGGATCCTGGAGCTCTCCCTGTTCCCATCCATGGATCCATGGATTCCAGGGAAAATCCCATTCCCGCAGGATCCAGGGTGACCTCTGGCTGTTTATCCTTGGATACGCCCGGAAGGATCCATGGGGGAGTTGTGGAGTTTTTTGGGATGCGCCATGAACATTCCCAACCCTTTTCCCTGGAAACTGAGGCAGCTTTGCCGACTTTTCCATGAATGTCCAGGACATCCCAGTAAAAGGACAAAACCTTTGGGATTTGGGATTGGGGAATGAACCAAATCTTTGGGATGGGGGAGCAGGGAAAAAATCAAAGCTCCTGGATTTGGGATCAGGGAAAGATACAAACCTTTGGGATTTGGGAAGAGAGAATGATCCAAAACATCGGGATTTGAGAGCAGAGAAAGATCCAAACCTTTGGGATTTGGGAAGAGAGAATGATCCAAACCTTTGGGATTTGGGAAGAGAGAATGATCCAAACCTTCGAGATTTGGGAGGGAATGATCCAAACCCTCGGGATTTGGGAGGGAATGATCCAAACCTTTGGGATTTGGGGGCACGGAATGAAACCTCCGGGTCTGAACGCGGCTTTGGATTTGTCCTTTTCCTTTTATTTTCCTTTCCCTCATCCCAAAGCCATTCCCGCGTGTCCTTCCCAGGCAGAACGAGAACGGGATGTCCCCGGGCGTTTTTAATCTCCCAAATGCTTCCCAAAATTAATCATGGAGAGTGCAGGAGCGGGGGAGGGAGCGCCCCGTCCTTGGCGTTCATCCCTCGGGAATGCGGGATCGGCGGGATCGGGAGGCAGGAAGGGGTTAAAGAGAAGGTGAAACACGAACCGGGAGAAAGGCGGGATCTGGGAAAGCTTTCCCGGGATGGAAAACAATCCAATGTCCTCTGGAAGGGCTCCAGGGCCTCGTTCCCAGCCAGCCGGGAATTCTCCCCTCCAGCGGTCACAGGGAAAGGGCAAAAATCCGGGATTTGGGATGGGGATAAAAGAGGTTTGCACATTCCAAGGGGCTGGAATGCTCCAACAGCTGGAATTTGCCGTGGGAAAAGCAGGAATGTGTGGGAACACGAGAGGAAGCTCCGGAGCGAGGGGTTCAATGACGACGGGCAAAAAATGAGGAGATTTTGGGATTCGTGGAATTTTTCAGCTGAAACATCCGCCAAAACCGAAAAGAGACTTGGGAATTCCAGCCCGGCAGCAGCGGGATGATCCCTCTGGAAAGGAGGATCCGGGATTTGCTGGCTGAGCAAACACGGCCCTGTTTAAACTGCCCTGAGCAAACGGGTGCGCCCAGCTCCTCCCGGCTCTTCCCGCAGCCTCCGGGCTCCGATCCCGGCAGCGCCCAAGGGTTTGATCCCTTCCTGCATCCCGGGAATGGGAACAAATGAAATCCAAGGGTTTGATCCCTTCCTGCATCCCGGGAATGGGAACAAATGAAATCCAAGGGTTTGATCCCTTCCTCCATACCGGGAATGGGAACAAATGAAATCCAAGGGTTTGATCCCTTCCTGCATCCCGGGAATGGGAACAAATGAAATCCAAGGGTTTGATCCCTTCCTCCATACCGGACAGTGGGAACAGACCAGACCCAAGGGTTTAATCCCTCCCTCCATCCGGGAATGGGACCACTCCATGTCCATGGAAGTCTGGGCTGCCCAGCTCCAGCTGGGGGCTCCTCCTCCAGCCTCCCCCTCTCCTGGGGTCCCCTCAGTGCTGCGGAGGCTCCGCGCCCGCCTCGGGCAGCACCAGCACCGCGGGCAGGAGGTTCCCGTGCGGCTCCGGGAACGGCCGCAGCTCCTTGGCCCCGAAGCGCGGCGAGACGGGATCGGCGAGGAAGCGGAGATGGAAACCCCGGCCCAGGCAGTGGATGAGGCCGCCCAGGGCGGCGCAGCTCAGCCCGGCCGGCTCGGCCAGGGGGCGGCTGGCACAGCAGCGGTACCACAGCCCCGCGCTGGCGCTGCATCGCGACACGGCCACATCGGCGACATCGCCGCGCCGCAGCTGGAAGCGGTACAGGAAGCCGTGGGCGCTCACCAGCTCCGCGGTCCCGTCCTTGTCGCCGAAGGCCGGGCCGGTGGCCCAGCTGTCCCCGCGGGGGTCGTAGCGCAGCAGCAGCGAGCGCAGGGTGCCCCCGGTGACATAAATGTCGCCGTCGCACGCGGCGGCCGCGTGGGCCACGGCGAAAGTGTCCCCGGGCAGGGCGGCGACGAAGGCCCAGCGGTCCCTGCGGGGGTCGTAGCGCTCCACCGTGGCCAAACACTCGCCCCCGATGGCGTAGAGGTGGCCGTCCAGAGCCACCAGCCGGCAGCGCGGCCGCGCCTGGCGCAGGGGACAGATGTCGCTCCAGCTGTCGCTCAGGGGGTCGTAGCAGAGCACGCGGCGGGAGGGGCTCCGAGCCCGGCCCGAGCCCTCCCAGGCGGGCAGCACGAACAGGTAATTGAACATGGGGCACACGGCGCAGCCCCGCCCGGCCACCTCTGCCGGCAGCTGGCACAGCTGCCACCAGCGGTCCCCGTCCTCGTCGTAGTAGCAGAGGCGGCCGCGGGCGTGTCCGGGCTGGCCCGGGGGGACATCGGCCACCACCAGGCGCGGCCGCCCGCGGCTCCGCAGCGCCGGGAGCAGCTCCCGCTCGCCGGCCTTGAGGCGGCCGTAGATGTCCGGGGAGCGCAGCACTTGCAGGAGGTGCTGGCTCATCACCTGCAGCGCCGAGTCCTGCAGGGCCCGCAGCTGCCGCGCCTTGGCCGAGCGCAGAACCTCGGAGCAGTTCCCCAGGTGAACCCGGCCGGGCTGCGGCTCTCGGGACGGCTCAGGAGCCCCGAAGGGCAGCGAGAGCTCGGAGGCGATGCCGGGGGTGCCGGGAGAAGGTTGCTGGGGAGGGCTCTCCGTGCCCTCCTGCGGAGCCGCGGGGGTGTTGGGATCAGGAATTTCCAAGGCTGGGTTCTCCGCGTGGGTTCCGGAGCTCTGCGGCTCTGCCCGGCCCCGGGAGGTCCCGGCAGGGACGAAGGGCAGTGAGGTTCTCCTGGACACCGACTCGGAGATGGACTGCACGAAGTAGTCGTAGACTTTGCCCCGCAGGCCAGGCCTGTCCCCGTCCTTGTCCCGGCGCTCCGGGATGAAGTTCTCCTCCACCTGGATCTTGGCCACCGAGGAGAAGCGGTAGGAGGTGTCCGAGCCCGCCTCGCTCGCCGTCAGCAGCAGCCCCAGGTTGGAGGTGACGCTGAGGGTCCGGACGGTCCCCGTGCTGCCCTTGCTGCTCCTCCCGGCTCCAGCCGGAGCCTGCTCCGTGCTCTGGGCACATCCATCCCCCTCTGTCCGGGCATCGCCAGGCCCCGGGGAGCGCCCAGAGCTCGGGGCAGCTCCGTCCCCCTCCTCGGGGCCGTCAGAGCCCAGCTCGCTTCCCGGCGAAATTCCCGGCTCCCTTCCCGGCGAAATTCCCAGCTCACCTCCCACCTCGATTCCTGCCTTGCCTCCCAGCTCACTTCCCAGCAAAATTCCCGGCTCGCTTTCTGGTTCTCTTCCCTGCTCACTTCTCAGCTCCGTTCCTGACTTAAATCCCAATTTATTTCCCAGCTCCATTCCCGGCTCTTTTTCCTGCTCACTTCCCGACTCATTTCCTGGCTTCGTGGCCAGTTTGCTTCCTGGCTTTCTTCCTGGATTGTTTCTCGGCTTGATTCCCAGCTTGATTCCCAGCTCTCTTCCCGGCCCTTTTCCCGACTCGCTTCCCGGTCCTTTTCCCAGCCCCCTTCCCATCCCGCTCCCGGGATCACCCCCCAGCTCAACCCCTGCTTCTCTTTCTGATTTAGCTCCCAAATCCCATCCCAATTCCCTTCCCAACTCCCTTCCCATCCCGGCCGAACCTCGCGGGGCTTTCCTGGGAATCAAGCCCAGCTCCCAACCCTCCTCCTCTCCTTCCTCCTCCTCCTCCTCCTCCTCCTCCTCACTCCTTGGAAAACTCCGCTCCCCACAGCGAGCCGCGTGCCGCACCCCGAGGCCATCCCCATCCTTCCTCCTCCTCCTCCTCCTCCTCACGCCCCCATCCCCATCTCCATCCCTCTTTTCCAGCTGCTCTCCCGGCGGGATTTTTCCCGGGGGAGAAGAGCGGTTCCTGTAAAACCTGAAGGCCAGGGACAGGAGCAGCAGCGCGGCCGCCGACAGGAGCAGCTTCCCGGGGAGCTGCATGTCCGAGTGCCAGCCCGGGGGCACCCGCTGGGACATTTTTCCATGCGGGAATGCCGAGGAGCCGATTAATGATTTGCCGGGAGAGCTCGGAGGGTCCGGGACAAGGTGACTTTGAGAGCTGGCAGGAGGAGCCGCCAATGTTTGGGATGGGCCGGGCTCCAGGGAAAGGTGCAGCCTCTGTTGGCCTGGGAAACTCAGAGAGAGGCTCGGGAGAGAGCGGAAAAGCAGGAAAAACATCCCCGAGCAGCCGCTTCTCTTTTGAGGGGTTTAAAAAGCTTAGCGAGAGGGGAAAAAAAAAGGAAAAAATAAAAAAAAAAAAATTGTTTTTCCCAGCAAAAGCTCCCGATCCCTCGGTGCTCCCGGAAAAGGGAGGGAGCAGCAGCCGGGAGCGCCCAGCAGCTGCTCCGCGGCGCGGCCGGGGTGACGAATTCGGCGGCTTGATGGGGTGATTAATTCACTCAGTGATTAATTAATTCAGCGGGCCTCGTTCGCCGCTCGCTGCCTAACGAGGGCTGACGGGAAAGAGCCCCGGAGCTTGTGGGGTCCCTCGGAGGCCGCCCTGGAATGAGGAGCTGGTGGAAAAGGAGCCGGGGGAGTCGGGAAAAGGGGGGGGGGGGGGAAAATCCTGTGTGGGGAGGAAATCCAGGCTGGAGTTCGGCTGTGGGCGCGAGGAGAGGGGTGAAGGAAGGAATGAAAAGGAGGGAGAAGTTCGGGGTGGGAGTTGTCATTCCTAAGGGATGCGGCGGAGATCAGGAGTCACCGCGGGGAAACTGAGGCGCGGTGGGGCCGCGTCCTCCCCCCTGGAAAGGCGCTGGCCTGAATTCCAAAGATTTCAGGGAATTCTTGTCCCCGAGACGACAAAAGCTGAGCCGTGGCTGGGGGGGAAAGGCGGGAGCCTGGGGAATGGCTCCGCTTCCGAGGGAATTCCAAGGGATCCCAATCCAGGTCCTTCTCCCCATTGGGAACATCCCAGAAAAATTCCTGGAAGCTCAGGAATCCATTCCTGATGTCCTCAGCTTCCCAAACCTCATCCCAAAGGAGTTGCCCATCCCCAGCAGCCGTGCCCCGGGGTTTTAGGGTGGGGAGAAACCTCCGAGCCCCCTCGGGGCAGGTTCTCCACCATCCCTGAGGTGTTGAGGCTCGGGCTGGGGTGCTGAAATTCCCGGGAATTCCCGTGCTGGAGGGGATGGATCCCCCAAAACCCTCCAGGGCTGCTCGCAGCTGGAGGATCCCAAAGTGGTTTGAGTATCCCTGGAAAGGATGGGATGGGAACGCGGGAATGACGCCCCCGGGCACGGCTGGGATCCCTGTGCCCATCCCTGCTGGGATCCAGCACCGGCTCCAGGCGGATATTTGGGATGTTGTCCCCTGGTGTGGGGAAGGGTTTGGGGCAATTCAGATATTCCCATTAAAAGCCGGATTTTGGAGCATCCAAAGCAGCCCCAGCCAAGCCCACCCAGCCTCTCCCCTCATCCTGTTGAGGACAGAGCCCCAAAATCCATCCCTGGGCTGCTCGGTTTGGCCAAAAACCTTGGGAAAAGGGGAATTTTCGGGGAAAAGGGAGGCCGGAGCTGAGGGAACAGGGCCGCGTGTTAATTGGGATCGGTTAATTGGGCTCGGGTCTGGCAGCCGCGACCTCCCGGGCCCTTCTCCAGGATTTCTTCCTGGATCTCCAAAGATCCCGGGAAGGAGGAGGATGAATTATTCATGGGAAGGCGGGGGAGGCACCGAGCGAAGCTCCCGCTGATTTTCTTGCAGGGCTGGAGCCTTCCCTGTTCCTGCCATCCCAAAGAATCCATGGATCCCTCTGGAAAAATCCCCGTTTATCGCTGTCTGCGGGGTGAGAGCTGACGTCTCGGAGCTTGTGACTCTAATTGAGCGTAATTACCTTTCCCAAATCCGCTAAAAAACACCTTTTTCCCAAGTCCCCCGGAATTCGGGAACACCGAGAACGCCGCTCCTTTGGGAGCTGCCGTCAGCCGAGGCGCTGCGGTGGTTTTAGTTTTATTTTTATTTTTTATTTTTTTATTTTTTATTATTTTTTTCCCAGAGCTAATCAGATCTCCTCGGAAGGTTGTCAGGAGCGGATCTGTCAGCTCTCATCAATAATGGAACAACCTGAGCCTCTCCTTCCCCCACCAGCCGCCTCCTGCATTATTCACTGCCAGAGGGATCGGGAATGGGGGAAAGGAGCGGGAAAAAAGGGGTGGGAAAGGGGGGGAAAAGGGGGGAAAAGGGGGGGAAAAGGGGGGAAAATGGGGAAAAACAGGGGGGAAAGGGGAAAAAGGGGGGAAAGGGGGGGAATGGGGGGGAAAGGGGGAAAAGGGGGGAAAATGGAGGGGGAAAAGGGGGGGAAAAAAGGGGGGGAAAAAAGGGGCAAAAGGGGTGGAAAATGGGAGGAAAAGGGAGAAAATGGGGGAAAAACGGGGGGAAAGGGGAAAAAGGGGGGGAAGGGGGAAAAGGGGGGAAAATGGGGGGGAAAAAGGGGGAGAAAATGGGGGAAAACAGAGGGGGAAAGGGGGAAAAGGGGGGGAAAAGGGGGGGAAATGGGGGGAAATGGGGGGGAAAGGGGGAAAAGGGGGGGAAATGGGGAGAAAAGGGCGGAAAGAGGGGAAAATGGGGGAAAAGGGGTGGAAAAAAGGGGCAAAAGGGGTGGAAAATGGGGGGAACAAAAGGGGGAAAATGGAGGGAAAAAAGGGGGAAAATGTGGGGAAATGGGGGGAAAAGGAGCGGAAAATGGGGGGAAAATGGGGAAAAAAGGGGGGGAAGGGGGGGTTCACCCGGCTCCTCCCGCAGGGAGAGGATGAGGAAGGGGCAGGAGGTGAAGGAGGGCCCAGAGCAGCGTGGGTGGTTCCCTTTTGGTGGGATTCATTCTGGGATTCTGGGATGGAATTGTGTCTCCGGTTTTGGGAGGAATTCAGGAAAACGGGCAGCAGCTCTGCCGCCCCAAAAATGAGGAAAAACTCCCAAATCCCCTCACTCTGTGACTGGAAGATCCCCAACCTTTGGCTGATCCATCCACGCCAGAATCCCTGAGAAAAGGGATTTTCCAAGGGTGTTTTTTTTGGTTTTTTTCCCTGAGCATCCCGAATTGGGGTGGGTTTGGGATGCCGACCCAGCGAACCCGGCGTTCCTGTCCCAGCTGCTGGATCGGGACATCCCGGAGCTGCCCGGGGTGGATCCCGCCCTCTGGAATCGCTCCTCGTTTCCACAGCTCCGGGAATGCTCCTCATTTTCCACGGTTCTGGGCTAAACCCTCCACATTTGCATTTAAATGGAGCTTCCGGCGGCTGGAAACGCTCGGGTTTTTTTTCCAGGCGAGAAATCCTGGCGGGATGAAGCCCCTGGAGCGGCTCCGATCCATGAGGAACCCATGGGAGAGGCTCAGCAGAGCACGGGGAAACTGAGGCAGGGAGAATTCCTGAAGAAACGGCGCTTCCTCTAAAAAAAAAAACAAACCAAAAAACACCAAAATATTTTCGGGGTGGAAGCGGAGCTGCTGATCCTCCCAGCCCGTCCCCATCCCATCGCTCCCAATCCAAACCACGGAATTCCGGGATTTTTGGGTGGGAAGGAGCTCTGGCGGCTTCGTTCCTCTCCTCCGAGGCTGGAAAAGCAGCGAGGTTCGCAACGGAGCGGGGAAGGGCTGGAATCCACTTAATAATAATTAATCATTTTCCCCGTTTTCCCCGTTTCTCACCATTTTTACCTTTTCCCCCCTTTTTCCCTATTTTACTCCCATTTCTCCCAGTTTTTTCCCATTTCTCGCTATTTTACCGCCGTTTTCGTGCGTTTTTCCCTTTTTTAACCCAGTTTCCCCCTATTTTAACCCCATTTCCCCCGTTTCCCCCTATTTTACTCCTGTTTTTCTCCATTTTAACCCTGTTTCCCCCGTTTATCCCTATTTTAACCCTGTTTCCCCCTATTTTAACCCCATTTCCCCCCATTTTTCACTATTTAAATGCCATTTTCCCCTATTTTAACCCCATTTACCCCCTTTTTCACTATTTAAATGCCATTTTCCTCTATTTTAACCCCGTTTCCCCACATTTTTCACGCTTGGCATCGTCCCATCCTCGGGATCCTTTCCCCTCCGGGAGATCCCACCACCGGATGCTCCACAACGAGGAAAACCAGCCTGGAAATCCAGGATGGAGGCGAAAAAAACGCAGCTGGATTTTTCCAGGAGGCGTCGAGCCGCGGGATCGAGGCCATCCCGGGATGGGGGACCCTGGGAATGGCCAGATCCAGCCCGTTTCCATGGGGACAGCGGGGCCCGGTGCCCGCTCAAGTGTGAGCGCTGACATTTGGGGTCGGGAGCCGCCTGTCACTTGTCATTCCTCAGCTCCCCGACTCCGGAATCCCACCGGATAAACCCAGTGATCCACGACTTTCGGGCTCCTCGGGAGGCCTGGGGATGCCGGCGGGTCCTCGACCCGCGGAGACGAGGCCTGGAGGGTCTCGGGGAGGTGGGAATGCTGCACTTGGGATTTTCCAGGGAAAGTTTGGTCCTTGAATGCTCAAATCCTCCTGCTCCCCCCTTTCCAAGAGCTGGCAAAGCCCCCAAGATGGAGCTGGGAACCCCGAGATGGAATTTGGAACCCCGAGATGGAATTTGGAACCCCGAGATGGAATTTGGAACCCTGAGATGGAGTTGGGAACCCCGAGATGGAACTGGGAATTCCAAGATGGAACTGGGAACCTCGAGACAAAACTGGGAACCCCGAGATGGAATTTGGAACCCTGAGATGTAACTGGGAATTCCAAGATGAAGCTGGGAATCCCGAGATGGAGCTGGGAACCCCAAGATGGAGTTGGGAACCCTGAGATGGAACTGGGAACCCCGAGATGGAATTTGGAACCCCGAGATGGAGTTGGGAACCCCGAGATGGAACTGGGAATCCCGAGATGGAGCTGGGAATTCTAAGACAGATCTGGGAACACCAAGATGTTGCTGGGATTCCCAAGAAGGAGCTGGGAACCCCGAGATGGAGCTGAGAACCCCAAGGCACAACTGGGAACCCCCAAGAAGGAACTGGGAACCCCGAGACAGAGCTTGGAACCCCAAAATGGAGCTGGGAACCCTGAGACAGAGCTGGGAACCCTGAGATGGAGCTGGGAACATCGAGATGGAGCTGGGAACCCTGAGATGGAGCTGGGAACCCTGAGATGGAGCTGGGAACCCCGAGACAAAACTGGGAACCCCAAAATGGAGCTGGGAACTCCACCACGGTGCTGGGAATGGGTAAATCACGAATTATGACCTTCTCCCAGAGGAGGTTTTCCTTTTTCCCTTTAATTCAATCATCTGAGGAAGCCAAGACACGGAAAGAGACCGAGACTGTCGAGAGTATAGAAAAAAAAAAGAGTGGGATGGCTGGAGGCGGGAATGCCGAGAGGAGCCGGACGGAGGTGGAGGAGGAGGAGAAGGAAGAGGCGGTGAAGCTTCACGTGAGCTCCAGGATCACTGTCAGGGTGAGCGCCAAAACCAGTCTGAAGCCGCGGTGGCCGGGAAGCGAACCTGGAGAGGAGGGAAAAGGGATCAGGAGCTCCTGGAGCCACATCCCGGTGCTGGGGTTCAGAGCAGGACGGGGGCATCAGTCCCTCCCCAAACTTCCCCCAGTGGGGTCGGGGGGAGATGAGGGATGGGGTGGGAGGGTCTGCAGGGCCCCTTTTGGTGAGAGGATATTCCTGAGGACACCGGAGAGGGCTGGGAATGGGGCAAGGAGATGGGAAAGGGCTGGGAATGGGGCAAGGAGATGGGAAAGGGCTGGGAATGGGGCAAGGAGATGGGAAAGGGCTGGGAATGGGGAAAGGAGACGGGAAAGGGCTGGGAATGGGGAAAGGAGACGGGAAAGGGCTGGGAATGGGGCAAGGAGAGATGGACAAGGGTTTGGAATGAGGAAAGGAGAGATGGGTGGGAGCTTGGAATGAGGCAAGGAGGGATGGGAAAGGGCCTGGAATGAGGCAAGGAGAGATGGACAAGGGTTTGGAGTAAGACAAGGAGAGGTGGCCCAGGGTCTGGGCTAAGGCCAGCCCCACCCTGCCCTTCCCGAGCACTTCCATGGAAATCCCAGTGCCACCAGCACCGCTCACCGTTGGAGTCTTCTGGTCCTCTGGGAATATTCGGGTTTTCTAACGGGAAACAAACAGCAGAGAGACAATTTTAGGTGGGGAGGAGCCGGGTGAGGACCCTCGGGGGACAGGGCGAGGCCGCGCTGGGGCCATACCGAAGACGATGAGGCGCGTGTGGGTGTCGGTGGAGCCCAGCGGGTTCTGGGCGGTGCAGCGGTACATGGAGCCGTTGAGCTCGGCCGGGACTCGCTCCAGAACCAGCTCCTTCCCGTCGTGCTCGGCGCTGCCGTCCAGGAGCCGGCTCCCCACCCGCGTCCAGGTGAACAGCGGCTCTGGGAACACCTCGTTCTGCGGGGAGGGCGGGGGTGAGAGGGGAGCGGGGATGAGTAAGCCTGGAGTTGAAATCATCAAATCCGGCTTGGGGTTGGGTTTAGATTTGGGTTTGGGTTTCGGTTTGGGTTTAGATTTGGGTTTAGATTTGGGTTTGGGTTTAAATTTGGGTTTGAGACTGGGTTTGGGTCTCCTTTTGGGTTTGAGTGTGAGTTTGGGTCTGGGTTTGGGTTTGGGTCTGTTTTTGGGTTTGGGTTTGAGTTTGGGTTTAGGTTTGAGTCTGAGCTTGAGTTTGGACCTGAGTCTGGGTTTGGGTCTAGCTTTGGGTTCAGGTTTCACTTTTGGTTTGGGTTTAGGTAACGAATCTGAGCCTGAGTTTGGGTCTGGGTTCGTGTCTGAGTCTGAGTCTGGATTTGAGTTTGGGTTTGGATTTGGCTTTGAATATGGTCTGGGTCTGAGTCTGGGTTTAGGTTTGAGTTTGGGTTAGACGGGACCTTTAAGCTCCTCCCATCCCCACCCCCTGCCACAGGCAGCGACTCCTTCCTCTATCCCAGAGCTCTCCAAGCCCCACCCAGCCTGTCCTTGGACACTTCCAGGATGGAACAGCCACAACTTCAGCCAACCCATCCCAACGCAGGGACTGTGATGCCACCACGCCAAGCCCGTAAATCCTTGGATCGAGCCTGTCCGTTGGCCTCCACAGCCGCGGGAATGCTGACCTGGAATCCCTGCACCAGGATCCGCACGGTGTCCCCCACGCGCGCCCTCGTCGGGGTCATCGTGATCTTCGGACCTTTGGGAGCAACTGCACGGGAAGGGGACGGGAAGAGCTGTCAGCGCCACGCGACATTCCCGGCACTGGGGCTGCCCTTGGAGGGGTTAACGAGGCTTTGATGGATGATCCCGGCGAGGGGCGACGGCTCCGTGATTGATGGCCAGGCTGAGACCGGAATGATGGATGGACACGGAGGGAAGGACCCCCCCAGGCGGGAGAGCGGGAAAAGCGTGAGGCTGATGGATGGCTGGGATGGGATGGATTGATGGGAAGGAGTTATTTCCCAGCCAAGACCTTCTCCGCTTGGAAAAAATGGCCAAGAAGGATCAGGTTGGTTTGAAGCCACAGAGATGGACACCTCAGAGGAGCATTCCCAAAAAATGTGGTCTTTGGTGAGTCTCACTCAGGTGCCGTTAGCACAGGAGACAACCCCAAAGCCTGGCTGGCACAAAATCCCATGGACAGCACGGAAAAAATCGGGAATCGCTTTTCCAGACTAGGGATTCTCCTCCATCGTTATGGAGGGACACCCCACAGGATCTGCTCCTGCTTCCACCTGGCATTGTGTGGATGTCCCTGCTGGACCAGAAGTGGGACGGGACATCCCAGGAGCTTCCTGGACTTTCATGGAAGGAGGAGGGGAAATGTGCTTTGGCTGGGTCACCTTTGTCCAGCCAAGCTTTTTCCCGGATGGGACAAAAATGGACCTGGACATGACCCCAGCAGAACATGAAGGGACAAAGAGCCACCAGAAGGTTCTGGTGGAGGACGCTGGAAGCCCTCGGAATGGCCATCCCTTCCTGGACATCCCACAGTCCATGGATGGCCCTTTCCATGTGGGATGTGCCCCTCTGGAGCAGGACCGGGTGGGATGAGCTGAAGATGATCCCACCACGCCCTGGCTGAGGACAGAAGGCAGCTTTTGGGTTGGTGTTGGGTCTAACGCAGCTTTTATCGGGAATATCTTATCTTTTATTGGGAAATGTATATTTTGTATCTCTTTATAGCGTGTGTTTCTACTGTGGATGTAGGGGAGGGGTTAACGAGGATCTGCTGGGATGGCGCCCAAAAACCGTGAGTGGATGGGCACCCAAGGAACTTCTTCCAGGGATGATGAAATCCCTGGATTGGGGGACAGGCGACAATGTGGGCTGAGCTTTGCCAATCCAGGTCTTGGACCTCCTGGGCGAGAGGTCTTGGCCTTGGATCTAAACCCGAAGAGCTCCAGGAAGTGGGAAAGTGCAGGATTTCCATAGGTTTTGGATGCTGGGGAAGAGATGAAAAGCGAAGACGTCGGGAAGCCAAGGAGAAGCTCTCCAGGAGATGGTGAGAAGCCAAGTGCTCCACTTGGCCGGGAGCAAAGCCCAGGCTGCTCCACCTGGCCCGGGAGCATTTCCAGAGGGATGTCCCGAGGCTGGAAAACCCCGTGGAGAGCTCAGCCTCTTCCAGCGGGAGCCAGGATTGGGGAGGGGAGCCCTAGGCAGGAGATGGTGAAGGATCCATGGATCCCACGGTCACCTGAGGAGCTTCTGCTCTTCCAGGAGAATGTGGGGAGCCAAATTCCCTGGCTTCAATCCCATCAACCTGTCACAGCTCCACGGGCTGGAGCCAACTCGGGAATTCCCTCCCTGGCAATTCCCATTGGATTGAGCTTTGTGGTGGCCAGTAAGGGCCACGGGATGTCTTTGGATCTCCTTGGACTGGGGTGGAGAAAGAAAAATTAAAAAAAAGAAAGAAAATCCAAAAAATTGAGAGAAAAGCCAAAAACAGAAAGGAAAAAAAAAGGAAAACAGGGAAAAATTGTGGAAAAAGAAAAAAAAATATTAAAAAGGCAAAAAATGAAGAAAAAAGGCAAAAAAATGGAGGGGGGAAAAGCCAAAAAATGGAGAAAAAAAGCTAAAAAATTAAGAGAAAAGCCAAGAAATGCAAAGAGAAAAGCAAAAAAAATTATAAAATTATAAAAATCCCTCAAAAATGTACAAAAGCACCAAAAAGCCGGGAAAAGCCCCAAATCCATCGGCTTACCGAGCGTGACCTCGGACTGCATGGGCATGGAGAGCGCCGGGTGCTTGACCTCACAGCTGAACAGAGCCTCGTTGTCGATTTGGGGGTTCAGGGTCCACGTGAGGGTGGCACGGGCCTCGACGGTGCCGTCGCTGACGGGCGCGTGCGTGTGCCGAAAGTAATAGATGGGTTCCGCCATGTGCACCCAGCGCGGGAATTCCCGGCTCACCACCGTCTCGGGAATGCTTTCCGACACGGAATCTCGCTCGGCCGCCAGCCCCCGCGGCGGATCCACCGTGGGGAAGGGGTTTCCCATCCCCGGCTCGCCGTCGGCCGCCAGAGATTTTGGCAGCTTGGTGTCGTCCAGGTCGCGGTGCAGGAGGTTGCGGGGGGCCCAGCTGCTGGCGCCGGCCGGCGGCTCCGGCAGTGGGGTGGCCTCGATGGGCTCCCCGTCCCGCTTGAAGTACACCTGGAGGGGACAAAAGGGACGGTGAGTGCGGCGGGGGCGTCCCCAGCATCCCTTTGGATGGAATTCCCTCCCGCCGTCTCTCCGTGGGGAGATGGGATTTGGGGAGCGGCACATGGATCTGGCGGGTTTTACGGAGGATGGGGTTTGGTTATTCCATGTGTCGGAGGGAGGGGTGATCCCACCGGGAGCTCACCAGCGGCGCGGGCTTCCCGCCGGACACCACGCACACCAGGGTGAAGTTCTGCGCCTGGTAGCGGCTGAAGGGTGCCGGGGTGTCCGCGGCCAGCACCGAGATGGACGTTGGGGGAGCTGCGAGGGCAGAGCCGGGAGGTCAGCATGGAGTCCTCAACAACCCCCATCCCATCCTCATCCTTCATCTTCATCCTCATCTCCATCCTCACCTCCATTCTCATCCTTGTTCCCATTCCCATGCCCATCTTTGCTCCCATCGCCATCCCCACCTTCAATCCATTCCCTGCCCTAATTCCTGTCCTTGTCCTGTCCTCATCCCCATCCTTTGCCCATCCCCAAATTTATCCCTGTGGGATCCTCCTCTTCCTCCTCCTCCTCCTCCCTCTCCCCATCCCAATCCCCACACCCATTCCCATGGCCATCCTCTTCCCCATGTTCATCCCATTCCCTGTTCTCCTTCCTATCCCAACTCTTATCGCTACTCCTGTCCCTATCCATGTCCCTATCCCCATCATCATATCCATGGGCATCCTCATCCCTTTCCCCACACCATCCTCACCCTCACCCCTGTCCTTGTACTCATCCCCATCCCATATCCCCATCCCATATCCTCATCCCATATCCCCATCCCATATCCTCATCCCATATCCCCATCCCATATCCTCATCCCATATCCCCATCCCATATCCTCATCCCCATCCCCATCCCATATCCCCATCTCATATCCCCATCCCATATCCCCATCCCATATCCTCATCCCATATCCCCATCCCATAACCTCATCCCATATCCTCATCCCATATCCTCATCCCATATCCCCATCCCATATCCTCATCCCATATCCTCATCCCATATCCTCATCCCATATCCCCATCCCATATCTCCATCCCATATCCTCATCCCATATCCCCATCCCCATCCCATATCCCCATCCCATATCCCCATCCCATATCCCCATCTCATATCCTCATCCCATATCCTCATCCCATATCCCCATCCCATATCCCCATCCCATATCCCCCTCCCATATCCCCATCCCATATCCCCATCCCATATCCTCATCCCCATCCCCATCCCATATCCCCATCCCATATCCCCATCCCCATCCCCATCCCATATCCCCATCCCATATCCTCATCCCATATCCTCATCCCATATCCCCATCCCATATCCCCCTCCCCATCCCATTCCTACCCCTGGGGATGCCACACCGATCCCAATCCCAATCCCTGCTGTTCCCGCTCCCCGAGACCCCGCGCTGGTTTTCCCCGGATCCCGATCCGGCGCTCACCCATCACATTCAGGAACACGTTCCCGGAGGCCAGCACCACCTTCTCCCGCGTGGCTCGGTCGTAGATCCCCACGTGGCACTCGTAGGGACCGTTGTCCGAAATCCGGACCTCGGGAAGGCTGCGGAGGAGGGACAGCGCTCACCCCATCCCCATCCCGTTTTCCCGTGGGATTCAGCGCCCGGAAAGGGATCAATAAACTCTTAATAATTCCAAAGGCTGCGGGAGGAGCTCGGGAATGCTTTAGCAGCCAGAATTCCCCGGCACTGACAGCTCCTCCGTGGGGAAGGAATTTTGTTATTGGAAGGAGACGGGGATGGGAGCACAAATCCATGGCCATGGAATTCACCCGCCCATGGAGTGCCAATGGAAAACCTTGGAAAACCTCGGCACTGGCCCTGCCGGGCCTCCCCAGCACAGCAAAAATGGGGAGAAAAGCAGCAAATCCCAAATTCCCAGTGAAGCGGGAAAATGCTGATAAGGACCAGGATAACGCTGATAAAAAATTGGGGTAACGCTGATAAAGACTGGGATAATGCTGATAAGGACTGGGATAATGCTGATAAGGACTGGGATAACGCTGATAAGGACTGGGATAACGCTGATAAGGAATTGGTATAACGCTGATAAGGAATTTGGATAACCCTGATAAGGAGCTGATAAGGACTGGGATAACGCTGATAAGGAATTGGGATAACACTGATAAGGAACTGGGAAAATATTGATAAGGAATTGGGATAACGCTGATAAGGAACTGGGATAACGCTGATAAGGAACTGGGAAAATACTGATAAGGAATTGGGATAACGCTGATAAGGAACTGGGATAACGCTGATAAGGAACTGGGAAAACACTGATAAGGAACTGGGATAACGCTGATAAGGACTGGGATAATGCTGATAAGGAATTGGGAAAACACTGATAAGGAACTGGGATAACGCTGATAAGGAACTGGGATAATGCTGATAAAGACTGGGATAACGCTGATAAGGACTGGGATAATGCTGATAAAGACTGGGATAACGCTGATAAGGAATTGGGATAACGCTGATAAGGACCTGGATAAGACTGATAACGCCAGGTCCACTTGGAAAACGTTGATAAGGACCAAGGACTGGGATAAGGCTGATAAGGAATTGGGAAAACACTGATAAGGAGTGGGATAACGCTGATAGGGACTTTGGATAACCCTGATAAGGATCGGGATAAAGCTGATAACACCAGCTCCACTTGGAAAACACTGATAAGGACCAAGGACTGGGATAAGGCTGATAAGGACCAGGATAACGCTGAAAAAGGATTGGGATAATGCTGATAAGGACAGCTCCTCCCGGGATAAAGCTCCAGCTGTACCTGAACCACGGCAAAGATTCCCAAAAAAAAGAGGGAATAAATAGATGGAGAACAGAAGGAGAATGAACAGGAATAAAAGCCTGGAGTGGGAAATGCTTCATCCATCCCCAAAACCTTCCCGGGCTTGCCCCAGTTCTTCGGGAGAGCCCCGAATCGGTCAGGACCTTCCCAAAAAAACCAATCCCTAGGAAACCGGCTCTGGGAATGACCTCCTCAGGCCAGATCCTGTTTTCCTTGGAAAAAAAATGCCATGGCTTGAAAACCCTTTCCCCGCCAACATCTCCCGGCTCCACGCCCGATTTCCCAAAGATTCCCGAGGCTCTCATGTGCCTGGTGCTGGGGCGGGGGAATTTTCTGCTCCCAAATTCCATTCGTTCTACAAGGTGCGGAGAAAGGGAGGAAAACACGCTGGAGCCAATGGAAGCTTTTCCTCGCCTTTTTCCTCGGAATTTTTTCCCACTGGGAAAATCCGATCAGGAAATTCTCATTTCCCAAGGAAACGAGGATGGAAAGAAACCGGGAGGAAGGAAAATTTCATCCCAGGTTTTTTTTTCCCCTTGGATGAAGCCTCTCCTGACCTTTTTTCCAAGCTCCAGTGTCAGTTTTAGAGCAGGTGTGGAATCAGGAATAAACCTGGAATTCTGGAAGTGATTCCCACTTGAAATAAAAGCAAGGAGATGCTCCCGTGCCTGTTTTATAAATAAATATGGATCTGTTTTTCCCGATTTTCCCAAGCTTTGGATTTTTATCCCCATTCCCACCTCCAAAAATCCCCATTTTTCCCACCTTTTCCCTGCGAAACATCAGGAAAATGGGAAAACCCCTTGGATAGAGGCGGGTTCTGCTGGAATCTTTTCAATGGGGCCAAAAATAAGGAAAAAAATTCCTAAAAATTTGCATTAATAGTGAAAAAGGACTCACCGCACGGTGGATTGGTAAACGAGGTCTTCCCGCTTCCGGTAGTTTTCCATCTGGGAAAAGTTGGTGGAAAACATGGCATCGAAGGTGAAGATCTTCTGCTTGATGGTGCCGCCGTCAGTGACCTGGGGGAAGCAATCCCAGTGTCCCAGATTTGGGAATTTTGAGCTCCTTTTGGAATATTTCAAAGGGTTTTTATTGGGAGCACTTGAATAAATTGAGATTTGAATAGATTTGATTAAATTTGAATGTATTTATTTTGATCTGGATCGATCTGTTTGGCATTTTAATATCATTTTTATTTTTGGTATTTGGGTATTTATTTAGGTTTGAATAAAGTTCTTGGAATTTTAATCTCGATTAAATATGAAATACATTTTTCATGTATTTAATATGATTAATTAATAAGAATACAATTTAATTATTGAATATTAAATGTATTTAATATCTTAACATGGTGCATTTAAGTACTTCCATTAGAATTTTATTTTCATTTTTTTAATTTAAAAATTTTTATTATCTCATGGTTTCCATGTTTATCCACAGAATCCAAGCATCTTTCAGCTCAGAATTTCTGGATTTATGATGCCCCTGCCGAGATGAAATCCACGTTTTCTATCCTGTTTTTCCATTTTCTAGCTGGGAATTGTTGTTTTGAAATGCAAAATGTCTTTTTCTAGCACTTGTTTATTCCCTGTGCCTCCCAGCATCTCTGGATTGATCTTCCCTGTTTTGAGGAGAAGTTTTAGTGGAAAAATAAGGAGGAAAATGGGAATTTTGGGGCTAAACTGGCTCCCAGAAGAGAGTGAAAATTCCCATTTTTTAAAATAAGCCAGGACCAGCAGCAGAAGATTTTGGGATTTATTCCTCAGATTTAGAATTTCCTGAGGACAAAACCCCAAATCCCCCCCCAACACTTGGCCAAAATTCTGCTGTTATTCCTGATTTCCCCTTTTCCTGCTTTTTTATGGCGGAAAAGGAGGGAAAAAAAAAATTGGCCACTAAAAAATCTCAACCAATTTATTATCCCAGTCTGAGACTTTTATGGGAAAGAAATTCCACCCTGGCACGGATGTGGGATAACGAAAAGCGGAATAAATGGTGAGAGTTGTAAATCTCTGGCCTCGGGAAGTTTTCAGGGAAGTTTCCAAGGGTTTTTCCTGGTTTTTCTTTGGATTTGGATCCCTCCTCCATCCCAGAACGGCTCCCAGGTTTCTCCTCAAACCCAAAGGGATTTTAAGGATTTTTTTAGGGTGGGAAATGCTGGGAATGGTGGAGGTGGCACCCATGGATTGGGAATTTGCAGCCTTGGGATTTTCCCGGCACATCTGGACAGGTGTGGACCCGAATCCATCCAAGGGCAGGAGTGGGAAAATGCCGGAAAATGCTGCTGGAATCACCCTCTGGGAATCCTCGCATGGATTTGGAGCGATGGGAAGAGCCACAGCCCTGAGGGAATTCCAGGGAGTTAAAGGCTCCCAGGAAAAGGTTCATCAGGAATTCTCCCTCTCCCGGGATCAGCCCTAATTCCAGCCTTTTATCCATGCCCCAGGGAATTTTTTGGGAAGAGAAGCTCCGTAGGAATTTGCAAGCCAATGCTTCCTGCTGGGAATCAAAAAAGGAGGGTAATTGAGCAGCATCCCATGGTTCCTGTCCCAGGGGACGTCTCCACATCCAGGAATTTTGGGAGAAGGGGCACAGGAGCACATTCCAGGCGCCGCTTCCTGCATTATTCATAAAGCCCAGGAAAAATCCCATTCCCGACAAAACTCAGCCATTCCAGAGGGAGCTCCCGCCTGCCGCCCTCCCTTCCACGGTGACCCGATCAAATCCCAAAATCCCTTCAAATGAACTTCTGCTGCTCCCAAAATCCATTAAAAGCTCCGGAGCCTTCCGTCAGGATGCCCAAAGGATCCAAAACCGTTGGGAAGTGATGGATGCGGGATGCAGGGGTTGGAATTGGGATCCAATCCAGGCTCCGTGTCCCGAGGGTGGATCAATGGATTCCCTTTCTCCAAGCAAATGGAAATTGCTCTGGAAAGAGGGAAAATTCCCTGGAGCTCTCCGGGTGTTTGGGGGGGAGCACAGTGTCCACGTCAGAACCACCGGGAAGAGCTCGTTATCCTGGAATATTCCGGATTTAGGTTTCTCCTGTCCATTCCTTGGAAAAACTCCTTATCCTGGAAAACTCCTGGTTTCACTTTTTCCTGCCCATTCCCCGGAGAATCACAACCAATGGGAAAAACTCCTCATCCTGGAAAATTCCAGGTTTTTTCCTCCCCATTCCCTGGAGAATCAGGGAAATCAGGAATCGGGGAAAACCCATTATCGTGGAAAGCTCCCGGGAACCGAGGAACCCAACTGTTCCCGGCCTCATTCCGAGCGGATTCCGCCACCCCCCCCTCTCCTGCCGAGGCTTCTTTGGGAGCTCTCCAGGCTCGGATCCGCGTTCGCACCTGTTCCCGGGAACATCGCACCTTCCGGAGGTGTTGGGATTGTTGGATGTTAATTAACGCCTCCACTCTTGGGATGTGTTCCTGTTTATTCCGGGAAAAAATTCCCTTTGCTCATCCCAGGAATGCTGAAATTGGTGGTGTTCCGGCAGCTCAGGGGTTTCCCGCTGGGAGGAAAGGGTTGTCCCTGTCCTGGGGGATCCAGGGGAATTGCTGGAATTGCAGCTGCTGCTGCAGTTTGGGGCTTCTCCGTGGGGTTTCACCCCTGGGATGAGGCCGCTCGGCCTCGGAGCGCACAGATCCTGATGGGATCACCCACCCGGGAGTTAGGGATCCATCCCAGGGGTTAGGGATCCATTCCAAGGGTTATGGATTCATCCCAGGAGTTAGGGATCCATTCCAAGGGTTATGGATTTATCCCAGGGGTTATGGATCCCTCCTGTGGGTTATGGATCCATCCCGTGGGTTATGGATCCATCCCAGGTGTTATGGATCAGTTCCAAGGGTTATGGATCCATTCCAAGGGTTATGGATTCATCCCAGGGGTTATGGATCCATCCCAGGGGTTATGGATCCATCCTGTGGGTTACGGATCCATCCCGTGGGTTATGGATCCATCCCAGGTGTTATGGATCAATTCCAAGGGTTATGGATCCATCCCAGGTGTTATGGATCCATCCCAGGGGTTATGGATTCATCCCAGGGGTTATGGATCCATTCCAAGGGTTATGGATTCATCCCAGGGGTTATGGATACATTCCAAGGGTTATGGATCCATCCCATGGATTATGGATCCACCCCATGGATTATGGATCCATCCCAGGGGTTATGGATCTATCCCGTGGGTTATTCCCAACTCCATTCCCCACCGAAGTGCCTCCCTTGACTTTTCCCCTCTCTCCCCTTTTCCGTCTCCCTGGAGCAGCTCCGATCCCTCAAACTCCCGGAGCTCCCTCTGCTTCCTGTCCAATAAATCCCGGGAAAGAGGAACCCGGCGTGACCCCAATCCAGCCACATTCCTGCCATTTACAAGCGGAATAAATCGAACTCCGCAGCTCCAGTGGCTCCGCCCCGGCTCTCGCGGATCCATCCGTCACCTCCAACACCCCGGAGCTGCCACTGGAGCTTTGGGAAGCTGCAAAAATCCGGGAGTGAGACAAGACAGGGAGAAAAACCAGGAAAAAAAACCTTAAAATCAGGAATTCGGCAAACCCTGAGACGCTCCACAAAAATCCTGACTTCCCAAACCCGGGAAGCTCCCTGGGAAAGGAGCAAGAGGGAAGGAGGGGTGAAAAACTCTGGGAGAAAGGGGAGATTTCTGGGGATAAAAAGAAAAGCTGGGATATTTCCGCCCTTCCCTTTCCCTCCGAGGTTTCTCGGAGCATCGTTGGCTCCGGAGCAGCAGACGCTCCCGCATCCCTCCTCGCAGGGGGGATTATGCAAATCCAGCCCCAGCTCCCGGGAAATTGGGTTAATCCAATATTACCGAGTGGAAAAGGGAAGGGAAAACCTGGTGGAGATGGCGGCACCAGCAGAAAAAAATTCCTGCCTCAAGTAAGAGGGAGACGAAGCCAATCCCAAGCTGGAATTTTGGGTTCGGGGCAGGTTTGGGGTTCCATTCCCTGTCTGAATCCCCTGTCCGGAATTTAGGGATCCATCCTTGAATAATGATAGGAAAATCCATCCCGGATTCCGTGGAAATGTTCCTGTGCACGCAGCACATTCCAACAGCCGGATTTGTATCCATCCTTTCCCTGTTTATAAACCTGGGAATGGAGGGGAGCATTAGGGAAGCTCCATGTTCAGGACAGGATGGGAAATCCAAGGAAAAATATTCCCAGCTGCTCCATCTGGCACCACCCAGGGCTGTCTTTGCCTCCTCCAGGAGTTTTCCCTGGAAAACCTCAGGTTTCCTTGGATAAAGCCATTTGTGGTTGGCAGCTTATCCCAAATTTCTCTGGAGAAAGCTCAGGATTGGTGGAACTGAGACTGGATCAAGGTTTGGGAATGATGATCCAGGGGCAGCTCCATCCTCCAAATCCTTCCTTTCCCAAATAAAACCGGCCTCCAAATTCCCCCTTTCCCAAATGAAACCATGGGATGAGGCTCCCCTTTCCCAAATAAAAGCAACATCCAAATCCTTCCTTTCCCAAATAATCCTGGCCTCCAAATTCCCCTCTCCCAAATAGTCCTGGCCTCCAAATTCCCCTTTCCCAAATAAAACCAGGGTTCAAATTCCCCCTTCCCCAAATAAAACCAGGGTCCAAATTCCCCCATCCCCAAATAAAACCAGGAGCTTCCCTCTTTTTCAACACCCCAGATTCCCAAAGATTTTGGGAACAGGGAAAGTTTTCTTTTCCAAAGCTCTACATGAAGAGCCCCAAATCCCAGATATCCCAAATTTTCCTGATTCCTCCCCTTTTCCCATCATTTCCCACCCGCTGAGCTCTTGGCAGAGCGGTGCCAAGCTCAGCTCCGACCTCCAAATCCCATCCCAGCCGAGCCATCCCTAAATCCAGCTGGCATCCACCCCAAAACACCCGGAAAAATCCACCCGGAGTCCTCGCCACCATCCCGAATCCATCCCGCCTCCCTCCCAGCCGCATTTTCCGAGGCCGCCTCGTTCCTCCCTGGAATTGATATTCCCATCAGCCGGAGCTCCGTCTGCTTTTCCTGCCTCATCCAGCCTTGACCTTCTGTTCCCGAGGCTCCGCATTCCCATTCCCGAGGCGTCGGAGCTCACCCGGTACCAGACGATCTCCCGCATTTTCCCGTCGGTTTTGAAGTTGCATTTCAGGGTCACGGCGTCTCCCACCACCACCGGGGGCAGGGGCTCGATGCTGACGGTCAGATAACCTGGAAAAGTGGGAAAAAAAGGGGCAGGAAAAGAGAGATGAGCTCCAGGGAAGTTTGGAGCGGGAATTCAATCGCTGTTTCCCAGGAATTTTAGGGATTAATGCCAGGGAAAGACCTGCTGAGTCCCCTCACGGGGATGGATTTGGGCCGCCCTCAACGATCCCCAGAAAGTCCAAATTGAAGGAGATCCCTTCCTGAATTCCCAAAATCCTGCTGCAAATTCCCGTCCTTCCCCCCAAACTGCTGGCTTTGCCTTGGGCTCCGTTGTCTGTCCCCATTCCCTGCCCTGTGCTTCCAGAAAACTTCCCAAATTCTCTATTCCCGATGGGAATGGCTCCAACAGCTTCCCTAGAGGATGAGCCATCCCCATCCGGGATTCCATCTCCTCACAGCCGGATTCCAAATCCATCCTCAAGCCAGAGGGAAGAATCGGAGCCTGGGGAGATCCATTCATCCCTTTTCTCCCTCTTTTCCCTCGATTTGTTGGGAAATCAGGAGCAGGGAATTGCATTCCTGGTTTATTTTCCTGCCTTTCCCGCCGCTGTTGGGAATTGATGAGCCTGGCAAATCCCGGCCTTTCCTCGGCATCCTTCCCTGTCTGACACCGGGACATCCCAAAAAAAACTCCTCATCCACTCCAAATTCCAAATTTTTTCATTTGTTTTTTAATCCCTCCTCACACCAGGCGGAAAAACAGCCGGGAAAAAGTCCAGGAAACAGGAGCAGCTTTGGAAACGGGGCTGGAAATCAGAGATTTCCCCCTGAGAGGGGAGAAGGTGAATTCCCAGGAATTTTTTTGTGCCTCCCGGGCGGTGATCCGAGGCTCAGCATTCCTTGTAAAACAACTCGGAGGTGTTTGTGCCATAAATCCCAGGCACGACCTGCGGGAGAACACGCTCCGGGAACACGTGCCGGCTGCGGCAGCAGGGCAGCGTGGCCTGGAATATTGAACACCGGGAAAAAAAACCCGGAAAATCCCGTTTTGTGCTGCTTTTGGGGGGCTGCAGGAACAGCTCTGCACAAGGAAATACGGGGGGGGGGGGGAAAAAGTGGCATTTTGGGAATTTCTGGAGGTAGGTTAAATCCCTTTTCAGCCCCAGGTGATGCTTGGAGTGAGGGAATTTTGATGTTGCATCCCGGAATCCTGGTTTTCCCCACCCAAATCCTGGCCAACATTCCCTGCCCGTGGGGAAAGCGCCTCTCCGGCCTCTCCCTGCCCATCCAGGGTTTATTTTTGTTCCTAAAGCGGGGATTAAATCCCTGCGATTGCCGAGGCTGCGCGAGGGCCCCTTGGATTCGGGGCTGTGCCGATGGAAAAGGCAGGAATGGGAGGAGGAGGAGGAAGGAGGGAGGGAGGGAGGAAGGGCAGCCGAGGTCTCTCCGGCTGCCCCGATTCCCCTCGCTCGGCTTTTGACATTTCCGAAGGCCGGGATGAGCAACAGGCACGGAAAACCGGCGGGGGGATGAGCAAATCCTTGGATCCGCCCCAAGGAGATGGGGATGGAGCCTCCGTGCGTGCGGAAAAGCTCTGCCTCTCCACGGAGCCTCCGGCTGGGATCGCGGCTCCCGCCTGCCCCCGGATCAACGGGAGATTAAAGAGAGCCGGGGCAAAGCTGGAGCAAAGATTGGATTTTCCCTCCTGTCCGTGGAAATCCAGGAGTTCAGAGAGAGGAATTCCCAGGTGTTTTCCAGCCCCTTTCCCGCGTTATTCCCTTCCAGACCTGCACGCTTCCGTGGGGAACGGAACAATCCCCATCCCAGTCCAGCCGAGGTGGGAATTGGGATTTTCCTCTGGTCCATGGGATCCAGGAGTTCCCAATGCAGCACTTCCGGGTGTTTTCCATCCCTTTCCCCACATTATTCCCTTCCAGACCCTGAGTTCCCATGGGAAGTGGAACCATCCCCATCCCTGTCCAGAGCAAAGACTGGATTTTCCCTCCTGTCCGTGGGATCCAGGATTTCCCAATGCAGCATTTCCAGGTGTTTTCCATCCCTTTCCCCACATTATTCCCTCCCAGCCCGGTGCACTTCCCTGTGAAAGGGATCCATCCCCATCCCAGTCCAGCCGAGGCTTTTGGTGGTGTTTGAACCATTCCCTGATTTTTGGTGGATTTTTCATTTCCGAGAGAGCCGAGTTTGGGATGGCCCCGGCCACTCCCAAGCAGAAAACCCATCCATCCAAACATTTTTCCAAGGAAATCTCTCTCCAAATCCATCTTCTGGGCGGCCAAAATAAAACCAACCCCAAAATGGGAATTTTTTCCCCTCTCTGCTCCCTCCACGTGCTGGAAAACCACTCGGAGCTGGCATTGGGAGCAGCTTCCGCCTCTATTCCTGGGAATTCTGGCTTGGCTGGGCTTTAAATCCCAATATTTGGTCCCTAAAAACACCACAGGGATGCTCCCGAGCTTTTCCTGCATGGAAAAGACAGCGCTCCAGGATTTATTGCTCTGCTGGGATGAGGATCCCACAGAGAGCCGATGCCGGAGCCCCAGCTGGGCCTGGAAGGGACGGGAAAGGGAAAATCCGAATGTTCCAAGAGCATCCCTGCTCAAATCCAGAGCAAAACCAAACCCAGAAGTTGCAGAAAATAAGGAGGGAGAGGGAAACAGATGCCGACTCCCCACAGGAGCCGGCCAAGGATGTGTGGAGGGGAGGGGGAAAACCGGGAAAACAAAGCCAGGCTCTGGAAAATCAAGCAGGAATCCAGATGGAGCCGTCCGGACCCCGCTGCTCGGCCGCGGCTGATGCGTGAATCCCATCCCTCATCCTCCCCTTCCCTTCGCTTCCCGACAGGGAACAACTGCGAGGTGTCAGCGCTGCTCCCAAGCCTCCCTCGGCTCCCTGGGGTTTTTTTTTTTTCGGGATTGACCGAGGAGAACAAAGCGGCGGTGACGGGAACGGCTGGGCGGGAAGAGCTCTTCCGAAAGGGCTCCAAAGGAGAAGCCCATCCCAAATTTCTGCCATCCCTTTATCAGCGTTCCCTTCTCAGCCTCGCTCCGCTTCCCCTTTGCTCTTTTCAATCCGAGATTTTTCCGGAGAAAGCCGGGAAGGCCTCCCCCGGCTCGGATTCAGCCCTCTGGAAATTCATCCCTCTGATTAGACGGCAACCCTGGGGAGCAGAGGATATTTTTGCTGGCAATCGCTGGGAATTCTGGCGCCGTCCAGTTTGAGGGGGATTAGAAAAAAAAGGGAAAAGGGAAGCAGGGGGAGGAGAGGGGGAAGGGAGGGATAAAGGAAACATCCTTTGAAATCGGGAGTTGTGCGTCCATAAAGGAGAACATCGGAACGAGCTCGGCGCTTCCAATCACAAAAGAGCTCCCAGGGATGAGGCAGGAATTGCTCCAGCCCTGGAAGTGTGGGATGCTGGACAAAAATCCCGTTTCCAGCCCTTTCCGGCATTCCGTGGGGATCTCTGCTCACAAATGCTGCTGGACACTCCATGGGAATGGCCAGGGATTAAGCACAAGAGGCCGGAATCCCTCAGGGGTTCCTGGGAATTAAATGGGTGGGAATGTCCCAAGGAAAAGCCTTGGAGTGATGGAGCCTTCCAAGAAATCCCAGCACCGCAGGGAGCCCCTTCTACATTTTCCCCTTTGGATTCCTTCCAAAAGGAAAAAATTCCTTCCAAAACGGAAATCCAGGATTTCTTCACAGAGATCACCCAGTGCTGTCATTCCTGGATTTCTCATCTCCCAGTGCTTCCCAAAAATCTGACTCCAAACCAATGGAATTCTGGAACTGGATTGGAAGGGACCTTCACGCTCATCCCGTTCCATGGGCAGGAGCTCCTCCCTTTATCCCAGGTTTCTCCAAGCTTGGACAAATCCCAGGGTGGGGCAGCCTCAGCTGAGGATGGATTTTCCCCCTTTCCATGTCCCCAAAATCCAACCCATCCTCATCCTTTTAGGGATGGTCCTTGGAAGCGGCGGCAGATCCGAGCGGAATGGGAGCTCGGGATGGAGCCGGAGGAGCGGATTCTTGGGATCCAGCGGCTCCATCCCCCTCTGGAATATCCGCAGCATCCTCAAGGAGCCGGTGACAACACGAACACCTCCTCATTTTAATTAGCCAGTGATTAATGAGGCTTATCCATAATTCCCTCCCATTCCTCCACCTCCCTTTTCCAAGCCAGGGCTGGGATGGGATGGGAAAACCGGGAGGGAAGAGGAAATCAGACCCTCCCTGAACTGGCGGACACCCCGCAATTCCCAGGATTTAAGGAGAGCAGACGTTCTGCCCCTTGAGATGGGATCTGAAGGGGTTCAAACCCCCCTGGAAAAATCCAGGAGCGCTCCTGCAGATTCCAGGGGCGGCACCTCCGGATCCACGAGAAGCGAACGCGCCCCGACCGGCGGCACTTTGCGACATCTTGTCCATGAAAAATTCAGCAGCTCCAGTTGTTCCTGGGAACGCAGCAAATTCCTTCCTGCTCCCTTCCCGGCTCCGGCCATGCCTTATTTATGACATTCCAGGACAATTTACAGTCGGAATATGACGCTGCCTCTCCTTGTTAACCCGGGAAGGCCCCGAGGGTGAAGAATTCCCGGCTGGCCCCATCCGGAGTGGTGGAATTTTGCTGAATCCGGAGCTTTTCCTCCTGGAAAGCTGCGCTGGGATTTGATTTTTTATTTAAGCGGGACTAAGTGTTTGGCACGGCTTTAACGGCAGCCAGGGAATGGGATGTGACAGCCGGAGTCAGCACCGTGCTTCCAAGGAAAATGGGCCTTTGGGAAGCAGGAAAAATGGATTGGAGGAGCCTTGCGCTGAGTTTTCCTTGGATATTCAGCTTTGCTTCCCAAAAATCCACCAGCTCAGTGCCAGAGGGGTTAAACCTCCCCAACCCCTCCAGCGCCTTCCCAAAAGTCATCCCAGATTTTGGAAAAAGGGTGGCGTTCCCTAAAATAAACCCAGGAAAGTTGGCGTCACCCCCAGGTTGAGGAGGAGCCCGGCTGGCAGGGAGCAAATGGCATTAATCCCGGAAAACGGGATATTAACGGGCCGAGCAGACAATTAAGAGCCGGTAATTAAAATTCCTCTTCCCTCACAAACATCTCATTAGGCGCCGCTTCCCTCCCTCATTTCCATAAGTGGGAGGGAACGATTCCGCAGCTGGATCTGGAATTGTTCCTTAGGGGTGGCTGCTGGACCAAACCAGCTCCTCAGATTTTAAGGATCAGGAGAAAAATGTATGGAATGAGCAGGGGGATGTCCAGGCCATGCTTTGGGCCCGTTTTTCTCCGATTCACGGGACGCGTTCCCTGCCGGATCCCGTGGGTGCTTCCCGAGCCTCCTTAGCTCTTTGTGATGGGAATCAATGGTTTGGAACGATCCTTGGGATCGATCCTTGGGATCGATCCTTGGGATCAATCCTTGGGATCGATCCTTGGGTTGGATTTGGCCTCTCCGCCCTTTTTAAATGAAGATGAAGCGAGGGAAGCGCTTCATGCCGGGGCAGCATTCCGTGGGCAAAGTAGGTGGGAATTACGGAATGATGGAATTTTATGGATTCATTCAGCCCGGAGAAGCTGAGGCTGCTCCATCCCTGGAAGTGTCCAAGGCCTGGTGGGGCATGGAGCAGGTTGGGATAGTAGGACGTGTCCCTGTCCATGGCAGGGAATGGGATGGGATTCAAGGTCCCTCTGATCCAACCCATTCCATGATTCCCGATTTTTATAAAATATGGATAAAACCAACCCCAAAACCCAGCTTCCAAGGATTCCTAAATCCAGTCGAGATGGAATTTTTAACCACTGTCTAGCTTCCCTTTTTCCCTTTAAATCCCAGATTCCTCCTGAGGCAAATATCCCAAAGAAAAGATATCCCAGGATATCCCAAAATTCCCATGGGAAGCATCCCCAACACCACCCGAGGGCTTCCTGAGGATTGATGCTGGTGGATCTTCAGGAAAAATCCATTTTTGGGCTGGTTTTCTCCTCAGGATGAGCTCCTGAATCACTTTGACCTTCCGGAGGGGTGGGATCGGCTCTTTCCAGCTCCCAGATTCCAGCGGCTCCGGAAGCGGCAGAGAAATGAGGAACGAGATCCAAACGGATCCCACCGGGCTAAAAACGTCCCAAACATTCCGGCTCCGTGGGATTTTCATCCCCACCACCTCAGCACGAGAAAGGATTTCAGATGGAAAGGGAGAGTTTTTGGCGCTTTGGGAGTGGAAAGGCCACGGGAAATTTGGGAGCTTCCCGGTGCTGCCGTGTTCCATCTCTCCAATTCCAATCTCCGTCCTCTTTCCCTGTCCAGTTTCCTTCCCACAAGGACTCGGGTCCAGCTCTCTCCGTGCCCAATAAATCCCAGGAAAACTCCAGCGTTTTCCACCTTTGCCTCACGCCTCCGGACAAACGAATCCGGGTGGGATTGAGCTGTCGGAATCGGCTCCGTGGCTCGGGCACGGGCTGGAATAAATCCTCCAACATCTTCATCCGGCTTTTTCCAAGCTCCTCGGAGCCGTTCCGGCTCATTGGAGCACAGGATGAGGGAGCCCGTTCCTGGCTCGGCGTCGATTTCGCGCTTGTTCGACATCTCCGGCACAAATCCACAGGGAACGCGGCGTTCCAGGAAAAAGATGGATGTTGGGAGGGAAAACCGTGACGGCTCTGGCTGGAGGGAGCCCAGGCCCTGCTACAAACTCCCGGAACGGCCTTGGAATTGTTGTTTGGATGTTCAGGGGACCCCCTCATCCTGAAAATCCGGGGATTTCCTGGATACTCAGAGATGTAATTCCAAGGTGGGTCCAACTGGCTGGAATTTCCAGCTCTTTTTCAGCAGTCAGGGATGCTGGAAAAGTGAGGGTTTTGGGATGGAAGCGGGAAAAACAGGGTTGGAGGGAAGCGACTCTCACCGGAAAATCAGGATCGGTTGGATTTGGGATGTACGTCCCTGGGATAGCTGGAGCAAAACCAGGGATGCTGGAAAAGTCAGGATTTCGGGATGGAAGCAGGAAAAACAGGGCTGGAGGGAAGCGACTCTCACCGGAAAATCAGGATCGGTTGGATTTGGGAAGTATTTCCCTGGGATGGGTGGGAATTATCTTCTGTTTGGGACAAAATTCCAACACCCCCAACAGTGAACCCCCCCGGAAGAGAACCCCCCTCCATGAAAACACACAAAGAAGCATCCAAGACCCTTCCAAGACTTGGGAAACCCCTCCCAATCCCAAAACTCCTTAAATCAACTCTGTCAAGGCGCAGCCGGTGTGGAAAAGATGGATTTTCCAAGCCCATGCCGCTTATCAGCGGGAATGTGGTGGCTGCATTGATATTCCCGGTGATTTATTGGATTTGATCCCCCTGCCCACACAGCCTGGGAGCGCAGGGCCGTAAATCACGCGTGGAATATTTATCTCCGGACGGGAATGATGTTTAGGAGCTTTTACCGAAGTGCTGGGAAGTTTTATTTATAACTTTTCCCCCCCCTTTTCCACTTCCAACGTTTCCATGGAATCCCTCGGCCTCCCGGCGGTGCTGGAGGGGGGAATATTTTATCCCCATGTCTTCATCCCACTGATATTCCCATAAAATAAAATGTTGGAAAATCCGCTGGAGCTCCCGCGGCTGCTAGGATTTTGGGAAGAGCTTGGGAAGATTTTGGGAAGCGGTTGGGTTGGGATTTTGGGAAGAGCTCAGGATGGGTCAATGGGTTGGGATTTTGGGAAGAGCTCAGGATGGGTCAATGGGTTGGGATTTTGGGAAGAGCTTGGAAGGAGTTGTGGGGTTGGAATTTCGGGAAGAGCTTGGGATGGGTCAATGGGTTGGGATTTTGGGAAGAGCTCAGGATGGGTTGCTGGGTAAGGATTTTGGGAAGAGCTTGGAAGGAGTTGTTGGGTTGGAATTTTGGGAAGAGCTCCTGGTGGGTTCTTGGATCAGGATTTTGGGAACAGCCGGATGTTTGTCATCATTTCTCCTGTCCCTTTAACCCCTTTTCCTCATTATCAAAGGATTTTCCCACATTTTCCATTTCATTTGGATAATTTTCAGCGCTTTCAGAATCCAAAACGATTCCTCATCCCGGGAAAGGTGGGAAGGTGAATCCAGCAGAGCCAAATTCCCTCAAAAACCTGGCACCATCCCTAATTTCAAGCGATGGCTCCGCTGGCACCTCGTGGCCTCTTCCCAGATGTTGGAGCAGCTGCCGGAGCCAAAACGGAGCTGAAAATTCCGCAGGGTGGGATTGGGTCTGAGACGCCTCGTTTGATAAATGGAGATCGCGCCCCTCATTTGCATCTATGCAAATATGCAAATCAGGGCGGATTCCCCACAGCACCAGCTGCCAATCAACCCCCCCCAAACTAATTAAGGCAGAATCCCCCAAATCGGTCTCTCCCCGATTTTATTCCCATTCCATGGGGTGAAGCCGATGGATTTTGGCCCAAACGAGGCCCGGCAGGTGGGAGGTGCCACCTCTCATCCCGAATTTTCCCTTTTCCCAAAAAACAGAGCCTGTTCCTGCAGGATTTCCTGTTCTCCCGTGGGTTTCCTCCACATCAGCTGGATTTTCCTCAGTTTTCCACCCGGAAGTGTTTCCACCCCAGGATGCGGGGCAGGAATTCCTTCCTGCTGATAAATCCCAGCAGGGAATTCCTTCCTACTTTTTCCAGCAGATCCCAATGAAACCTGAGAACTGTCAAAATATCCCAGTTTTTCCTTTTTTCCCCCCATTTTTTCCAGCTTCCCCCCAGCTGCCCCATGGATCACTCTCCAATCCATTCCCATGGATTTTCGTCTCGCTCCAGCAAATCCCAAACTCACCCAACAGGGAATTTTCCTACAATCCCAATTTTGCCAAGCAGGAGCCACCACCGACCACCAAATTCAATGGAATGGCTCCGGAACGGCTCAACATTCCCTAAAATCCGTCCAGCAGAGCACGGTGCCTCCTCAACACCTGGATTAACCTGGATTAACGCTCCAAGCCGGAATGTCCAGGTGTCCCAGGGCTAAAAATTTCCCCCCCTGCTCCACTTTTCCCTGATTTTTAATCAAGCAGCTCCACGGAAAACACAGCGGGATCTGTTCTCCATGTGCAGATGCGGAATTAATCCCGAATTAAGCGCGGCAGGAGAAGGAGAGGCCGTATCCCAATCCCAAACCCACAAAGATTGTAAATGGGATTTTTTCCAGCAAATTCCCGGCCCTCCTTTTCCAGCGGCTCAGCTCTGCATCCTGACAAGGAAGAGATTCCGGCCAGCTGGCTGCTCCTGGAGTTTCCCAGGAAGCTGCACCCTCTGGATGCTGCCCCTGGGAACTGGGATTACGGAAAACCTCGCCTGGGATAAAGGATTTTTTTCCCCACCCAGCGGCCCTGCACAAAATCCATCCCAGGAATGCAATTCCAGAGTAAAAACGGGAATTATTGTACCCAGTGTTCCTTTGTAGAGCCCCAAACCAGAGCTGAGGGGTTGGAAAACCGGGAAAAAATTCCCAAACCCCCGGCAGAGCTCAGCCGGTGGCTTGGGAGGGATTTGCTGGCAGCAGCCGAGGATTTTCCCACTGTTCCAGCTCCATCAGGATGAGGATTATGGCACCAGCAGCCGATTCCGGGAAACCACGGCTCGGGGTGTTAATCCCGGCTGGAGTTAATCCCAGCGGGAATAATTAACGGAGCGGGAAGCAGCCAGGAGCGGCTCCCCTATCCCTGGAAGCGCTCGAGGCCGGGACGGAACAATGACCTATGGAAAATGTCCCTGTCCACAGGGAATAGGAGGAGCTCCAGTGCCCATCCCAACCCAAAGCATTCCATGATTCCAGGTCTTTCCGTGCCTCAGTTTCCCCACTCAGGATGGGGGAAGCGAGGTCTTTTCCAGCTCATCCGAGATCCAGGAAAATCCCATCCTGGAGGAAAAGCAAGGGGTGATTTGAGATCCCTAAAAAATCCCATCCTGGAGTAAGAGGATACTGGAGATCCCAGAAAATCCTGGAAGAACAGGGAGGGGATATTGGGAATCCCAAAAAATCCCAGCCTGGAATAAGAGCAGGGGTTTATTAGAGATCCCAGAAAATCCTGGAAAAACAGCGAGAGGACAATCGGAGATCCCAGAAAATCCTGGAAAAACAGAGAGAGGACAATCGGAGATCCCAGAAAATCCCATCCTGGAATACCAGCAGGGGGTTATCAGAGGTGCTGCTGCTCCCAAAAATAACCCCAAGAAGGAATTTTCCCACCCAAAACTCCCTAAAACTCTTCATTTCCCAGCTTTAGCGGGAGAGCCACAGGCTTGGGATGGGAAAAAAGAGGGAAAACCATTAATTCCATTAAGGAATGTCAGAGGGATTTGGTTTGGAATCCAGTGGGGTCGCCAGCAATTCCGAGCAGGTTTTCCCAAGCCCAGGTGGCCCTGGAGAAGGGGTGACCCTGACCCGGATGATGAATTCCCTGATTTATTTCTCCGCTTGCGGGAAATCCAATTATCCCGGATTTTTGATTGGTGACAAATGAGGAGCCATTGATCCCCCCCTCCCTCCTGGCTGCTCCGGGCGATCTCCTCTCCTTCCATCGATTCCTGCACGGAGGAAGCGGGAAGGGATCATCCTTACTGATATTTTGGGATTTTTTTTCCTTCTGAACTCCTTCTCCAGAGGCACAGCCTCAGGCAGAGGAAGAGGGAAAATAAACCCAGAATTCCACACAGGAATCCCAGGAGCTCCAAAATCCACTTGGTTTTTGGAATTCCGAGTGTGATGAGTGGTTTTTTCCCAAAAAAAAAAATTACCTGGGGCACCTGGATCATTCCCAGAGCCCCTGCTAGAAAACCCTTGGTGTTCCCGAGAGAATGTTCCGGAGGTTTCTAGGGAGGAAGGGAAGGACACAGCCAGAATTCCCACCAGGATTCCCAGCTCTGGGATTTGGCCCTGGCCTGGAGTTTCTTCTTCCAAGCACAGGGACAAGGGGCGGCTGCATCCCAAACTCTTCCTCATCCCTCCGGACATCCCTGATCCCATCCCTCGGGATCTCCCTGCTCCAGCCTCATCCAACTCCACTTTTCCCGTCCTCTCCAGCCCCATTCCCTGGACAGAGCAGGATTGTGATTCCCGCTCCGTCTCCTCCGGATTCACACTCCGCGATCGATAATCCCTCCCGGTAATTCCACATCCCTAATGGGATTAACGGATATCTCCCTCTTCCAGCCCCGATTCCCGGTGCTGATTCCTGACACTTCCCCACTCCCACGGAGAGGATGTGCCGGGCTCTTCCCTTAATCCCGATCCATCTCCATGGGGCTCTTCCCTTAATTCCAATCCATCTCCGTGGGGCTCTTCCCTAAATCCCGATCCATCTCCGTGGGGCTCTTCCCTTAATCCCGATCCATCTCTGCTCCCTTGGGAAATCTGCTATTTAACCCCATTCCCTCTCCCAGAACTTCCAGAGCTGTCCCATTATCCGTGTTTGGCTTTTCCCGCTGATCCCGAACTCTGATGGAGCAAGATCCCGGTCCCGATCCCTGCTCTAGCTCTGCTCATGGAATGTTGGCCTTTTTTTGGGATCTTTTCCCTCAAATACAAAATTCCGGGGCTTCTCCCACCCCTGGCTTGATCACCCTGAGGTGGAGCAAAGCTGGAAAATCAGGAGATTTTTCCATAGCTCCACGTGGTGCCCCTGACTCCACTTTCCCAAATCCATCCCTATTCCCGCATCCATCCCTATTCCTGCTGCACAACTCCCATCCCAAATCCTGCCGGGACACCGAGCATCCCCAGACAAACCCAAAGCTCCCATTTTTCATCCCAAATTCCCCTCCTCTTCCAGCCTGACCTCCCAGCCAACCCAAGGAGTGGGATTGGGAATAACAGCAGCAGCCAGACCTTGGGAAAGAGGGAAAAATGCCCAGTGGAGCCTCGGATCCGCCGGGTGTGCCGGGAAGCAGCGGCTCCGCGTTAATAAAACATAACCAAGCATGGGATCATCCAATATTCCCTTAATTCAGCGCTCCTGGGAGGCCGGGAATGCGGGAGCTTTTCCCGCTCACTGGGGCGGAGAGGAGGGCTGGAAAAGCCTTCCCTTCCCATTCCCATCCCCATCCCCATCCCCATTCCCATTCCCATTCCCACCCCATCCCCATCCCCATCCCCATTCCCATTCCCATCCCCATCCCCATCCCCATTCCCATCCCCATCCCCATTCCCATTCCCATCCCCATCCCCATTCCCATTCCCATCCCCATTCCCATTCCCATTCCCATTCCCATCCCCATCCCCATTCCCATTCCCTCCCCCTGAGATAAAATCACTCCAATCAAATCCTTTCAGTCCAAAATCTCTGGGATTTTTTACTCCCGTTTTTTTTTTTTCCTCCTGGCGGGAAGCGTGGAGCAGATCCAGAGCGTGATCCCTGCAAACCAGGAGCATCCCGAGCATCCCGAGCATCCCGTTGTCCCAATCTTCTCTCCCCCACCACGGAACCTCCCAGATTTCCCTGCCCTTAAATAAAAACCACCCCGCAGATTCCAAGGAATGGGAAGGATTAATTTGGGAAGCGCTTCCCAGGACTCCTCTCGCCTCCCACACCCCGCGCCAATCACGGCGGAAATTTGGGAGGAATCCCGACGATCCCCACTCCTCACAAAGCGCTTCCCTACGGGAAAAAAGCCGGAATAACATGAGGAGATGCAAAAGGAACTTCACAAGGGTCACCAGGAGCCGGCGTTTATGGAAAACCTCTCATTATCCGATTCCAAAGGGAAGGACTCTGAGCGGAGCCGGAGCGCTGGAGGCTTTTCCAGGCAGGATGGGCTCTCTGGGACCTCTCTGGGTGGGAATTGCATCCTTTGGATCTTTTCTGGAGCAGGATCTGCCCATTGGCTGGTGCTTTTCCAGCAGCAGATCCAGCCTCGTATCCCGCGTGGAAAATCCCATTCCACAGCGGATCCTGCGCTTCCATCCCACATGGAAAATCCCGCTCCTCAGTGGATCCAGCCTGTTATCCCACACGGAAAATCCCGCTCCCCGGCAGCTCCCTGGGAATATTTTGGGCTCCTTGGCCTTTCCCAGCCTCTTCCACCCCTCTCCGAGTCACGGGGTCTTCGCACAACCCAACATTCCCGGGTTTATCTTCCAGAGGAAAGCCAGGAATGCAGCCAAATTCCACCCCCAGATCCTCGGGATGCTCCGGGAGCTGCTGAGGGTGGGAGGGCAGAGCCCGGGCACGTGGATCCCGTGTTCCCACATGGATCCCGTGTTCCCATGTGGATCCCGTGTTCCCACACTCCATCCACAGGGAACTGGGGATGCCTCGAAAAGAGGAGGAAAATTCTCCACGGAGCAGCGGGGGGATCCCAAATCCTGGTCCAGGAATCCAGGCTTGGAATCTTCCAAAGCCCTGGAGCCGAAGCTTTGGAATGCTCTCTCCAGACGGGCAAAGCTGGGCTGGGAATTTCGATCCCACCAAAATCCCTTCCCAGGCAATTCCCACCCAATCCATGGAGTTTTTCCAAAGGAAAGAGGCAGCCACGGAGAACTCGGGATGAAGAAGGAGAACATCTCCACAAGAAGCTCACAGGGAGCTCATTTGCATCCCCCTTATCCCAAAATCCGGATTATCCCAAAGATTTTGCTGGAATTTGCTGAGCTGGATGCTTTGTGCCACTCTCCTGCTGTCCCAGTCCCGCCAGGAAGAGCTGGAGATTCCAAAATCCATGCCAGGACATCCCACGGTAACAATCACCGGCCAAAAATATCCCTTTCTGTCACTTCCCACTTTTCCAGATCCCAGCTCCAGGAGCAAATCCTGCTTTGGGACCGGCCTGGCATGAGCGGCCTCCAAAGCAACGTTCTGCCCATAAATCCATGGAATTCATCCCAAAAAAAAGCGTTTCCACGGATGGGAGACCACCCAGAGGCAGATCCCTCATCTCCCTTCATCCCACCCATCCCTCTGATCCCAAACTCCCGCCACGGAGCCTCTCCCTGGATCCAGCCCTTCCCCGGGGCTGCAGATCCTTGGGAAAAGAGGTGGAAAAGCAGGAGATGCATCCCAAAAGGAGGTTCCCAGCTCCTGCTTTTCCTGTCCTGACCGGATGGGAAGCGGCTCCAGGATTTATCTCTGGGCACAGGGAGGTGGAGAGGGGCTTTTAATCCCTTATTCCCGGAAAATATCCACCAAGGAATTACAGGAATGGGAAATCATTCCAGAGGTTTGGGCGGGAGACAAACAAATCCCCGCCTCTCCTGCTCCAGGTGGGATTTTCCATACGGAGAAGAGCTCCCGGCGCCGGAGGAGCCAAAATGTGTGGCCTGGAGGCCGGGAAGGAGCCACATTCCCACCTCCACTCCCTCCAGCGGGAATTGCGGGCTTTCCTGGCGCTTCCCCGACCTCCTTGGAGCCGAATCCAAGCTGGGAGTTGGGAACGAGGCACATTCCCTGATCCAAAGGCTTTGGAGAGCCCCCCCAAGTCCCTAATTTGATAAAACCAACAATTCCAAAGAGGGAACAACAGCCGCGGGTTGTTATCCCTGCCTTTGGAATCCGCCCGCCCTTGGCATTCCCGCCGGATCCGGGCCCCGACGCAGTGAAAACAAGCCGGTGATTGACGGGTTATTTTGGGAAAAAATAAAGGAGAGGGGAAAAGTGGGAAGCAGAGAATGGGATGAGTTTGGAACGAGCCCGGCAGCGCCGCCGCCAGCAAACAAAAGGGCACAGAGAGCAGCTGGATCGGGAAGGATTCCAGCCCCATCCCACAGCTGGGATCCGCCGGCAGGAGCCGCCCCCCAGAATCAAGGATTTGGGAGCTCCGGCCCTCGTTGTGGTTCTGTGCGGGGTCGGAGCTCTGAGAGCAGCCGAAGTCGAGGATTTGTCTTGGGAAATTGGGGAAAATCCCCCAAAATCCCATCAGGGAATTGCGAGGGGCGAGGCTGCTTCATCCTGCTCCAGGCAGGAATTTGTGCCCCTTCCCAGCTGTCTGTGTAGAGCTCCTGGCTCCATTCCCGGTTCCATTCCCGGCTCCATTCCCAGCTCCATTCCCGGTTCCATTCCCGGCTCCATTCCCGGCTCCATTCCCAGTTCCCCAGCTCCATTCCCGGCTCCATTCCCAGTTCCCCAGCTCCATTCCCGGCTCCATTCCCAGCTCCATTCCCGGTTCCATTCCCGGTTCCATTCCCGGCTCCATTCCCAGCTCCATTCCTGGTTCCATTCCCGGTTCCATTCCCGGCTCCATTCCCAGCTCCATTCCCGGTTCCATTCCCGGCTCCATCCCCAGCTCCATCCCCAGCTCCATTCCTGGTTCCATTCCCAGCTCCATCCCCAGCTCCATTCCCAGTTCCCCAGCTCCATTCCCGGCTCCATTCCCGGCTCCATTCCCAGCTCCATTCCCAGTTCCCCAGCTCCATTCCCAGTTCCCCAGCTCCATTCCCGGCTCCATTCCCAGTTCCCCAGCTCCATTCCCTGCTCCATTCCCGGCTCCATTCCCGGCTCCATTCCCTGCTCCATTCCCGGCTCCATTCCCAGCTCCATTCCCAGTTCCCCAGCTCCATTCCCAGCTCCATTCCCAGTTCCCCAGCTCCATTCCTGCTCCATTCCCAGGTCCCCAGTTCGATTCCCGGCTCCATTCCCGGCTCCATTCCCTGCTCCATTCCCTGCTCCATTCCCTGCTCCATTCCCGGCTCCATTCCCAGCTCCATTCCCGGCTCCATTCCCTGCTCCATTCCCTGCTCCATTCCCTGCTCCATTCCCGGCTCCATTCCCAGCTCCATTCCCGGCTCCATTCCCTGCTCCATTCCCTGCTCCATTCCCTGCTCCATTCCCGGCTCCATTCCCGGCTCCATTCCCAGTTCCCCTGCTCCATTCCCAGCTCCATTCCCGGCTCCATTCCCTGCTCCATTCCCAGCTCCATTCCCAGCTCCATTCCCGGCTCCATTCCCTGCTCCATTCCCTGCTCCATTCCCTGCTCCATTCCCGGCTCCATTCCCTGCTCCATTCCCTGCTCCATTCCCAGTTCCCCAGCTCCATTCCCAGCTCCATTCCCTGTTCCATTCCCTGCTCCATTCCCAGCTCCATTCCCGGCTCCATTCCCTGCTCCATTCCCAGCTCCATTCCCGGCTCCATTCCCTGCTCCATTCCCGGCTCCATTCCCGGCTCCATTCCCTGCTCCATTCCCAGCTCCCTGCCGAGCTTTTCCCTCGGTGCCTCAGGAAGATCCTTGGCTCTGCCTCAGCTGAATTCCCGGAATTCCCGGATTCTCTAAAACCCTGCTCTTATCCCAAGAGCATTTCCAGGAACACGAGTTGAGAGCCAGTCAAGCATTCCCAAACCAAGGAATTCCCAGCTGGAAAGAGCATTTTTGTGGGAAAAAAGCCATCACGGGAAACGTCTCCATGGGAAGGGGCGGCTGGTGGGATCATCCGGATGCTCCAGGACCACCCATGGATTTGGGATTCAAGGTCCAGGCAAGGCCTGGAAGTGTTTGGAGGCTCCTGAGAAGCCTCCAGGCTTCCAGACCTGGAAAAGTCCCGGTGTGGGTTTTTTTCATGGGATTTCCATGGGAATCTCCTGAGATTTAACAGGAACAGGAGCGGGGCAATCCCTGGGATGGATCCAGGCTGGGATGAGCACATGGAGCAGCCCTGGGAGAGGGAGCTGGGGCAGAGCTGGACATGGAAACCTCCCTGGGCTGATCCCAGAGCAGGAAAAGCGGGAATTCTGCTCCCCAGAGAGAGCCCAGAGAAGGCTCCAGGATGATCCAAGAAAAGCTGGGAATGTCCAGCCTGGAGAAAAGAGAAGCTTTGAGTTGACCCAATTTTGGTCTTCCAGGACCCAAAGGAACCCATGGAAAAGACGGGGAAAAAATCTCTTCAGAAGGGCCTGGAGGGACAGGACAAAGGGAATGGCTCCGAAATTCCAGAGGGGAAATGGAAATGGGGGATTGGGAAGGAATTCCCGGCTGGGAGGGAGGTGAGGGCCTGGCACGGCTTTCCCAGAGAAGCTGGAGCAGCCTCTGGATCCCTGGGAATGTCCAAGGCCAGGCTGAGATAGTGGGATCTATCCCTGCCCATGGAATTCCAACAGAAAGCATCCCGAGATTCCAAGGCTGAGCCCGTGGATGGAGCCGGGAATATCCCAAGCACCTGGATCAGAATTCCTTACCCCAGGCCAAAGGGCACCGACATTCCCAAACCAAACCCTACAACATTCCCGGGATTCGGTTTTGGGCGATGCCGATAAATCCCAAGGGAATTTGGGGGGGCAGAGGGGGACAAACACCCCCAAACTGAGCTTGGGGGACTTCGGAATTGCTCCGGGAGCGGCCACAGGAATTTTTCCACCGAGAAATAAAGCCGGGAATGTCTCCCCATCCCGAAGACGCTGATTATCCTGGGAAGGCGCGAGGAGAGGGAAGATCCTGGCTGGAATCGCGGCTTTTTCCCGAGCTCTGGATTGGACGCGGCGGCTCCTGAACGCCGCCGGTGGGAAGAGGGAAATTGGGCTAATTGGGAAAGGGTAATTAGCGCAGCAAGGGGGATTCTCCGAAGGGGCTGGATTTACCCGGAGAGGCTCCGTGGGAACGCGGGATCCGTGGAGATGGGAGGGAAAACTTCCAGAAAGGAGCCGAAGGCAGGATTTGATGGGAAAAGCGTTAATAGGGAAGGACGGTGGGAATGTGGGATGGAATTTTGGCAGGTGGATTAAAGCAGGATTTCATCCCTGCTCCTCCTTTTCCCTCGTTCCCCCAGGACACAATTCCCACCAAATTCCTCCTTCCATTAAAAAGAACCACAAGCAGGAGTCTCCCACCACCCTTGGAAAAGCCCCACGCTGGGTTTTTCCCTCCAAAAACGAGGAAAAATCGGCTTTTCCAGGCTGGAAAACGAGCTGGTAAAAATCCCGGCCAGAACAACCTCGGTGGGGGTGAAAGGAGAGGGGAGGGAATTCCAGCTAAAATCCCAACCTGCGTTTTCCAGGAATATCCCCAAGGACAGCAAAACCCAGGAGCCTCAAACACTTGAATTTTCCCTGGTTTTTTCCCTCTGGATGGGGGGCGGGAAGCAGAAGCCAAAGCAAATCCCACCGGGATAAAAACCCGCTGGAAATCTCCGGGAACGCGGCACTTCCATCCCTCCCACGGCCCTCGGGAGCCCTCGGTGGGGCCGCATTTGAAGGAGCCAGCCCTCATCCCAGAATCCGTGGATCCATGGCGGGGGGGAAAGGGGGATTTTTCCAGCTTTTCCAGTCCCTTTTCCAGACGCTCCTCTCCTTTTCCATGGTCCAGCGCTGCCTCCTCCGCGTGGCCTCGTTTTTCCCTCCTGACGCCTCCTTAACCCACTTAGCCCCGGCCGGGTTTTTTTTTTTTGGCCGAAGGAAGAGGTTGAGCAGGGGACAAAGAGGGAAAAAAAAAAGCTGGAAAACACCTCGGGAATGATCCCGGCTCCTCTCGGGGTCACAGAGGGATTTTCCTGACCCGCTGGGGGATGCGGAGCGAGGCTGGAAACCCTTTCCCCCCACCCCGAAAATAAAAGCTTCTCACGGATGGTTTGTGGGGTGGGGAGCGATTCCAGCGGATTCCCGGGAATCCTCCGGGATGAGGAGCTGGATGAGGGGGATGATAAAATCAGGCAAAATTCCTTAAAGAAAATAAAGGGGAGGGGGTTTTGTGGACACAGAAATGTAGGGATGACCAGCGGGAATTGGGGATGCGCCCACCTGGATCTTCCCGGGCTCTGGATCCCTTGGATTCCTCTCCAGCCGGGATGGGGAGGGCACGGCTCCAGCCAAGGATGCCGTCAGCCAGGAAAAAGCCATCTGCCCTCGGAAATTCGGGAATGGCGAGCGCTCTGTCCCCCGCAACTGGGGAGCGAGGCGGGGCCCCCCGAAATTCGGGAGCAGCTCGGCCCCCGAGCGAAGGGAGGAGCCCCCGAGCCGGGGTTCGGCCGGGATTTGTGGCTGGATGATGGAAAAACAGAGCCCGGGATGGGATTTTTGGGACAGCTTGGGGCGGGGGGGGGAGGGAAGGATGACAGAATTCCAGGCTGGATGGGGTTGGAATCCCAAAAAACCCACAAGCTTCCATAGGGAAAGGGAGATGCTGAAGGCGGCGGATCCTCGGGATGCGGCGAAGTTCCAGCGGGGTTCGGGGAGCTCGCGGGCACCCAAACCCAAACAATCCCAACAATTCCCCACGCCTGATCCATCACTTCCCAACCCCCCGACCCCTCCACGAACCAACTTCGATCCCGTTTTTTCCCCCCTGGCGAGCAGAGAATTATATTTTTAATTTCTTTCCCCCGCCCCCCCCCACCGCAAGGAAAAATCAACAGCGCGAGAGCAACCGCCCGATCTGCGGCGAGGAAAAAGCAGGAGAGAGGCAGGAAAAATGATCCCTGCGCCAGTGACAGACAGCTGGAGCTCCGGGAAAGCCGGGGGGATGCGGCGTTCCTTGGAAATTGTCAATCCGTGACCTTAAAACGGCGGCGGAGGAGAGCGGGGAGGGGAGGGGAGGCAGCCGGGGGTGGCTTTGGCACAAGTTCACCCCTTTCCCAGGTTTTATTCCCGATGGATGGCGGGATGCTCGGGAAAGGGGGGCTCGGAGCGGCAGCCGCAGCTCGGCTGGAGCCGATGGAAAAGAGGGATTCAGGGAATTCTTTCCCGAGCCAAATCCAGGCTGGGCTCGGGGGATGGAGGGGGAAGAATCGGCTCCTTTGTGTGGAGCTGGCCCCGCGCAGCCCCGCAGAGCGAGGCTCCCCCTCCCCGCGCCCTGCAGCGCCCGCCGGCGCCTCCCGGAGAGCAAAAAGTCCATTAAAAATATTAAAAAAAATAAAAATAGAAATAAAAATATATAAAAATAAATTTTAAAAAAATGGGAGATGCGGAGCAGGCTCGGCTCGAGCCTCCATCTCCCGGCGCCTGGAAAAGCTCCCGGTTTCCCGGGGGTTCGGGAAGGAGCGGCCACCTGAGACCCCCCGAGCGGGAATTGGGAGGGGGGGTAAAAAAAAGGAGGGAATTCGCCTGGAATGGACGTGGAATGAAATTCCACGCGCGGCCCTGCGGCTGTGGGATGCGAGGAGGGGAAAGTTTCCTTCCCCGGGCGCTTTCCCCTCCCCGGAGCCCCGGGTTTGGGGCTGGGCTGGGGAGCGGAGTCGCGGGGTTTGGGGAGCTGGGGAGCCGCGGTCCCCCAGGACAGCGGGAATTTGGGGTTTGGGGATCCCCCAGGGGCAGGAGAGGCTGCGAGCCCCCCAAAAACGGAGCTCGTGGGGGACCCCAAAGCGCAGCCCCCCCTCCACGGCTGGAGCAGCGCTGGGATGCGCAGCCGGAGCTTGGGAGCAGTGGGAAAAGGGGACACGGGGGGGCCCCCATGGATGCGACCCCCAGGGCCTCTCGCACCCCATTAACGGCACCCCATTAGCACATCCCACCCCACCTCCCGGTTATGGGGTGCCCCATCAGCACATCCCACCCCAGCTCCCGGTTACGGGGTGCCCCATTAACAGATCCCAATCCAGTACCGGATTATGGGGTGCCCCATTAACACATCCCACACTAGTAACGGGTTATGGGGTGCCCCATTAACAGATCCCAATCCAGTAACGGGTTATGGGGTGCCCCATTAACAGATCCCAATCCAGTACCGGGTTATGGGGTGCCCCATTAACGGATCCCACCCCAGTAACGGGTTATGAGGTGCCCCATTAACAGATCCCACCCCCGTACCGGGCTATGGGGTGCCCCATTTACACCTCCACACCCCGTCCCCCATTACCAAACCCCAATTCCCCAATTCCAAACCCGTTCTCCTCTCCACCCCCATAACCCCAAACCTCAGGGCGGGGGCGCCGACACCGCCCCTCGCCCCGGGGGTCCCTCGGGTTCAGCCCACCCCCCGGGGGTCCCCGAGGCTCAGCTCTCCCCCCGGGGGTCCCCGCGGTGTCACTCACCCAGCGCCAGGTGCCGCAGGTGCCAGAGCAGGAGCCAGAGGGGCAGGGGGCTCATGGTGCGCGCGGTGCCCGCGGGGGCGGCTCAGCGGGGCGGGGGGCGGGATGGCATCGCGCCGGGCACGGCCGGGGGGCTCGGCCCGGTTCGGGAGGGGAGGGGGGCTCGGCCCGGTTCGGTCCGGGTGAGGAGGGAGGGAAAGGGGATTGGCCTGGTTCGGTCTGGGTGAGGAGGGGAGGGGGATCGGTCCGGTCTGGGAGGGGCTCGGCTCGGTCCGAGAGGGGCTCGGTCCTGTCCTGGAGGGGCTCGGCTCGGTCAGGTCGGTCCGGGAGGGGTTCCACCCGGTCCGGTCGGGGCTCGGCCCGGTCCGGTCGGGGTTCCACCCGGTCCGGTCCGGGCTCGGCCCGGCTCGGCGCTGCCCCCCCGGTGCAGCAGCTCCGCCGCCGCCGCCGCCGCTGCCGCCCTTAAGCCGATTTGGAGCAGCCGGAGCCGAGCGGGGCTGGAGCCGCCCCCGGCTCCCCCCGGGCTGAGCCCGCCCCGGACCGGCCCCCGGGAGGGGCTGAGAGGGAGGGGAGGGACCGGAGAGGGAGAGGGAGGGGAGGATTGGGGGGATGGAGCGGGGGGGGGTTCACGGAGGGATGCGGGGGGATGGATCCAGGGGGGAGTGCGGGGATGGAACCAGGGGGGAATGCGGGGATGGAACCAGGGGAGAATACGGGGATGGATCCAAGGGAAAACGCGGGGATGGATCCAGGGGATGCAGGGATGGATTTGGGGGATGCGGGGGATGGATCCGGCGGGAACGCGGGGATGGACCCAGCGGGGAATGTGGGATGGATTTGGGAGGGGGATGCAGGGATGCATCCACGGGGGGATGCGGGGATGGATTTAGGAAGGAATGTGGGGATGGATCCAGCAGGGAATGTGGGATGGATTTGGGAGGGGGATGCAGGGATGGATCCAGGGGGGATACGGGAGATGGATCGGGGAGGGATCGGGGGAGTCGTGCCGGGATGCGGGGTGAATTCACAGAGGGATCGGGTGCGCGGATCCAGGGGAGGACGCAAGGATGGATGTGGGGGGATGCAGGGATGGATTTGGGGGGGATGCTGGGATGGATTTGGGGGGACGCAAGGATGGATTTGGGGGGATGCAGGGATGGATTTGGGGGGGGATGCAGGGATGGATTTGGGGGGATGCAGGCAGGGATTTGGGGGGGACGCAGGCAGGGATTTGGGGGGGGATGCAGGGATGGATTTGGGGGGGGATGCTGGGATGGATTTGGGGGGGATGCAGGCAGGGATTTGGGGGGGATGCAGGCAGGGATTTGGGGGGGACGCAGGCAGGGATTTGAGGGGATGCAGGCAGGGATTTGGGGGGGATGCAGGGATGGATTTGGGGGGGACGCAGGCAGGGATTTGAGGGGATGCAGGCAGGGATTTGAGGGGATGCAGGCAGGGATTTGGGGGGGATGCAGGGATGGATTTGGGGGGGATGCAGGCAGGGATTTGGGATACAGGGGCTGGAATACTGCCAGGGATGTGGGATGCAGGATAAGGCTGGGATACAGGAGGGGTTGGAATGCAGGGTTGGGATGCAGGCAGGGATGTGGGATGCAGGATCCAGGAGCAGAGATCCACAGGGATCCCCAGAGATCCCCAGGGATCCTCAGGGATCCACAGGGAGCAGTGCTTTCCCCCTGCTCCCTCTTCCCTCAGCAATTCCTGTCTCCCTGAGACTCCCAAAATCCCTCCCTGGCTGGGATCCCAACCCTTCCAGGGCCCCACTCCACAGGTATTCCTGGTTTTCCTTCAGCTCCCAGACTCTGGGAAGATGCCAGGATTCCTTGGGAAGAGAGGTTGGGATGCCTGGGGCCTCCTGGGAGAGGAAGAGCCGGAAATCCACATCCCTCTCCTTACAAAAATCCACGTTTTTATCCTTTATTCCCACTTCCAGTGGCTCTCCCTGCCTTCCCAAACCCTTTCCTTCCACCCATTCCCAAAATCCCAGGGGAACGCTCCCTGATTTCCATCTGGACAATTCCATGGAAAAACCTCCCAGATCCCTCCCAAAATCCTCTTTTGGGGCTGAAAACACCGGGACAAAATTTTCCCTGGGGATGGGAAACAGCCGGAATTCCAGCCCGGGAACACCAAGGGAAAAGTCTTGGATTGGGTCATCCTGCGGCGATGGATTTGGGAATTTTTGACTCCTGATGTTCCCGTTTTTCACGGAAAATTCCTCATGAGGGGGAAAATGGAGGAGCTGGTGTTGGACACAGGGATTTGGGGTGATTTTATCCCAAATTTCCAGGAATTGAGGGATGAGTGACTCCAAAACTTTGTCCCGGTGTTTTTTCCCGAACAAAAGAGGATCCTGGGGGGAATTTGGGGGTTCCTGATGGGAATCAGGCTGTCCCAGCAAAACCCCAACCGACTAAATCCAGGAATCTCTGCAATTCCTGGATTTCCTCTCCCTTCCCTCCCCACCTCCAATCCTTTGGGAAAAGCCCCAGTTCCAGAGATTCTTGGAATCAAATCCCAATTTATTCAGGGCTGGGTTTGATCCAAATCCATCGCCACGGGATGATCCAATCCAGGACTTTTCCCTTTGGCTGCCGGACTCCAAAATTTTGCTCTTCCCATCAATTTTTCCATGGAAAAACTCAACATTCCCAGCATTCCCCTTTCCCAGCATTCCTGCATTCCTTAGCCATGGATTGGAGCATCCCTTTGGATGGGAGTCACCCCTGGATGAGGCGGGTGAAGATTTTTGGGAAGCTGGGAATCGTATCCCAAAGATTCAACAGCTCTGATGCTTCCTTGGAAAAGAAAAGGAAACCAGGATTCTTAAAATTCCCCCATTTCCACCCCTTCCCAACGGGAATTTTAACCCCTCTCGCCCCGGAGGGAGAAGGAAAATTGGGAATAACGCGGAATGTTGGGAGCGGGATTTGTTTTCCAAAGGCAAAGCTTCCTTGGCAGCCTCCGGATTCCGCGGGGAAATCCCGGGAGCGGCTCCCGGCCCGTCAGGCGGCTCCCAGGACATCGGAGCAGACAGGGAAGCGCTGGGAATCGCGGGATGCGAATCCCGCCGTGTCCGGATCGCTCCGATTTCTCCCGGCTTTTAATTCCCTGTGAATCCAGCAGCTGGTGGGAGCTCCCTTGGAATGCCCCAGGGAATTCCCGGCCTTGGGAAGGGAGGGAATGAGCGGAGCCGGTGGGGAACGCTGCTCCTGCTTCATCCCAACGCATCCGGCAGCGCGGTTATTCCCGATTTTTCCCGTAAGGATTTTCCCACGTTCCCTCGCAAAGCTGGATCCCTTCATTCCCTAAAAAAAACCAATCCCAGTTTTTTGGGCGGAGCTGGAGCCCTGCTGTCCTTCCCAGATTCCCAAGGGATTGATCCAGCCTGGAAAACCGGGTCCAAGCCTCATTCCTGGGAGCAGCCGGAATCCGGGTTAGCTCATTCCCGCCCTCGGAGACTGGAATTTGGGCCAAAAAAAAAAGCTCGCGAAGGGAAAATTTTCCAGTTTCTCTTTTTTCCTGACTTTTCCAGAACGAATCCAGGCCCTAAATCCCAAACTAGAGGAGAAAATCCCAAATTCGGCAAGGAAGTCCCAAATTTTGGGGAGCAACTCCCGAAGTGGAAGAGAAAAATCCCAAATTTCGGGAGGAATCCCCAAATTTCAGGAGAAACTCCCACATTGGAAGAAAAAGTTCTGAATTCAGGGGTAAAGATCCAAATTTAGGGAGAAAAATCCCAAACTGGAAGAGAAAAATATTGGGAATATTGGGAATATTGCCTGGAAACTGGGAAAATTGACCGTGAACCAGGAATATTGGCTGGGAATTGGGAATATTGACTGGGAATTTGGAATATTGGCTGGGAATTCAGAATATTGACTGTGAATTTGGAATATTGGCTGGGAATTGGGAATATTGACTGGGAATTTGGAATATCGGCTGGAGGAATCGGCAGCGAAGGGATTTTTAGCCGGGATTTTCCTTCTGCTTCCCGGATTTCAGAGCTCTTGGGAGATCCGGGAAGGCGCCCCCATTCCAAGGGGAAAAGGATGAGGAGCAAGGAGACGCCAGCAGGAACATCCGGGCTGGGATTTTCCCGCTCCTTCCAAGCAAAACCTTCCCTGAGGAGCTTTTCCGGCTAAAAAAACCCGGAGAGGGAAGCGTTCCGGCTGGAAGAGGTGAGGACGAAGGACGACGGGAAAAGCGGGAGAGGAGCAGCGGAATTTTAATGGAAATCCCTGGATATCAAAGGGAAATAAAACCCCCGGCAAATCCCAAATCCTCCAGAGCCCGCTTGGAATGCTGCCAGGAGAAGGAGCTCGGGAGAAGGCCACGGAAGGAGCCGCCCCTTCCCATTCCCAATGTTTCGGAGCCGTCGTTCCCGATACGGCTCCGCGGCGTGGGATGCGAGAAAATTCCTGAAATCAGCGGGAAATTCCCGGCTGGGAAAGTCAGGGATGGCGGAATGCGGCTGAGCTCAGGGCAGGGCAGTAATCCCAGGAAAATCCAATGTTTTCCAGCTCCAAATCCATCTGGAAGCGCCTTCTCCCAACTTTTTGCCACTAAACTCCGGGAATTTTAGGCAAGGCCGAAACTCCAAGTGCAAATCCCAAGCAGAGACTTGGAAAAGGGCGGAAAATCCATGGAATACTCAGGAATGACCTTGGAGAGGTTGGCAGACAAAACCACCTGGAAAACGGGATCGGTTGGGAATTCCGACCCCTCTGGAGGAGCTCAGATCCATCCGGGATATCCAGGAGCAGCGGGACGCGCTGAGCCGGATAAGAAGCTTTCCCCGCATCCCAAAGAATTCCTGGAATGCGCCACCACCGCCTGGCCTTGGAAAATTCCATGGGAGAATCCAGGATCCGGCCTCTCCTCATCCCACGGGATCATCTTTTCCAAGAGACGGGAAGGAGTTGAGGAGATCCCGGATTTCCCAGGATCCAGGAAAATGCCCGGGAGCTCCAAAAGGATGGAAAAGAGGGGAGGAAATAGAGGAAGGCACCATTTTGGGGTTGGAAAATCGCCTGGAATTTGCGACTTTGGAGCTTTTAGGTGGAAAATCGCCTGGAATTTCCGACTTTGGAGCTTCACCAGAGGACTGGACTCACCTTGGATCGGTTTTAGCAGGAATTTCTCCATCCTGGGAATGTTCGGCTGTTGGGAAGCTCCAGAGTCGTTATCTCCACACAATTTAATTAAAGTCTGGCGTTAATGACACAATGGCCACTAATGAATTTAATTAATTTTAATTAATTTAATTAATTTAATTGATTTAATTAATTCTCTCTCCTCCACAGGAGATTTTGGGGATTTTTTTTATTTTTTGGGGGGGAAGCGAAATTGAATTCCAGCCCTGAAAGCACTGGGGGGGTTTTGGGAAACAAAGGGATTTGGGAATTGGGAATATTGACTGGAAGTTGGGAATATTGACTGGGAGCCAGGAATATTGACTGGAAGTTGGGAATATTGGCTGGGAACTGGGAATATTTCTGGGAACTGGGAATACTGAATGGGAACTTGGAATAATTGGCTGGGAACCAGGAAAACTGGGAATGTTGGCTGGAAACTGGGAATGTTGGCAGGACAAAGCAGCCCCAGGCGGGGAGAAGCAATGGGGATGTGTCCAGTTGGTTCCATTCCCACTTGGAAAGATGGGAATGGGCTGTGACGAATCCGGAATTTTTAGGATGGGATCTGGAAGTTGATCCCGCTCCGATCCGCTTCCCACGATCCCAGGGCGCTCCAAGCCCTGTCCTTGGACATTTCCAGGGATGGAGCAGCCCCAGATTCCCTGGATAATCTGTGCCAGGGCCTCCCCATCCCAGTTATTCCTACAGAATTTTGGGATGTGGGATACAAACAATTCGGGCTGACCCAACTCCCGGCGCAGAATCCGGGGACAGAAGACAAAACTCCTCGGAATGACACCAAAATCCGCCTTTTCTCCCAAAATAACTTCCCATGCCACAGCCGAGCTCCTCTGTCACCTTTTTTGGGATAAATCCCTCTCCACGGCGATTTCAGCTCCGCGCTCTCACCTCGTCAGCAGAGCAGGGATTTGGGAATTCTGCCCTCCCTCCCTCCCTCCTTCCCGGCTCTTGGCTGCTGGGAGATTTCCCGGCTTTCAGCCTCAGCTTCCCTGGAATTTGGAGATAACGAGGCCCAAATTCCTTTGATCTCTTGAATTCCGGCTCTGCCGCTCCCCCTCAATCCATGTGGGGGGGAATTGGGCATGGAATCTTCTCATCCCTGGAAGTTTTATGGGGGTCTGGGGAAGTTTTGAAGCTTTGAGGAAAATCCCCGGAATTTTTGGGTCTGTTTTTTTATGGATTCCCCCACTGGACATCCAAAGAAATCTCCACATTCCAAAGGGGTTTTTGTGGGGAATCTCCAGCGGATCCCGTTTTTCTGCAAGGGATCCAGGCTTGGGAAAGCTGGGAATGGTTATTTTGCAGAGATGTCGGAAACAGCCAGGAATTCCGGCTGCTCTGAACACGGAAATGAGATCCCAGGATCCCGGACATCCCTGAAAGTCCAGGTTTGTCCCAGCTGATGGATGAGGAATCCTCACTTTTCCTATGGATTCTTCCAAGGGACCTGGGCACTTTAAAAGCCTCAAATATCCATGAAAAATTCCCAAAATTTGGGGCAGTGGGGGAAAATCCTGCGGGATGCTTTTCCCAGAGATACGACCTTGACTGGGAATGTTGCAAAGACATCCCGGAGAATTTGCATCCATGATTTTCCTCCTCCTCCTCTTCCTCCTCCTCAGCCATCTGCTCCCCTGGAACGGCTCCTGCTCCTCAGGGAGAAGTTTTCCAAGGTTGGAAAGAGCAGGAAAATCCCTGGGAGGGGTCGGGAAGGGAGGGATGGAGCCTTTTCCGGAGGGATCGTCCCGAGATTTGGACACGGAGAGAAGACAAAGGGAAAATTGAGGGGGAAAGGAGGGAAAAATGGGAAAAGGAAAGGACTGGAAATCCAACTGAATCCAAAGCTGGGATGATCCGGAATGATTGGGATTGGGATTGGGATTGGGATTGGGATTGGGATTGGGATCGGGATGTTCTGAGCCCCTGGGGCCATTCCAGGGGTGGAGCAACTTCCACCTCTCCTGGTGAGCTCCCCCCAATTCCCGCCCAGTTCCCGCCCAATTCCCACCCAATTCCTTCCCAATTCCTGCTGGAATAACATTTCCTGCAGGAATAATCATGATAATCATCTCCAATTCCATATCTCCCTTGGAAATAATCGGAAGAACTTTCTGTGGGAATTCACCTGGAATTTTTTGGTGTTTGGGTGGAATTCAGGGCGATGCTGGAGGCCGGGGCCTCATTCCTGGCCTCATCCAAAAGTGAGGGATCATTGCACATTCCAGGTTTTTTTTCCAGCTCTGGGAAGCACCATAAATAGAAACTGGAATACTCAGGAATAAATTAAAACAACAAGGAAAAATTCCCAGTGGGAGCGACCGAGCCGGAGCTTTCCGAGGTTTGGAAGTGGAGCCATCCCAAATCCTTCCCTTTGGAGGCCTCCGGAGTTTTCCTTCTCCTCTGGAGCTTTGGGAATTCAGGAAAAGGGACCTCGGGGGTGGCTGAGCGGATCCCGAGTGCTCTGAGTCATTCCCAGACGGATTTAGCTGCTCTCCCACGCACATTCCGGGTGTCCCGGCCCACCTGGAATTGTCTCAGCTCCCGCTGAGTCAGGAGCACTCCCGGTCCCACACAGCCCATTCCATCGGGAGCAGCCTGGATTCCCTGGAAAACCGAGGGTCCGAGGATGCTCCCAATCCCCTCCAGCTTCATCCCAGGCAGAGGAATCCTGTGGGATTTTCCCATCGTTTCCCACCAGCCTGACCCCAAATTCCCAGGAACACGAATCCCATTATAATCCCAGCATAGCTTCACCATTTTCCTCCTGCAAATCCCAAAAAATCCCAAATTCCCACAAAAACCTCTCCTCTTCTGCTTTTCCAGCAGTTCCTTCCCTTGGCTTGGCCAGGAACAGATCCAATGGGATCATCCCACACCGGGAAAACCGAGCTGACCCCACAACAGGCCCGGAATGGGCAGAAATTCCCCCAAAATCCCCTCTCGCCGCATTCCAGCTGCTCCCTGAATTCCCAGGAGCTTCCCACTCCCACCGCGATTCCCCGGCACCGGTGGGCGCAGCTGCTCCCGCCTTCCCAAAAATCTCTGGAATTACGGAATCCCACAAAACCGAGGGTTTTTTTTTTTTTTTCCCAGCCCTTGTAGGATGCCAAGAAATCCAAAGAAAGAAAAAAATAAAAAAGGTGGAAAATATTCCCAGTGTGAGGTGGTGATGGAAAAATCCATCCTTGGTTCCCATTCCCGCGGGAAGAGCAGGAGGCTCCTCCTTTGGCTGGAAGAATCCCGCCGGGAATTCACGGCCCTGGATTGGGAACGGAAAACCCTCGGAGCTGGGCTTGTTTCTGAATAAAAACCAGGAAAACGTCCCCAAAAAGTGTGGGAGAGGATGAAATTCGGGATTTGATGCCGTGGTCCATCTCCATCCGTTGGCGTTGGATCATGGAATTGTTCCCGTGGGAAAAAGCCGTCGAGGGCACGGGTTCCGAGCATTCCCACTGGAATTCCATGCCCCAGAGGCCACATCCAGGGATTTTTGAACAATTCCAGGGATGGGAAGCTCATTCCAGGGCTTCTCTGCCTTTTCCATGAAGGAATTTCCCCAAAATCCAACCTAAAGCACTTCTGCTGCACTCGGAGGCCGTTTCCACTTTTCCTGCCCTTTATTCCCTGGGAAAAGGGACGGATCCCTGGGAATGCGGCCGGAGGTGATGGAGAGGCTCCAAGGGGTGAGGAAAAGCCTCATCCCAACATCTCCTCAATCCCTGTTTTCCATCCCTAGAAACCTCCACCAGGAGGAAAACCACCCCAAAAACTTGCGGTTCTCCGTGAAAAAGCTGGAAAATCCCATCCAAGCAATAACCGGGAATCATTTTGATGATTCCCGATGGAACAGCTTTGGGATTCAGCTTCTCCAGCATGTCCTGGCTTGGGAATTCCGACATTTTTTATCCCAGATATGGATAATTCCCTCATCTGGGAAATGGGATCTCCACGCTCCTCTCCCACCTGGATGATGATCCCATGGATTGGCCTCTCCTTAAATCCCAAGAAAAGCCAATCCCGGAGAAAAACAAGCTTCCAAATCCCGAATTTTATCCCATCCCATTCTCCAAGCGTGGCCTCGGAGGCTCCAAAGGCCTTTCCCTCACCTGGAAGCTCAGAGCTGAAAGCCAGAAAATTCCGGATCCTTCCTGGGAAAACCACAAAAAACCCTGGAATGAGGGGCTGCCCTGTGGATCCTTAGGGATTTTGATAAAATGGGAATTCTGTCTCCCTGAAACCTTGGGAAAGCTTTTCTCTTCCCCCCAGAAAAACCGGGAATGGGTGAACTTTAAAAATCCAGGATCTTTCCCACCCCTTCCTGCCTTTTCCCTCCTCCCGCCAGGGCTCCTTTCTTCGGAGCTAGCTCGGCGCTGGAAAATCTCATTTTTCCAGCTTTTTTTTCCCTCCCCTCCTCCTTTTCCCCCCCAATTCCTGATGCAAATTTATGGAAATCAGGCGGCGCCTGCTCCCAGCCAGGGATAATAAAGGAGAGGGATGAAAAGAGGGAGGAATCCCGGCACGGGAGGGCTGGAAAAATCCATTGTTCCATGGGAAAGGGCGGATTTCTTTTCCTGGTAAAGGCAAGGTTGGCTTTAATTAAATTTGTGTTTTCCACGCTTTTAAGGAGCTCCGTTGTTGGGTGGCTCCTTCCCGAGGGATCGCGATGGAAAAGGGGGAACCGGCAGCCGGATCCGGCTCGTCCCAATCCCAGCTGAGGATGGGAAAGGGCTGAAATCGGGGAAATCCATTGGAAACGCATTTTTCCTTGGGAAATTTGAGAATGATCCCAATTTAAACATTGTATTCCCAAAAACGTCATGTTTGGAGGATCCAAACATTCCCAAATCCCTCGTTTTCCCAAAAACATCGCGTTTGGAGGATCCAAACATTCCCATATCCCTCGCATTCCCAAATTTGTCGTGTTCAAAGAACTCCAAAATTCCCAAATCGCTCGTATTCCCAAAAAAGCCACATTTGGAGGATCCAAACACATCCAAGAACCTCTTGGAAAGGAGCACTGAGCCAAATCCCAGGAATTGTGGTTGGAAGGGAAAAGGGGAACTCGGCAGCCGGATCTGGCTCATCCCAATTCCATTTTTTCCGGGGAAATTTGACCACAATCCCGACTTCAGCCTCATATTCCCAAACATGCCGCGTTTGGAGGGTGCCAACATTCCCATACCCCTCATATTCCCAAATCTGTCATGTTTGGAGGGTGCAAACACATCCAAGGAATTTTTGGAAGGGAGCACAGAGCCCGATCCGGCTGGGAATTGGAGGGAAAACAAAGGAGCCGAATCCAGCCAGGAGTGGGGGCGCAGATCCAGGGGGATGCAGCCCATGGAAAGCTGGAGATTCTCCGGAGAACCCCATTCCCACATCCCATTCCCGCTCCAATCTGCGTTTCCAGCGGGGAGGCCAATCCCTTCCCTCTCCCCCTCTCATCCAGGTTTTGGGAGGGGTTTCCATCCTTTCTTCCTTTCCAGGGAATGCGATCGAGGCCAGCGGGCGCTTCCAGCCCTTCCCGCCCGCTCCGATACCATCTCGGATCGTTCCGTTCTCGCTGCTCCAATAATCCCGATCTAATTTGCCGGGAGCCAGCGCCGACTTCCTTCGGCACTTCATTAGGGAGCGTGAGCAGCATCTCATTATCCCAACCCCGCCACCATTCCCGGCAAATTCCCCGCTGGAAAAACCCAAAGTCCAAGGTGGATTTGCCGTCCCTGAGATTCCCCCGGGATGGGGGATCCCAAATCCATCCTCGGTCGCACCCGGAGCGGTTTCCGCTCTCCAGACCTGGATTTATCCTTCAGGATCTCCCGGGTTGAGCTCGGTTTTAGCTTTTCCCAAAAAATTCCGTCCCTTTCATGGGGATAATTTTGACTTTTTGGAGCTTTGCGCTCATCCCAACCCTGGAATTATTTCTGGAATTCCACATTCCCGTGGGCCAAGGGACCCTGTTCCCAATCCACGTGCAGCCATTCCCTCCCAGTCCATTCCAACCCCATCACGCCCAAAAAAGCCTGGAAAACATCATTCCCCACATTTTCCTTCGGGAAACGTGCAGATTTAGGGATATTTTGGGGCTGGAAACCCAACGGCATTGTCGGGGGGGAAATTTTTAGGGAGCGGCCGCTTGGATTTGGGACCGTTGGGACGGATAAAAGGAAATCCAGGAATTAATTACGGATTGGGGAGGAAATCGAGCGGGGGAGGGGGTTTTCGCATAAATCCGATGGAAAATTCCCCCCGCGTGCATCGGATGCGGCCGATTCCAGGGATGAGGGGGACATGGATGAGCTCAACCCCCACTCCTGGATTTTCCGGCGGCTCCTCCCGGCAGGAGAAGGGACAGACAAGGAGAAAGGAACGGATCCGAGGGAAGGAGGGAGGGAGGGAGGGAGGGGGAGCGAGCACGAGCCGCGGTTATTTATAGGAGCTGCGTTTGTGCGGGAGGAGGGAGCGCTGCCAAAAAGGGATGGGAAAAATAATCCCGGAGCCAGGTGCCGGCGCCTCGGGAAGAGCCGGGGGGGAGCTCAAGGTGAGACAGAAAAGGGAGGAAAAGAAGGAAATGATAAAAATTTTGGAGGTTTTTGTTTTGGGGATTTGTTTGGGTCTCTCTGTCAGCTCTCACCTGGGTGAGAGCATCTCCGGCCCCTGAGACCCCCACGTGCCACAGAATTATGAAGGATTTGGGGAATTTGGGATGCGGCCACGCCTCCGGATTGATGTTTGGGGAAAGGAGACCCCCAAAATCCAAAGGAAAGGCCTGGGATGGGATTAGAGCCAGGACACAGCTGATGACCGATTCCCAAGGGAATTTCCGTAGGGAAAACAACTCCCATCTCCCACCGTGAATCCCAGCACGCTTTGCCCCATGGATGGAAACCCTCATCCCAAAAATCTGCATCCCAAAAAGCCTTTTCCACAGCCAGCAGCGAATTTCACAGGAATTAAAGATGAATGAACTCAGCCTGCAAAGGTCTCACCCTCACCTCGGGTTAAAAAAAAAGAGGAGAACTCCACATTATTTTAGGGAAAAAACCCATTTTGCCTTAATTTCGGAGTTCTTTGTGCTCCAGGTTGGACGTGGGAAGGGACAATCCCCGATCCACGTGGATCCTTCCACGTCCTCACGTCGCACAACACTGGGATGGCTCCTGATTTATTTATGGAGAAGTAGAAATATAAAATCTACAAAAAATCTATAAAAATAAACCTGGGAAAATCCAGGAGAAGCGGGGGAGGACACGAATCCCATCTCCCAGGGAAGGGGGAGGCGGATCTGGCTCCGAGGAGCTGCGGTGGGATAATCACGGGGAGCTCGAGCAGCGAAGTGGCGGCTCCGTGTCTCCTCGTTCCTTCCCGACCTCCTTCCCTGCCTCTCTCCCTCCTCTTCCCTGGATTTTTTCCCCCCACCCCCGCTCGAATCCATCACCTCCCCCTCATCCCGGAGCCGCTGTCATCACGTTGTCACCCGGCGATGCCGAGCCGGGCTCTGAGCGAGATGGAAAAAAAATCCGGTGGAAAAAGAAGGAAAAAAAAACATCGGAATGCTCCAAACCTCCCCAAACTCGATTTGCCGTCCCGATAACACAAAACCTGGGAATTTATTCCTAAACCGGAGGCGGTTTGGGCGGGAGGAGCCAACAGCGGCACCCGGGCGAGCGAAGGGAAGAGGGATCATGGAATTGGGGTGGTTGGGAAAGATCTCCAAGGTCACGGAGTGAAGCTGGCACCAAGCACGGCCCCACGGGGTTGGAATGCTTCCAGGGGTGGGAATTCCATCGTTTCCTTGGGAAAAGGAGGAGAAGAAAGCAAGGAGATGGGCCAAGCCTTGCTGGGGGCTTTGGGAAGGAAAGGCCAAGCTGGGCTTTGGGAAGAAGGAGCCAAGTTGGGATTGGGAATGACAAAGACCCAAGCGGGGCTTTGGAAAGACGTGGCCAGGTCGGGCTTTAGGAAGGAAAGACTAAATCGGGATCTGGAAAGAAACGGCCAAGTCAGGCTTTGGAAAGGAAGAACCGAGTGGGAATTTCGAAAGGAAGAAGGAGTCAAGACAGGCTTTGGGAAGGAAGAGCCAGGTGGGGATTAAGGAAGAGCCAAGTTGGGATTAAGGAAGAGCCAAGTCGGGCTTTAGGAAGGAAGAGCCAAGTGGGGATTAAGGAAGACCCGAGCCGGGCTTTAGGAAGGAAGAGCCAAGTGGGGATTAAGGAAGAGCCAAGACGGGCTTTAGGAAGGAAGAGCCAAGTGGGGATTAAGGAAGACCCGAGCCGGGCTTTAGGAAGGAAGAGCCAAGTGGGGATTAAGGAAGACCCGAGCCGGGCTTTAGGAAGGAAGAGCCAAGTGGGGATTAAGGAAGAGCCAAGACGGGCTTTAGGAAGGAAGAGCCAAGTGGGGATTAAGGAAGACCCGAGCAGGGCTTTAAGAAGGAAGAGACAAACCGGGCTCAGGAAAAACAAAAAAAAGCCCAAGCCAGGCTTTAGGAACGCAGATCCAAGCGGGGCTTTAACCCGGGCAGGGCTGGGTTAGATCCCTCCGCAAAGCAGAAGCTCAAAGCCCCTCGGGCTCGTGGCTTTTCCAGCCTTTCCAGCGTTTCCAGGCCGTGGAATGCGGAGGAGGAGGCCGAGAGGGATCTCCCCGGGCTGGGCTGACAAGGGCAGGACAAATGAGAGCGTTTAGGCGCTAATTAGGCACTAATGACCTGCTCCGAGGTCTCGGGAAATCGGCGCAGCCGGGCGGCAGCTCAGCAATTTGTCAGGTTCTCGCCAAGCCCGGGGGAAGCGCGGCCGAGTCATTGACCCCATTACGGACTCGGCCTCTTCCAGACACCCGGCTGGGAATAAAAACCCGCTTTATTCCCGAGCTTTTTTCCAAAGCGAGCTCCTGGAGGCGCTCGGAGCAGAGCCAAGAGGCTTTTCTGGGGTGCTTCTGGGTGCGGCGCTGCTTTTGCTGAGCCACCGCGGGGGTAAAAAGGGGTTTAGCTCCAATTTTCCAGCTTTATTTCCCCCCCCAGAAGAGCCCTTGGAAGAATGAAAACCTCTTCCCGTCGCTATTTATAGAGGCTATTTATAGACGAAAGGAATTGATTGTACTTTGGGGGGAGAAAACCGCGGTTTTGTCCAAGTTTCGGATTCAAACTCTGCCAAGCTCCTTCTATTTTAACGAGAGCTTTGGCGCTCGGCTTGGCTGGAGCGAAACCTCATCGTCCCTCCGAGCGAGCCCAAATCCGAGCGGCCGCGCTCGGCAGGGCCTGGATGGGATCCCAGCATCCCAGGAAGGAGCTGGATCCGAGCAGGGAGTTCGGAGCCGTCCCGGGGTGGTTTTGGCAGAGGAAGCCGCGCAGACGAGCCCCGACCGTGACGGGAGCCGCCAGCTCCAAGCCTGGCACCAGCAGGGTTTGGTTTCTGCTCCGGATCCAAGTCCAAGCTTTTCCTCCCTTCCGGTTGATTTCCTCCCTGCCAGCAGGATCCAGGAATTTCACAGGAAAGGGATGAAAAAAAGGCAGGAATTGGCGTTTTGGGCCGTCCTGGCTCCCAACCAAAAGGAGGGAGCCAAGGTGGGTTCACCTTCACCTTCAGCATCCAAGGTGGGGTTTGGATAATCCCGACTCATCCTCCCTGTCCTTCACGCTCCGGAGGAAAGGTTGGAGCAGGAAAGGGGAGGCGAAGGACATTAATCGAAGATAACAGCGCCTCAAAGGCTCGGATCTCGCGGTGGGAACACGCACAACCTGCTCCGGCACCAGGATCATCCCCACAGGCACCAAACCCTGGGAAAACTCATCCCTCTCCCTCCTCATCCCGCCCCAGGAGCTCCGGGGATCGCGCTCTGCCTGGATTCAGCCATCGGGGATCATCAAATCCTCGTTAATTATCCCTTGGCTCTGCGGGTTGGGATCATCTCCGGGCCGGGATCATCTCCCGATGTCACCACGGGGCCTCCTCGTGCCCTTAATGCGCTGTGACTTCCGCAGCTCTGCCGCAATCCCGGGATCGACGCCACGGATCCGGTCCCGGAGCTGTCACGGAGCCTTAAAATCACCCAGGGATGGCTCGGGGACACCGCGGCGCCCGCGAAGGCCGGGAATAACTCATGGAAGCGACGGCGTGGGAGCAGATCCCGCGGGAATGGGATGAGCGGGATGGGGAGCGCTCGATGGATCCATTGGAAAAGGGGAAAGGTGGGAAAGGCTCGATGCTGATTAATTCATTAATTAAGATGGAAATGAGGGGTTTGGTGCTGCTGTGCTCCACAGAGGTGTCCTTGTCTCCAGCCTTTGCTTCCCAGAAGGAAAACCCCTCCATACCTGGAATTCCTTGTTTCCTCCACAAAAATTCCCTATTTCCTTTGAAAAATTCCTTATTCCCTTGCAAAATTTCTTATCCGCTCCACTAAATTCCTTATTTCCTCCACAAAATTCCTTTTTCCTTCGCAAAATCCCCCAGTCAGTCCGGAAAAAAGGAAAACTCCTTATTCCTTGTGCAAAATTCCTTTTTCCTTTCCAAAATTCCTTTTCCCATTGCGAAATTCCCTCCACAAAATCCTTTATTCCCTCTGCGAAGCTCCAGGAAAAGCCCAGGGAGGGCGTTCGGCGCTACAAAAATTCCCATCTTTTCCCAAACTCGATGGTTTTGGAGGCCTTTTCCAAGATCAGTGGCTCCAGCAGGGACCAATTCCCAATTCCCAATAATTCCCGGCTCCTGGCGCACATGGAATTGCAGATAAGGACATTTCCCTCCTCCCGAGGCTCCTCGGCCACGCTTTTCCCGCTGATAACGGGAATGGAGGAGTTTAATTTAACGGAACGACGCCTGATCCCGGTGTTTATTCCCTGCCATTGCCTGGAAACGCCTGGAATGAACAATTCCATTAAAATCAGAGGGAGAGAGGGGGGGAAAAAAAAAAGATGGAAAACAAGAGAGGATCGTGGGTTTATGGTTGGAGCAAGGGATGCTCCGGGTCAAGGAAATCGGGAATTTCTGGATGGAAATCGGCTCCACCCGGATCTAAATTTCCGTGTGCTGATCCAGCAGCCGGGAGGGAACACGACATTCCCGGGAAATCAAAGAGGATGGAGGAGGCGAAAGCGCAGAGGTGATAAAAGGGATGGGAATGAGTCTGGGAGCGATTCCGGTGTCTTTTCCCAAGCATCTCCCCGGGGGTCGGTGGAAGAACGGGAAATGAGGAAAAATGTGGAAAAACTCAATTCTGGGATGTGGATTTGTGGATTGAGCCGGAAAATGCTCCCGGAACAAGAGGGAGGAGGATTCCCAGAGCAACAAAATTCCATCCATGCCAGAGAATCTAAGATTTCCCTGCACAGCCGGAATTTGGGGAGGCAAAATTCCGGCTTTGGAAGTGGGAAGCTCAAGGATCCTCATCCCATTCCCTGTAGGAGTTGGAAAATTGGAGCCAAGGCCAAGTTGGGACACTCTGGAATGGGAGGGAAAGGACAGAAAACTGATGCATTTCCTTAAAAATTTGGGATTTATCCCAAAAATATCCCAAAAGCCAGGCGGGAATGGGAGGGCAGGGAAGGACAATGCCAAGAATTGTGGTTGCCTTTCAAAAAACAGGGATCAATCCCAAAATACCCTCCCTAAACCAAGTCCTGGAATTAAGGTGGATCCAATCCCAGTTTTCCCAGTTCCTCCTGCTGTTCCTTGCACCAACTCTGTGTTTTTTTAGGGAAAAACGAGCCGGATTTCCCTCCAATCCCAAGGGAGCATACGAGGCCGTAACGCCTCCATTTTCCAGCTCCCAAATCCCTCCAAACGATCCCATTAACTGCTCTTCCCTCCCTTTTCACCGGAGCTTTTCCGCTCCAAACTCATCCCATTACGGCTCCAAGCTCATCCCATTACGTCGCTTCCCATTTTCCTCCTGGCCCGTTAAAAGCTGGAATTAGGCTTTTAGTCCTGGCTCCAAATGGAACAGCTCCATCGATTCCCTGGAATGTTCTGCCTCTAAAAGGTTCCCAAACGTGCCGGGAATGCGGTGTTTTCCCCCTTTTCCAGCCCCATCCGAGCCAGAATTCCAATCGATGCGAGATTCCATGGAATTTTGTTCCATTTCCTCAAAAAAAAAACCAACTCGGCTGCAAACCAGCTTTGGGGTTTCCACCACGGCGGGGTAAAAAATGATGGAAAAAAGGCAGATTTTGGGATCTTTTCCCCCCAAAGTTCCCAAATTCTGGTGTTGCTGGTGCAATGCAGCAGCAGCTCCGTGCTGGAAGGGACACGGAGCGATTCCTGCTTCCCAAATTAACGCCCTAATTCCAGGCCCTGCTAATTAAAGTCCTTCCCAGGCCAGGGAACGGAGGAAATGGAGCAGATCCCGAAATCCAGGACACTGTTGGCACGTCAAAGGCGCCCGCAGGGAAGCGTCCCCCATTCCAGAGGCTCGGAAAAGCTCCAGGGCGTGCTGGGATTTATGGAGCAGCTCAAGGAGAGGATGAAATCCCAGTTTGGAGGGCGAGGATGGCACAAACCCCATCCCAATCCCAGTTTGGGATGGCACAAACCCCATCCCAATCCCAGTTTGGGATGGCACAAACCCCATCCCAATCCCAGTTTGGGATGGCACAAATCCCATCCCAATCCCAGTTTGGGATGGCACAAACCCCATCCCAATCCCAGTTTGGGATGGCACAAACCCCATCCCAATCCCAGTTTGGGATGGCACAAATCCCATCCCAAAACCAGTTTGAGAAATAAAAAGGGAAATTCAAAAAATGACTGGGAAATTTTTTTTAAAGGGGGGAAAAATGGGGATTGGAATTGGGAAAACAAAGGGAAATTCCCTTTGTTTATTTCCCCAAAAAATAATGTGAAAACTGCAAAATTTGAGGAAAAACTTCACATTTTAAATGGAAACTGCCCAAATCAGCTGCTTCCTGCAGGGAAATTCCTCTTTTTTGGCTCCTTGGGGAAGGATTTGCGGCTCCTGCTGAGGTCAAGGCTGGGTTTAAACCCAGCCTAGGCCGAGCTTTACTCCCTGTCCCAAATTCCCGCTGCCAAACTCTTCTCCTTTGTTTTCTTTGGAAAAGGTTTGAGTTGAAAGGGTTTGGGGGCAGCTCCAAATCCGAGCGTCCCAAAAACCTCCGGATTATAAAAATCTCCCCTCGATGAAAACTTCGGCATCCCAAAAATCCCCTGGGAGGAGGAAAAGCGGGAAAACACGGAATTCCTGGGGGATAAATGGATTTTTCTCCTTGTTTTCCCTCCTCTCACAGAGCGGAATTTGCAATATTTTCCTGGGATAAAGGGAAGGGGCTCAGCAGAGCCTGGATTTTCCTGGACACATCCGGAGGGAATTTTTTCCCTTTTTTCCCAGACTGGCTCCAGCTCTTGGATGAAAATAGGAGAAAATCGGTGGCGGTATAAAACGAGGAGCGGTGTTTCCTCCCAGGGCTCTTCCCTCCTCCTCCCGCTGCTCCGAAATCCCGGATCCATCCCAAATCCAGGCATTTATTCCTTATTAATCACCGTGGAGATGTTTAAGTGCTCGGCTGGCTGGGATTCAGTGGGAATTTTTAGCTTCTGTGGGGATTTTGGGAATCGGCTGGAGGGGTTTTTCACACTTGGACATGGAACGGGAACATCGAGGTCGGGGGAAATCCAGGGAGGATCTCCAGGGAGGCCTGGAGAAGGAAAGTCCTTGGAATGAGGAAATCCAGGGCAGGAATGTTTGAATTATACATCGAGGATTAAATATGGATGGGAATAAATCCCGAGGGAAGTGGGAAACGAAGGAAAAGGGGGAGAAAACCAAAATTTTTAGGGAGGGGAGACCCCTCCCCCAAGGTATCCAACACATCCCCAAATTCCTTCTTTTATCCCAATCCATTGGGATTTTAGCTCCGTCTCTCCAAAGAGAGAAATTCCTTTTTCCCATTATCTGTAGCTTTTCCATTTCTCCCTTTCCCTGTGAGATCCTGATTCCCAAATTTTCCCAGAAAAAGAGAGGGAAAGGCCCAGGCGCTGCTCCCAGAGGAGCGAAAAATCCCAACATTCCCATTTTTTTTTGTTTTAAACTCCCACAAAAGGGTTAATCCAGCTAAGAAAGCGAGGAGGGAATAAAAATCCACTCCAGCCGCTCCATCCCATCCCATCCCCAGCGGATAAATGCGGGAAAATTACCCGGAGCAGCTCCGTGACCCCGAGTTATTTCCAGGCAATTTCGGGGGATAACGGTGATTTGTGGACAAGAACAAGGAAGGGCAAACGATCCCGGATCCCGGATCCCGGATCCTGGAGGGATAGGGAGGAGCTGAGCCTGGAGCGGAGCCGCTCCTTCCACAGGGAATTCCCAACCTCTGGAATTATTCCCTCTGTGTGGAAACCTGGTGGGAAAAACTGAGCCTGGGGCATGGAAGGGGGAAATAGCCGGAATTTGGGGGGGTTGGGAGTGCTGGGAATGTGTTGCCATGGATCGACGCTTCACTCAGCATTCCCTGAGCATTCCTTGGCCTCAGCTCCAGAGCCAATTCCCATTTTCCATAGAAACCAGGAATTCTTTCAACTCCCTTTTTCTGGAGAACTGAAGATATCAGGGTTGGGTTTTTTTCCTCCCTGGAAAACCTCACCGTATCCAAGCCCAAGGAAACGGGAGAACGCTGGAATGGGAATACGGGAAGCCAAGAAAAACATGGAATTTCGTAGCACCGCCCCCCTCCCCACTCCGGCTTCCTCCAAGTCCCCCACGGAGCCTCTCCTTCGGATGGTGGAATTCCCTCATCTCCCTATCCGAGGAATAATTTAATTAACTTGGAGAAACGTAATTAATTTTAATTGTGGGCGATAATTCATTGTTTCATGGGATATTAATAATTATATTTGGGAAATCTGAGTGCCTGGGAAGTGCCCTGGAACCTCCTAATTAACGGCTCGGATGGGAAGCGTTTAATTGGAAACGTTGGGAAATTGGTTCTGCTCCCCAGGGCCGGAATCCGTCGCCCGAGGACACGGGAAAGGAGGATGGGAGGGAGATTGGGATTCTCCCGCTGCTTCCCAAATCCCAGCTCCACCTGGGCTGGGTAGCAACATACCTGGATATTCATTTTTTCCCGGGATTTTTGGCTCCCAAAAAAACAGGAGTTTTGCAGGTGGGAGAGGCTCTTTGTCCTTGTTTTCCGCTGCTCTTGTAACCATCTCGAGCACCTGGATATCCCATTCCCATCAGGAATCCCAAGGAATTACAGGCTCGGAATTTCCAGCAGCCTCAGAAAGCCGGGAAAGGACCCCCCGTGGAAGTGTTTGCATTTTTGGGATCATCCTTTGGGAAAATCCTTTGGGAAGGATTTGTCCTCTAATTGTTCCGTCCGTGCCTCGGGAAGACGCGATTCCAGCCCGGCCTCGGCTCCGGTTTTCCCGTTTCTCCTTCATTTTTCTCCTGCCTCCGAGGAAAACTCGGCAATTTTGGGTCCTGGCGTCCCACTGATCCAGGATTGGGGTGCTCAGACCCCCCAAATCCCGATTTTCTTTAATCCAGGACTTGGATATTTGGACAAGGCCAGGTCTCAGTATCCCCCCAGGCCGGGATCGGGATGCTCAGAGCCCCCTGATCCAACGTCCCCCCAAAATCCCAACATCCCGCCAAAATCCCAACATCCCCACAATCCAGAACATGGATTTTTGCACAACCCAGACCCCAAAATTCCACCCCAGGCCAGGATTTGGATGCTCAGACCCCCCCACCATGTCCCCCCAAATCCCCATATCCCCCAAATCCCAATGACTCCCAAATCCCAGTGTCCCCCAATCCCAGGACATGGATGCCCAGACCTCCCAATCCCAATTTTCCCCCAATCCCAGGACATGGATGCTCAGACCCAAATGTCCCAATGTCACCCAGTCCAGAACTTGAGTGTTTGGATCCCCCAAATCCCAATTTTCCCCTCCCACCCAGGATTTGGGAGCTCACACTCCCCAATCCCAGTTTTCCCTCACAGATAAGATTTGGATCCTTGAACCACCCAGATCCCAATCCCATGGAGATGTTCCCAAAAAATCAGGACGTGCCCCAACCCCACGGATATCTCCCCCAAAAATCGGGATCCCGCTGTTCCCAAACTGGGGACAGAGGGAGCAGATTTGGGGTGAGGATGGAATTCCCTGGACTTTTTTTTTTTCCAGAAGGAAATGAGGATCTGGGAATTGACGAAAAGTCATTGCTCCCAAAAATATCCATGAAATCCTCACTGGATTTGGGAAAATCCCTTAAAATCCAGTGGATTGGGGAAAAGAGGGATCTTGGTGGCTCCATGGACACCTCCCAAATTCCCATCCCTGAGCGTGCGGGGTGGGAATGGGGTGGATCCATGGAAAATTGCAGGGATGGGGTTAAGGAAGGGGGAAAATCCCTCAAAATCCAGTGGCTCTGGAACAATGAGGGGGATTTTTTTTCCTTAGGGAACAGGAGGAAACCAGGAGCAGCCGGACACCGAAGGGATTTGAGCCTCGTCCTCAAGCTCCTTGAGGAATTCCGACGTCTGCGATGGGGATTGATGGATCCGCCGGCATCCGGACGGGCTGATTGATGCGGCACCAAACCTTGGGAATTCATCAAGGAAATCTGGGAATTGCTCCATAAACTCTTGGCGCCCCCAATAAATAAATTCACCGCTGACGGCTCCGCTGTGTGAACACGGCCAGGAAAACCGGGATTGGGAACGGGGAAGGGGGAAACGATGCCACAATGCTTTTGTTTTCCTGGTTTTTCCCAGAAAACAGCACCAAAAAAAAAAAACCCAGGAAAGGAGCGAGGTCTTCCAGCCACATTCCAGACTCATCCAAGGAGCGGCGGCTCCGTCTCCCGCAGGAGGAAGGCGAGGGGGGTTTATTTTAAATCCCTTTCCTGCCCTAATCCATGTGACACTAATCAGGGATCCAGCCCCTCGGGAATCAATGATTAATGGAGTTAAATTTAGCTGAGCTTGCCGGAGTAAAATTAGGCACCATGCATAAAACATCACAGCTCTTCGTTAGCGCGGCTAATTACTCTAATGGGGGGCGCTCACGCGGGGCTGGAATTAAGGATGGACCTCCCGACCTCCGCCCAGCTGCCCAAATCCGGAGCTGGGAAAGAGCCTGGCCAGAGCCTTAATGAGGAGGTAATTAACGCCCAATGAGCGCTCAAGGGGCTCGGACAGCGCAGAGGTCAGGGGGGTCCCAAGGACGGGATTGTCCCACTGAGCTGGGGCTGAGGGTCCCCTGGTCCGACATTCCCAAGGGCTGGGATGAAGGTCTGGATCCCAGTGGGGTGGTTGGGATTGACGTCGTTACGGGTTTCCTCCATTGTGGGCTCGCCATGAGCGCTGTTCCGGGCTGGATGCCGTCATGGATCCAGAATTCCCAAGGATTGGGATGGTTTGGATTCCAGTGGGGTGGTTGGGATTGACGTCGTTACGGGTTTCCTCCACTGTGGGTTCTCCACGGGGTCAAGTGCCATTATGGGTTGGACGCCGTCATGGATCCAGAATTCCCAAGGATTGGGATGAGGGGTTGGTGCAGCACATGGCCCCTTATCCCAGGCTGCTCCAAGCCCCCTCCCAGAAAAGCAGAACCCTTGGAATGCTGCCCCCAAATCCCAGGAAAGCCCCGAAGCCACAAACCAAGGAAACCATGGCCATTCCTATGGGATTTATTTCCACACTCCCCCTGTTTTCCTTTCCTTGGGAAGCCAAGCAGGCTCGGCTCCCAAATCCAGGGGATTTCAGTATGGAAGATCCTTAAATTCCCGATCGGGAAAAGGAGTGGATATTGCAGCCGGAGCCGCTTTTTCGGGAGCTGCTCCCGCTCTTCCCGGCATTCCCAATATATACAGATTCCTTCTTTTTACAGGTAATAATGTACAGCCTATTTATAATCCAGGGATTTCTATCTCTAGGGATTATCCACACACACACACAGGGAAACCGGGAAAATCCTGCCACTCCCAACTCCAGGTCCGCCAGATTTGGGCGAAAATCCGGCGTTTTTCCCAGTTTGTTTTCCTCGCAGTGGCCAAAGCGCCCAGGGCGGCGGCGCTCCCGGGAATTCGGGGGATTCCTGAGGTAGGAAATTCGGGAATTCCGTGCGGGGCTCACAGCGCCAGCGGGAGCTGCCAGATGAGCAGGGAGCTGTCGGCATCTCCGGAGCGGTGCGCGGATTCCGCCCGGAAATCCCGGTACCCGCGGCCTCCGGAGACGATGGCCACCGAGGAGATTTCCTTGCGGGAAGAATCCCGGGAGCAGGGCCGGCTCCGCACCCACACGTCGGGATCATCGGCCAGCTCGTAGATGGATCCATCCTCCTCGGCGTGTCCCGGCGTTCCCGGCGCCGCTTCCCGCACGGAGAGCAGCTGGCCGGGCAGGTGGGAGGTGGAGCGCAGCCGGTATTGTAACAAAATCCCTTTTTTCCGCATTTCCCGCGGCGGGAGCCCCTCCGGATCCGGGGATTTCTCCTCGTCCGCCTCGTCCGCCTCGTCCTGCTCGGCCCGGAGGGCGTCGGGAGCCAAAGTGCTGAGAGCCAGCGCCAGGAACTGCACGGGGCCGGCGTGGCCGTTCAGGGACACCATCCCCTTCCCTGGAAAACAGGGATCCGAGTGGGATGGGAGCGGGAACAGCGGGATCGGGATGGGAACAAGGCGAGAACGAGGCTGGGAACGGAAACAGCGGGATCGGGATGGGAACAAGGCGAGAATGGGCTGGGAGCAAGACCAGGAATGGGCGCCATTTCTCTAGGAATGGGCGCTGGTTTTTTGGGAATGGCACTGGTTTATTTGGAAACGGCACTGTTTCCCTGGGAATGGGAGTTGTTTATCTGGGAACAGCCTGGGAATGGGCGCCGTTTCCCTGGGAATGGCACTGGTTTTTTGGGAATGGGCTCCGTTTCTCCAGGAATGGCACGGTTTCCCTGGAAATGGACACTATTTACCTGGGAATGGGAGTTGTTTATCTGGGAAGAGCCTGGGAATGGGCGGGGAAGAACCTGGGAATGGGCTGGGAATGGGCTGGGAATGGGAGTTGTTTATCTGGGAAGAGCCTGGGAATGGGCTGGGAAGAACCTGGGAATGGGCTGGGAATGGGCTGGGAAGTACCTGGGAATGGACTGGGAATGGGCACCATTTCCGTGGGAACGGGCATAGTTTCTCTGGGAACAGCATGGGAATGGGCTGGGAAAAGCCTGGGATTGGCGCTTTTTCTGGGAACGGGCGCCATTTCTCTGGGATTGGCGCCGTTTCTCTGGGATCGGCGCGGTTTCTCCGGGAATGCCGCCGTTTTCCAGGCTCACCGGTGATTTTCGGGATGCCCTCCAGGCGCGGCACCGGCAGCAGGACGATGATTCCCAGATCCGTCCCCACCCAGAGAGAGCCCTGGCACAGCAGGAGGCTGGTGACGCGCACAAGCTTCTGCCCTGCCGCGGGAAAAGCCGGGAAAAGCCGGGATCAGGGAGAATCCCGAGGCCCAACCCCCGGTTTCCGTAGGGAACAGCCTCGGGAAGATCCCGGCAGAGCCGCACCCAGTGGGAAGCGCTGGGAATAGAACGGAATTAGAAGAGGGAAAAGAGATTCCAACAGGAAACAAGGATTTTGTGGGGAAGGAGTTGGCGGGAGTTGGGAAAGTGATAAATCCAGGGAAAGTGAGAAATCCAGGAAAAGTGAGAAATCCAAGGAAATGGATGAATCCACAGTGGCTCACGGAGGAGCTGCCACATTCCAGAGGGTTTGGGAGCAGGAGCTCGAATGGATTTAATCCCAATGCTCCTGCCTGGGAATGCAGGGATGGGAGGGATATTGGGATACCGGAATACTGGGATACTGGGATATCGGGATATTGGGACATGCCTGGAAAAAGAGAAAAATAGGGAAAAAACAGGGAACTACACAAGTCTGGTGCCGGGAACTAATGAAGGGATTCTGGAATTGTGGAGTGGGAATGAGGCCGGGATAACCCGGAGTGGGAATGGGATGGGGAACGGGGATGGGATCACAGGATAAAGTCGGGATCCAGGGATGAGATCACAGGATAAAGTCGGGATCCAGGGATGGGATCACGGGACACAATTCCTGCCCAGTTCCATCCCTGCCACGGATCCTGGTGGGACCCCATTCCCTAATTCCCCCCGATCCATTAATTAATCCATCTCATTAGCTGTTAATTACCATCCCACTGGGCAGCAGGAAAGTCCCATTCCCTATGGAATCATTAATTAGCTCCCACCCCTCATTAGTGCTGATTGGACTCTCACTGGGCAGCAGGAAGATTCCCCTCACTAATCCCCCCTGGATCCATTAATTAATTAATTCCTCTCATTAGTTATTAATTAGGATCTCACCGGGCAGCAGCAGGGTGGTCCCATTCCCAAATTCCCAGGGATCACTAATTAATGACCCCAATTAGTAATTAATTGCTCACTGGGCAGTAGCAGGGTGACCCCATTCCCCGATTCCCATAGATCACTAATTAACTCCCCTAATTAAACGCTAATTGCTGACTGGTCAGCAGCAGGGTGATCCCATTCCCCGATTCCCATAGATCACTAATTAACTCCCCTAATTAAACGCTAATTGCTGACTGGTCAGCAGCAGGGTGATCCCATTCCCCGATTCCCATGGATCACTAATTAACTCCCCTAATTAAGCACTAATTGCTGACCGGGCAGCAGCAGGGTGGTCCTGGTGGCCACGTTGATCTCCTGCAGGTGCTCGCGGGTCTCGGTGTGGAACAGGCGGATGGAGGAGCCCTCGGCGAAGGCCATCCAGACCCCGCTGCCCGCCCGCACCATCCGCGTCACCGCCGCCTCCGGGTGCGCCTCGAAACGGTGCTGACGGAATTCCCGACGTTCCCGGGATTGCCCTCCACCCCACACCCCCGGGATTTCCACCATTCCCGCTGGGAATTCGGCTCCCGGCCCTCCCTGCCGCGGTCAGGCCTCGCCTCGAGGCTCGCTGAGGGTGTTTTGGGATCCCGCGTGCCCCACGATTCCCGGAATTCCTGATCTTGGGAGCCGCTCTGGGAGCACGGGGCTCCGATGGGAATTCAGCTCCCAGCGCTGCCTGCCAGAATCCAGCCCCACTCCAAGCCTTTTCCAGGGCTTTTTCCCATTCCCATTCCTGTTCCCATTCTGATTCCCATTCCCATTCTCATTCCCGTTCCCGTTCCTATTCCCATAGCTGTTCCCATTCCCGATCCCATTCCCGTAACTGTTCTCATTCCCATTCCCATTCCCATTTCCATTCCCATAGCTGTTCCCATTCCCAATCCCATTCCCATAGCCATTCCCATTCCCATTCCCATCCCCATTCCCATCCCCGTAGCCGTTCCCGTGGCCGTTCCCATTCCCGTGGCCATTCCCATTCCCGTGGCCGTTCCCATTCCCGCCGTTCCCGTTATTCCCGCAGTTCCGTACCTGGCTCTGCAGCTCCGGCGTTCCCAGGACGCTGACGAGGTTCTGGGAGCTGGCCCAGAGCGACTCCTCCAGCGCCAGCAGCGCCCGCACGGGGCCCGAGCCCAGCCGGAGCAGCCGGAGCGCGGCCGCGTCCCACAGACCCGCTGGAACGGGAATGTGGAGTGGGAATGTGGAATGGGAATGTGGAATGGGAGTGTGGAACGGGAATGTGGAGTGGGAATGTGGAACGGGAATGTGGAACAGGAACACATGAAATGGGAGCCATGGAATGGGAACACATGGAATGGGATAATGGCATCAGGATAACAGAGAATGGGATAACAGGAACGGGATAACGGAATGGGATAATGGAATGGGATAACAGGAATGGGATAATGGGGAATGGGATAACAGGAATGGGATAACAGAATGGGATAATGGAATGGGATAACAGGAATGGGATAACGGAATGGGATAATGGAATGGGATAACGGAATGGGATAACGGAATGGGATAACAGGAATGGGATAACGGAATGGGATAACGGAATGGGATAACGGAATGGGATAACGGAATGGGATAACGGAATGGGATAATGGAATGGGATAACGGAATGGGATAACGGAATGGGATAACAGGGAAGAGGGAATGGGATAACAGCAGGGAAAACGCGGAACCTGGCACACCCGGGAAGCTCCAGGTGAAGCCGAGTCCCCCCAGGGGTCACCAGGAGGGTCATTCCCACTTCCCAACATTCCCAGAATTCCCTTTCGGAAGGAGCGGCCCCTCCACCCTGAGGGCTCTTTGGAAAATTCCCTTTTTTTGTAATGGATTTGGGCCATTCCAGGCCCAATCCCGAGGATCCGGGAGCAGCTGGGTCAGGATGAATCCAAGGCCAGAGGCTCCAATCCATCGGCACTTCCCATCTTTTTATTCCCAATCCGTGTATTTTTTACCCAAACCATCGGATCCCAGGGATGAAGGAGCCTTTGGATGCTCCAAGCCCTTCTCCCAGCAAATCCCAACTTCCATGGAAAAGGAGCGATTCCAGGGAAGCTTTTCCCTCCCAGAAAATCGGGAAGAGGTTCAGAACTCCCCCCTGTGGCTGCTCTTTAATCAATTTACAATTAATTAAATCCCGTTAATTGGCTCCCAGCGCCGGATCATTTGGGAAGGGGGACGGGCACAATCCCAAAATTACGATTTTAAGGGAATTCGGTGGCTCAGGATTGAGCCAGGGGCTGCTTCCTGCAGCTTTTCCAGAGAAAACCCGGAATTCTGCCCGAAAACCGCCCCAATTCCGCCGGATTCCCGGCTCTTTCCAACCCCCTAGTGATGAAAACGAGGAATTTCCCAGTCCAGGAATTCCTGGAAAAGAGGGATGGCAGCAGGATGGGACCTCAGCCTGAGCCAAATCCCGGGAAAATGACCCCAAAATCCAGGGAATAAAAGGAATATTCCACCTGAGGGGGGTTGGAGGGGACCAACGCCATTTCCAGCCCCAAAAATGGGAATTTTGGGAAGGCAATTCCCATTCCTTGTGCATCCCACATTGGATCTTGCAGGACCATTTTGCCAAGGTTTTCCCCCAAAACGAGTTTGTTTGGATCCAGCACGGGAAAACTGGGATTTTCCTGCTCTGGGAATGCCAGGGAAAATGTTGGGAAAACAAAGGAAAAACGGGGATTTATCCCAATGGGATACCCTAAACAGGGATTTATCCCAATGGGATATCCTAAATATCGATTTATCCCAATGGGATATCATAAACTGGGATTTTTCCTAAATGGGATTTATCCCAATGGGATATCCTAAATGTGGATTTATCCTAAATGGGATATCCCAAACCGGGATTCATCCTGATGGAATATCCTAGGTGGGGATTTATCCCAATCCCAATGGGATATCCCAAAGATGGATTTATCCCAATGGGATATCCCAAAGATGGATTTATCCCAATGGGATATCCCAAAGATGGATTTATCCCAATGGGATGTCCCGAACAGGGATTCATTCCCGGGAATGCTCACCGTGGTTCCGGGGGAAGGCGGCCACGTTCCCGTCCTGCAGCCCCGCCAGCAGGAATTCGGGGCTGTTCCGGAGGCACAGGATGGGCGGCATTCCCGGGATCTGGCAGCGCAGCAGGCACGGCGTTCCCGAATCCACGCTGCCGTACACCAGCAGGCTGGGAAGCATTGGGGCCGGAATTCCGGGATCAGCCCCGGAGCGACTGGGATTCGAGGATCCCAGGATGCCGTTGAGGGAACGGAGCTGGGATTTGGGATGGGAGCTGGGATTTGGGATGGGAATTGGGATTTGGGATGGGAGCTGGGATTTGGGATCCAGGCTGGGATTTGGGATGGGAGCTGGGATTTGGGATGGGAGCTGGGATTTGGGATCCAGGCTGGGATTTGGGATGGGAGATGGGATTTAGGATCGGAGATGTGGTTTGGGACCAGGGCCAGAATTTGGGATTGGAACCGGGGTTTGGCATCGGAGCCGGGGTTTGAGATCAGAGCTGGGATTTGGGATCCAGGCTGGGATTTGGGATGATGGGAGCTGGGAGTCAGGAAGGGAGCTGGGATTTGGGATCGGACCTAGAGTTTGGGACCAGGGCCGGGATTTGGGACCAGGGCCAGGATTTGGGATCGGAGCCGGGATTTGGGATCAGAGCCGGGATTTGGGACCTCACCTCCCGTCCTGCAGCCCCAGGCACACTGCGGGGTGGGGGGCGTTGGGGGCCGGATCCGGGGCCATTCCCTGCTCCCCGGGATCCTCGGGATTCGGCTCCGGGATGAATTCCATGCACAGCACCGGGGCCGGCACCGGGAAGGATTTGACGGTTCGGGGCACGGAGCGGTTCAGGGAGAAAATCTCCACCTGCCCCCCCGCCCCCTCCTGCCCCCCTCCCACCTGCGGGAAAAGGGGAAAAGTGGGAATGAGCATCCCGGGATTCCAGCCAGAGCCATCCCAAATCCCAAATCCTGGGATCCGCTGGTCACCCAGAGATCCCCACCCCACTCCCTCCCACCTGCGGGGCAGGAAAACCGGGATGAGCATTCCAGGATTCCATGGGAAGGGGATTCCAGCCAGAGCCATCCCAAATCCCAAATAATCCCAAACCCCGGGATCTGTTTGGGGTTTTCCTCACCCGGAGATCTCCACCTGCCCCTCGCCCCCTCCTGACCCCCTCCCAACCGTGGGGCAGGAAAACCAGGAATGAGCATTCCAGGATTCCAGCCAGAGCCACCCCAAACGACCCCAAATAACCCCAAATGAATCCCAAATAATCCCAAATCCTGGAGTTTGGGGTTTGCTCACCCACAGGAAGCCCTGGGGCAGGGAGGTGCTGACGGCCGAGAATCCCAGGAGCGAGGAATGGACGGGATTGTGGACAGCGGCTCCCAGCTGCGGTGGGAACCCAAACATCGGGATTCGGACACGGCCCGGCCTCCATTCCCGAAATTCCCCCTTGGAATGTCCCAGTTCCTGCCTTTTCCAGCCCCTCCGCTGTGGGATTTGGGCTTTTCCGCCCCAAAGTTCGTGGATGCAAAGGGAAAGAGGATGGAGAACCCAAAGCACCCCAAACAGGCAGGGAATCAGTGGGAACCCCAAAATCTGGGATCCAGCTGCTATTCCAAATTTTCCCCCTTGGACTGCCTCAATTCCTGCTTTTTCCAGCCCTTCCAGAGTGGGATTTGTGCCTTTCCCACCTGGATCCGAGGGTTTTCCATGTGGATTTGGGCCTTTCCTCCCAAAAATGATGGATCAGGAGGGAAACGGGGATGGAGAACCCAAATTATCCCAACACATGTAGGATGTCAGTGCAGATCCCAAAATCTGGGATCCAGTTACTATTCCCAACTTTCCAAGCTGAACTGCACCAATTCCTGCCTTTTCCAGCCTTTCCAGGATGGGATTTGTGCCTGTCCCTCCCGGATCCGGGGCTTTTCCAGCCCTTCCAGGGTGGGATTTATGCCTTTCCCTCTCAGATCCGGGGTTTTTCCAGCCTTTCCAGGATGGGATTTGTGCCTTTCCCTCCCGGATCCGGGGTTTTCCCGGCTCTCACCTGCAGATCCAAGGCTTTGGAGGAGAAGGCTGGAATGTGGCAGGACAGGATGGGGCACCAGAAGGGAGCTCGGCTCTTCCTGTCCTCATCCGGGCAGAGCCAGCCCGGCTGGTTCTCCTCCCCTGCGGAAAACCGGGAGCTCCGGGATCAGCCCGACCCCAAACCCCACCTTCGGGATCCAATCCCATCCCAATCCACCGTTTCCCACGGATTCGGGACGTGCCTCACCCGCTTCACGGAATTATCGCAGCGTGGAGGGCGGGGGGAAAGAAAAATAATAATAAAAAAAAAAAAATCCCGAAAAACCCGGAATTACAGGAAAATATTCCGACTTCCCAGCCCGGCTCCGGCCCCTCGCTCCCGGTTTTCCCCCCTTTCCCGGGTTTTCCGGGAAGACTCACGCAGGCCGATCTTGGCCAGGTGCAGCCGGTTCACCCAGGAGATCTTGCTGAGGGGGTTGGGGGTGATGAACACCACCATGACACTGATGGGGCGCCCGGACCTGCGGGACACGGCAGCCTTCAGCCTCATCGTCATCATCTTCATCCTCCTTCTCCTCGTCTTCCTCCCCTTCCTCACTGCGATCCTCATCATCATCTTCATCCTCCTTCTTCTCATCTTCCTCCTCTTCCTCACTGTGATCCCCACCCTCATGCTCATCATCTTCCTCATCATCCTTCTCATCTTCCTCCTCCCTCCTCTTCCTCTTCCTCACTGTGATCCCCACCTTGATCCTCGTCCTCATCCTCATCATCTTCATCCTCCTTCTCCTCTTCCTCCTCCCTCCTCATCCTCATCTTTACTGTGATCCCCACCCTCATCCTCATCATCATCATCGTCCTTCTCCTCGTCTTCCTTCCCTTCCTCACTGTGATCCTCATCCTCATCATCATCTTCATCCTCCTTCTCCTCTTCCTCCTCCCTCTGCTTCCTCTTCCTCACTGTGATCACCACCTTCATCCTCCTCCTCATCTTCATCCTCCTCCTCATCCTCCTTCTCCTCCTCTTCCTCCTCCCTCCTCTTCCTCATCTTCACTGTGATCCCCACCCTCATCCTCATCAGCCTCATCTTCATCTTCCTTCTCCTCGTCTTCCTCCCTCTTCCTCTTCCTCACTGTGATCCTCATCCTCATCATCTTCATCATCATCATCTTCATCCACCTTCTCCTCCTCTTCCTCCTCCCTCCTCTTCCTCTTCCTCACTGTGATCCCCACCCTCATCCTCATCATCTTCATCCTCCTTCTCCTCGTCTTCCTCCCTCTTCCTCTTCCTCACTGTGATCCTCATCATCATCTTCATCCTCATCCTCATCATCATCTTCATCTTCATCCACCTTCTCCTCCTCTTCCTCTTCCCTCCTCTTCCTCTTCCTCACTGTGATCACCACCCTCATCCTCATCCTCCTCCTCATTGTGATCCTCACCCTCCTCATCATCATCTTCATCCTGCTCTTCATCCTCCTTCTCATTTTTCTCTTCCCTTCTCTTCCTCATCTTCCTCATCCTCTTCCTCCCCACCCTCCTCCTCATTGTCCACATCTTCCTCATCATCCTCATCATCTTCATCCTGCTCTTCATCCTCATCCTCCTCTCCCTCATCCCTTTCCCTCTTCCTCCTCATCCCCATCATCCTCCTCATCCTCCTCCTCGTCCTCCTCATCCTCATCTTCCTCATCCTCATCATCTTCATCCTGCTCTTCATCCTCATCCTCCTCTCCCTCATCCCTTTCCCTCTTCCTCCTCATCCCCATCATCCTCCTCATCCTCCTCCTTGTCCTCGTCCTCCTCATCCTCATCCTCATCTTCCTCATCCTCATCATCTTCATCCTGCTCTTCATCCTCATCCTCCTCTCCCTCATCCCTTTCCCTCTTCCTCCTCATCCCCATCATCCTCCTCATCCTCCTCCTCGTCCTCCTCATCCTCATCTTCCTCATCCTCATCATCTTCATCCTGCTCTTCATCCTCATCCTCCTCTCCCTCATCCCTTTCCCTCTTCCTCCCCACATTCCCAGCATTCCCGCAATCCCCCATTCCTGCATTCCCGCATTCCTGCATTCCCAGCATTCCCGCATTCCCGCATTCCCGCATTCCCGCATTCCCGCATTCCCGCATTCCCCCATTCCCGCATTCCCCCATTCCCGCATTCCCGCATTCCCGCCCTCACTTGTCCGGTTTTCCGGGCAGCAGCAGCCGCAGCCGGCACTTGTTGGCCGAGTGGATCTCTTCCTCCTTGACCTTCATCATCCTCTGCAGGGCCAGGCACCAGTCCTGCGCCACCGTCATGTTCAGGTTCTGGAGAACACCGGGAACGTTCCCAGAGCGCCGTGGGATTTCGGGATCACCCCCGATCCCGCCGGAGAAGCCGGCGCTCCCGGCCGGTACCTGGTAGGTGCCGTGCAAGGTGCTGACGAGCAGCGTGATCTGCTCCACCACCGCCAGGTCCTTCTGCAGGTCCTGCAGCTCCTGGAAGAGCCGCGGGGGGCCCAGGTACACCTTGTCTTTGGGGGGGAAAAACGGGATTTCAGGAACGCCCCGGGATCCACCCCGGGGTGGAGGAGACCCCGAGCTGGAGCCCGGGAGCCAGCGGCACCACGGAGAGCCCCGAGCGCCTCAAACACGGCCACGGGTGGGGACTCCAAGAGGGGTGAGATCTCCCAAAATCCCCCAGATCCCAGCCCAGGGAGGTTCTCCCATCGGGAATTCCACTGGAACATCATATCTCCAACCCCAACACCTCCCAGAGTGATGAAATCCCCCAAATCCCAGCCCAGGGAGGTTTTACCATTGGGAATTCGTCCAGAGCTCTGCATCCACAACCCCACCACCTCCCAGAGTGATGAAATCGCCTGAATCCCAGCCCAGGGAAGTTCTCCCATTGGGAATTCCACTGGAATTCTGACCCAAACACCTCCCAGAGTGATGAAATCCCCTAAAATCCCCCGAATCCCAGCCCAGGGAGGTTTTCCCGTTGGAAATCCAGCTGGAGATCCACATCTCTGACCCCACCACCTCCCAGACTGATGAAATCCCCTAAAATCCCAGCCCAGGGAGTTTTTCCCATTGGAAATCCAGCTGGAGCTCCACACCCACGACCCCACCACCTCCCAGACTGATGAAATCCCCCAAATCCCAGCCCAGGGAAGTTCTCCCATCAGGAATTCCACTGGAACACCACATCTCCAACCCCAACACCTCCCAGAGTGATGAAACCCCCTAAAATCCCCCAAATCCCAGCCCAGGGAAGTTCTCCCATCAGGAATTCCGCTGGAGCTCCACACCCACGACCCCACCACCTCCCAGCTTGAAGAAATCCCCCCGAATTCCCTCTGGAGCTCACTGTGGGCGGCCTGGCCGGCGGGCGCGTGCCGGCGTTGGCCGGCGTTGGCCGCGGCCGCGCCGTCCTTGTCGCCGGCGCCGCTCTCCTGGCCCACCTCCACCACCTGCACCTGCGGGAGGGCCGTGCTCCACTTCAGCACGTACTTGGGGCCCAGCGGCACCAGGCTGCTGATTTCCAGCTGGCCTCTGCCAAGGCAAGAATTCCAGGTCAATAGAAACCCGGATTTTCCCAAAAAAACCCGGATTTTCCCCCAAAAAACCCCGATTTTCCCCAAAAACAGACGCCTCCCGCAAGCCCAGCAGCCCACGCCACACGGGAACCCACCGAAGGCCGGGCTGCGGATTTCCAGCCACGGCAAGAATTCCAGGTTTAACAAAAACGCCCGGATTTTCCCAAAAAACCCACTGGAATTTCCCAAAATCTCCCCCCCCGAAATGCAGGCGGCAGGCCGAGCACCCCACACCGTGCAGGAACCCCCAAAAGTGGGGCACGCCACACAGCACAGCACGCCCGGCACCTACCCTGCGGGCACCGGCCTGGAGAGGGCAAAAAGGAGGAGTTCAGCGGGATTTTCTGGGAATTCCGGGAGCTTTTCCCGCTTGGCGGTGTCAAATTCCGCCCATCCCACCCCGTTCCTGGAACCCACAGCGGCTCCGAGACCCCACAGCAGCAGCGGGGGGTCAAAGGCGGGCAGGAAAACCCCAGACTCGATGGGATTCCCACCCAAAAACCCCAAATTCGATGGGATTCCCACCCAAAAACCCCAAATTCGATGGGATTCCCACCCAAAAACCCCAAACTCGTTGGGATTCCCACCCAAAAACCCCAAACTCAATGGGATTCCCACCCAAAAACCCCAAATTCGATGGGATTCCCACCCAAAAACCCCAAATTTGATGGAGATTCTCTCAAAACCCCCAAACTCGGTGGGATTCCCACCCAAAAACCCCAAACTCGTTGGGATTCCCACCCAAAAACCCCAAACTCGTTGGGATTCCCACCCAAAACCCCCAAATTTGATGGAGATTCTCCCAAAAACCCCAAACTCGATGGGATTCCCACCCAAAAACCCCAAACTCGTTGGGATTCCCACCCAAAAACCCCAAACTCGTTGGGATTCCCACCCAAAAACCCCAAATTTGATGGAGATTCTCTCAAAACCCCCAAACTCGGTGGGATTCTCCCTAAAAATGGGGATGGGGATGAGGAAGAGGAAGATGAGGACAAGAGAGACAAGGATGAGGAGAAGGAGGAGGAGGAGGAGGAGGAGGATAAGGATGAGGAGGAAGAGGAGGAAGAGGAGGAAGAGGAGGAAGAGGAGGAAGAGGAGGAAGAGGAGGAAGAGGAGGAAGAGGATGAGGATGAGGATGAGGAGGAGGAGGAGGAGGAGGAGGAGGAGGAGAAGGAAGAGGATGAGGATGAGGATGAGGACGAGGAGAAGGAAGAGGAAGAGGAGGAAGAGGAAGAGGAGGAGCAGGAGGAAGAGGAGGAGGGTGAGGACCAGGAGGACAAGGACGAGGAGGACGAGGATGAGGAGAAGGATGAGGACGAGGAAGAGGAGGACAATAAGGACAATGAAGACAAGAACAAGGAGAATGAGAATAAAGAAGAGGACGAGGATGAGGACAAGGACGACGACGAGGATGAGGATGAGGATGAGGACGAGCACGAGGACGAAGACAAGGAGGCGCTGCCCCCTCCAGAGTCTCCGGGCTCAGCAGGTGGCCGGCCCGTACCTGAAGTTGACGTTGGCGCAGACCAGGAGGTCGCTGAGCAGGAACACCTTCCTCTCCTTGGACTTGAGCAGCTGCCCGCGGTCCCCGTACACCGTCTCGGTCAACGTCTCGCACAGCAGCAGCTGCCGCTGCCCCGAGCTCAGCAGCTGCGGGACGAGCCCCAGGTCTCACTCCAGAGGCCACCCCAGAGAGGCCGAGCCCACCACGGAGCCGGAATTCCCGCCATTGGCAAAAGATAAAGCTGCTCCAAAAGGTCCCCAAAGCTCCTGCAGAACTTCCAAATTCTCCTCTGGAGCCTCCCAAAACCGTCTCCAGAACTTCTCCAACCTTTCCCAGAACCTACCAAAAACCTTCTCCAGAAGCTCCCAAAAACCTTCTCCAGAACCACCCAAAAATCTTCCCCAGAACCTCCCCAAAACCTTCTCAAGAACCTCCCAAACCTTCTCCAGAAGCTCCCAAAAACCTTCCCCAGAACCTACCAAAAACCTTCTCCAGAACCTCCCCAAGCATCTCCAAAACCTTCCCAATCTCCTCCAGAATCTCCCCAGTCCTCCAAAACCTTCTCCAGATCCTCCCCAAAACCTTCTCCAGATCCTCCCCAAAACCTTCTCCAGATCCTCCCAAAAACCTCCTCCACAATCTCCCAAAAATCTTCTCCAGAACCTGGAGACGCCCTGACACGGAGAGGGAGCTCCAAATCCAAATCCAACAGATCCTTGGGGAGGAATTCCCAAATTCCACCCTCAAGGCTCGGTTTGGATCAAGATCCTCTGGGAGCAGAGAGGGATCCGGCTTCCCAAAATCCCCAGGGTGGACAGGGAGCCGCAAATCCCACCCAGCAGCTCCAGATCCGGCCAGGAATGGGGATGGGGAGGAGGAGAAGCAGGACAAGGATGAAGATGAGCAGGAGGATGAGGAGGAGGAGGAGATGGATGAGGAGGATGAAGGGGAGGAGCAGCAGGACAAGGAGCAGGACAAGGAGGACAAGCAAGATAAGGATGAAGATGAGCAGGAGGATGAGGAGGAGGAGGACAAGGAGGACAAGGAGGACAAGCAGGATAAGGCTGAAGATGAAGATGAGCAGGAGGATGAGGAGGATGAGGATGAAGACGAGGATGAGGAGGAGGAACAGGACAATGAGCAGGACAAGGAGGACAAGGAGGACAAGCAGGATAAGGCTGAGGATGAAGATGAGCAGGAGGAGGAGGAGGATGAGGATGAAGATGAGGATGAGGAGCAGGACAATGAGCAGGACAAGGAGGAGAAGGAGGAGAAGGAGGAGAAGCAGGATAAGGATGAAGATAAGCAGGAAGATGAGGAGAAGGAGGAGGAAGAAGAGGATGAGAGGACAAAGAGGATGAGGAAGAGAAACAGAACGAGGACGAAGATGAGGAGAACAAGGAGGATGAGGAGGATGAGGACAATAAGGCCAAGCATGAAGCTGAGGACAAGGCTGAGGACGAAGACGAGCGGGAGGATGAAGATGAGGATGACGAGGAGCCCCCACCTTGTTGAGGCTGCTGCGGTCGCTGATGCTCTTACTGAGCTGCTGCATCTCGGCCACCTGGTCAGCCAAGCGCTTCTGCTCGTTGAGCTTCTCGGCCAGCGTCTCCAGCTCGGTCAGCGCCAGCTGCAGCGCCAACCGGTCGGCGTGGCCGCGCGGCGTGTTCTTCAGCATGTCCTGGCACACGGAAACACCGGGAATGGCCGCGGTCCACAGGGACCGGCGACCTCCAGAGCCTCCACAGCTCAGGTTTGGGGGATGATCCTTGGGTGGATCCAAAAATCCAACCAGGGTGCTCGTGCCGAAGTGCGGCGCTGTTCTGCAGTTCCCCAAAAAGGTGCTTCTCCAAAAGCTCCCAAAAACCTTCTGCAGAACTTCCCAAAAACCTTCTGCAGAACCTCCCAAAACCTTCTCCAGAACCTCCCAGAACCTTCTCAAGAACCGCCCAAAAACCTTCTGCAGAACATCCCCAAAACCTTCTCCAAAACCTCCCAAAAACCTTCTCCAGAACCTCCCAAAAACCTTCTCCAGAACCTCCCAAAATCTTCTCCAAAATCTCCCAAAACCTTCTCCAAAATCTCCCAAAAACCTTCCTCCAGAACCTCCCAGAAACCTTCTGCAGAACCTACCAAAAACCTTGTGCAGAACCTCCCAAAACCTTCTCCAAAATCTCCCAAAAACCTTCTCCAGAAGCTCCCAAAAACCTTCTCCAGAACCTCCCCAAAAACCTTCTCCAGAACCTCCCTTCCCAGGAGGTTCTCCTGCAGGAGAAGGATGGACTGAGGGAATTTGGAGCGCTTTAGGCACCTCCAAAACCAAAGCTTGGAAGATGATCCTTGGGATGGATCCAAAAATCCAACCAAAAAGAAGCCTGGCCCTGTCCTGCAGCGTTCATAAAGGTTCTTCTCCAGAACCTTCTCCAAAACCACCTCCAGGAGCTCCTCAAGGTCCTCCAGGAGCTCCTCAAGGTCCTCCAGATGCTCCTCAAGGTCCTCCAGGAGCTCCTCAAGGTCCTCCAGGAGCTCCTCAAGGTCCTCCAGGAGCTCCTCAAGGTCCTCCAGGAGCTCCTCGAGGTCCTCCAGGAGATCCTCAAGGTTCTCCAGGAGCTCCTCAAGGTCCTCCAGGAGCTCCTCAAGGTTCTCCAGGAGCCCCTCAAGGTTCTCCAGGAGCTCCTCAAGGTTCTCCAGGAGCTCCTCAAGGTTCTCCAGGATCTCTCCCTCCTCACCTGCAGGAGGAGGATGAACTGAGGGAACCTCTGGATGGGTTTCACCATCAGCCCGTAGAGCGTGACGCGGTCGGCGCTGGCCATCTGCCGCTTCTGCCAGGGAGGAACGCCGGAAAAACCAGGATTGGGGGAAATTCCATAAAAACCGGGATTGGGGGAAATGACAGGAAAACGGGATTGGGGGAAATAAAATAAAAACAGGGATTTTGGGGAAATTAAAAACTGGGATTGGGGAAATGGCATAAAAGTGGGATTTGGGGGAAATGACAGAAAAACTGGGATTTTGGGGGAAGTGCCATAAAAACTGGGATTTGGGGGAAATGCCAGAAAAATGGGATTTTGGGGGAAGTGCCATAAAAACCAGGATTGGGCGAAATGCCGTAAAAACTGGGATTTGGGAGAAATGCCATAAAAACTATGATTTTGGGAAAATGCCATAAAAACTGGGATTTTGGGGGAAAAGCCATAAAAACTGGGAATGTGAGAAGCCATAAAAAAAAGGGATTCTGGGAAATGCCATCAAAACAGGGATTTGGGAAAACAAAATAAAAGCAGAGATTTGGGGGAAAAGCCATAAAAACCGGGATTTGGGAGAAATGCCATAAAAACTATGATTCTGGGGAAATGCCAGAAAAATGGGATTTTGGGAAAAGCCATAAAAAAGCGGGATTTTGGGGAGAAGCTGACCTTGAGGAAGTCCAGGAAGGCGGGTTTGGTCAGACACGCCTTCTTGATGAGGGCCATGGCCGTGGTGAAGTTGTTGACGTAGTCGCTGTAGACATCCAGCACCATGGACTTGGAGAACTGGGAGAGAGCGGGAATGAGGTGGGAATTCCCGGAAAAACCGGGATGGGCCAAGCGTGGGGGCTGGGGGTGTCCCGGCTTGGGGTTCTATCGCTCCACCCGCCCCTGATGGGATCCATCCGGGGGGGATTCCTGGTTTTTTATGGGATCCAAGGGGGATTTTTGGAGTGATTCCTCGTGGATGAGATCCCAAAGGGATTTTCCCCGGTTTTTTATGGGATGATCCCAGGGGGATTCTGGGGGTGATTCCCGGTTTTTTTATGGGATCCAAGGGGGATTTTTGGAGTGATTCCTCATGGATGAGATCCCAAAGGGATTTTCCCCGGTTTTTTATGGGATGATCCCAGGGGAACTCTGGGTGTGATTCCCAGTTTTTTATGGGATCCAAGGGAGATGTTGGGGGCTATTCCTGGCTTTTTCCGACGCGACCCCGGGGGATTTTGGCGGGGGCTATTCCTGGCTTTTTCTGGGATCCCGGCGGGATTTGGGGCTCTTCCCGGTTTTCCCCGCACCGAGGCCACGAAGAGGTCTCCAATCTTCTCATTGGAATCCCACTCGGACACGCGGGAGGCCAGGGCGATCTGGAACATGGAGTGGCACTGCAGGATCTCCTTCAGCCGGAAAAACACCACCTGGCACTTGCGGGCGCTCAGCACCTTGGGCTCCATCTCCAGCAGCGGGTTCCGGTAATCCTGCGGGAATTCCGGCGCTGGGATCCCGGGATCGGCGCCAGTTGGGTGCCCAATCCCGGGAAAACGGGGTCCCCCCACCTGCAGGATGCGCTTCAGGGAATCGACGTAGCTGCGCTCGCTCTGCACGATGGAGCCCAGGATGTGCCGCCGGAGCACCTGCGGGACACGGGAATGTCCGGGATCCCAAAACCCCCAATCCCAGGATCCGGGAAATGCAGGTACTGCCCTGATCCCACAAATCCCGAATCCCAGGATCCGGGAAATGCAGGCACAGACTGTGGGGCTCAGCTGTGATCCCACAAATCCCAAATCCCAGGATCGAGGAAATGCAGGCACAGCCCTGATCCCCCAAATCCCGAATCCCAGGATCCAGGAAATGCAGGCAGAGCCCCGATCCCACAGATCCCAAATCCCAGGATCCGAGAAATGCAGGCACAGCCTGTGGGGCCCGGCTGTGATCCCACAAATCCCAAATCCCAGGATCGAGGAAATGCAGGCAGAGCCCCGATCCCACAAATCCCGAATCCCGGGATCAGGGAAATGCAGGCCCAGCCTGTGGGGCCCGGCCGTGATCCCCCAACCCCAAATCCCAGGAAAAGGGAAGCAGCCCCAGCCTGGCGGAAGTGCTGACTCAGCAGCGCCGGTTCTGCTGACTCGGCGTTTCCCCACTGCTCAACCGCCGGGGCCCAGGGGAGGCCGTGACACCCCCAGGTCCTGGGAAAGCCCCGATCCCAGATCCCGGGAAATCCCTGATCCCAGATCCCGGGAAAGCCCCGATCTCAATCCTGGGAAATCCCTCATCCTAGATCCTGGGAAAGCCCAGATCCCAGATCCCGGGAAAGCCACAGTCTCAATCCCGGGAAAGCCACGATCCCAAATCCTAGGAAAGCCCAGATCCCAGATCCCAGGAAAGCCCCAATCCCAATCCCAGGAAAGCCCCAATCCAAATCCAAATCCCAATCCCAATCCCAATCCCAATCCCAATCCCAGACCTGCTGCGGGCTCAGCCCCTCGGGCGCGGGGCCCAGCTCGGGTGGGGGATGTTTCATGTCAGACACGGTGACCTCCAGGAACCCGGAATCCTCCTCCTCCGAGTCCCCTGGGCAGGGAAACACCAGAAACCCCCAACTGAACCTTTTTCCCCGCTTTTCCTGCTTTTCCCGCTTTTCCCGCTTTTCCCACTTTTCCCGGTATCTTCCAGAGCGATCACCGGGTACCGAGACGAGCCAGGCAGGAGCGGGAGCAGGACAGGGATGGGACAGGGATGGGACAGGGATGGGACAGGGATGGTCCCCATCCCAAAAATCTGCCCGGGAACAGCTCCTCGCCCTCAGTCCAAGCCAGCGGGAAAAGAGCCGGGAAAAGGAGCCGGAAGCGCAGGAAAAGCGGGAAGCGCCGGAGCGGGCAGCCCTTACCCGAGGCCGAAGCAGCCGAGGAGGAGGAGGGCAAGCGAGCCAAGGAAAGCTCGGGATGAGCCAAGGAAAGGTCGGGACGGGAGCGCGGCCGCCGCCTCCACATGGCCCCATCCCGGGCCAGAAATCCCGGGAATCGGAGGGGAGGGAAGGGCCGGGGGGCAGGAAGGAAGGGAAGGGCTGCGGGGACCTCTTTCCTTCCCTAATTTCGGCTCCTCCTCCCGGGGATGCTCTCCCGGGATTGCCGCGCCCCAAAGCCGCGCTGGCCGTGCGGGAATGGCGGGATGGATCCCTGGGAATGCTCTGGGAATGGCGGGAACATGCAACCAATCCTTGGGAATGCTCTGGGAATGGCGGGAACACGCAGCCAATCCCTGGGAATGCTCTGGGAATGGCAGGAATACGAAGCCAATCCCTGGGAATGCTCTGGGAATGGCGGGAACACACAGCCAAACCCTGGGAATGCTCTGGGAATGGCGGGAACACGCAGCCAATCCCATGGGAAGCTGCGGGGACACCAGGAACACGAAGCCGATCCCATGGGAACACTCTGGGAATGGCGGGAACATGAAGCCAATCCTTGGGAATGCTCTGGGAATGGCGGGAACACGCAGCCAATCCTTGGGAATGCTCTGGGAATGGCGGGAACACGCAGCCAATCCCCGGGAATGCTCTGGGAATGCCGGGAACACGCAGCCAAACCCTGGGAATGCTCTGGGAATGGTGGGAACACGCAGCCAATCCCCGGGAATGCTCTGGGAATGCCGGGAACACACGCAGCCGATCCCACGGGAAGCTCCAGGCACTGGCGATCCGGCGGGATCCATCCTACCTCCCCCGGATCCTACCTCCCCTCGGCTGCTCCAGGGAAACCCGGGAGCTCCGGCGGGAGCGCGGCGGCTTCTCCGCCTCGGCCGCGCTCCTCCTGCGCTCCCCATCCCCTGCGGGACAGGGAAAGCCCCGGGAATTGGGAATTCCGAGGGAAACCCGGAGGGAAAAATCCAAGGAATCCAAGGACACCCCCGCTGCTGCCGGCGGGGAGTCACCGCCGCATCCCAAAAACGCAGGGAGCGAGTTGGAGTTTGCAGGGAACGGCCAAAGGAAAGCTTCAAATGCAGGGGAAAATCCCGGAAAAGCGGGAAAGGTGAGTGGGATCAGGTTTCCCTAAAAACCGCCCTCGCCAAGGGCTTCGCGTGGCTGCGGGGTTTGGTTTTCCCGCTCCCCATCCCCTGCGGGATAGGGAAGGGTCAGGAAAACCCTCTGGGAATGGGGAATTCAGGGAAAGAAATCCGGAGGGAAAAATCGGAGGGAAATCGCCAGGAAATTGGGAATTTAGGGAAAAAATCCTGAGGGAAAAGTCTAAGGGAAACCCCCTGAGAATTGGGAATTCAGGGAAAAAATCCTGATGGGAAAAATCCAAGGGAAACCACCTGGGAATTCGGAATTCAGGGAAAAAATCCTGAGGGAAAAGTCTAAGGGAAGCCCCCTGAGAATTTAGGGAAAAAAATCGGGAGGGGAAAAATCCGAGGGAAACCCCCTGTAATTGGGAATTTAGGGAAAGAAATCCTGAGGGAGAAATCTGAGGGAAACCCCCTGGGAATTGGGAATTTAGGGAAAGAAATCCTGCCGGGAAGGAATCCTGAGGAGGAAGCTGAGGCCTCATCCCGAAAGGACGAAAGGAGGGAGGCACAGAGCCCCGGGAAAGCTCCGAATCCTTGGAATGAGGGAGGGAAGCGGGGCGGGCGATTCCCGGGGGATGAGATTCCCGAGGATTCCCGAGGATTCCCGAGGATTCCCGAGGATTCCCGGGGCTCACCTGGGCCGTCGCGGCGCTGCAGGAAGGTGACCCGGCGCAGCACGGCCATGCGCGTCCGCTCCAGCCCGTCCCTGGTGCCGCTGCGCGCCGCCCGCATCAGCTGCGACACCTGGGAACGGGATCGGGGCTGGGATCACCGGGATCGGGGATGGGATCATCGGGATCGGGGCTGGGATCACCGGGATCGGGGCTGGGATCAGCATAGGGATCGGGGATGGGATCAGCATAGGGATCGGGGATGGGATCACCGGGATCGGGGCTGGGATCATTGGGATCGGGGATGGGATCACCGGGATCGGGGCTGGGATCACCGGGATCGGGGCTGGGATCATCGGGATCGGGGATGGGATCATTGGGATCAGGGCTGGGATCACCGGGATCAGAGCTGGGATCATTGGGATCGGGGCTGGGATCACCGGGATCGGGGATGGGATCATTGGGATCGGGGCTGGGATCACCGGGATCGGGGCTGGGATCATCAGGATTGGGGCTGGGATCACCGGGATCAGGGCTGGGATCATTTGGATCGGGGCTGGGATCACTGGGATCGGGGCTGGGATCACCGGGATCGGGGCTGGGATCAGCATAGGGATCGGGGATGGGATCAGTGCAGGAATCGGGGATGGGATCATTGGGATCAGGGTTGGGATCACCGGGATCGGGGCTGGGATCATTGGGATCGGGGATGGGATCAGCAGGATCAGAGATGGGATCAGTGCTGGGATCACGGGGATCAGAGCAGGATCAGGGCTGGGATCACGGGGATCAGAGCAGGATCAGGGCTGGGATCACGGGGATCAGTGCTGGGATCAGCACCGGGATCAGTGGGATCAGCACCAGGATCAGCACAGGGAGCAGCGCAGGGATCAGCGTGGGGATCAGCAGGATCAGCGCAGGGATCAGTGTTGGGATCACCGGGATCAGCACCGGGATCAGCAGGATCCCAGGGATCACTGGGATCTCAGGGATCAGCAGGATCTGAGCACAGGGATCAGAGGGATCACCGGGATCATCACCAGGATTACAGAGGTCACCAGGATCACAGGGATCAGCTGGACCATCGGGATCCCAGGGATCACCGGGATCATCACGGGAGCCACAGGGATCACAGGGATCACGAGGATCCCAGGGATAACAAGGATAACGGGGATCTCAGGGATGGTCACGGGGATCACAGGGATCACAGGAAGCTCCAGGCGGCCCCTCAGGAACATCCATGGAGCGCCATTCCCTGTTCTCCCACGCAGCCGGGAGCAGCAGCACGCGGCCAGGGCTCCGGGATCCCTCCGGATCCCTCCGGATCCCTCTGGATGCTGCCCATGGATCTGCAGCAGCCCAGCGGGGCCGGGAAGGGAGGCGGGATCGGAGGAGTGGGGCAGGAAAAGGGGGATTGGCCTTTCACTCCCCAAATCCCAGAGCTTCACCCCAAATCCCGCTGCTTTACCCCATGGAATTCCGGGATGGGATGGGCTCTGCAATTCCACAATTCCCAAAATTCTCCTTCCTCCCCTCCTGAATTCCTTCCCGAATTCTTGAATTCCTTCCTGAATTTCTTCCTAAATTCTTGAATTCCTTCCTGGATTCCTGAATTCCCAAATTCCTTCTGGAACTCCTCCCCGAATTCCTTCATCCCCCCCCCCCAAACTCCTGAATTCTTGAATTCTTTCCTGAATTCCTTCCTGAATTCCTTCTTTTGCGAATTCCTTCCTGAATTCCTGAATTCCTTCCTGAATTCCTTCCTGAATTCCTGAACTTCTTCCTGAATTGCTGAATTCCTTCCTTTGTGAATTCCTTCCCGAATTCTTGAATTCCTTCCTGAATTTCTTCCTAAATTCCTGAATTCCTTCCTGGATTCCTTCCCAAATCCCTGAATCCCTTCCTTCCTGATCCCCGCAATCCCCGAATTCCGACGGCGGCGCCTCGGCAGCTCCAGGCTGATCTTTCGGGACGGGACCGGATCCGTTCCACGCGGGGAATGTTGGGAATTTCGGGATGGGACCGGTACCTTCCAATCGGATTTGTGCTTCAGCTCCTGCATTTCCTTCCCCCCAAGGCTCCGGGCCAGGAGCTCCCGCTTAGTCCTGGCGCATTTTTCCTTGAGTTTATGGAAGTCGGGAGAGAGCTGAGCCCAAAGCAAAGCGGGAGAGCGGAGCAGAGATCCCGGGAAGCAGCAAATGCAAAAAAACAGGAGAGATCATCCCAAAGGAGCAGGGAACAGCGGCGGCAGCCCGGAATTCCGGCCGGGAGCAGGCAGGGAGCGCAGGGACAGCAGGGAAAGGTTCGGGAACAGGAGAAATCATCCCAAAAATTCCAGCTGGGATGCAGCGGGAAGTGCAGCAGGGAAAGGCAGGGAGAGGATCCAGCCGGGGAAAAATTCAAAGGGAAGGAGGAAAAGAGAAAGAGAATTCCAGGAAAAACGCGGCAGCATCTGCAGGATGCTCCGGTGCCTCCACGCAGGAGAATCCCGGGAAAAGCCGGGATGAGGGTTCCAAAGGGACACCTTGGGCTGGAGGGACGAAGATTCAAAGGGATGGGAATTCCCGGGATGGACATCCTGTGCTGGAGAGGTGGGAACTCCCAGGGAAGGATGAGGATTCCAGAGGTTTGGGAATTCCCAGGACGGATACTTCAGGCTGGAGGGATCAGGACTCCAAGGGAGAGACAAACATTCCAGAGGGCTGGGAATTCCCGGGATGGGTACCTCGGGCTGGAGAGGTGGGAATTCCCAGGGAAGGACGAACATTCCAGAGGGTTGGGAATTCCCGGGATGGGTACCTTGGGCTGGAAGGCCGCTCGGAGCTTGGCGGGCTCGGCGTCCCGCCGCGATTCCGGCCGGGATTCCTCTCCGGACTCGCCCTCGCTGTAGCTCTCGAACTCGCTGGAGCTCCAGGCCAGCTCCGGGCCCAGGCGCGGCCCCGCGGCCGGGAGCAGCCCTGCGCCTGCATTCCCGGGAATCCCGCTTAATTCCCGCTCAATTCCCGCTCAATTCCCGCTCAATTCCCGCTCAATTCCCGTGTCTGCATTCCCGGGAATCCCGGTTAATTCCCGCTCAATTCCCGCTCAATTCCCGTGTCTGCATTCCCGGGAATCCTGCTCAGTTCCCACTCAATTCCCGCTCAATTCCCGCTCAGTTCCCACTCAGTTCCTGCTCAATTCCCACGCCTGCATTCCCGGGAATCCCGCTCAGTTCCCACTCAATTCCCGCTCAGTTCCCGCTCAATTCCTGCTCAATTCCCGTGTCTGCATTCCTGGGAATCCCGCTCAGTTCCTGCTCAGTTCCTGCTCAATTCCTGCTCAATTCCCGCGCTTGAATTCCCGGGAATCCCGCTCAGTTCCCACTCAATTCCCGTGTCTGCATTCCTAGGAATCCCATTCAATTCCTACTCAATTCCCGCTTAATTCCCACTCAATTCCCACGCAATTCCCGTTTTTCTCCCCATGGGAATTCTGGGGTTTGATTGTTCGGAGGGGAGCCGGGAGCACGCCGGGATGGATCCAGCAGGGATTTGTTTGGGGAGGGCTCCACCCCTCCCAAATCCCAGGAATTCCCCGCTTATTCCCATCCACAGCCCCCTGGAGGTTGGGATCCTCCTTCTTGATGGAAAATGGGATGGGGAGCCCTGGAAAAGCGGGAAGAGGCAGTTCCCAGCTGGAAAAGCGGGAAGCGGCGCTTCCGTACCGTCCTGCTCCGCATCCAGGCCCTCGCAGGGAACGTCGTCGTAGATGACCTCGTCCTCCACCTCCGGGAAGGAGAAACGCTCCCCTGGAAAAGCCCGGGATCGGGATCATCGGGATCATCGGGATCATCGGGATCATCGGGATCGGGATCAGCAGCCTGGGATCCCACCGGGATGCAGGAATACCCCCAAGCCCACCGTGGGTTATCCCGGGATTATTCCAAGGTTATCCAGGGGTTATCCCAGGGTTATCCAGGAGTTATCCCAAGGTTATCCAGGGGTTATCCAGGAATTATCCCAGAGTTATCCAGGGGTTATCCCAGGGATCATCCCAGGGTTATCCCAAGGTTATCCCAGGGTTATCCAGGGTTATCCCAGGGTTATCCAGAGGTTATCCAGGGGTTATCCCAAGGTTATCCCAAGGTTATCCCAGGGTTATCCAGGTGTTATCCCAAGGTTATCCCAGGGTTATCCAGGGGTTATCCAGGGGTTATCCCAAGGTTATCCCAGGGTTATCCAGGTGTTATCCCAAGGTTATCCCAAGGTTATCCCAGGGTTATCCAGAGGTTATTCCAGGGTTATCCAGGGGTTATCCAGAGGTTATCCAGGGTTATCCCAAGGTTATCCCAGGGGTTATTCCAGCTTTTCCCCACCTCGGCAGATGCTCTCCCTCTTCCATGTGCGGTTCCGGATCTGGGAATCTCCTCCGGCCTCGCCGTTGCTCACCTGGGCCGGGATCCTGCGGGAGCGGTGTCAGGCAGCATTCCAGGGAAAAATCCCTCGGGATGGGGGCAAATCCCTCGGGATTGGGCGCTCCCAAAGCTCCCAGCTCCCCGTCACCCCCTTCCCACGGCAGGAACAAAATCAGGAATTCCCCCCCCAGCTGCTCCTCCCTGGATTTGGGGGATCCCAGGTTTTAGGGTCATCCCAGCTCCTTAGGGATGATGGAAAAGATCCCAAAATCCCAGAGTTCTCCCGCCTGGAGCTCCTTGGAATGGCGAGAAGCTGGGGGAAACTGAGAATTCCACCACAAACTTCCTGAAATCCCCCAAAATCCCAGGAAACTCCATGGAAGTCTCAGGAAACCCCCTGAAATCCCGCCAGAACCCCCCAAAATTCCATGGAAATCCCACCAAATCCCCCAAATCCCACTGAACTCCCCCAAATTCCATGGAAATCCCACTGAAGTCCTCAAAACCCCAGCAGAACCCCCAAACTCCCTGGAAATCCCAGGAAATGCCGCAAATCCCACTAAAACCCCTGGAATTCCCAGGAAATCCCAGGAAATGCCCCAAATCCCACTAAAACCCCCGGAATTCCCAGGAAATCCCGGGAAATTCCCCAAATCCCACTCACCCTTCCTGGGTCTCCATCCCCAGCCCGTCTGCAGGGAAGGAAAAGCAAAGAGAAACGGTGTCGGCACCCCTGGGATACACCGAGAATACCGGGAATTCCACGCCGGGAATACCGGGAATTCCACAGTGGGAATACAGGGAATTCCACGCCGGGAATGCCGGGAATTCCACGCCGGGAATACAGGGAATTCCACGCTGGGAATACCGGGAATTCCACACCGGGAACGCTCCTCACCGGAGCCAGGCGGGCGCCGCCGGCGCGGGGGCGCTCGGAGAGCGACGTCGGCACCGGGATCGGCTCCGGGATCGGCTCCGGGATCGGCTCCGGGATCAGGGCAGGGATCAGCTCCGGAATCCTCCTCGTCCTCCTCTTCCTCCTCCTCCTCCTCCTCGCTGTCCTGGAAGTCGAAGGCCTGGCCCAGCTCCTCCATCCCCGCGGGGCCGGGGGGCTCCGGGGGAGATCCTGGAATGGGAGAACGGGAAAACGGGAAACCGGGATGGGAAAAGGGGAAGGAGGGGATGGAGATGGAAAAGGGGTGGGGACGGAGGGAGAAGGACGGGAATGGAGGATGGAAAAGGGATGGAGGAGGAGGAGGAGGGGAAAAGGGGGATGGAGATGGAGAAGGGAAAGGGGAGGGAGAGGGATGGGAACAGAGACCGGGAATGGAGGGAAAGAGGAAAAAACAGGGAACCAGGGAATCGGGAACCAGGGAAATGGGGGATCAGGGAATCGGGAACCAGGGAATCGGGAACCAGGGAAATGGGGGATCAGGGAATTGGAATCGGGGATTCAGGAAGCAGGGAACCAGGGAAACAGGGAAATGGGGAATTGGAATCGGGAACCAGGGAATCGGGAATCAGGGAATCAGATCAGGGAATCAGTGACCAGGGAATCGGGATCCAGGGAAATGGGGGATCAGGACCCCGGGAAATGGGGGATCAGGGAATCGGGAATCAGGGAATCGGGATCCAGGGAAACAGAGCCAGAGAACGGGATCAGCACCCCCCAGACCCCAGGATCCAAGAGCCCTCTGTGTCTTCCCAATCCCCAGCGGCTCCAGCCGGGAAATCTGGGATACCCCGGGCGCTGCTCCCTCCTTCCCACCCCATTCCCAAAATTCCCCGAATTCCCGAATTCCCGATGCCGAGGCTGACAGTACCTACTGCGGGCGGGGGGGGCGAGGCCATGGCGGGGGGGGCCCGGCTGCTCCAGGGGCGTTCCTGCAGAAAACCGGGAAAAAAGGCTTGGAAAAGAGGGAAAAAAGGCTTGGAAAAGAGGGGAGAAAAGGATTGGAAAAGAGGGGGAAAAAGGGTTGGGAAAGGGGGCTCAGCCCTGGCGGGACGGATCCAAGCCCAGCTCCAGCTCGGGCAAGGAGCCGGGAATGGCTCAGGGAGAATTTATCCCGGGAATTGTGGATCCCGCTCCCGGGGAAGGGCGGGAAGCGCCGGGATCCGGCCGGGATCAATCCAGGATCGATGGAGCATCCGCCCGGAAAGCGGAGAGCGCCTGGAGGGCGCCGGGAAGGGCGGGAAGGTCGGAGCCTTGGGAACGCTCCCCAGGGATGATCCCGGGGAAATCTCCCGGGAAAAGTCGGGATCTTCCCTTTTCCCGGAGCGGGAACCTCTGCCGGCTCACCCGACCTGGGAATTTTCCTGGGGATGCGGCGCCGGGAATCCAGGACAAGAATCCAGCGAAAGATCGATCCGCAAAAAGTGGGAGAAGAATCCCGAAAAACCCAGGAAAGCTCGGGAGCCGGGACACCGAGAATTCCCGGGCCTTGCAGCGCCGGCTCCCGAAAAAAATTGGGAATCCTCGGGAAAAAAAAAACCCCGGGATCGGGATCCGGCCCCTCCCCGCTCTGGATCCTTCTCCCGGCGGGAATCGCGGCCCATCCCAATTTTATCCCGGGAAAAGGTCACTCCCGTTTGGAGCGCTGACCTCAGCCCGGCCCGGATTTATCCCAGCGCCGGATTTATCCCAGCCCTCCAAAATAATCCTGGGATTGGGATTGATCCAAGGGGAAAAGGGAATCTTCCCGGAGTTTCCTGCGCAGTTGCGGGCGGGAACATCCCGGGAGCAAAAGGGATCCCGTGGGATGAGGGAAAAACGGGATCAGCCCAGCGGGGATCTGCGGGAATGCGCGGGAGAGGAAAAGCGGGAAAATCCCTGGGAATGGGAATTCCCGGAGCTGCTGGGGAGGAAAAACGGGAAGCGGGGATCCATGGAAATACAACAGGCCGGGAAAAAGGGAAAGCGGGAAAATCCAAGGATGTGGGGATGGGAATGATCCCTGGGAACGGCGATTCCCAAGGAGGCTCCGGCGCTTCCCGGTGGGAACGGGAGCAGCCGGATCCAAGCCCGGCCCGGCTCTCCCGATCCCAGAGGAATTTTATCCCGGGATATTTTTATCCCTGGCACCGGAGCCGTTCCAGGATCCACCCGGATCCAGCCCGGGATCATCCCAGGGATCCGGATCCAGCCCGGGATCATCCCGAGCCCTTCCCGTGGGTCCGAATCCATCCCAGCCGGGATCGGATCAGGGATTGGAAACAGCGGCGGGAAATCCGGGATCCATCCCAGCAGAAATCCGGGATCCATCCCAGCGGGAAATCCGGGATCCATCCCAGCAGAAATCCGGGATCCATCCCAGCAGAAATCCGGGATCCATCCCAGCAGAAATCCGGGATCCATCCCAGCGGGATTGTCCGGGAATTGCTGCTAATCCCGGGAATAAATACCTGGGAATAAATCAATCATCTTCCCCAAAAATTCCCTTTCCTTTGTCCCAAAACTCCCTTCGTCTTCCCAAAAAATCCCCCGCGGATCTGAGCTCCCCAAGATCCCGGATTTTATTCCTGGTTTTATTCCGGCACAAAACATCGGGAATTTTTCCCCCCCGGAGCCGAGTTCCTTGGGGTTTTCCCTGGAATGTTTGGAATCCCTAAATCCCAAATAATTCCTTAGAAAAGGAGGAGGAGCGGGGGGATAAAAAAGGAGGATAAGAGATTCCCGAGGTTCCATTCCTGCGGCAGCCAAAGCTTTCCAAAAATTCCCTAACAGCGGGAAAAGCTCCGGGAATCTCCCGCCGCCTCTGGAACTGAGGATTTCCCGCAGGAAAACCCCGCGGGGATTTGGGAATTCGGGAAAAGGGCGGGAATGGGGGGGGAGTTTTCCCATGGGAATTTTATTTCTCATTCCCGGCTTTTTGGGAGTTTGAAATCCAAGCCTTAGGGGGGAAACTGGGAATTCTGGAGTGGGAATAACAGCGGGAATGGCCGGGCCGTGGGAAGGGCTCTGGATTTCGGGATTGGGGGATGGATCCGGGGATTTGGGGGCGGATTTTTGGGAAGCGAGAGCAGGAAAAGCGGGAACGGCCAGGAAAACCTCGGGATCCCTGGATTTGGGAGTGGGAATGGGAATTTCCAGGTGGATCCAGGGATTTGGGGGCGGATTTGGGGGAAGAAGGAGCAGCAGGAAAAGCGGGAGCGGCGGTGACAGCGGGGAGGAACGGGCGGGCTCTTCCCGCCGGGAAAACCTCTGGAAATGGGAATTTGGGGCGGGGAACTGGGATCTAGGGCTGGATCCAGGGATTTGGGGCTGGATTTTCGGGAAGCAGGGGCTGGAAAACCGGGAGCGGCTGGGGCGCGGGGCAGGGAAAAGCTCCGGATCCATGGATTTGGGGGCGGACCCGCGGCCGCGGGGGGTGGGTCCCCGGCTGGATCCAGGGATTTTTTCGGGAATCGGGGGCAGGAAAATCGGGAATGCGCTGACCTGGGCAGGCCGCGGCCGCCGCTCGGTGTCCGCATGGGCCGCGGGGCCGGGAATTCCCGATCCCGGCGGGAAGCTCGGGATCCCGGGATCCCCCCGGGGCTCTCCCGGCTCCGGGGCTGACCCCGAAATCCCCAAATCCCGGCGGGAGGCGCCGGCCCCGGCCCGGAGCCGCTTCCAGCGGAGCGAGGGATGCCGGGATTTGGGAATCATCGGCCGCTCCCTCCTCCCCTTCCTCCTCCTCCTCCTCCTCCTCCTCCTTTTCCTTTTCCTCCGTTTCCTTTTCCTTTCCTTTTCCCCCTTTTCCTTTTTCCCCTTTTCCTCCTTTTCCCCCTTTTCCTCCTCCTCCTTTTTATTTCTCCCGCTCTTCCTCCCCCTCCTCTTCCCTCCATTCCCAATCCCAGGAATTCGGGGTTTCTCCCGGAATTCCCGCGCAAAGCGGATTTTTCCTGGAAATTCCCGGCGAAATTCCTTTTAAATAAATCTCCCCCAAACCCCCCCCAAACCTCGGGATTTGAAGCGCCCCGAGCGAGGATTCCTGATTTTTTTTCCCGCCCCCCAAAAAATCCCTTTCATTCGGCCCCAAAATTCCCATTCTTTTCCCAAAATTCCCATTTAATCGGCCCCAGAATTCCCTTTCATTGCGCCCTAAAATTCTATTTATTTGCCAAAAACAAAACCCCCTTCCTCTTCCCGCAGTTTTCCCTTTCTTTGGATCCCTCCCGTCCCAGTTTTTGGCCGGGAAAACCTTTCCCGGATTATTCCTGGAAAGCGGCAAAAGCGGCTGCTGGAATTAGAGGGAATTTTCCCGGGTTGTTTTGGAAATTAAAGTGAATTTTTTATGGGAATTAAAGTGAATTTTTATGGTGTTTTTTTTCTGGGAATTAAAGTGTTTTTTCTGGAGTTTTATCCTGGGAATTGCAGTGATTTTCCCAGGGACTTAAAGCGATTTTCCCGGAGTTTTTTCAGGGAATTCCGGCGATTTCCTCAGGTTTTTTTTCTCAAACCTTATTCCCAACCTTCCTCCCCCGCCCCAAACCCTGGGATCCGCGATTTGCTCATCCCAAAAATCACCTGGAATTCTGGGATGAGCTCTGATTTTTGGGATGGCTCCCAAACCCTTGGAAAAATCCTGTGATTCCATCCCAAGGGGATCAACCTCGGCATCCAAAACTTTCCCGGTGATTTTTTTTAAGGATCCAAGCCATTCCCGCACTTTTTTTATCGGGATCCAAACCTTTCCCGGTGTTTTATCGGGATCCAGCCCTTTCCTGGTGCTTTTTGGGGGGGATCCAGTCCTTTCCCAGTGTTTTTTTGGGACCCAACCCTCTCCCGGTGTTTTTTTTGGGGGGGATCCAGCCCTCTCCCGGTGGTTTTTTGGGATCGGGAATCCTCGCACCCCGAGCCCGCCCCTCCTGAGCCCCCCCCGCGCTCCCATTCCCGCCCCATTCCCGCTTTTCCAGCCTCCCCCGGCCCGGAGAAGCTCACCTGGGCTGGGAAAAGCGGGAGCGCGCCGGGAATTTCCCTCTGGAGCGGCCGCAGGGCCGGGCTCGGGCGGGGCCGGGCGGGAGCGGGGCCGGGCTCCAGCCGAGCCTGAAATTCCAGGGGTTCATCCCAGGGGTTCATCCCAGGGGTTCATTCCAGGGGTTGATCCAGGGGTTGATCCAGGGGTTCATCCCAGGGTTGGAATTCCAGGGATTAATCCAGGGGTTCATCCAGGGGTTCATTCCAGGTGTTCATTCCAGGGGTTCATCCCAGGGTTGGAATTCCAAGGATTAATCCAGGGGTTCATTCCACGGGTTCATCCCAGGGATTCATCCCAGGGGTTCATCCCAGGGATTCATCCCAGGGGTTCATCCCAGGGGTTCATCCCAAGGGTTCATCCAGGGGTTGAAATTCCAGGGATTCATCCAGGGGTTCATTCCAGGGGTTCATCCCAGGGTTGGAATTCCAGGGATTCATCCAGGGGTTCATCCCAGGGGTTCATCCAGGGGTTGGAATTCCAGGGGTTCATCCCAGGGGTTCATTCCAGGGGTTCATTCCAGGGGTTCAGCCGAGCGCGCCGCCATCCAGGGATCCAGCGGGAATCCATCCCACCCGGGATCCGGGAATGAATAAATCCTTGGATTCCTGGATGCAGGGCCCCCCCGGGGGGAAATGATCCCAAAAAAACGCCCGGGAGGGATTTTTCCAGGGGTTTTCCAAAGCGGGGAGGTTTGAGGGCTCCTGGCTTGGGAAAAAATTCCAGGGAAGTTCAGCAAGGTGCGTTGGATCACCCTGGGAAAATCGGGAATGGAGAGCCTGGGATGGGGTCAGGCCATAGGGATCGGATCCGGGGAATGCTGGGAATGGGATCCCGCTGGGAATGGGATCCCGCTGGGAATGGGATCCCGCTGGGAATGGGATCCCGCTGGGAACAGCTCCCAGGGCTGGGATCCCGCAATTCCCGGGGATCTCATGCGGGATCCTGGAATTCCCGGGGATCTCAGGTGGGATCCCGCAATTCCCGGGGATTTCATGTGGGATCCTGGAATTCCCGGGGATCTCGGGTGGGATCCTGGAATTCCCGGGGATCTCAGGTGGGATCCCGCAATTCCCAGGGATCTCATGCGGGATCCTGGAATTCCCGGGGATCTCAGGTGGGATCCTGGAATTCCCGGGGATCTCGGGTGGGATCCTGGAATTCCCGGGGATCTCATGCGGGATCCCGCAATTCCCGGGGATCTCATGCGGGATCCTGGAATTCCCAGGGATCTCAGGTGGGATCCCGCAATTCCCGGGGATTTCGGGTTCCCATCCCTGCCCAGCGCTCCGGCTCCCCTGAAGCCGCTCTATGCAAATCCATGCAAATCCATGCAAATGTATGCAAATGAGGCGCGGGAGCCGCCCGGACCGGTCTGGGAGGGCCCGGGAGGGGCCGGGAATGGGAAGAATCCGGGAGGGGCCGGGAGGGGCCGAGCTCAGCCCTGGCCCGGCGGAATTCCAGGCGGAAATCCTGATGGAATTCCCGGTAGAATTCCCCCCGATGGAATTCCCGATGGAATTCCCGCTCCGAGCGCTGCCGGGCCCTTCCAGCGAGCCGGGCCGGGCTGGAAGTTCTTTTAGTGGGAAATGAACGGTTTGTGACAATTCTTGTATTTCTAGCCCAAAATTTACAGTTATATTCACATTTCTATATTTGTATTTATATTTGTATTTCTATTTTTATATATATTTTATATTTCTATTTATTATTTCTATTTCTAATTTCTATTTCTATTTCTATTTCTATTTCTATTTCTATTTATATTTATATTTATATTTATATTTATATTTATATTTATAGTTTATATTTATATTAATATATTGATATATTGATATTTATATTTATACATATATTTTATATTTATTGTTTATATTTATATTTCTATTTATATATCCATATCTATATCTAGAGTTATATTTATTTATATTGATTTATTGATATATTGATAATTGTATTTATGTTTATGTTTATATTTATATTTATATGTCTATGCTTTTATTTATATAAATATATATATTTATGTTTATATTTTTAATTTTTATTTATCTGGATGTTTATATTTATATTTATTTGGATATTTATATTTATTTATATTTGTATTTATATTTACATTTATATTTATATTTATATTTACATTTGTATTTATATTTATATTTATATTTATATTTATATTTATATTTATATTTATATTTATATTTATATTTATTTATGGTATATTGGATTATATGTATTGATATATATCTACCTCCGATCCCAGATCCTGATCCTGATCCCAAATCCCGGATCCCTGATCCCGCTTTTCCAGCCCCAAATCCCGCAAAGTCCCCGGCGGAGCTCGGGAGTTCTGCGGATCCGGAATCCCAGCTCATCCCCTGATCCTTCCAGAGCAATTCCCAGCGAATTCCCAGGGAATTCCCGGCGGATTCCCGGCCAACCCTGCCCGGCCTTGGATCCGCCCCATCCCAAAGAAATCCCCGGGAAAATCCCGTTTTTGTGTCACCCGGAGCTTCCGCAATTCCTGGAAAATCTCCGGAGCTGCGGCCGGGCTGGAAAAGGAGCCTGGGAAGGGCCTGGCGTGGATCCCATCCCTGAATCCCAGATTTCCCATCCCTGAATCCCAAAGATCCCATCCCTGAATCCCAGATTCCCCATCCCTGAATCCCACAGATCCCACCCCTGAATCCCGTGGATCCCATCCCCAAATCCCAAAGATCCCATCCCCAAATCCCACATTTTCCATCCCCAAATCCCACAGATCCAAATCCCACATTTCCCATCCCTGAATCCCGTGGATCCCATCCCCAAATCCCAAAGATCCCATCCCCAAATCCCACATTTTCCATCCCCAAATCCCACAGATCCAAATCCCACATTTCCCATCCCCGAATCCCACAGATCCCACCCCTGAATCCCACGTTTCCCATTCCAAAATCCCACATTTCGCATCCCCGAATCCCACGGATCCAAATCCCACATTTCCCATCCCACATTTCCCATCCCCGAATCCCACGGATCCAAATCCCACATTTCCCATCCCACATTTCCCATCCCCGAATCCCACGGATCCAAATCCCACATTTCCCATCCCACATTTCCCATCCCCGCATCCCGCGGCTGCTCCCGATCCCGGCCCCCATTCCCGGGCCGCTCCCTCTTCCCGGGATTCCCGAGGCCATCCCAAATCCCGATCCCGATCCCGATGGATGCGGGGTTATCCCGGGTCAGCCGCTCCCGCTCCCTCGGGAATGGCAGCGAATCCCGTTTTTCCATCGCCAGGAAAAACCGGCTCCTCCCGGCCTGTCCCGGCCTGTCCCGCGCATTCCCGGCTCCCTATAAATCCCGGCCGCGCCTTTTGGGGGGAAAATCCCGCTTTTAGGGATCCCAGCCCATTCCCAGGAAATCCTGGAATAACCCCCGAGCCAGCCCCGATCCCTGGGAAGCGCTGCTGGGATCTCCCGGGATAATTCCGTGAGTAAGGAATTCATTCGGGGGGATCCATTCCAAGGGGTTGTTTTTTTTTGGGATTTGGGGGAGGGTTTTCCATGGGAATTCCATGGGCTCGGGGCCCGCGATCCCGAAATTGCATCATCCCTTGGGATTGCAACATTCCTTGGAAAAGCATCGGCTGCTGCGGCGCCAGCCCAGGGAAACGCTCCAAGCTGATCCCCAAAAATTCCAAACTGATCCCAAATTTCCGTGAACGATCCCAAATTTATCGCCACAAATTCCCCTCCTCTCCAGAAAGGGAATTTTCTCCTGGTTAAAAAAACAAAAACAACCTGGGATAAAGGGAGTGAGCAAAACCGAAAAAAGAAACGGGAATAAAGGGAATATTTCCATTTATTTCTTGGGGAAAATCCACTTTTTAGTGCGTTCGTTTAATTTTGGAGCAGGAAAAACCTCTGGAATAAAGGCAATAAATGGATTTCTCGGGGAATATTTGCAAGATTCGTTTGGGCTCTGCGCCTTTATTTTTTGGGAATGAAGCCTTTGGAATTCTGGTGTAAAATCCCCACCTCCGCTTTTCCTTAGGAAAAAAAATCCCCGTTTCCCTCCTCGCCAAGGTTTTCCCTCTCCTAAACCCCCAAACCTCAAAATTCCAGGATTCCCGTTCCTGAGAAATCCCCAAATCCCCTGGATTCCCCTTCCCAAGAAACGCCCAAATCCTCAAATCCGGGATCCCCCTTTCCAAGAAATTCCCGGATTTCTCTTCCCAAGAAATCCCCAAATTCCCGGATTCCCCCTTCCCAAGAAATTTCCGGATCCCCCATCCCAAGAAACCCCCAAATCCCTGAATTCCCCTTCCCAAGTAACCCCCAAATCCCTGAATTCCCTTTCCGAAGGAACCCCCAAATCCCTGAATTCGCCTTCCCAAGAAATTCCCGGATCCCCCTTCCCAAGAAATAAATCCCCAAATCCCTGATTCCCCTTCCCAAGAAACCCGCAGATCCCGGATTCCTCTTCCCAAAAAAACCCCGAACCCCCAAATCCCGGATCCTCCTTCCCAAGAAATTCCCGGATTCCTCTTCCCAAGAAATAAATCCCGGATTCCCTTCCCAAGAAACCCGCAGATCCCGGCTCCCCTCATCCCAAAACCCTCCGGCCGCTGCTCCGGGATCCGAGGGAATTCCCGGGATCCGGAGGGAATTCCCGGAGTCTTCCAGCCCTGTGGATGGAGCTCGCGCTGCTCCCGGCCGCTCCGCGTGGATCTGTTTTGTATTGTCCCGCATTCCCGGCTCCAGGGATCGGGTGCGTGGGATTCCAGGGAAAACCGGAGGGGGGGGAAAAAAAAACCCCAAAAAATCGGGAAAAAAAGAAAAAAAGAAAAAAAACAACCAAAACGGGAGGGAGAAAGGAAAACAAACAAACAAACAAACAAAAAAAAAACCCCCAAAAAAATCGCGGAGGAGGAGGGAAGGGGGAAAAGCGAGAGAAAAACCCCAAATTCCGGTTTGATTTTTTTTTGTGTGTGTGTGTTGTTTTTTTTTTTTTCCCTTTTTCCTTTTCCTGCAGCCGGAGCCGCCCCCGGAGGCCGCGCGGCGCTGGCTGCGTGCGGCAGCTCTCTCCCTAAAAACAGGTTTGGGATTTTGGGATCGGCTGGGGGCGATTTTGGGAAGGGGGGCGGCGGGAGGAGAGGGGACGGGAAAAAATTGGGGGGGGGGGGGTGGGGGGAAAAAAGGAAAATAAGGGGGAAAAAAAAAGAAAAAGCGGCGAGGCGGATCCACGTGGTGCGAGGGGGGCAGACAGAGATCCCATTGTTCCAGGGAAATCTGGGAATGCCGGGGGGGGAGGGATGGACACGGGGGAGAGCCCGGGGGGTTCGCTCAGGAGTCGCCCCCACCCCAAAATGCAGCGGGAGCGGCGCCGCTTTGGGGTTTGGGCTTTGGGGTGGGGATGGGGGGCCCCAAAGCCCCCGGGGGTCCCCCTTTGTCTCGGGCCCTTGGCCTGCTCCGATCCTCTTTGGGAACCCCCCCAGCACCCCAAAAACACCGGGACCCCCCCCCAAAGGCCAAATCTCCCCGCGACCCCCCCTTTGCAGCCCCCCGGGACCCCCTCAGCACCCCCCGCCGAACCCCCTTTTCCAGCCCCCTTTTCCAGCCCCCTTTTCCAGAGCCCCTTCCCAGCCCCCTCCTCTCCCCCCCAGCCCTGGGGTCCCCCCTGTCCCCTCCCCCCGTGTCCCCCTGTCCCCCCATGTCCCCCCCCGTGTCCCCCTCACCGGGGCTCCACTCTGTCCCCATCTCCCCTTGTCCCCCCCCATCCCCTCCATGTCCCACTCGCGGGGGTCTCCCCTTCCTCCCTCCCATCCCATCCCCCCTCGTGTCCCTCCCCGTGTCCCCAAATGTCCCCCAAATCCCCAATGTCCCCTCACCCCGTGTCCCAAATGTCCCCCCCGTGTCCCCTCACCCCGTGTCCCCTCTCATCCCCTCCGCGCCCCTCTCCCACAGCGGGTCCCTCCCTGTCCCCGTTTCCCTCCCTGTGTCCCTCAGGCGTGTCCCGGTGTGCCCCCTGTCCCCCTGTCCCTGCTGTCCCTTCTGTCCCCCCACTGTCCCTCCTGTCCCCCCTGTCACCCTTGTCCCTGAGTGTCTGTCCCTGGCTATTCCTGTCTGTCCCATTCCTGTCCCCCCACTGTCCCCCCTGTCCCTCCTGTCCTGTCCCCCCTGTCCCTCCTGTCACCCCTGTCCCTGGGTATCTGTCCTTGGCTGTGCCCCCTGTCCCCCTGTCTCTCTTGTCCCTCCTGTCCCTCGTGTCACCCCTGTCCCCACTGTCCCTGGCTATCCCTGGCTGTCCCTCCTGTCCCCCCACTGTCCCCGGCTATCTCTCCTGCTGCCCCCGCCGTCCCTCCCCGCTGTCCCCGCTGTCCCTCCCCGCTGTCCCTCCCCGGTGCCGTCGGTGACCGTGTCCCGCAGCCATGCCCCGCAGGAAGGCGGCGGGGCCGCCCTGGGACGCGGCGGGCGCGGGCGCTGCGGGCGGCGGGCGGCGGCGGCCCCGGCCCGGCGGCGGCGGCAGCAGCGGCGGCAGCAGCGAGGAGGAGGCGCCCCGGGAGCGGGGGCGGGGGGCCGGGAGCCCCGGGAGCCCCAGGCCCGGCAGGCCCGGGGCGGCGGCGGCGGCGGCGGCGGCGGCGGCGGGGCCCGGAGGCGGCGGAGCCCGAGGGCAGAGCGCGGTGATCTGCGAGCCCGAGCACAGCAAGGAGCGCATCGTGAGAGCGGGGAGGGCACCCCGGGAACCGCCTGAGTGTGCCCCGAGTGTGCCCCGAGTGTGCCCCATTGCACACTCAGCTCTGAGTGTGCCCCGAGTGATCCCCGAGTGTGCCCCGAGTGTGCCCCGTTACACACCGAGCTCTGAGTGTGCCCCGAGTGTGCCCTGAGTGATCCCCGAGTGTGCCCCGAGTGCCCCCCAAGTGCCCCCCGAGTGTGCCCCATTGCACACTGAGCTCTGAGTGTGCCCCACAAGTGTGCCCCGAGTGTGCCCTGTTGTCCATAATGCCCCGAGTGTGCCCCTGCACCCGCCGTGCCCTGAGTGTCCCTGGGTGTCCCCTGAGTGTCCCCAGGTGTCCCTGAGTGTGCCCTGGGTGTCCCCAAGTGTCCCTGGCAGTCCCTGAGTGTCCCTGGGTGTCCCCTGAGCGTCCCTTGGGTGTCCCCATGTCCTGGGGTGTCCCCTGGGTGTCCCCTGAGTGTCCCCAGGTGTCCCTGAGTGTGCCCTGGGTGTCCCCAAATGTCCCTGGGTGTCCCTGTTCGTCTGAGTGTCCATGGGTGTCCCCATGTCCCTGAATGTCCCCAAGTGTTCCCAAGTGTCCCCAAGTGTCCCCTGGCTGTCCCTGAGTGTCCCCAAGTGTCCCCTGAGTGTCCCCTGAGTGTCCCCATGTCCCTGAGTGTCCCCGAGTGTCCCTGAGTGTCCCCTGAGTGTCCCCAAGTGTCCCTGGCTGTCCCTGAGTGTCCCTGAGTGTCCCTGAGTGTCCCCTGGCTGTCCCCGCATCCCCGAGTGTCCCCTGAGTGTCCCCATGTCCCTGAGTGTCCCCTGAGTGTCCCCATGTCCCTGAGTGTCCCCAAGTGTCCCTGGCTGTCCCTGAGTGTCCCCTGAGTGTCCCCGAGTGTCCCCTGAGTGTCCCCGAGTGTCCCCTGAGTGTCCCCTGGCTGTCCCTGTGTCCCCGAGTGTCCCTGAGTGTCCCCTGAGTGTCCCCAAGTGTCCCCTGGCTGTCCCTGAGTGTCCCCAAGTGTCCCTGAGTGTCCCCGAGTGTCCCCTGAGTGTCCCCTGGCTGTCCCCGTGTCCCCGAGTGTCCCCAAGTGTCCCCTGAGTGTCCCCAAGTGTCCCTGAGTGTCCCCAAGTGTCCCCGAGTGTCCCCTGGCTGTCCCTGAGTGTCCCCTGGGTCCCACAGAAGCTCGAGGGCTCCAAGAGCCGGGGGCAGCTCCTGATCTTCGGTGCCACCAACTGGGACCTGATCGGCCGCAAGGAGGTGCCCAAGCAGCAGGGTAGGCGTTAATTTGGGTTAATTGGTCATTAATGAGCCCCCGGGGCGGCCACGGGGCTCCTCAGTGGATGGGTGTTCATTAATTAGTAATTAATGAACGCCTCGGGGCAGGGGAGGGGCTGGTTAATGGCTGGGATTAATTGATATTAATTAGTAATCGATGAATGCATTGGGACAGAGTAAGGGCTTATTAATGGCTGATTAATTATCTGTTATTAATTAATGAATGGTTTGGGGCACGGTAGGGCCTTGTTAACAGATGATCAATTAATTTGTATTAATTAGTAATCAGCGAATGTAGCGGGGCAGGGGCTCCTTAATTGCTGGGATTAATTGGTATTTGAGGTCAATTAGATAATTTCCTGGATTTTCCTGGACGATTTTTTTCGACAATTTTCTGGGATTTTCCCGGATTTCCTGGGCGATTTTCCTGGGTTTCCCGGGGCTGTTTTCCTGGATTTCCTGGGCGATTTTCCCGGGTTTCCCGGGGCTGTTTTCCTGGATTTCCTGGGGTTGTTTTCCCGGATTTCCTGGGCGATTTTCCCGGGTTTCCCGGGGCTGTTTTCCTGGATTTCCTGGGCGATTTTCCCGGATTTTCCCAGGGCTGTTTTCCCGGATTTCCTGGGGCTGTTTTCCCAGATTGCCTGGGCAATTTCCCCGGGTTTCCTGGGGCTGTTTTCCCGGATTTCCTTGACAATTTTCCCGGACGATTTTCCCGGGTTTCCCGGGGCCGTTTCCCGCTGTGACGGCCGCATTCCCGCTTTTCCAGCGGCGTACCGGAACCTGGGTCAGAACCTGTGGGGGCCGCACCGCTACGGCAGCCTGGGCACGCTGCGGGTGCGCTCGGTGGTGTCGGGGCCCTGCGCCGCGCACAGCCTGCTCATCACCGCCGAGGGCCGCCTCTGGAGCTGGGGTGAGCCGGGAACGCGGGATGGAGTGTGGAATCCTCCCTGGGAATGCGGGATGGAGCGCGGAAACCTCCCTGGGAATGTGGGATGGAGCGCGGAATCCTCCCTGGGAACGCGGGATGGAGCGCAGAATCCTCCCTGGGAACGCGGGATGGAGCGCAGAATCCTCCCTGGGAACGCGGGATGGAGCGCGGAATCCTCCCTGGGAACGCGGGATGGAGTGTGGAATCCTCCCTGGGAACGTGGGATGGAGCGCAGAATCCTCCCTGGGAATGTGGGATGGAGCGCGGAGACCTCATGGGAATGAGGGATGGAGCGCGGAATCCTCCCTGGGAATGCGGGATGGAGCGCGGAATCCTCCCTGGGAATGCGGGATGGAGCGCGGAGACCTCATGGGAATGAGGGATGGAGCGCGGAATCCTCCCTGGGAATGCGGGATGGAGTGTGGAATCCTCCCTGGGAACGCGGGATGGAGTGCGGAAACCTCCCTGGGATCGCGGGATGGAGCGCGGAATCCTCCCTGGGAATGCGGGATGGAGCGCGGAGACCTCATGGGAATGTGGGATAGAGTGTGGAATCCTCCCTGGGAATGTGGGATAGAGTGTGGAATCCTCCCTGGGAATGTGGGAATACGGGAATGTGGGATCCCAGAGACCTCTCTGGGAATGCGGGATTGATCCCAGAGACCTGCCCTGGGAATGAGGGATGGAGCACAGAGACCTCTCCGGGAATGAGGGATGGAGTGCAGAGACTGCCCTGGGAATGCGGGAATACGGGAATGTGGGATCCCAGAGATCTCCCTGGGAATGAGGGAATAGGGGAAAACGGGATTCTAGAAAGCTCCCCAGGAACGCGGGATTGATCCCATGAACCTCCCCTGGGAATCTGGGATGCCGGAAACCTCCCTGGGAATGCGGGATTCAGCCCATAAACTTCCCCTGGGAATGTGGGATTCCTGAGGGAGCTGGGAAGGGGCCGGAGAATTCCCAAGGGAGCTGGGAAGGGGCTGGAGAATTCCCAAGGGAGCTGGGAAGGGGCTGGAGAATTCCCAAGGGAGCTGGGAAGGGCTCATCCTGGAGGGAAAAGGGATTGGGGTCCCCGTAATCGGGATTCATTCCCAGGGATGAGCGGGAACGCCCTCCGGGGAAATTCGGGAGTAGGGAAGGAGCAGCCAGGGGCGGGGCTGGGAGCCGCATCCCAGGTTTTCCCATGGGAATGTGGGATTTTCCCGCAGGCCGGAACGAGAAGGGGCAGCTGGGCCACGGCGACACCAAACGCGTGGAGGCGCCGCGGCCGATCGAGGCCCTGGGCAGCGAGGCCATCGTGGCGGCCGCCTGCGGCCGGAATCACACCCTGGCACTGACCGGTACGGCCCGGGAACGGTCTGGGAATGGTGTGGGAATGGTGTGGGAATGGTGTGGGAATGGTGTGGGAATGGTGTGGGAATGGCCTGGGAATGGTGTGGGAATGGCTTGGGAATGGTGTGGGAATGGTGTGGGAATGGCTTGGGAATGGTGTGGGAATGGCTTGGGAATGGTCTGGGAATGGTGTGGGAATGGTGTGGGAATGGTGTGGGAATGGCTTGGGAATGGTCTGGGAATGGCTTGGGAATGGCCTGGGAACGGCCTGGGAACGGCCTGGGAATGGTGTGGGAATGGTGTGGGAATGGTCTGGGAATGGTGTGGGAATGGTGTGGGAATGGTGTGGGAATGGTCTGGGAATGGTGTGGGAATGGTCTGGGAATGGTGTGGGAATGGTGTGGGAATGGTGTGGGAATGGCTTGGGAATGGTCTGGGAATGGCTTGGGAATGGCCTGGGAACGGCCTGGGAACGGCCTGGGAATGGTGTGGGAATGGTGTGGGAATGGTGTGGGAATGGTGTGGGAATGGTGTGGGAATGGTGTGGGAATGGTGTGGGAATGGTGTGGGAATGGTCTGGGAATGGTCTGGGAATGGTGTGGAAATGGTCTGGGAATGACCTGGAAACGGTCTGGGAATGGCCTGGGAATGGCCCCGGCCTGGGAAATGCCCCATCCCGGGAACTGCCCCAATCCTGGGAAAACTTCACTGAATCCCAGCAAACAGCCCGGATCTCAGGGAAAGTGCGCCAAATCCCGGGAAAACTGCACCCAGTCTGACCCTATGCCCAAAATCCTGGGAAATGCCCCAAAACCTGCACCTTTATCCCAAAACCCAACCCCTTATCCCCCGGATTCTGGGAGAGCATTCCCAAGATCCCGCTTTTCCCCCCGATCCCGCTGTTCCCGCAGAGAGCGGCTCCGTGTTCGCCTTCGGGGAGAACAAGCTGGGCCAGCTGGGGCTGGGGAACCAGACGGACGCCGTGCCCAGCCCCACCCAGGTACGGATCCCAAATTCCCGGCATTCCCGGCCAAATCCACCCATCTGGGGGCGTCCCGCGAAATATTCCCGGGAAAACCCCCTCGGGATCTCAGCCGGGAGCCGCTCCCGGCTGCGGCGGGGAAAGGAAAGACCGGGATTTGGAAGTTGAGTTGTTGGGGGATATTCTGATGGAAATTCAGCTTTTTTTCCCCTGTTTCCCAAATATTTTTTTGGATTCTGGTTTTCCGGCTTTTCCTGCAGATCGGGGATTTCCCATGGAAATTCCCCTTTTTTTTCCATTCTCCTCTGTTTCTGGATCCTGTTTTTCCTGCTTTTCCCGTGTCTTTCTTTTTACCCGCTCTTCCCATCTCCTTGATCCCATTTTTCCTGCAGACCGGGGATTTCCCATGGAAACTCCCCATTTTTCCCTTTTTCCTGCCTCTCCTGATCCCGTTTTCCCAGCTTCTCCTGCGCTTCCGATCCCCGTTTTTCCCTTTTCCCCCGCGTTTTTTTTCTGATCCCGCTTTTTCCCGCGTTCCCCATCCCGTTTCCCCTCCTTCCCGGTTTTCCTGATCCCGATTCCCGGTTTTTCCCAGATCCTGTACAACGGGCAGCCGATCTGCAAGCTGGGCTGCGGTGCCGAGTTCAGCATGGTGATGGACTGCAAGGGGAACCTGTACTCCTTCGGGTGTCCGGAGTACGGGCAGCTGGGTACGGAAAGCCGGGATAATCCCGTGGGATAACCCCATGGATGTACTCTGTGTACTCCTTGGGTGACCGGAGTATGGACAGCTGGGTACGGGATTTGGGATCATCCCATGGGATCGGGGAAGTTCGGGATCATCCTGTGGGAAAGGGATGGTTCGGGATGATCCCGCGGGATCAGGGCAGTTCAGGATGATCCCATGGGATCGGGGCAGTTCAGGATGATCCCATGGGATCGGGACAGTTCAGGACGATCCCACGGGATCAGGGCAGTTCAGGATGATCCCATGGGATCGGGACAGTTCAGGACGATCCCACGGGATCAGGGCAGTTCAGGATGATCCCACAGGATCGGGACAGTTCAGGACGATCCCACGGGATCAGGGCAGTTCAGGATGATCCCATGGGATCGGGACAGTTCAGGACGATCCCACGGGATCAGGGCAGTTCAGGATGATCCCACAGGATCGGGACAGTTCAGGATGATCCTGCAGGATCAGGGCATTTCAGGATGATCCCATGGGATCGGGGCAGTTCAAGATGATCCCATGGGATCAGGGCATTTCAGGATGATCCCATGGGATCGGGGGCGGTCCGGAATGCGGTGTCTCCGCCTTGTCCCGGCGCTGCAGGGCACAATTCCGACGGGAAGTTCATCGCGCGGGCGCAGCGCATCGAGTACGACTGCGAGCTGCTGCCGCGGCGCCTGGCGCTCTTCGTGGAGCGCACCAAGGACGGGCAGGTGCTGCCCGTGCCCAACGTGGTGGTCCGGGACGTGGCCTGCGGAGCCAACCACACCGTACGGACACCGGGAAACTGGGAATGGCACCGGGAATGTGGGAATGGGAACGGGAATGGGGGCGGGACGTGGCCTGCGGAGCCAACCACACCGTACGGATCGGGAATGGGAATGGGAATGTGGGAATGGGGGCGGGACATGGTCTGCGGAGCCAACCACACCGTACGGACACCGGGAAACTGGGAATGCCACCGGGAATGTGGGAATGGGAACGGGAATGGGGGCGGGATGTGGTCTGCGGAGCCAACCACACCGTACGGATCGGGATCGCGAATGGGAATGGGAATGTGGGAATGGGGGCGGGACATGGTCTGCAGAGCAAACCACACCGTATGGACACTGGGAAACTGGGAATGGGAATGTGGGAATGGGAATGGGGGCAGGATGTGGCCTGTGGAGCCAACCACAGCATACGGACACCGGGAAACTGGGAATGGCACCGGGAATGTGGGAATGGGAATATGGGAATGGGTCCGGGATGTGGCCTGCGGAGCCAACCACACTGTACGGATCGGGAATGGGAATGGGAATGTGGGAATGGGAATGGGACGTGGCCTGCGGAGCCAACCACACCGTATGGATCGGGATTGGGAATGGGAATGGGAATGTGGGAATGGGAATGTGGGAATGGGAATTGGGGGCAGGACGTGGCCTGTGGAGCCAACCACACCGTACGGATCGGGATCGCGAATGGGAATGGGAATGTGGGAATGGGAATGTGGGAATGGGAACGGGAATGGGAATGGGGGTGGGGCATGGCCTGCGGAGCCAACCACACTGTATGGATTGGGATTGGGAATGGGAATCGGAATATGGGAATATGGGAATGGGGACGGGATGTGGCCTGCGGAGCCAACCACACTGTATGGATTGGGATTGGGAATGGGAATATGGGAATGGGAATGGGAACAGGAATGGGAATGGGAATGGGGGCGGGACGTGGCCTGCGGAGCCAACCACACCGTACAGACATGGACAAAGCAGGAAGGGGAATGGGAACGGGATCAGGAATGGGAACAGGAATGGGGGCAGTCTTTCCCTGGGGTTTTTGGGATCCCTGATCCCCGCTCCCTGTCGCTCCCAGCTGGTGCTGGATTCCCAGAAACGCGTCTTCTCCTGGGGCTTCGGCGGCTACGGGCGCCTGGGCCACGCCGAGCAGAAGGACGAGATGGTTCCGCGGCTGGTGAAGCTCTTCGACTTCCCGGGACGCGGCGCTTCCCAGATCTACGCGGGATACACCTGCTCCTTCGCCGTCAGCGAGACAGGTGGGGAACGCCGGGAACGCCGGGGGTAGGGCAGCGGGACAGGTGGGAATTCGGGATCTGGGATTTGGGAATTCTGGGAGCATTTGTGCCCTGACAGGTGGGAATGCCGGGATTTGGGAGTTCTGGGGGGATTTGTGCCCTGAAAGGTGGGAATTTGGGATCTGGGATTTGGGAATTCTGGGGGGATTTGTGTCCTGTCAGGTGGGAATGCCGGGATTTGGGAATTCTGGGGGGATTCGTGCCCTGACAGACGGGATCCCAGGAATGCCAGGATTTGGGAATTCTGGGGGGATCCATGCCGTGACAGGTGGGATTCCCACAGTTTGGGAATTCCAGGATCTATGCCCTGACAGGTGGGATTCCCAGGATTTGGGAATTCGGGGGGATCCGTGCCATGACAGGTGGGATCCCAGGAATGCCAGGATTTGGGAATTCTGGGGGGATCCATAACCTGACGGGTGGGATTCCCAGGATTTGGGAATTCCGGGGGGATCCGTGCCCTGACGGGTTCCCTTGCAGGCGGATTGTTCTTCTGGGGCGCCACCAACACTTCCCGGGAATCCACCATGTATCCCAAAGCCGTGCAGGATCTCTGCGGCTGGAAGATCCGCAGCCTGGCCTGCGGGTGAGCGCGGCTCCGGGGGAATTCCCAAATCCCCTTTCCCGGGATCGGGGGCGGGCGGGCGCTCAGGGCTCACCTCCCCCGCAGGAAGAGCTCCGTCATCGTGGCGGCCGACGAGAGCACCATCAGCTGGGGACCCTCACCCACCTTCGGGGAGCTGGTACCGACCCCAGAGGGACACCCCAAACACCGCTGGGAACCCCAAACACCCCTGGGAACCCCAAACACCCCTGGGAACCCCAAAGGGACACCCCAAACACCCCTGGGAACCCCAAACACCCCTGGGAACCCCAAAGGGACACCCCAAACACCCCTGGGAACCCCAAACACCCCTGGGAACCCCAAACACCCCTGGGAACCCCAAAGGGACACCCCAAACACCCCTGGGAACCCCAAACACCCCTGGGAACCTCAAATCCCCTTGGGAACCCCAAAGGGACACCCCAAATACCCCTGGGAGCCCCAAAGGGACACCCCAAATACCCCTGGGAGTCCCAAACACCCCTGGGAACCCCAAACACCCCTGGGAGCCCTGAACTGACACCTCAAAACCCCCTGGGAGCCCCAAATCCCCCTGAGAACCCCAAATTGGCACCCCAAACCCACCATCAGCTGAGGGCCCTCACCCACCTGCGGGCAGCTGGTACCGACCCTAAATCCCCCTGGGAACCCCGAGGGCACACCCCAAACACCCCTGGGAACCCCAAACACCCCTGGGAACCCCGAGGGCACACCCCAAACCCCCCAAGGCCTGGCCCCTGTGGCCCCACTGACCGCCCCTGCTCCCACAGGGCTACGGGGACCACAAACCCAAATCGTCCACGGCAGCGCAGGAGGTGAAAACCCTGGATGGGATCTACACCGAGCAGGTGGGGGGACCCCGGAGCGGGGGGCTCGGGCTGGGGAGGGGGTCCTGGACCCCTGGAATGATCCGGGGGGGTTGGGGAGGGGGTCCTGGACCCCTGGAATGATCCGGGGTGGGGCTGAGGCTTTACCCAGCCCGTGGCAGCCACCGGGTGAGGGAGGGGGCGCCTGGGGCCCCTCCCTAAACAAACGGGGAAACTGAGGCCGGGCTCATCACACCCACGGGGCCATTCCCAGTTCCGCGGGCTGTTCCCATTCCCAGTTCCGCGGGCTGTTCCCATTCCCATTCCCAGTTCCGTGGGCTGTTCCCATTCCCAGTTCTGCGGGCTGTTCCCATTCCCATTCCCAGTTCTCTGGGCTGTTCCCATTCCCATTCCCAGTTCCGCGGGCTGTTCCCGTTCCCAGTTCCGTGGGCTGTTCCCATTCCCATTCCCAGTTCTCTGGGCTGTTCCCATTCCCAGCTTCCCCATTCCCAGTTCCGTGGGCTGTTCCCTTCCCCATTCCCAGTTCCGTGGGCTATTCCCATTCCCAGCTGCCCATTCCCATTCCAGGTGGCCATTCCTATTCTCAGCTGGCCCATTCCCAGTTCCATGGGCTATTCCCTTTCCCATTCCCATTCCAGGTGGCCATGGGCTATTCCCAGCTGCCCTTTCCCTTTCCCTTTCCCTTTCCCTTTCCCTTTCCCTTTCCCTTTCCCTTTCCCATTCCCATTCCCGGTGGCCATTCCCATTCTCAGCTGGCCCATTCCCAGTTCCATGGGCTATTCCCTTTCCCATTCCTTTTCCCTTTCCCATTCCCATTCCCATTCCCGTTCCAGGTGGCCATGGGCTATTCCCACTCTCTGGTGATCGCCCGGGACGAGTCGGAGGCGGAGCAGGAGAAGCTGCGGAAGCTCCCGGAGTACAACCCCCGCACCCTCTGAGGGGCCCCGATCCCGATCCCGATCCCGATCCCGATCCCGCTTCTCCATCCCGCCCGCCCTTCCCCCTTCCCGCACTGCCAGCCCCCCACGGGGGGGTCATTCCCACCCCCATTCCCGGCTTTTGGAATTCCCAGCCGCAGCCGGACCTTCCCGCCCCGGCTTTTCTGGCCTCTGGCCTCCAATTATTTTTATTTTATTTGTGTTTTTCCGGAGCTTTTTTTTTACTGTTTCCCGTTTTTCCGGCCCCGAATCCCCACGGCTGCCGGCTCGGGATCACTTCGGGGATCTGATCCCGGCTTGGGATCCCTTTAGGGATTCGGGATCCATAAAGAGCAGCTGCCAACGCCTGGTTTTCCCCCGACATTCCCATTTTCTCCCCCGACATTCCCGTTTTTTTGCTGGTTTTCCCTACTTTGGGTGCTACAGTTTTCGGGATTTCCCCCCCTCCCACCCTCCACCATCCGCGGGGATCCCGGATCCCATCCCAGCAGCATTCCCGGATCCCATCCCAGCAGCATTCCCGGATCCCATCCTAGCAGAATTCCCGGATCCCATCCCAGCAGCATTCCCGGATCCCATCCCAGCAGCATTCCCGGATCCCATCCCAGCAGCATTCCCGGGCTCCCCTCCCCGCCCTCGCCCACCCCGGGGACATCTCAGGGATCACGAGGGGAGTCCCAAAGGAATTCCTTTTCCCGGGAATTTGGGATTTTTCTTTTTCCCCTTCTGGCGGATGGTTTGGCCCGGGATCAGCGGGAATTCCCGCATTCCCTCCTTCCCCATTCCCGATTCCCGATTCCCTCCGTGCCAGGTCACTGTGCTGGAATCTCGAGGTGCCTTCAGGAGCAGAGCCCGGCTCTGCCCCGCGCCATTCCCGCTCCCTTCGGGCCGTTTTTAGGGATTCTCCTGGATTTTTCCATGGATTTTTTGCTCCTTCCCATCTCCCCCGGGGCGGCGCTCGGGGAGTTTGCAGTAAAACAAACAAAAAGAAAAAAGGGTTTTGGTCAATTTGGTTTATTTTTGGGATCGGGGTTGTTTTCCAGAGGGGTTGGAGAGGGGAGGTCCCGGCTGGAAAATCCCAAAATCCCGTTTTTGGAGCAATATTTAGGATTTCGGGGTGGGGAATCACCAAAACCCCAAAAAAAGCCTCGGGGGGGGGGTGGGGTGGGGGTGGGGGCGTTCCCACATTCCCGAGGAATTCCCGGCTCGGGGAAGGGTGGGGGTCATTCCCGAGGGGCCATTCCCGAGGAATTCCATCCGCTTCCGTCGGTCTGAGATTCAAAAATTCTGATTTTTGGCCTTTTAAAGTCCCGGTTTCTTCGTTTTTCAATACTGAAGATTTATTTTTTTTAATTTTTTTTTGTTGTTGTTCCCTGGTTCCACGGGACAGCGGCTCCCGCTCCCCACCAGTTTAACCAGTCCAGCGTTCTCCCAGTGCCGGGAGAGACCCCGGAGCCGCAGCCTGGATTTGTTCCTGACCCCAAAGGCACTTGGGAGGGACGGGGCAGGACTGGGGACACGGGGGGGACACAGGGAGGACATGGAGGGGACACGGGGGACACAGGGGGGACATGGAGGGGACACGGGGGACACGGGGGGGACATGGAGGGGACACACGGGACACAGGGAGGACATGGAGGGGACACGGGGGACACAGGGGGGACATGGAGGGGACACGGGGGGGACACAGGGGGACACTGGGGGGACATGGAGGGACATGGGGAGGACACAGAGAGGACATGGGGGGGGACATGGAGGGGACACGGGGGACACAGGGGGGACACGGGGGACATGGAGGCGACATGGGAGGGACACGGGGGGGACATGGGGGGGACATGGGGGGACACGGAGGTGGGGACAGAGGGGACACAGAGGGGACATAGGGGGACACGGGGAGGACATGGGGACGGGGGACACGGAGGTGGGGACAGATGGGACATGGACGGGACACACAGAGGACATGGGGGGGACATGGGGGGACACAGGGAGGACACAAGAGGACAGAGGGGACATGGAGGTGAGGACAGAGGGGACACACAGAGGACATGGGGGGGACATGGAGGGGACACGGGGGGACCGGGGGGACATGGAGGGACACAGAGGGGACATGGGGGGGACATGGAAGGAACACAGAAGGGACACGGAGAGGACACAGGAGTGACACAGAAGGGAGCAAGAGGGACACGGAGTGGGGACAGAGAAGACGCGGAGGGGACACGGAAGGAACCGGAGGGGACGCGGAGGGGACGCGGGCAGCTCAGGGCACCACGTGCCACCACTTGAAGGCGAAGGGCTTGCGGCGCACGTTGGTGCCGCAGTGCACGTCCCCGGCCAGCACGTGGTAGGAGAAGAAGTCGTCGATGAAGGTGCAGGAGAGGCCCAGCGGCTCCAGCAGCTCCCGCACGCGCTGCTCCAGGCAGCAGCGCCCGCCCACCACGGGCCCGAAGGGCTTGGGGATGCCCAGGTGCCGGCCCAGCACCAGCATGTTCACCTGCAGCGCCGAGATTCCAGTGGGATCCCATCCCGGCCCCGAGCCCATCCTGGGGAATCCCGGCCCTGATCTCATCTGGGGGAATCGCAGCCCTGATCCCATCCTAGAGAATCCCAGCCTTGATCCCATCCTGGGGAATCCCAGCTCCAATCCCATCCAGGGAAATCCCAGCCCCAATCCCATCCCAGGGAATCCCGGCCCGCATCCCATCCCGGGGAATCCCAGCCCTGATCCCATCCTGGGGAAATCCCAGGGACATCCCAGCCCAGGAAATCCTGTCCCCAATCCCATCCAGGGAAATCCCTGCTGCAATCCCAGCCCTGATCCCATTCAGGGAAATCCCACCCCTGATCCCATCCCAGCCCCGATCCCATCCCAGGGAAATCCCAGCCCAAATCTCACCCTGGGGACATCCCAACCCCTATCCCATCCCAGCTCCCATCCCATCCTGGCCCTTATCCCAGCCCCAATCCAAGCCCCGATCCCATCCCAGCCACAATCCTGTCCCCGATCCCATCCCAGGGAGGTCGGGGGTGCCGTTACCATGTCCGGGAAGAAAGCCTGGGCTCCGGATGCGGCATCGCCCTGGAAGAGCTGTGGGATGTCCAGGATGTCCGGCTCGGCCAGGCCCAGCGAGCGCTTCAGGACATCCCGGTTCCAGCTGATGCAGCTCTGGGAGCCGGGAGGGACGGAGCGTCAGGAGATGGACAATGGGAAGGGGAGATGGAGGGACAGGGAGAGGGAAAGGGAGAGAGGGATGGGAGCCTGGATGGGCTGGAGAGAGGGGTGGACAGAGGGAGGGAGGGATCCATGGAGGGATGATGGATGGATGATGGATGGATGGATGATGGATGATGGATGGATGGATGATGGATGGATGGATGGATGGATGATGGATGGATGGATGGATGATGGATGGATGGATGGATGGATGGATGGATGATGGATGGATGGATGGATGATGGATGGATGGATGGATGATGGATGGATGATGGATGGATGATGGATGGATGGATGGATGATGGATGGATGATGGATGGATGATGGATGGATGGATGATGGATGGATGGATGGATGGATGGATGGATGATGGATGATGGATGGATGGATGATGGATGGATGGATGATGGATGATGGATGGATGGATGGATGATGGATGGATGGATGGATGATGGATGATGGATGATGGATGGATGGATGGATGGATGGATGGATGATGGATGGATGGATGGATGATGGATGGATGGATGGATGGATGGATGGATGATGGATGATGGATGGATGGATGGATGGATGGATGATGGATGGATGATGGATGGATGATGGATGGATGATGGATGGATGATGGATGGATGATGGATGGATGGATGATGGATGGATGGATGATGGATGGATGATGGATGGATGATGGATGGATGGATGGATGATGGATGATGGATGATGGATGATGGATGGATGGATGGATGGATGGATGGATGGATGGATGATGGATGGATGATGGATGGATGGATGATGGATGGATGGATGGATGGATGGATGGATGGATGATGGATGGATGGATGGATGGATGGATGGATGGATGGATGGATGGATGGATGATGGATGGATGATGGATGATGGATGGATGGATGGATGATGGATGGATGATGGATGGATGGATGATGGATGATGGATGGATGGATGATGGATGATGGATGATGGATGGATGGATGGATGATGGATGGATGGATGATGGATGGATGGATCCGTGGATGGACGGAAGGCTGGACAGAGGGAAGGACAGAGGGACAGAGTGATGGGGAGATGGATGAAGTGGGGGTGGTGATGGAGGATGTCTGGAGGGGAGGAAAGAGGGACAAGGGGACAGAAGGACACGGAGGGAGCGATGGATCAGAGCCTCCTGCTCCCTGCCCTCACCTGGGCGTACTCGTTGAACTTGCGGAGCTCCTCGTTAGCCAGGATCTCGTTGATGGTCGGCTTGGGCACCCCGTCCCTGTCCAGCCCTGCCCAGAGGGAGCCGGGCTGGAATTCTGCCCAGCTTGGCCGGGATGAGACCCCTGCTGTGACCCCAGAGCTCCGGGAACGCGATCCGTGTTGTGAATTCATTCATTCATTCATTCTGCTCCGTTCTGCCCCCAGTTCCCAGCCGGCTTTCAGGGTCCGGCCACCTTCCCCACCGCGTTTTGCAGGAAAAAGGGAAAACGGACGCTCGGAGCCCCTTTTCCCGTCCCCCCCTACCCTGGAACATGGCAGCCTCTCCGAACCCCTCCTCCTGCTTCTCCTTGAGCAGCTGGTAACAGGCGCTGGGGCTGGCCAGGAGCAGCCGGAATCCCTGCGGGCCAGAAGGAGGAGGAGGAGGAGGTCGGGGAAGGCTCCGAGGGTCTCATCCCACTTTTTCCCCATCCCGGGATTCCTCACCTTCCGGTCGGGCGCGGGGACGAAGCTCAGGAACTCATCCACGTGCCCGACGTGGAGCCAGTCCGAGAAGAGCTCCACGGGCGCCTGGACCTTCTGGGCCAGCAGGAAATCCCGCACAGCCTTGGCCATCCTGCGGCCGCCCAGCCTGGGGGAGCGCCGGCCGGTTGGGACACCCCACTCGGAGCCGACCCCAAACCCGGCCGGGAAATCCTTTTCCTTTGGGGTTCTCCCGCTGCCGGCTCACCTGGGGAAGCTGCTGCCCATCAGGATGCGCCCCAAGGGGTACTCCTTGCCCGCCACCGTCACGGGAGGGCTCACCTCCAAATTCCCGAAGGAATCCAGGCTGGAAGCGCCCTCCGGAGCCTGCCGGGCCACGTAGCCAAAATCGGGGCCCTGGGTGTGGGGGAAAAATGGGAGAAAACGGTTAAAAAATGCAGCTGTTGGCACCAAAGCACTGCACCCCCAAATCTTGTGCTGGAGCTTCCCACCCTGAAAATGCGGGAAATAAAGGGGTTTATCCCAGTTTTTAAAAGGATTTATCCCAGTTTTTAAAGGGGTTTATCCCAGTTTTTAAAGGGGTTTATCCCAGTTTTTAAAGGGGTTTATCCCAGTTTTTAAAGGGTTTTTTTCCCAGTTTTTAAAGGGTTTTTTTCCCAGTTTTTAAAGGGGTTTATCCCAGTTTTTAAAGGGATTTATCCCAGTTTTTAAAGGGGTTTATCCCAGTTTTCAGGGGGTTGCCAAGCTGGGCAAGGCAGGAGGAAGGGGCTGGATACCAGGATGCTCCTGATGGGAAAATCCTTCAGGCCGAGATCCCTGGGCGAGTCGAAGACCACAGGGAAGGTCTTGTGAGGGGCTTGGACGTAGCCGAACTCCATCTCATCCTGGAGAAGGCACGGAGAATTTTGGGAATGCCCCCGGCGCTGCCGCGGCGCGGAGGGGCCGGGCACGCCGCGCTCCCACCTGGATCCAGCGGTCCTGGCGGTTCTGCGGTGCCGGGCACACGGTCAGCGGGCACTGCGCCCTCTCGGCCAGCGCTCCCACGGCCGCCACGAACCCCTCGTTGTTGTCCACGCTGGGGGAAAAAACGGGAAAATCGGGATTTGGGAGCGGATCCGGAGGCGGGCAGGGTGGGAGCAGCCGGCACCCACCTGCAGACAAAGACCTCCAGCGGTGCTGCCGTGTTGGGGGTCATGATCCAGGGAGCCACGCGGAAAACCACGGAGTCCGTGAAGATCGGCCACTCCAGGAGGCCCTGGGATGGTGGGGATGGAGTTTGGGATCTGTCCCCGCTGTGCCACCCTCCTGGGATGGTGGGGATGGAGTTTGGGATCTGTCCCCGCTGTCCCAGACCCTCCTGGGATGGTCAGGATGGAGTTTGGGATCTGTCCCCGCTGTGCCACCCTCCTGGGATGGTGGGGATGGAGTTTGGGATCTGTCCCCGCTGTGCCACCCTCCCACACGCCCTGGCCGGACCTTTTCGGGGCTCTCGAGCAGGGTGACGTGCAGGGACACGAGGCCGGAGAAGGCCACGTCGGGGAAGGCCAGGCCCTCCACGTAGAAGACGCTCTCGTGGCAGTGCCGGCTCAGCCGCACGGTGTAGGCCAGCTTGGAGCCCCCCAGAACGTGCCGGAACTTCTCCAGCTCCGCACTGTCTGCAGGACACGGAAACCTCAAACCCAAAACCCAGCCCCACACCCCAGTGTTCCTAAAATCCAGCCCCATTCCCACAGCAATCCCAAAACCCAGCCCCATTCTCCGGGTGTTCCCAAAACCCAGCCCCATTCCCAGAGAATTCCCAAAATCCACCCCCATCCCCACAGTGGTCCCAAAACCCAGCCCCATTCCCAGAGAATTCCCAAATCCACCCCCATTCCCACAGTGCTCCCGCTTTGTCCCTAAATCCACCCCAAAACCCGCGGATCTCACCCCGCCCGGATCAAACCCCGCGTGGATCAGCCCAATCCCGCCGTGGGATGCTGGGGGAGCAGTGCAAGGATTTGGGGTTGATCCCAGTGATCCAGGGGGGTCTGTTCCCCAAAATCCCCCAAAATCCCCCAAATCCCCCAAATCCCCCAAATCCAGGCGCTCACCGCCGCCGTAGAAAACCCGGATTTTGTCGGCGTCGCCGAAGTCGACGTGGAGCAGCAGGCGGTGGCCGGCGAAGATGGCGCGGGGCCCGCGCGTCCGCAGCACCAGCTGCGACATGTCCCGCAGGTCTGGGGAGACGGGAACCACTCAGGGAAAACCGGGAAAAACCTGGGGAAAAGCGGGAAGACCGCGGGGAAAGTGGGAAAATCGGGGGTTCTGGGCTGTGGGGAAAAAAAGGGAAAACTCAGGGGAAAGCGGGAGAGAATTGAGGGGAAAGTGGGGAAATTGAGATTTCTGGGCTGGGGTGGGAAGAGAAAATTGAGGGGAAAGTGGGAAAACTGAGGGAAAAGGGGGAAAACTCGGGGGAAAGGGAGGGAAAATTGGGGATTCTGGGCTGTGGTGGAAAGGGAGAATTGAGGGGAAAAGTGGGAAAATGTGGGGTTTGGGCTGTGGAAGGAAGAGAAAATGGAGGAGAAGGTGGGAAAATGGCGGGAAAGGTGGGGAAATGGCGGGAAAGGTGGGGAAATGGCGGGAAGGTGGGAAAATGGAGGGAAAAGTGGGAGTCTGGGGCTCGGGGCCGTGCGGGACCGTTGTAGGAGCGCACGGCGCTGTCCTCGTTGTCCAGGCCCTCGGCGCCGGCGTCGTCGCGGTCGCAGTTCACGAGCAGCACGGCCCCGTGGCCCTCGGGCCCCCACGTCCAGCTGGCCTGGGGGACACGGAGCGGCTTGGGGTCACAGGGAATTCCCAATCCCGTTGGGATCTGGGGGTCACCTGGGAATTCCCAATCCCATTGGGATCTGGGGGTAAACCAGGAATCCCAATCCCATCAGGATCTGAGGTTCAGCCAGGAATTTCCAATCCCATCGGGGTCAGGGAACTCAGCCAGGAATTCCCAATCCCATTGGGGTCTGGAGGTCACCAGGAATTCCCAATCCCATTGGGATCTGGGGGTCAGCCAGGAATTCCCAATCCCATTGGGATCTGGGGGTCACCGGGAATTCCCAATCCCATTGGGATCTGGGGGTCAGCCAGGAATTCCCAATCCCATTGGGGTCTGGAGGTCACCAGGAATTCCCAATCCCATTGGGATCTGGGGGTCACCGGGAATTCCCAATCCCATTGGGATCTGGGGGTCAGCCAGGCATTCCCAATCCCAGGCTGCTTCCCGGCCCCTCAGGATACCTTGTCCAGCAGTGTCCGGCTGACGGCCCCGCTGCGGTTGACGTCAGCGTCCAGCGACACCTCTGCGGGAACAGGAATGAGATGGGAAAAGGGGGAAATCCCGGGAATGGTGTTTTGGGAACGGGGCTTTGGGGCTGTTCCCCCTTACCCACGCAGGTGAGGTAGAGCACGGCCCGGCCCACGGGAACCCCGCCGGCCTCGCGGAAATAGGAAATCCTGACCTGCAACGAGGCACCGAGCCAGCCGGGCAGGATCCCGGGATCCAACGGGAGTCCCAACACCCAGCAGGAATCCCGGGATCCAACGGGAATCCCAACATCCAGCAGGAATCCAAACACCCAGCAGGAATCCCAACACCCAGTGGGAATCCTGGGATCCAATGGGAATCCCAACACCTAACAGGAATCCCAGGATCCAATGGGAATCCCAACACCCAGCAGGAATCCCAACACCCAGCAGGAATCCCAACACCCAGCAGGAATCCCAACACCCAGCAGGAATCCTGGGATCCAGGGGGAATCCCAGCATCCATCTTGGCACCTATTGGGAATGCTGGGATCCAGCAGGAATCCCAACACCCAGCAGGAATCCCAACACCCATCGGGAATCCCGTGATCCAGCAGGAATCCCGGGATCCAGCAGGAATCCCAACACCCAGCAGGAATCTCAACACCCAGCAGGAATCCCATTGGGAATCCCGGGATCCAGCAGGAATCCCAGCCCCCAGCGGTAATCCCAGGACTCATTGGCAATCCCAGGACCCATTGGGAATCCCGGGATCCAGCAGGAATCCCAGCCCCCAGCGGAAATCCCGGAATCCAGCGGTAATCCCGGGATCCGCCAGGATCCGTGTCCCACCTTCTCGTCGCCCACGTCCTTGCTGGGCGCGTCCATGGCCAGCAGCAGCTCGGGGCGGGGGGCCAGGGGCCAGCGCCCCACGCTCGAGGGCAGCTTGACGCTCCTGGCCTCGCGCAGCACCCACAGCTTCACCCCCGGCGTGGCCTGAGCCTGGAACGCCGCCGCGCCCCGCGGAGCCGAGCTGGAACAGCCGCGGGAACGGGAATGTTAGCGGGAAACGCGAAAATTCCCGGGAAACGCCAACAGTACCGGGAGACGGGAATATTGCCGGGAAACTCAAATATTGCCAATATTCCAGCGAAAACTCCCGGGAAACGCAAATATTCCAGGGAAACTCAAATATTCCCGGGAAAAGGGAATGTTGCTGGGAAACGGGAATATTCCCGGGAAATGCAAGTATTGCTGGGAAGATCAAATATTCCCGGGAAACGCAAGTATTCCCGGAAATGCGAATGTTCCCAGGAAACGCGAGGATTGCCAGGAAATGCAAATATTCCTGGGAAATGCGAATATTCCGAGGAAACGCCAATATTCCTGGGAAACGGGAACGTTGCTGGGAAACAGGAATATTCCCAGGAAATGCAAATATTCCCAGGAAACGTGAATCTTCCCGGGAAACACGAATATTCCTAGGAAATGTGAATATTTCCGGGAAATGCAAACATTCCCGGGAAATGTGAATATTCCCGGGAAATGCAAACATTCCAGGGAAACGCGAATATTCCCAGGAAACATGAATATTCCTGAGAAATGTGAATATTCCCGGGAAATGCCAATATTCCAGGGAAACGCCAATATTCCAGGGAAACGCCAATATTCCCAGGAAACATGAATATTCCTGGGAAATGTGAATATTGCTGGGAAAATATTGCCAATATTCCCGCAAATATTACCGGGAAACACAAATATTCCTGGGAAATGCAAGTATTCCGGGGAAACACGAATATTCCCGGGAAACGCAAATATTCCCAGAAAATGCAATTTCAACGACGGCTGCAATGTGGAATTGGGGTAAATCCTTCAACGGGGAATGAATCCTGGGGCTTGGAATATGGATGAGTCCTGGGAAAATTAAATATTCCTGGAAAATGTGATTTCAACAAGGGCTGAGCTATGAAATTGGGATAAATCCTTCAATGTGGAGCAAACCCTGAAATTTAGAACAGGAAAAGGTCCTGGAAAATGGAATTAATCCCGAGAAATGCAACTGCAGGAGGTGCTGCGGGATGAGATTGGGATAAATCCTTCAGTGGGGAGCGAAGTGTCACAGCCCGCAGCGAATCCCGCAGTCTGGAATTGCGGCAATTCCCTGGATATGCGGCAAATCCCCCAAAACGTGCGGGCAGCCGCTCCTGGAAAAGGCAATTCCGACAAATCCCCGAAAGGGATTAAAGCAAATCCCGCCCGAGGCTGGGAAAGGCGGCGGCTCCAAACGCACGGCGGGAATTCCTCAAAAACCCCAAATCCGGGGGTATTCCAGGTGCAAAGCGCGCCTGGGAATAAACGGAACAGAGGGGAATAAATCCCACAAAAATAACCGCGGGAATCCCCCCGAAACGCCCCAAATCGGGGGATATCCCGCCATGGGAAAGGGGAAAAAAGGGGAATAAATCCCACCAAAATAACGGCGGGAATCCCCCCAATATCCCGCAAATTGGGGGATATCCCGCCATGGGAAAGGGGGAAAAAAAGGGGAATAAAGGGGAATAAATCCCACAAAAATAACTGCGGGAATCCCCCCAAAACGCCCCAAATCTTGGAATAAAATCCGCGAACCTCCCGAGGGCAGCGGGGACGGGACCCGGCCGCGCTCCCATCGATCCCGGAGCTGCCCGGGGGGGATTTGGGGCGTGGATCTCCCCAAAATCGGCATTTCCCGAGCGGCGCAGCGCAGGCCCGAGCCCGTCCCGCCCCGCCCGGGGCTGCGGGCGATGGGCCCGGAGCGCAGCCGGGAGAAGGAAACGCGGATCCCTGCCCTGGAAAGGGGGAAAATCCCAGCCTGGAGCAGCGGGAGAGGACGGGGAATGAACCCCGAGCGCCGCTCGGGGAACAAAAACCCGGAGCGCCGGGACTGGGGACGGAGCCGGGGCAGAGAATCCGGGATTTGGGAAGAGAATCCGGGATTTGGGAAGAGAATCCGGGATTTGGGCAGCGGCTCCGGAGCCCGGAGGGGCCGCCCGGGCCGGGGCTTCGCTCTCCGCCTCCCCCCGGCAGTGGGAAAGGTTTTCCAAATCCCGCCGGGATGCGGAGCGCAGCGTGGAAATCCCAAAAAGGGCTGGTGGCGCCCCAAAAGTGGCAAAATCCCGCTGGGAATGCGGCGGTCCCGCTGCTGTGGGGGTGTTCGGAGAGGCTGTGAGGGACAGAGGGGTGGACAGAGAGGATGGACAGAGGGGATGGGCAGAGGGGATGGACAGAGGGGATGGACAGAGGGATGGACAGAGGGGATGGGCAGAGGGGATGGACAGAGGGGATGGACAGAGGGATGGACAGAGGGATGGACAGAGGGGATGGGCAGAGGGATGGACATAGGGATGGACAGAGGGATGGAGAGAGGGATGGACAGAGGGGATGGGCAGAGGGATGGACAGAGGGATGGACAGAGGGGATGGACAGAGGGATGGACAGAGGGGATGGACAGAGGGATGGACAGAGGAGATGAACACTGAGATGGACCCTGGGAATATCATCCCAGTGAAGGGACGGGGGAAGGGACACTGGGAAGGGACACTGGGAAGGGACAGGAGGAAGGGACAGGGGGAAGGGACACTGGGAAGGGACAGGGGGAAGGGACAGGAGGAAGCGACACTGGGAAGGGACACTGGGAAGGCTCACCGGCAGTGCCATCCCTCACCCCTCCCGGGGCCGCATCCCCTGGGAAAAGCCCCTGGAGCAGCAGCCCCGCCCCCGCCCCAGCGCGCGCTATTTTCGGGCTCTCGCCTGATGGGATCAAGGGGGAAAAGCGGATTTGTGCCCTCGCTCACCCGCACACGTCCAGGGCCAGCTCGGTGCCCAGCACGCACACGGTGCTGCCCGGGCGCTGCGTGGACAGCTGGACACGGCGCTGCTGCGCCATCGCCGCCACCCCGGACACCCTCGGGTGCCGCGCCCGGCGGCCGCGGGGGATTTATAAAGCCGGGCTGCTGGGAGGGGATCAGCCAAAGCCCGGCCTAATCCCACCTCCGGGCCGGCGCTGGGAGCGGGGGAAGCGGCCCGCGGCACCCACGGGATGTTCGGGGCTCCGGGGAGGGGTTGGGGCTCCGGGCGGCACAAAGGGACGTGGGGGTGGCGGTCACCGTCCGGCCCCCGCTGGGAAATATCCACCGCGACACCCGAGCCGAGCTGGCCCCGAGCCAGCGCCGGGCACGGCCGGGTTCCATTTCTCCTCCTGCTGAAAGGTTTTCTTTGTGACGATGCGCTGGAATTCTTCCTCCGGGCAGGGCTGGAGCTGCAGGGCGGGCGCTCGCCCCGGCTCCCGGGGCGCTGCCACCGGGGGGATGTCACCTGCGCTGGGGACAGCGGACCCCCGGCGGCTTTAATCGCCTTTGTTTTAATTAAATTTAATTAAAATGCCCGGCCGCGCGTGGGAGAGCCCTTTGTCCCTGCAGCTGTTCGCAAACCCCCTCCCCGCCGGGTCACGCGCGGCCCGGCTTTGGTGTCGCTCCTCGGGGTCCGGGAATATCAGCAGGGACACGGCCCGGCGGAACGGGGCTGGGAATGGGGTCAGAAACCCGCTTTTGGGGAAAAAAAAACCTCTTTTCGGGGCAAAAAAAAAAACCCGCTTTGTGGGGAAAAAATAAACCCGCTTTTGGGGCAAAAAAAAAACAAACCCGCTTTTGGGGTAAAAAAAAACCCCGCTTTTGGGGCAAGAAAAAACGCTTTGTGGGGCAAAAATACCTGCTTTTTGGGGCAAAAAAAAAACTCGCTTTGTGGGGCAAAAATACCTGCTTTTTGGGGCAAAAAAACCCCGCTTTTTGGGGCAAAATCCCCGCTTTTTGGGTTGAGGAGAGGTGCGGGAGCATCCCCTCCCCGCTTTTTGGGGCCGCAGGTGTTGGAAGCGCAGGTGCGGCTGCCCCTCAGCTCCAGGAAAGGGAATTTTGCCCGAAATGGGCTCGTCCGGCCCCAAAAGGGCAGCGGGGCCGTGCCCGGGGCACCGGGCGGGGCGCGGCTCCCCGGGCGGTGCCAGGCGGGGGCCGGGCGGGCACGGGGAAGTGTCGCGCTCCGCTGGAGACCAAGAGGAGGAAACTCCCTTCTGGAGAAGGCGTGGAAAGGTCCCGAGGAGGGCACGGGGGAGCTCTGAGAAGCAGCTGCCCCGGCAGGGAGCGATTTTGGGGCCGAAACGAGGAATTTTGGGGGTGGTATCAAGCTACAAAGCCTCGAGCGGGGGCTCCGGCGTCCCCCAGAGCCAGCAGCCCCCAAGCAAAGCCCTGTGCCCCAAAGCGGGCTCCGAAAGATCCTCACCCCGGGAGGGGAGGGCGAGAGACGGAGAAGCGCAGCCCCCTCAGTGTCCGTCAAGCTTTATTGGCCAAACCCGTGCTCTCGGTGCTTTTCCGGCGCAGGAAATGCACTTTTCCCCTCCAGGGGATGCAGGAAATGCATCTTCCCCTCCCTGGGGATGCAGGAAAGGCACCTTTCCCCAGCGGGGATGCAGGAAATTCACATTCCCCCCCTCCGGAGATGTAGAAAAGGCATCTTTCCGCTCCCCGGGGATGCAGGAAATGCGCCTTTTCCCCCGGAGATGCAGGAAATGCGCCTTCCCCCCGCCCAGGGGATGCAGGAAATACATCTTCCGCTCCCCGGGGATGCAGAAAATGCACCTTTCCCTGCAGGACCCGGCCCGGGGAGGGCAGCTCAGGGCACCACGTGCCACCACTTGAAGGCGAAGGGCTTGCGGCGCACGTTGGTGCCGCAGTGCACGTCCCCGGCCAGCACGTGGTAGGAGAAGAAGTCGTCGATGAAGGTGCAGGAGAGGCCCAGCGGCTCCAGCAGCTCCCGCACGCGCTGCTCCAGGCAGCAGCGCCCGCCCACCACGGGCCCGAAGGGCTTGGGGATGCCCAGGTGCCGGCCCAGCACCAGCATGTTCACCTGCAGCGCCGAGATTCCAGCGGGGAGCGGCCCCGGGGGGTCGGGGAAGGGGTGGGGTGGTGGGGTCGGGGTCTCACCATGTCCGGGAAGAGCGCGTCGGCGCGGGAGCCCTTCAGGATGAAGAGCTGCGGGATGTCCACGATGTCCTGCTCGCTCAGCCCCAGCTCCTGCTTCAGCAGGTTGCGGTTCCAGTCGATGCAGCGCTGCGGGGAGGGGCTGGAGCTGCCATCCCGACCCTCCAAATCCCACCCGCGGGGACGGCTGGAGCCTGCCTGGGTCCTGCCCCATCCCTGGGAACAACCTCAGATCCCATCACCGGGAACAACCTCACACCCCATCCCTGGGAACAACCTCACATCCCATCCCAACCTCCAATCCCAACCTCCAATCCCATCCCCAGGAACAACCTCACACCCCATCCCATCCCTGGGAACAACCTCACACCCCATCCCTGGGAACAACCTCACATCCCATCCCAACCTCCAATCCCAATCTCACACCCGATCCCAACCTCACATCCCATCACCGGGAACAACCTCCCATCCCATCCCAACCTCCCACCCCAAACTCCCACCCCATCCCCAGGAACAACCTCACACCCCATCCCAACCCCGGGAACAACCTCACATCCCAACCTCCCACCCGATCCCAACCTCCCATCCCATCCCATCCCATCCCTGGGAACAACCCCATACCCCACCTCCCCACCCCACCCCACCCTCCCCTTCCCTCCAGCCATCCCCTCTGTGTCCCCTGGGACATCTCCCCCTCCTCTCCCGCTCCGGCCGTTCCCGGATCCCCAGATCCGCTCCCCGCAGTCGGGAATGCCGCGGATCCCGGGAATGCCGTGGATCCCGGGAATCCCGGAGCCACCTGCACGTGCCGGTTGTCGCTCCGCAGGGACTCGTCCGCCAGGATCTCGTCGATGCTCCTCTGCTCGCTGCCCTTCAGCCCTGGGGGCGTGGGGGCGGTGAGGGACACAGGGGTGGACAGTGGGGTGGATAGTGGGGATGGACAGAGGGGATGGACAGAGGGATGGACAGCAGGGTGGACACAGGGGTGGACACAGGGATGGACAGAGGGATGGACAGAGGGATGGACAGAGGGGTGGATAGCGGGATGGACACAGGGATGGACAGTGGGGATGGACAGAGGGGATGGACAGAGGGATGGACAGAGGGATGGACAGAGGGGATGGACAGAGGGATGGACAGAGGGATGGACAGAGGGATGGACAGTGGGATGGACAGTGGGATGGACAGCGGGATGGACAGCGGGATGGACAGCAGGATGGACAGCAGGAATGCCGTCCCCCAGGGATGTCCCCGGCCACCCCTCACCAATGAACTGCGTGGCCTCCCCGTGGCCCTGCTGCTGCTTCTCCTTGAAGAGCTTGTAGCAGGCGTTGGGGCTGGCCAGGAGCAGCCGGAATCCCTGCGGGACAGAGCCCGGCGGTCACGCCCGGCTGTGGGGTCACGAAACACCCCAGAGCCCAGCTGGGAGGCACCACGGCCATCCCAAACCCAGCCCTGGGCCATGGGGATGCCCAAAATGATCCCAAATCCACCCCAGGGCCATGGGATGCCCAAAATGATCCCAAACCCAGCCCAGCTCCATCCCCCCAGCAGGATAAACCACGGGAGAAGGGGATTTTTGGGGTGCAGAGCCCCGGGGAGGCTGCGGGGTCTGCACCTTCCTGTCGAGGGCAGGGACGAAGGTGAGGAACTCATCGACGTGGCCCACGCTGAGCCACTCCGAGTAAACCTCGAGCGGCGCCTGCACCGTCTGCGCGAAGAGGAAATCCCGCACGGCCCTGCACATCCTGCGGCCGGACGCCCTGCAAGGACACGGCCGGGGGCTGGACACCACAACCCTCCCCAAAATTCATCCCAAAACCACCCCAAAAATCCCATTTTTTGTCCCAAACAGGACGCCCTGCAAGGACATGACCAGAGGCAGGACACTGCTCCCCTCCCCAAAATTCATCCCAAAACCACCCCAAAAATCCCATTTTTTGTCCTGAGTTTCTGGGAAGAGGCTGGAAATGGTCTGAGCTCCACTGTAGACAGCCAAGTGTTTAATTAAATATTATAATAATATAAATTATAGATTGTTCTAGCCTAATATAGATTTATCTGTCTAATAGCCCAATTATGTGTCATTATATCTGTTATATATTAATATATCCCTGAAGTGTGTTAATATATAGACTTTATATAAATATATATTGCTAAATCCCTCATATAAATATATATTACTATATCTCTATATTATATAAATATATCAGTATAAATATATATTACTAGATCCCCATATTATATAAATATATCAATATAAATATATATTGTTAAATCCCTGTGTTATATAAATATATCGATATAAATATATATTACTAAATGCTTATATAAATATATAAATATACATATATTTTATATACTATTTTAATTACTAAATCCCTGTATTAGATATCAATATAAATATATATTATTAAATTCCTGTATTATATAAATATATATTACTAAATGTCTATATTATATAAATATACCGATATAAATATACATTATTAGAATCCTGTATTATATAAATATATCAATATAAATACATATTAATAAATCCCTGTATTATATAAAAATATCAGTATAATTATATATTACTGAATCCCTGTATCATATAAATATATCAATATAAATATATATAACCAAATCCCTGTAATATATTTATATATAAATATATAAATATATAAATATATAAATATATAAATATATACATATATAAATATACAAATATATTTGTATATAAATATATAAATATAATTATATATAAATATATAAATATAATTATATATAAATATATAAATATAATTATATATAATGTATAATTATATAAATATATATATTTAATTTAAATATATGTATCAATATATAAATATAAAGATACAATTTATATATATTTAATTATTTAAATATTAAAAAATATTTAAAATATTTAAAAATATAAAATATGTAAAACTAAAAAATTAAAAAATATAAAAATAATATCAAAACCCTATATCCCCCTATTTTCCATGGATTTTTTCCATGGATACATCTCCGGGCTGTATCCATCCATAGGGATTGGATCATTCCATGCCCTGTTCCGCCCAGACCCCTTCGGGTTGAGTTTTTCCCACCCCCGTGATCCCCAAATCCCCAAATCCCGCCTCACTCCGGTGTCAGGACCGAGTTTCCTTAGAACGGGCTGGGCAGACGTTAATTAAATTCCCTCTAAGGAGGGATAATTAATTAATGTGACAATTAAAAATCCCATTTCCCTGCCTGCGGAAGCAGCTCCCGCCCGTTTTTTTTTGGGATCGGGGCAGGATGCGGTGCGGGAATTGGTTTTTTTCCCGGAAAATTCCCTCCTTTGTGAAGGGAGCTTTGTTCCCCCGGCGCTGCCAAGCACCGCCGGCCCTGGGCACAACAATTCCCAGTTTTCCAGGATTCCCACCCTTTCCCGGATTCCCCCCGCTCCTCTCCTAAAAGGACAAACCCAGGACCAAAAAAACGGGGAAAACTGGATAAAAAACCGGCGGGTTTTTTTTTTTTTTTTTTTGCGGGATCTGGGATTCGCCGGGGGTCTGCCCCGGGGTTTTTTTCTTTTCTCCGGGAGATTCCCGAGGGGATATTTGGGAATTGCAGAGGGAGGGATGCTGACCAGGGCAGGGGGCTGCCGATCAGGATCCGCCCCAGCGGGTACTCCTTGCCCCGCACCGTCACCGGCGGGCTCACATCCAGATTCCCGAAGGAATCCAGGCTGGTCACGCTCTTCCCGGGCGGTTCCCGGGTCACGTAGCCAAAATCCGGGCCCTGGAAAAGAGGGAAGAGGTGCCGAGGACCTCCCGTGCGGGGATTTTGGGGTTTTTTTGGGGAAAAAGGTGGGATTTCAAGGCAAGGACACACCAGGATCTTCTTAAAAGCGAAATCCTTCAGGCCTCTGTTCCTGGGAGAGTCAAAGACCACAGGGAAGGTTTTGTGCGGAGCTTCCACGTAGCCGAACTCCAGCTCATCCTGTGGGAGAGGAGGAGGAGGAGGAAGGCTCTGGACAGGAATCTTCACCAGGAATGTGGGGAAGGTGGGGCAGGGAATGGGGCGAGCCTGGCAAAGCCCAGCCTAAACCACTGGGGAGGCTCCTGCACAGCCCCACAGCGTGACACCGGGTCCTGCACAGCCCCACAGGGTGACACCGGGTCCTTCGGGGGTCCCCCGACACCAGGACCCTCCTGCAGAGTTCCACAGGGTGACACCGGGTCCTGCTGGGGTCCCTGCACAGCCCCACAGGGTGACACCGGGTCCTTCCCGGCCCCACAGGGTGACACCGGGTCCTGCACAGCCCCACAGGGTGACACCGGGTCCTGCTGGGGTCCCTGCCCGGCCCCACAGGGTGACACCGCATCCTTCGGGGGTCCCCCGACACCGGGACCCTCCTATCCGTCCCCACAGGGTGACACCGCGTCTTTCGGGGGTCTCCTGGCAGCGGGACCCTCCTGCCCGGCCCCCCGGCGTCCCTTTCCCGGTGTCCCCCGTGTCCCTGGTGCCAGCCCGGGCTCCCCGGGCATTGTCCCCCCTCTCCCGGCAGCATTCCCGGTGCCTCCGTGCCCGTTCCCGGCGCATCCCCGGCGCTGCGGGCGCTGCCCGAGCCGGGGGGGTGCGGACCTGGATCCAGCGGTCGCTGCGCGTGTCCTGCTCCGAGCACACGGTCAGTTTGCAGTTGGCTTTCCGCAGCAGGGCCCGCAGCCCCTCCAGGAAGGCTTCGTTGGAATCCGAGCCCTGCTTGATGCTGCGGGGACAGGGAGGGACCGGGGCTGCGAGGGGGAGCCCCCAAAACCGCGAGCCCGCAGCGCGTTCCCCGTTCTTGAGCAACACCCCCGTGCGGGATGGGAGCTGGAGAGGGAACTCCAGCCAGAACTGCACCCCGGGCAGCATTCCTGCATGGAATTGGACCTGGAAAAGGCCCTCCGGCGTTTTTCCTTGGGATCTAAATGCCCTGGGCAGCATTCCTGAATGGGATTGAAGCTGGAGAGGGAACTCCAGCCTTTGTGGGACTGGATCTGGAGAGGGTCCTCCAGCCTTTTCCCTTGGGATTGAAACCCCCCGGGCAACATTCCTGCATGGGAATGGACCTGGAGAAGGAGCTCCAGCCTTTCTCCTCGGGATGGAAATGACTCCCTTCCCAAACATTCCCAGTCAGGAATGCCTCAGGCTGGCTCACCCCACGGGATCTCCTCCCCGGAGCGTGCCCGGGGCAGGGCACGGTGGGGACACCCCCTCCTACCTGCAGACAAACACCTCCAGCGGCTGCTGCGTGTTGGGGGTCATGATCCAGGGCGCCACACGGAACACCACGGTGTCCGTGAAGATCGGCGTGCCCGGGGAGTCCTGCGGGAGCCACAGCGGGATTTGGGACCTGCACCGCCGGGAGCCCGCCGGGGCACGGGTGGGGCCGGCCCCCCGTACCTTGTGGGGCACCTCCAGCAGGCTGGCGCTGAAGGACACGAGGCCGGAGAAGCCCCTGTCGGGGAACGCCAGCCCCTCCACGTAGAAGGTGCTGTCGCCGTGGCCGGCGCGCTCCAGCACGTAGGAGAGCTTGTCTGGCCCCAGCACGGGCTTGTAGAGCGGGTGGGCGTCACCACCTGGAGAACCCCAATTCCCACCAGGAGTTCAGCAGCCTGGAGAACCCCGGATTCCCACCGGGAATTCGGCAGCCTGGAGAACCCCAATTCCCACCCCAAACTCAGGAGCCTGGAGAACCCCGGATTCCCACCAGGAGTTCGGCAGCCTCGAGCACCCTGGATTCCCACCAGGAATTCAGCAGCCTGGAGAACCCCAATTCCCACCAGGAGTTCGGCAGCCTGGAGAACCGAGATTTCCACCAGGAATTTGGCAGCCTGGAGAACCCTGGATTCCCACCCCAAACTCAGCAGCCTGGAGAACCCTGGATTCCCACCAGGAATTCAGCAGCCTGGAGAACCCAAATTTCCACCCCAAACTCAGCAGCCTGGAGAACCCCAGATTCCCAGCAGGAATTTGGCAGCCTGGAGAACCCTGGATTCCCAGCAGGAATTCGGCAGCCTGCCCACAGTGTGACATGCCAGCAGCAGAAGGAGTCGGTGGCTGGTGCCCAAGGGTGGCGGAGGAGCCGCTTCCTCCTCCTCGTCCTCCTCCCTGGGGAACACGCTTGATCTTCCCGGGACACGGACGGCTCCGTCCCCCCGGCTCCAGCCCTTTCAAGGTGCGTGGCTCCGGCTGAGGATCTAATGACACCCTTGGCTCCCCGGACCTGATTTTCGGCGCGGAGCTGCCGGGGATGCAACCGTTCAAAGGCGAAGGGCGCTGCCCAACGGGATGGGCTGCTTGGCTGCTTGGATCCCTGCCCAAGCCAAAACAGCGCCGGGAGCCACGTGGGGGTTCCTGCGCCATGGGAATGGCAAAATTCCAGCAGCCTCGTTGGGAAAAGCCTCTTTGGAGCCTTGATTTTTCCTACATCTCCCCACCCTGTGCGACAGCGGAAGAGCTTTGGGGGTAAAAGGGCGATCGTGGCAAATAGGGGAGCCCCGGATGAGCAGAAGCCACGGGGCTGGCTCACCTTGGGGTCACGCGGGGATTTGGGGACGAGGGGAGGTACTCACGGACGGAGTGGAAAACGCGCACTTTGTCGGCGTCGCTCTCGGGGACGTGCAGCACCACCTGGTACTCGGCAAAGATAGCGCTGGGTCCCTGGGTCCGCAGCAGCATCACCGACATGTCCTGGAGGTCTGGGAGACGCAGGGGACACGGAGGGAGGGGATGGCAGTGGGGGAGCCCCCGGGGAGCCCCTCGGGGTCACAGCCCACCTGCCAGTGTCCGTACGTCCGCCTGGCCGCTGTCCGGGCCCCCCGCGCCGGGGCTGTCGCGGTCGCAGTTGACCAACAGCACGGCTCCTTGTCCATCCGGGCCCCACGTCCACTTGGCCTGGGGGAGAAGCACCCAGAGGGGACGGGAGCAGGATTTCCCCCAAGGAAAGCCCCACACTCGGAGGAGGGAGCAGGATTTTCCCCAAGGAAAGCCCCACATTCGGGGCAGAAGCCGGTGCCGCTCCAAATCACCCCGTTCCCAATGCCAGCTCCCAGCAGGGCCTGCTCCGAGATTTTATCTCCCAGAGGGGTTGGAAGTGCCCCCAGCCTGGCCTGGAGGCGTTTCTGGAAGCGTTTCTCCAGCGTTTCTGGAAGCTCAGCCCATCTCGATAACCGATTTGCGCCACCGATCGGGCTGAGGTTAATTAGCCTGGCTGGGCTGCGGTTAATTAGCCCGGCTCAAGCGCCTGGGCACCGGCAGATGTGTGGCCGAAGGGGGAAATCTCCTGGTGCTGCTTTCCCAACTCATTCACAGCACCCTGGGGAAAGGGGAAGGGGAAGGGGAAGGGGAAGGGGAAGGGGAAGGGGAAGGGGAAGGGGAAAGGGAAAGGGAAAGGGAAAGGGAAAGGGAAAGGGAAAGGGAAAGGGAAAGGGAAAGGGAAAGGGAAAGGGAAAGGGAAAGGGAAAGGGAAGGGGAAGGGGAAGGGGAAAGGGAAAGGGAAAGGGAAAGGGAAAGGGAAAGGGAAAGGGAAAGGGAAGGGGAAGGAAAGGGAGAGGGAAAGGGAAAGGGAAAGGGAAAGGGAAAGGGAAAGGGAAAGGGAAAGGGAAAGGGAAAGGGAAAGGGAAAGGGAAAGGGAAAGGGAAAGGGAAAGGGAAGGGAAAGGGAAAGAGAAGGGAAAGGAAAGAGAAAGAGAAGGGAAAGGAAAGAGAAGGGAAAGAGGAGAAGGGAAAGAGAAGGAAAAGGAAAAGGAAAAGTTTTCTTCTATGGGATCCTCAGAGCGAGGCTGGAGCCGCAGGAGGTTTTGGCGTGGAATAGGAAAATAAATCCTTTTCCTCCTCAATTAGCAGGCTGAGGATCTGCCGGGCCGTTCGCCCTCGTGCAGCCACCACCTGGGTCCCTGTCCCTGCTGGGGACAGGGAGGTTTTCCTGGATTTTCCAGGAAGAAGCCTGGATCCCTCCCTCCCACAAGGCCTCTCGTTACCTTGTCCTTGCCCTTGCTCTTCACTCGCCCACTCCGGCTCCAGTCCACGTCCAGGGACACCTCTGGAACAGCGACAGGGAAGGAACGAGCAGGGGACGAGCTCTCAGTGCTGTTTTGGGCTCCTACTTGTGACCCCACACCGACCCCACCTCATCCCCCCGAAGCTGCTCCAGACACAGCAATTCCAACGAAGCAGGAGAAGAAAATCCAACCCCAGGGCTTTGCCATGACTTTACCTCTTTGATCTCCAGCCATCTCCTCTCATTTCGGTTCCCCCCAGGAGGAACATCCTCACTTCATGGCAGGTTTTACGTTTTCATAGTATTTTTTATGTTTTCATGGCAGGTTTTGTTTTCACACCATTTTTTATGTTTGCCTGGCAGATTTTATGTTTGCACGGCATTTTCGGTTTTCACCGATTTCCCATCCACTGCCCCGTTTTCCACGAAGCCAAAACACGGGGGAGGCACAAAAACGCATTTCCACCGTGGTTGAGCAAACACCCAAATAATTCCCAGGAAATCTGAGCAGGACTTCCCCTCGCAGAGCTCCTCTTGCCCCAAATTTTTGCCTCTGCTGCAGAAAAATTTGGGTGAACTCGCCCAAACCCGACCTCAACCCTAACACAAAAACTCCTCCAGGTGGGATGTGGAAAACACAGGGATTGAGGCAGAGATTGCTCTCCTTGGGGCAGAGAGGAAAAGCTGGGAGGGAAACTCTAACCAGGAGAGGAACATTTGGAAGGCAAAATCCCCGTGGCCAGTGGTGGCCCCAGTTGGCTCCATGGGAAACCTTCAGCCTCTCCAGGGGCAATTTTGGGATGCACAACTTGAGGACACCGGTCTGGCTGTCATGTGAATTCTTCAGAAAATCCCAAATTTAGGGTAATTAATCCATCCAAGCGGAGGCTTCTGCACCCAGACCGGTTGTCTAGACTCCCTTTGTAGCCAGCAGGGGAGAGCAGGCATCCGGAGGGAATGATTCACCTTGCCCTAAACTCCTGAAATAGGTCAGGCACCGCTTCGGTGCCGATCCCTCTCCCCTCGCTGCCGCGGAGGAGGCGCCAGCTGGAGCCGGGTGAGGAGATCTCCCCTGGATCCTCTTCTCCCAGAGGAACCACCTCAGCAGGCACAGGATGCGCCCTGGGTGGGGACACGGCCCAGCCTCTCTCTCTCCCCCACCATATAAGGCGGTGTTTAATTAATCACGTTTTAATTATTTCCCTCTTGGTCGTCAGCATGGGTGAACACCCAAACCCGAGGAGCTCCGGCCTCGGTGGGCACCTACCGACACAGGTGAGGTACAGCCAGGCCACCGCCAGCTCGCGGCCCTCGCGGTCGTAGTAGGAGATCTTCACCTGCAGAGACATCCCCACACCGTGACCCACATCTCACTGGGCTGGTGGGATCTCCATCCCCACACCATGACCCACATCTCACCATGCTGGTGGGATCTCCATCCCCACACCGTGACCCACATCTCACCAGGCCAGCAGGATCTCCATCCCCACACCGTGACCCACATCTCACCAGGCCAGCAGGATCTCCATCCCCACACCCCACCGGCCTGGTGGGATCTCCATCCCCACATCTCACCAGCCTGGTGGGATCTCCATCCCCACACCATGACCCACATCTCACCATGCTGGTGGGATCTCCATCCCCACACCGTGACCCACATCTCACCAGCCTGGTGGGATCTCCATCCCCACACCGTGACCCACATCTCACCAGGCCAGCAGGATCTCCATCCCCACACCGTGACCCACATCTCACCAGCCTGGTGGGATCTCCATCCCCACACCGTGACCCACATCTCACCAGGCCAGCAGGATCTCCATCCCCACACCCCACCGGCCTGGTGGGATCTCTGCCCTCCCGGACCATGGAAGGAGTCGGGAAGGGCCCCACAAGGATCACGGATCCAACCCCTGTCTGCCCACCCTGACGGTCCACGGGAGGTCCATCCCAGCCGTCCCCCATTAATCACAGCTCATCAGAACCCTCCGTGCCAGCTTCAGCACAAAATCGGGCATGGAAAAAGCCAAACTTGGGATAATTTTTGCTGCCTGGCACCAACTTTTGTAACCGCCGTGACGCCATGGTTAGGGCACCAAGTGGGGCCTTCTCCTTCTGGGTTTCATTTCTCATCAGTGCCGATTGCACAACTCCCCTCGAGTTGTAAAAACCACCCTGGTGTCAGCATTACTCAGAAATCCTCAAATTTCCTAGGAAATTTTGCTTATTTTCCCCAGTTTGGGCACACGAGCAGCGCCTGACCTGGTTGTCATCGACGGTCCTGCTGGTGACATCGATGGTCACCACCACCTCCATGTCGGGATCCAGGGGCCACCGCGAGTCCGTGGTGGGCTTTGTGGTGGGGCTGTGGATCACGTGCACCGTCACCGCCGGCGTGGCGTGCACGTCAAAGGACGCAGCACCTCTGGGGGTGGACCTGCAATGGGGCAACCTTGGGTCAGAACCCACGGGAGCCAAATCCCTGAACCTGGAATTAACCGGGCAGGAAGAGCCCCGGGACCATCCCTCGGTGATGAAATGGTCCCAGGAGTGCCACACGTGGGATCTCTGCGGCGGCGTTGAGCAAGCCCAGCTCCCACTGCAGCTCCGGCACGTCCGGCCGTGGTTTATCCCACATCCAACCTCCCTCCACGGCAGCCAGAAATTCCCGGAATTTCAGCGTGACAAAACCCCAAGCGGGGGAAGAGCCGGGATGGTTTTCGTGCCAACCACGCGCCGAGTTGGGTGTTGTGGGACCGTGTCGTGACCCGAGGGATGCTCGGGCTGGAGCGGAGCCTGGATCCGGGCACGCAGCGCCCGCGCCCGGCTCCGTGACATCCTCGGGAGCCTTTGAAGTGCTGCTCCCTGCTCATTCCATCCCGGCAGCTCCCACCTGCTCCCAGCTCCCCCGGCTGCATCCCAGGGGGAGCCAGGTGGGAATTTCGGCAGGGAGAACATAAAAAACGCAACATCAAAACCCCGCCGCGGCAGGGATTTCTGCCCGGCGCTGCTCTTGGCGCGGCGTCCCCGGTGCCTGCAGCAGCTTGTGAGGAGGCTGAGGCATTCCCTGGGCTTGGCATCCCCCTCTGGAATACCCCACGGAGCCCTGGATCGCCGGGATTTGCTGGATCCCATCCCCATCTGGAATACCCCATGGAGCCCTGGATCGCCGGGATTTGCTGGATCCCATCCCCATCTGGAATACCCTGTAAAGCCCTGGATCCCCGAGATTTGCTGGATCCCATCCCCCTCTGGAATACCCCATGGAGCCCTGGATCCCAGGGATTTGCTGGATCCCATCCCCATCCGGAACACCCCACGGAGCCACAGGATGCTGGGATCCCGCGGATTTGGGGCCCTTTGCCATGGGTTTGTGGCCCAGTTCCCAGCGAGCTCCGTGTTCTGCCCCAAACAGCCCAAAATTGGTGCATCCATCACCAAATTCCCTGCAGCCAGTGCTCCCTGGGAATAAAATGATCCAGTTTTTCAGCAGGAAGAGCCTCCATCATCTGACCATGGCTCAAATTTGTTACCCAGAAGCCAAATTACCCCATCTGGGGGCTCTGGCTCCACGTTTAAACAGGTCTGAGAGGGCTTTGAGTCCCAAAGCAGGACAAAAAATGGCAGAAAATGGGTTTTTCTGCACTCCTGTCCAAACGAGGGGGAAACGAGGCTGTTTTAGGGCAGCCAAGGCTCTCTGAGGGGACGGCGGCACATCCTGGCCCGGCTCCAGCGCTCCATCCCAATAATTGCCCGGATGCGATGCCGACCGGCCGGGCCTGCGTTCTCTGTCATTATAAATGTGATTTATTAAATAATGACACGGTGGCAGCAGGGCAGGGACAGCCGCCTATCTGCCCAATAAAGCCACCCCGTATTTAATTCTGGAAAAATCCCTTTTCCTGACGCTGCCCGTGCACGGCTGCCGCTGGATTTTTTCTGCCTGAGCCCCGCATTTTGTTCCTCCTCCCGTTTTAGCTCCGAGTTGCTCGTCGTGAATTGTTCTTGCCCAATGTTTTTAGAGCCAGAAATAGACCCGGCCTCAGCCAGGGTGTGCTCGGGCTTTGTCTCCAAACCATCCTGGCCTGGCCCCGCTGCGTCACCTCGAGCCAAGGTCCGGCCTTTGGGTGAGCTCCCTGTGGGATATTGTCCCTAAAAATGAGCTCCCTGTGGGGGATCGCCCCCAAAACCAGGAATTTGGGGTGAGGTCCCCACGGGACATCATCCCCCAAAGCAGAACCAGAGCTCCCCAAACCCTTGGGTGAACTCCTGACGAGCTCCGAGTCCCTCACCGCCCGTTTGTCCTCCAAACCCATCCCAAATCCTGGGGGCTCTGTGGAAAACACCAGGATCCCTCAGTGCCAGGGAAACCCATCCCAAAGCCCAGCAGCTCTATGGAACACGCTGGGATGTCCCAATCCTGAGGAAACCCATCCCAAAGCCCGGCAGCTCCGTGGAACATTCCAGGATCCCTCAATGCCAGGTAAACCCACCCCAAAGCCCAGCAGCTCCATGGAACATGTTGGGATGTCCCAATCCTGAGGAAATCCACCCCAAAGCCCATCAGCTCCATGGAACACTCTGGGATGTCCCAGTCCTGAGGAAATCCACCCCAAAGCCCAGCAGCTCCATGGAACCCAATCCTGAGGAATCCCACCCCAAAGCCCAGCAGCTCGGTGGAACACTCTGGGATGTCCCAATCCTGAGGAATCCCATCCCAAAGCCCAGCAGCTCCGTGGAACACTCTGGGATGTCCCAATCCTGAGGAATCCCATCCCAAAGCCCGGCAGCCCCATGGAACCCAATCCTGAGGAATCCCATCCCAAAGCCCAGCAGCTCGGCGGAACACGCCGGCGTGCCCCCGTGCCGGGCCTTACCGGCGCGTGTCCAGGACGACCTCGGTGCCCAGCACGCAGACGCCGCGGGCGGCCTGGCTGGTGGACATGGGCACGACGTGACGCGGGGCCATGGTGAGCCAGGCACGGCCGCACGGGCAGGGAGCTGCGCCGGCTCTGCGGGGAAACCAGCAGGACTGGATTAAAAGGCTCGGGAAGGTAACTCCTCCTTCCCGGGATGACGGGGTTCGGCCAGGGGACCCTGGTTCCACCTCCATCCCGAGATGAGGTGATAGGGCAGCCCCGGGGGAAGCACGAGGTGAGAGCCAGCCCTGCTGGATGCTCCTCAGCAGGGATTTGGGGTTTATTCCCCTCTTTTATTCCTTCCCAGCTGCATCTCAAACCCCGCGGTTCATGCATTAAACATCCCCGCTCCCCCGGCAGCGCAGGGTGGTTGTTTGGGGTTATTACAGCGCTGTCATTAAAACCGGGCATTTTCTTTAAAACACCCCAAATTTTCCAGGCGGGCTCGGGCGGCGCGGGTGAGTCACGGCCCCGGCTGCAGCAGCAGGGCCATGCCTGAGTAGAGCTGAACAAAAGGAAATGTTTGCTCAGATGGGTCCTTCCCATCCCAACCATCCCGAGGACGGGAGGGACAGGCAGGGAGAACAGGTTATGGGGCAGGCGGGGAAGGGGAAAACACCAACAACCGGAGGCTTCCCGAGGAAATCCGAACTCCTCCGTGCCTCCCGTTTCAGAGGGTTTTTAGGCCCACAGGAGAGATCCCCTTTGCTGGAAGGTGAACAGCAGATATCCATCTCTCTCCGGGCCATCCCGGAGGATCTGCCCGCCTGCCAGCGGGGAAAGCTGGCTGGAGCAGGAGGGAGGGAGTCCCTGCCTGCCGGGGATGGAGGGAGCAGGGAATTCCCTGTGGGATGAGCCCAGCTGGGCTCCGGGACAGGGGATCTGGACAGGGGATCCGGGACAGGGGATCCGGGACAGGGGATCAGGGACAGGGGATCAGGGACAGGGGATCAGGGACAGGGGATCCGGACAGGGGATCTGGACAGGGGATCTGGAGCAGGGGATCTGGAGCAGGGGATCCGGGACAGGGATCCGGGACAGGGGATCCGGGACAGGGGATCCGGGACAGGGGATCTGGGGCAGGGGATCTGGGGCAGGGGATCTGGGACAGGCGATCTGGGACAGGCGATCTGGGATAGCAGACCTGGACAGGGGATCTGGGACAGGGGATGCGGAATAGGGGATCTGGGATAGGGGATCCAGGACAGGGCTCTGGGACAGGGCTCTGGGACAGGGATCCCTCCCGCCCTAACTGCACCCCCAGCCCCGTGTCCTGTACCCCAGAACAGCCTCAGTAACTCGGGGAGCTGCTCGAGCAGCCGGGATGCTCCCGTGGGGAATGCTGCTGGCATTCCCAGGCTCTCCCAGGACCCGAGATTGTGGATAAAAGCCTGTTTATCCCAAACTCCTGCTGGGAATGGTGCTGGCTCTCCAGGTGCTGTTCCTGGGGAGCCCTGATGGATCCCTGGGCTGGGAGCCAGGATGGTGGAGCCGCCCCGCACCCCCGTCCCAAAAAAAACTGGTTTGCACTGGTTTGCACTGGTTTGCACTGGTTTGCACTGGTTTGCACTGGGCAGGGGCCGTGCCCCGAGCCTGCTGGGCTGGTTTGGGCCGAGGCTGGACAGGAAGACACCTGAGGCCCGGGGAGCGGGATTGGGGCGCTCTGGAAGCCGCGGGGAGGGGAGCTGGGATGGAAATCCAGCGGGATTGCCTTCCCTGGGCTCCGAGGGGCCCAAACCTTGCAGGGCTGGGTGGGTTTGGCAGCTCGGCCCCAGCCCCAAGCACCAGGAGGTTTTGGGAGGTACCTGCGCTCCCTCCTCTTCCTCCTCCACCTGCCATCAGCTCGGGGACAGGAGGCTTTGGAGTCACCTGGCCCAGCCGCAGCCGAGCGCTTCTCCCTAATTACAGCTTGTCCTGGGAACGTGGCGCATGACAGACGGGATCCCGCCTGTCCATCACGCCCAGGGAGCTGAGCAGCCCGCTCTGCGGGGAAAAGCTTCTGGTTTCCTCCCAGTTCCAGCCCCTGCCCCAAATGCCAGCTCTTTTCCCAATGCCAGCCTCTTTTCCTCAATTCCATCCTCTTTCCTTCCCCATTTCCAGCCTCTTTCCTTCCCCATTTCCAGCTTTTCTCCAAAACCCAGTATCTTTTCTCCAATCCCCATCCCTTTTCCCAATCCCAGCCTTTCCCCAATCCCAGTCCCTTTTCCCCAATCCCCGTCCCTTTTCCCAACCCCACTCCCTTTGCCCAATCCCACTCCCTTTTCCCAATCCCACTCCCTTTTCCCAACCCCACTCCCTTTTCCCAATCCCCGTCCCTTTTCCCAACCCCACTCCCTTTTCCCAATCCCACTCCCTTTTCCCAATCCCACTCCCTTTTCCCAACCCCACTCCCTTTTCCCAACCCCACTCCCTTTTCCCAATCCCACTCCCTTTTCCCAACCCCACTCCCTTTCCCAATCCCACTCCCTTTTCCCAACCCCAGCCCGTTCCAAGCCCCCCCAGACGCCCCCAGGACCCCCAGGAGCAGCCGGATCCCTCTGGGGCGTCGCTCCTCGCCCATCCTGCAGCACCACTCTGCCAAGGAAAGTTTGATAATCTCCCTAAACCGATAATTACAGCTCGTTAATTACAGCTCGTTAATTACCCCGCATGCAGAATTGCAGGCGGGAACCTTTACGAGCCGTGTCAGTCTAATTACCGGCACCAGGGCAAGACATCAAACCAGTTATCAAATCCCGCTGGGCTCGGCAGGGCCTGCGCTTCCTGCAGGCTTTTTTTAGGCTTCTGTAGCTTTACTTTGCTTTTCTTTTGCTTTTCTTTTGGGTTTCTTTGGGTATTTCCAGGTTTCTTTGGGTATTTCCAGGTTTTCTTTGGGTATTTCCAAGTTTTCTTTAGGTATTTCCAGGTTTCTTCAAGTATTTCTAGGTTTTCTTTGGGTATTTCCAGGTTTTCTTCAGGTATTTCCAGGTTTTCTTTGGGTATTTCCAGGTTTTCTTTGGGTATTCCCAAGTTTTCTTTAGGTATTTCCAGGTTTCTTCAGGTATTTCTAGGTTTTCTTTGGGTATTTCCAGGTTTCTTTGGGTATTTCCAGGTTTTCTTTAGGTATTCCCAAGTTTTCTTTAGGTATTTCCAGGTTTCTTTGGGTATTTCCAGGTTTTCTTTGGGTATTCCCAAGTTTTCTTTAGATATTTCCAGGTTTTCTTTAGGTATTTCTAGGTTTTCTTTGGGTATTTCCAGGTTTTCTTTAGGTATTTCCAGGTTTTCTTTGGGTATTTCCAGGTTTTCTTTCGGTATTTCCAGGTTTTCTTTGGGTATTTCCAGGTTTCTTTGGGTATTTCCAGGTTTTCTTTGGGTATTTCCAGGTTTTCTTTAGGTATTCCCAAGTTTTCTTTAGGTATTCCCAAGTTTTCTTTAGGTATTTCCAGGTTTTCTTTGGGTATTTCCAGGTTTTCTTTGGGTATTTCCAGGTTTCTTTCGGTATTTCCAGGTTTTCTTTGGGTATTTCCAGGTTTTCTTTAGGTATTTCTAAATGATCCCTGTTAACTCAGATTCCCTATTTTCCTGAACTTCCCAGCTCCCAGCCTGGATATCCATCCAGGCTATTCCTCAGAACAATCCCGGAATTATTTGGGCTGGAAGGGCTTCAAACCCCACCCCATTCCCCGTTTTTCCACGGGGGGAATGGCAGCAGGGAGATGATCCCTATAAATCCCAGGAACACCCATCCCCACGGAGGGAAGAGGACGGAAAAGGGAAGCCCGAGAGGAATGGAAATAAGGAACATCCACCCGAGCTCTGCTGCTGCTCGCTAATTGCTTGCGGCTTCCAGGATCTGGGGCAGCACTTTGGGCTGGAAAATGAATATTTAGGCGGCTGTTCATAAACGATGCAAACCCAGCGTGGGCGGGAACGGCTCCCGACGCGCTCCGGAGCGGCCCGGGGTGACAAAACCAGCCACCGCTTCCGAGGTTCCCTTTGAAAATAAGCAGAGCGGGGAAAAAAAAAAGGAGAGTTCTGTTCTTGCCTCCGGGCTGGGAAAGCGGGAGCAGGCAGGGATTTTCCCTAGAGAGCAGAAAGAGAGGGTGGAATGCGCCCCAGGGATGTGGACAGGTCCCAAAACGCCGCAAATCCGCATCGGGAATGCCGGGTTGGGGTCAGGGAGGTGAGGAGGGACCGGGAGCTTGGGGACAGCTGGGGGAGCTGCTTGTCCAAGGCTGGGAGCTGGCCAGGCCTGGGGCCAGCTGCCCTCCCTCCCTCGCTGCCCATCCTCGCTGTCCATCCTTGTCCTTCCTTGTCCCTCCCTGTCCATCCCACCCTGTCCATCCCTGTCCATCCCTGTCCTTCCTTGTCCCTCCCTGTCCATCCCACCCTGTCCATCCCACCCTGTCCCTCCCTGTCCATCCCACCCTGTCCCTCCCTGTCCGTCCCTGTCCGTCCATCCCTGTCCGTCCCTGTCCGTCCCTCCCTCCCCCCAGATCACTTTCCGAGGTGTCAGAGGTCCAGCCCAGCCGCCCCCTCGCTCCGGTTGCCACCGCAGCCCCGCGAGCTCCGGGCGGAGGAGGAGGAGGAGGCCGGGGGCAGGAGCAGCAGGTCCCGGTGCCCATGGCCGGGGAGATGCCGGGGGAGCCCCGCACGCTGCGGCTGCAGCACGGGAACCGCATCGAGGCCCTGTGCGTGCTGGGCAGCCACATCCGCGCCGACGTCTTCGGGTGAGGGGGACCCCAAAACCTCCCTCCCTTCCTCCTCCTCCTCCTCCTTCCCCCTCGCTTTCCCCCCGTTTATCCCTTTGGGAATCCCTGCTCCTCTGTTTTTCCTTCTGGGAATCCCTGCTCCTCCTTTTTCCCTCTGCTTTCCCAAACCCCACAGCTGCTGGGCAGACACATCCACACCCGTGCCCATGGGTGAGTGGGACCCCCCCAAAACTTCCCTTCCTCCTCCACCTTCACCTTTCTCTTCCCCTTTCAACCCTGTTTTTCCTGCTGGGAATCCCTGCTCCTGGCTTTTCCCTCTGCTTTCCCAAACCCCACAGCTGCTGGGCAGCCTCATCCATGTCCACAGGTGAGTGGGAGCCACAAAATTTCCTTTCCTCCTCCACCTTCACCTTTCTCCTCACCTTTCCCTCCTGTTTATCCCTCTGGGAATCCCTGCTCCTGGTTTTTCCCTCTGCTTTCCCAAACCCCACAACCGTTTTGATGCAATTTGCGGGCAAAACCTTTCCCGGGCTCTGCAGAGCTGCACAAATCCCTGGAAAGCTTTGAACATCCCTGGATCTACCCCATCCTGCTGGAGGGCAGAGGGACGAGCAGCAGCCCGGGGAGGGACTGCAAAATAAGGAAAGAGCAGAAAATCTCACGGCCAAAACCTTGGGAAAGTGGGAAATCCCCACGGCGCCAACCCCACTTCCCTAAAACAAACCCATGGCTGAACCTGGGGATAGTTATTCCCACCCTCCAGGGAAAAAGGAGGTGGAAAAGCTCATTCCAGGCTCGATTCTGGTCGGTGCTGCTGTTACAAACCCCAACCTCGATATTCAAGCCAAGCAGCGCAGTTCCAGCTCCCTTGGCACCTCTCCAGGCCAAATCCCTTCCCAGTGGGATCCCCAGATCCAGGGAACCAGGAAACCGAACCAGTTTTTCCATGTGTAATTACAAGCAATTGGAGGATTTGAGGAACACCCAGGCGGGAGCAGAGGAGAGCTTGGATTTCCTCCCGCCTTGCCAAGGGTGCGGGGTTGGCGGGACCAGCGGCATCCGAGAAACCTGATCAACGCGAGGTCTCGGGTGTCGGGGCAAAGAGCCCAAAAATAATAACCTGGAAAGGCAGGGAAATTTGGGAAAAGGAGAGAGGGGAAGAACAAGGGCACATCGGACGGGGAGCAGGGCAGCACTGTCAGCTTTGGGACCGGGTGAAATCCCCCAGAAATGAGAGTTTCCCGTGGAAAAGCCTCTCAGAGGGATGGCCACGGTGTTTGGAGGAGCCGTTAACCACCGTGCTGAAAAAACAGGGATTTCTGGAAGTGCCAAACCGGGTTGTTTGGGATTATTACAGATCCTTACCCACAGCCATGGCTGCAAACACTCACGGGGCTAAACCGGCCCTGAACCCGGGGTAATTCCAGCTGCCAGGCAGGAGCAGGGCAGGAAGGTGCCGGCGGTGAGCGTGGAGACGCCGGCGTGCCACGTCTTGGCCGCGTTCTGGGCAGCGGAATGAATCCCAGAGGGAATTCTGCGCTGGCCCTGCAGATCCCTGAGAATTCCGGGTGTTTCTGGCAGGGCGGCCCCCGCCGGGGCCGTGGCCTTTGGCGTGAAGCACACGGAAGGGGTCAGCGTGGACGTGCTGTTCCGCGGCCGCGCCGAGCCCGAGGCCGCGTCCGGCGCAGGAACGCGGTGGCCGCTGGACGAGGGGACGGTGCTGAGGTTCAGCATGAGCCGGGCCAGCTCCGAGGTCAACGACAACAAGGTGAGGAGGAGGGGGATCCCGGGAGCGGGGCGTCCGCGGAGGGAGAACATCCCGCCCCAATGCGGGATTTGGGGTTTGCAGGTCACCGTCAGCTTTTACGCAGAGGGAGGGAAGCCCATCAACCAAGCCGGGGTGTTCCTCACCGGCGTCGGTGAGTCCGGAGCGCCGGGAGCCCGTCCCTGTCCCTCTCGTGCCCGGAGCAGGGCTGGGGACAGCAAAGGCAGGTTTGCTGGCTCGGGGGGGGGTGGCACCCCATCCCCTCGCCCGGGGATGAGGCGGCTCTGTCCCCGCAGGGATCTCCCTGGACGTGGACGCGGATCGGGATGGAGTGGTGGAAAAGAACAGCCCCAACAAGGTACTCCAGCTTCCCCCACCCCACGGAAAACCCACGGGCTCGGGGGATCCCGCGCTCGCTGAGCCCCGGCGGTGCTTTAGGCCAGCTGGGCCTGGGGACCGGAGGGACACGGGGCCATCCTGCTGGTCAGCTGTGACAAGGAGTTCCCCTTCATCCCACCCTCCGACTGCGACAGCGAGCAGGTGTTCAACAGGGAAGGTAACAGCTCCCCAAAACCCCTGCCCCGAAATCCCCACCATCCCCTCTCCGTGACCTTGCCCAGGAGCCAGCTGCTCCCCACCGGCTGCCCAGCCAGCTTCCCACGTGGGAATTTCTGCGGGATTAATGCCGCGCCAACTCGTTGGAGCCGGGCAGGGCACGGGGGCAGGCTGAGCTTCCAGGGCTGGCGCGGCGCGGGCCGGGGATGCTTCACGCAGGTGAGAGGAGCGCGGGGCGAGGCACGAGGCCGGCGGCCAGAAATCCGCCCACCCGTTCCTGGAAAACCCAAGGCACGCGGAGCCGGGCCCGGCGGCGTCCCGAGGTCACGGATGGGCAGGGAGAAGGGAAAAGGGCGTTTGGGTCACGGCCCGCCGGGCACGAGCTCTGGGTTTGCCAGGTGGCGAGGGAAGAGCGGGTTTTTGGGGAGGAGATCCAAACCCCAGGAGGGAAAACGTGGAAAACACGGCTGGATTCGCTCCGTTTGCCCCCAGATTTGCTGGACTTGGCTCAGATGGTGCTGAGGACAGAGGGGCCCCAGCGCCTGCCCCGGGGGTACGAAATCGTCCTCTCCATTTCCGTCAACAACGCCGACAAAGTCGGGGTCTTCCATGTGCAGAGTAAGCATTTCCCCCCCGTTTTTTCCCTCTTTTCCATCACCTGGGAAACTCTGGAGATGAACAGGCAGAGGGAGGGGGACACAAAACCCTTTACCCAAGTCCACGCGGCAAAGGAGCGGTGGCAAACAGCTCGGTGTGTTTGTAAGGAAAGGAGCTCCACCCGAGGAAAGGCTGAGACCTTTTCCCTCATCCCTCTTGTCCACGACAAAATTCCAAGCCCCTCAACTCCTGCTTCAAGGTGCCTCTCCCAGCTGGATCCCCTCAGAGATCTGAGGGATCCCGCGGAAACGCACCCCAAAAACGCACGGGGAGCCTTCAGGAAAAGCCGTGCTCCCTCTATCCCAGCGTCCCCAAACACCCGGGGTTTAAAACGGGAATTCCGCACCCTCGGGTGTCCCTGCTCACCTTTCCCGTGCATATCTGGGTTATCCCAGCCCTGTTTCCTCGGGCACGGCGGGAGCTCCTTGCCCAAGGAAGCAGGCGCGAATCCCGATAAACCTCGGGATTTCCGCGTTTCCTTTCCCCGGCAGATCCCTTCTTCGGGCAGCGCTACGTGCAGGTGCTGGGCCGCAGGAAGCTGTTCCACGCCGTGCCCTACCCCGGCGGGGCCGCCGAGCTCCACTTCTTCGTGGAGGGGCTGCGCTTCCCCGACGAGACCTTCTCCGGGCTGGTGTCCATCCATGTCAGCCTCCTGGAGCCACTGGCCGAGGTCGGGAACTCCCGGGAACTCCTGGGAACTCCCAGGAAGTCCTGGGAACTCCTGGGAACACCTGGGAACTCCTGGGACCTCCTGGGAACTTCTGGGAATTTCTGGGAACTCCCAGGAAATCCCAGGAACTCTTGGGAGCTCCTGGGAACACCTGGGACCTCCTGGGACCTCCTGGGAGCTCCTGGAAAGTCCTGGGACCTCCTGGGTGCTCCTGGAAAGTCCTGGGATTTCCTGGGACCTCCTGGGACCTCCTGGGAACTCCCAGGAATGGAGCAGATGGGAGGCTGCGCCCAGGAGGTTGGGATGGTGCTGGAAGGGAGAGCGATCCCGCTAACTGATCCCAAAAATGACCTCAGGGGAGGGTGTTCTGGGGGGAGGAACGTCCCTGATCCCTGCTTGGCTCCCTCAGGGCATCCCCCACTCGCCGATCTTCAGGGACACCGTGGTGTTCCGGGTGGCGCCGTGGATCATGACCCCCAACACGCTGCCCCCGCTGAACCTCTTCGTCTGCAGGTACAGCTGGCGCCTCCCCGCCCTCCCCGGTGCTGGGAACAGGGAATCTCCCTCCTTCCCACCCTCCCCGTCTTTCCCTCCAGCATGAAGGACAACTACCTGTTCACTAAGGAGATCCAGAGCCTGGTGGCCAAGGCTGGCTGCAAGCTGAAGCTTTGCTTCGGCTACATCAACCGCGGGGACCGCTGGATGCAGGTAGGGGGGCTCCAAAAAGCGGGAAAAGCCTTCCCTGCCCGTGCCCCACGCGGGATTTCCTCCCTTCCTCAGGATGAGATCAAGCTCGGCTACACCCACGCTCCCCACAAGAGCTTCCCGGTGGTGCTGGACTCCCCTCGGGAGAGAGGGATGGAGCAGCTCCCCGTCAAGGAGCTGCTGGTGAGAGAAGCTTCCCTGAATTCCCCGCGGAGCAGCTCCCAGGGCTCCTGCCCAGCCCACGTTTCCAAAACCCTCCTTGGCCTCGGCTCCAGGCGTGGAATTGGCTGGAAAATGAGAGCGGAACAGCTCCGCAGGGAGATTCCCTCCTCCCAGCCGCCTCCATTCCCTCATCCCCCAGCCAGCCTCACCCTCCAGGAAACCTCTGATCCAGAGGGGAAAGCAGGAGCTGCTGCCCCGGGAATGATCCTGCCAAGCGCTGGGATTCCTCCCAGGAATGGGCTGCTTCTTCCCTTCCTCCTCTGTGCCTGGGAAAATCCAGCAGCTTCCAGGCGGGAGAGGGAAGGGAAGCAGGAAAGGGAAGCAGGAAAGGGTCAGTTTACTTCCTCGGAAGAGAACAGGACGCAGCCGGCGGCAGGGACATCCCTGCGGGCTCCTGGGCAGAGGAAAAGGGCCGGGGCCAGTCTGGGATGGGGAGTTTTGGGAGAGCCCAGCATGGAAAAAAGCTGGATTGGGGGATCCCTTGGAGATATCCCCACGGGGGAAGGGCAGGACACCCCCAGGCAGCCTCGGAGCCGCTGTCCCCAACTCCCATCCAGGCTCTGGAGCAGCCTCAGCCCCAGCAGGAACAGGAGACGAGGACAAATCCCAGCTTTTGTCCCTTTGGGGAAGGCTGGGGGCTTTCGGGAGCGCTGGAATCCATCGTTTCTCATGCCTGGCATGGGAACATCCAGTCCCGGAGTCATCCAGCGAATCCTAACGAGGGATCTGCCCTCTTTAGGAATTGCTCTGCCTCGTATTTAGGGCAGCAATTTCAGCCCTGGGAGCTGCTAACACATTATCCTCCAATTTCTGCTTTGAAGCCTGCCCTAATCCACCGCCCGACCTTTCCAATCTCATTTTCCAGCTAGGAATACTTAGCCCCGTGCCATGGGCACGGGTCATGAGCCCCTGGAAGCCCATGCCAGGGAAAAAGGAGACGGGAGGGAATTATCCCCTCAAAATCAGCATGGAACTGATAGGACTTGGATGTGACCCTCAAACCCGGGATGAACCAGAGCCCTGACAGTTGAAACCAGGCCGGCTCCGTGGTTTTATTAAGCTGAAATGAGTTGGGAGCAGGTGGTTGCTGCTCAGGCTCTCCCTCAGCACCCAGAGAAAAAGGGATCTGATCCCGGCCATCCCGCGGAAACGCACCCCAAAGACGCAGCGGGAGCCTCGGGAAAAGCCGTGCTCCCTCTATCCCGGCGTCTCCAAACACCCCGGGTTCAAAACGGGAATTTCCAGGTGTCCCCCAGGTGTCCCTGCTCGCTTTTCCCGGCCTGTGTATTTGGGTTATCCCCATGGAAACCCAACCCTGATGAGTGACCGGGATTTAACTCAAACCTCACGGACACCTGATCCCATCCCGTGTGCTCTGGGCCCGCATCGGCTCCAACCGAAGCGCAGGAAAAGTGGGATTTGGGTCCCATCCCTGCCGGTTTTGCCGTTTTTAACACTCCCTCGGGCTTTGGCACACCGAGCTGAGCACTAATTACCCCTGCACTGCGCACAAGTCCTGGAAATCAGGGCTTAAGCAGGATTCAAGTGCTGTGCAGGCCTTGGGGTGGCTCTTAGCCCAGGGCAGAGTCACCCTCGGGGGCTGGAGTTCACCTCCCTCCCAGAGCCAGCCAGGAGCTTCCCTCGGGGCTGCCTAATTAGCTTAATGTGGACACTTAAACCTTGGCTTAATGTGGACACTTAAACCTTGGCTTAATGCAGACACTTAAACCTTGGCTTAATGTGGACACTTAAACCTTGGCTTAACCTGAACATTTAAACCTTGGTTTAATGTGAACATTTAAACCTTGGCTTAATGCAGACACTTAAACCTTGGTTTAACCTGAACATTTAAACCTTGGTTTAATGTGAACATTTAAACCTTGGCTTAACGTGAACATTTAAACCTTGGTTTAACGTGAACATTTAAACCTCGGCTTAATGTGAACATTTAAACCTTGGCTGTGGGATGACAGAGGAGATCAGGCCCAGGCTCTGCTCCCGATTATTCCCACACCTCCGTGACCCCGAGACCTTTCTCCTCCCGCCTTCCCCGTGCCCTCGCTGTCCTCACCCACCCCTCGGGAGGAGAAAACCACGGGGACATCCCTGCGGGCTCCTGGGCAGAGGAAAAGGGCCGGGGCCAGTCTGGGATGGGGCGTTTTGGGAGAGCCCAGCATGGAAAACAGCCGGATTGGGCAATCCCTTGGAGATATCCCCACGGGGGAAGGCGCTTCAGGGCACTTCTTCTTTCCCCAGGGCCCCGATTTCGGCTACGTGCACAAGGAGCCCCTGGTTGAGGCCGTGGCCAGCCTGGACTCCTTCGGGAACGTGGAGGTCAGCCCGCCTGTGTCCGTGGCTGGCAAGGAGTATCCCTTGGGAAGGATCCTCATCGGCAGCAGCTTCCCTGCGTAAGAGACGGGGGAAGAGCAGCTTTGGGAAAAGCGGATTTGGGAGCCTCGGAAAGCCCCGAAACAAGCGCCCACCAAAACTGGGTTTATTGGGTTAGTCAGACACTGCCCGGGCAGGGTGAGGGCTCCCGGGCTCCTCCACCTCAGTGGCGATTTATATCCAGGAATCCAGGCAGATGTTGGTGGGAATATCCTCCCAATCCAGGAATCCAGGCAGATGTCAATGGGAATGTTCTCCCAATCCAAGAATCCAGGCAGATATTGATGGGAATGTTCTCCCAATCCAAGTATCCAGGCAGATGTTGATGGGAATATCCTCCCAATCCAAGAATCCAGGCAGATGTTGATGGGAATATCCTCCCAATCCAAGAATCCAGGCAGATGTTGAAGGGAATGTTCTCCCAATCCGAGTATCCAGGCAGATGTTGACGGGAATTTCCCCCCAGATCCGCGGGCCGCAGGATGACCAGGCTGGTGCGGGATTTCCTCTTCGCCCAGCGCGTCCAGGCCCCCGTGGAGCTCTACTCCGACTGGCTGGCCGTGGGCAACGTCAACGAGTTCGTCACCTTCGTGCCCGCCTCTGACAAAAAGGTACCCCCAGACCCGCCGTGCTGCCCCGGGGCTCCTCCTCCGGGACACAAATCCCGCCGGGAAAACCCCGTTCCTTCGGCACCCCCAGCCGGTGTTCGCTTGGGGTTCATCCCCCACCCCAAAACGAGGGATCTGAGCGCTAAAAAGGGGATTTTCCTGGATATTGATGACCGCAAATAGAAGGGAAAAGATCCAAAGGTATCCAAGAAATTCCAGCCTTAAGTTCCCCTGAGGTTTGTGGCCGCTCAGAGGTTTTTCAGAACATTTCTTTTCCCTCTCTCATGGCCTTTTTTGTTCCTGAAATGGAGTTTTCCCTCGGGGAAACCCAGCCTTGACAAGGATGGCTCCAAAAAAAAAGAATATTTATGCCCACATGTCTTCAGAACCTTTCTCTTCCCTCTGTCACGGCTTTGGCTGCTTCTCACATAAATTTTTCCCTCACGGAAACCGAGCCTTGACCCAGATGGCTCCAAAAAGGAATATTTAGGCCCGCAAACCCTCGGTGGGCGAACGAGACACTGGATAACAGCAAAGACAGACGATTTTTTGGAGTTTCAGCTCCGGTTTTGGCAGAAGCGAGTCCCTGGGGGGCCGCAGCTGACCCCGGCCGTGTTCCCGCAGCGATTCCGGATGCTGCTGGCCAGTCCGGCCGCCTGCTACCGGCTCTTCCGCGAGAAGCAGAAGGAGGGACAGGGAGAAGCCACCATGTTCAAAGGCAAGGGGACAGCGCTCGGTGGCACAGCCGGGGACACGCGGGGACATTTTCCCCGGCTGGTTGTCCTTCAGCGGGATGCCTGCCCGCCGCCCCCAGCCTCCTCCGGCCCTATTTCGGGAATCGAGTGGGATGGGAGGGATAAAGGCCCCTGCGTGGAAGGGATGTTTGCTGCCCAGCATGGAGCCTCTGGAAATGCCAGCACGGAGAGGGACAACTGGCAGCTCTCATGTCACCCCCCAGATTAGCCCTGGCTTTTTTTCCCCCCCTTCACTGTGATTTCGATCCACGATGGGGTTGGGAGGAGGTCTCCGTGTCTCCAAGGATACGGAGCTCCAGCATGGAGAGGGACAGCTGGCGGATCAGAACCGGGTTTTTTTCCTTTTCATTGTGATTCTGATCCGTGGCAGGGCTGGGAGGAGGTCCCCGTGTCTCCAAGGGTTCCTCTGGTCACTGAGGGGGTCCCCAGAGCAGGGGTGACCCCATGCAGGGGGATGCTCTGGAGAAATTCAGCAGATTCCCATGGGCAGGAAGATGGATGGAGCCTTTTCCAATGCTCCTTCCAACGGGCAGAGATTTCCCCCCCTCATCTTCCCAAGCTTTCACCCCAGCCTCGAGAAACCTGGATTTTGGGGGCTTTTCCCATCTCTTTACCCCACCTCAAGCCAGGCTCCCGCCAGCGCTGCTGAGGGCGTTTTGTGTGTCCAGGGTACTCGGGGACAGACACCAAGCGCATCACCATCAACAAGGTCCTTTCCAACGACGCCCTGGCGCAGCAGAACCAGTACGTCCAGGTAATCCCTGACACCCCCGGGTCACAGCCCCCATTTCTGGCAGCGACCACCCCGGCGTGGCGCAAACCCCGCAGGGAGCGCTGGAATCCGGGCTCTGCTCCGTCCCCGGCAGCGCTGCATCGACTGGAACAGGGATATCCTCAAGAAGGAGCTGGGGCTGCTGGAGGAGGACATCATCGACCTGCCGGCCCTCTTCAAGCTGGACAAGCAGGGAAAAGCCGTTCCCTACTTCCCCAACACGGTACTGGGGGATTCCCACCCTTGGGTCATCCCCAAAAAAATGGGTTCAGTCAGCCAGGACGAGTCCCCAAAGTTTTCCTGAGAAAGGAAAATATCTCCAGGATAAACACGGGTCTAACACAGCTTTGGGGTGGCTTTGGTTTTGCCTCAAAACCCTTCCGAAGTGGTGAAATTGCAAGGTGAGAGGCACATTTTCCCCAAAGTTTTCCCAAAACAAACGCCCCAGCTGTCTAGGAAAAGGAAATATATCCAGGCGGGTGTGGATGAACACAGGTGTAACACAGCTTGGTGGCTCTCTCGTGCTTGCAGCGCAATTTTGAAAAGAAGTGGTGAAATTGCAAGGGGCGAGGCGTGCTTTAAAGATAAAAAAGCGTGGATTCTGTTGGGTTTGGAATCCTGAGGGAGGGCAGCCGCAAAAAGTGGTGCTGAGGAGAGTGACCAAGGTCTTTCCTCTGGTTTCATCCATCCCGACATTGCTGGTGTCACCCCACAGGGCACCATGAGCAACCTGGCCAGGGACCTGGCCGTCCCCAAGTCCTTCAGTGTCACACATTCTGATGCCACTGTCCCTTGGTGTCACCTGCAGGTCACCATGATGGTGCTGGCCAGGGACCTGGGCATCCCCAAGCCGTTTGGGCCGGTGGCGGGCGGCGAGTGCTGCCTGGAGCGGCGGATCCGGGCGCTGCTGGAGCCGCTGGGGCTGCGCTGCCGTTTCCTGGAGGACGTGGCCTCGTACCACGGCAGCCTGGGCGAGGTGCGCTGCGGCACCAGCGTCCAGCGCCGGCCTTTCGCCTTCAAGTGGTGGCACTTCACGCCGTAGCCAGGCCTCCTCTTCCTCCTCCTCTTCCTCCTCCTCCTCTTCCTCTTCTTCCTCCTCTTCCTCCTCTTCCTCTTCTTCCTCCTCCTCCCTCCGTGTTTGCCCCCAGCGTGTGTTGTGTGCGATTTGCTTAATAAATGAATTTGCTGTGAGGAAAAAGCCGGGGATTTGAATAATCGTAGGGAGTAACTGGGAGGGGAAGGGAGGGGAAGGGCTCGGAGGGGTGAGGAGGGGTGGAGGTGTTACCAAAATCCTCTGAAATTGTCTCTAATGCTGTTTTTGTAGTGTTGGTGAGTCAGGCATCACTTTATCCTCAGCCTTTTGTGTGTGGCTGACAGAACTCCAGCCTCCACATCAATACAAAACGTTTTCATTTGTTTACACGTTTTTAACAAAGAAGGCACTGGTCGTGGGTTCTAAAAATTCTTTTCATTGATTAGCATTCTGTCCAATATTGGTTATTGTTTTTTCACTCTTCATACTATGCCGGGCCACATTCTTTAGTTCTTTTATTATCTTTTTCTCATCTTTTTCAATCAGGAATCCCCAGTTTTCCAGGCCTCAATCTCCTCTGTATCTTCTGTCCTTAAAGTGCCACAGATTTAAGATCCCACATGTCCAATCTTCAAATCCCTTTGGTTTTGTTGAGGTTTGTCAGGGTTAGCTTTAACAAACACAAGGTTTCAGGCCCTGATTCAGTGATGTAATGATCAAAATAGAAGAGTCTGTGAAGAAGTTTTAACCTGTGCTGGCTAAAAGTGGCACTGCTTACAGGTAATTATAACAGCTCATTAAAAACTAGTTAGGAAAGTTACATCGTTTCCAAGAGAGGAGCATTTGTTTTGGCAGGGGCTGCCCAGGGAGGTTTGGAGTCCCCATCCCTGGAGGTGTCCGGGGAAGGGCTGGATGTGGCACTCGGTGCTCTGGGGACAAGGTGGGGATCAGTCACAGCTTGGATTTGATCCTGGAGGGACCTTGAAGAGCTTTTAATCTGGTGGGAAAAGCTCTCTTTTCTGAAGCGAGAATCTGGATTCTTCGCTCCCCAGCGCCCACCATTTGCCCCGCTGGCACCAGAGCAGGTCCCCTTGGAGGAGGCGGGTGGCACCACAGCTACCTCCACACAAGATAACGACGCTGATCATTAATGGAGATAAAACAAGCGGATTTTAATACAGAAATAGGGCGGTTTAAGCATCGTGGCCCGCCACCCTGCTGTGCCCCACAGCCACACCCAACATGGCGCCCCCCTGAGGGCTCCGCCACACTCAAAATGGCGGGCGGCCCTTCCCCCTCAGCGCGCAACATGGCGGCTGCGGGGGCGCTTCCGGGGCGGCTGGAAGTGCGCAGTGCCAAGATGGCGGCGGCCGCGGTCGGAGTCTCCTTGAGGCGCGGAGTCCCCGCACGGCTCCTGCGGGCCGGGCCGCGGGCGGTGAGAGACCGGGGAGCGGGGAATGGAGGGAGGGGAGGCCCGGCAGAGGCGGCCGGGGGGGCTGGAGGGGAAGGAGAGAAAGGGGAGTGAGAGGGGGGAGCGGGGGGAATCGGAGCGTGGGATGGGGAAGGGGCTGTGAGGGAATCGGGGATGGATGTGGGGAAATGGGGGCTGTGGGATGTGGAAGGGGCTGTGGGAATCGGGGATGGATGGCTGTTTTTTCCTGAATTCGGGGGGATCTGAGGCTGTTTTTTAATGAATCCAGGATGGGATCTGAGGCTGTTTTTCCCTGGATCCAGGAGGGATCTGAGGCTGTTTTTCCCTGGATCCAGGTGGGATCTGAGGCTGTTTTTCCCTGGATCCAGGATGGGATCTGAGGCTGTTTTTCCCTGGATCCAGGATGGGATCTGAGGCTGTTTTTTAATGAATCCAGGATGGGATCTGAGCCTGTTTTTCCCTGGATCCAGGAGGGATCTGAGGCTGTTTTTCTCTGGATCCAGGATGGGATCTGAGGCTGTTTTTCCCTGGATCCAGGATGGGATCTGAGGCTGTTTTTCCCTGGATCCAGGAGGGATCTGAGGCTGTTTTTCCCTGGATCCAGGTGGGATTTGAGGCTGTTTTTCTCTGGATCCAGGTGGGATCTGAGGCTGTTTTTCCCTGGATCCAGGATGGGATCTGAGGCTGTTTTTCCCTGGATCCAGGATGGGATCTGAGGCTGTTTTTTAATGAATCCAGGATGGGATCTGAGGCTGTTTTTCCCTGGATCCAGGAGGGATCTGAGGCTGTTTTTCCCTGGATCCAGGAGGGATCTGAGGCTGTTTTTCCCTGGATCCAGGTGGGATTTGAGGCTGTTTTTCTCTGGATCCAGGTGCTCCGTGAGGCGCAGACGGCGGCGGCGGCGCCGCGGCTGAAGAAATTCGCCATCTACAGATGGGACCCCGACAAGGCTGGGGACAAACCCCGCATGCAGACCTACGAGGTGGACCTGAACAAGTGGGTGTCCCTCGGGAATGGGGCCCGGGAGCAATCCCGGCTCCAGGGAATGGCCGGGAAGGGGCTGCTCCCCTCTAGCACTGCGCAGCCACCGTGGCTGTTATCCCAGGAAAAAGCAGAAAAAGCAGGACACCAATCCACCCCAAACCTTTTCCGGGAGCTCCTCCAGAGGGATCCATCCCCAGGAGCTCCTCCAGAGGGATCCACCCCAAACCCTTTCCAGGATCTCCTTCAGAGGGATCCATCCCAAACCCTTCCTTCCCAGGAGCTCCTCCAGAGGGATCCATCCCAAACCCTTCCCAGGAGCTCTTCCAGAGGGATCCACCCCAAACCCTTCCTTCCCAGGAGCTCCTCCAGAGGGATCCACCCCAAACCCTTCCCAGGAGCTTTTCCAGAGGGATCCATCCCAAACCTTTCCCAGGAGCTCCTCCAGAGGGATCCTTTCCCAGGATCTCCTCCAGAGGGATCCATCCCAAACCCTTCCCAGGAGCTTTTCCAGAGGGATCCATCCCAAACCCTTCCTTCCCAGGAGCTTTTCCAGAGGGATCCATCCCAAACCTTTCCCAGGAGCTCCTTCAGAGGAATACATCCCCAGGAGCTTTTCCAGAGGGATCCATCCCCAGGAGCTCCTCCAGAAGGATCCATCCCCAGGAGCTCCTCCAGAGGGATCCATCCCAAACCTTTCCCAGGAGCTCTTCCAGAGGGATCCATCCCAAACCTTTCCCAGGAGCTCTTCCAGAGGGATCCATCCCAAACCTTTCCCAGGAGCTCTTCCAGAGCTCCTCCATCCCCAGGAGCTCCTCCAGAGGGATCCACCCCAGAGCTCCCACCCTGCCCGAAGCCCGCAGGAGCAGCAGCTCCGGTTTCGGGGTGGCTTTGTCCCAGTGAACAATCCCTGGGTGGTGCCCTGGGTGTCAAAGGACAGGAGTTGTCCCCGAGTGTCGCTGTGACTCACGGGGACACACAGGGCTGACCCCACAGGGGATCCCTGCCGCTGACTGGGGATTTGTGCCGCAGGTGTGGGCCCATGGTGCTCGATGCCCTGATCAAGATCAAGAACGAGGTGGACTCCACGCTGACCTTCCGCAGGTCCTGCAGGGAGGGTAAGGACAGGGAATTCCCGCCTGGAATGTGCCAGGGAGCTCAGAGCCCCCTCCCCTCCCAGCCCCAGTGCAGCCAGGAGCGAGGCTGGAGCACAGCTCTGAGCTCCAGGAATTCCTCCCACAGCTCCCAGTTGTCCCAGTTCCCCTCCCAGCTCATTTGCCGCCTCCCAGTGCGTGGGGAGGTCCAGGGGAAGATTCCAGGCTGAGAGAGGGCGAGGGCTGGAATGGGTGCTGGAATGGGTGCTGCCATGGGAATCAGACTGGCTGGAACTGGGAGAGTGCTCAGGATTTCCAGGAACAGCTCCAGGAATCTCCTCCTTTGGGCTGAGGGCAGGGGCGGATCGAGGGAAAGGGCACCCACGGTTTGGGGTTGTGGCTGCTCCCAGGCTTTTCCTGGGAAAACCTCCTGATTCACGGGTCACACCGGGCTGCTGAGCTGGCAGAGCACATTCCTGGCTGGAATGGCTCTGGATTGGGGCTGTGGGAGCTCATTCCTGGCTGGAATGGCTCTGGAATAAGGAGGTGGGGCTGCAGGCAGGGGCAGTCTCGGGGCAGGTGCTGCCTGCAGCTGTTCTGTCTGGCATGGGAACGGAGAGCTGCGCTCCCGAGGCAGCTTTTCCTCTGGAATCTGCACAGCAGGGCAGGAATCCCACACGGAGTGGGGCTCCCAGGCAGCCAAAACTCTTCCCAATCCAGGGGAATTCACTGCCCTGAATATTTTCCCAGGACAAGAGAGATTTTCAGGCCGGGCTGGTTCCCTCCTGCCCTTTCCCCGGTGCCACATTCCTGCCGCAGGCGCGTGGTCCCGGCTCTGCAGCCGTTCCCAGCTGGCTGGAAAACACCTGGGAGGAAACACCTGGAAAACCCCTTTTTGAGGGGCTGGGGCCACCTCCAGAGGTGTCACTCCCTCCCTCTGTGCACCTGCCTTTGTGTCCCCACTCTCCTCTCCCCTTTGGGCGGTGAGGATCCCAGCCATTCCACCCTGGGATTGGAAATGGGATTTTTTTGGGATGCTGGAAGAACCGAGTGGCGTTTCCCCAGTGCTGTTGTGGTTTTTTTTGGGGAGGGGGGGGCCAGGAGGGAGAATCCCACCCTCTGCTCTGCTTCTCCCCCCCCCACCTCAGGGATCTGCGGCTCCTGCGCCATGAACATCGCCGGGGGCAACACCCTGGCCTGCATCAAGAAAATCGACAGCGACCTCAACAAAGTCACCAAAATCTACCCCCTGCCCCACATGTACGTGGTGAAGGACCTGGTGCCGGTGAGTGCAGCCCCCGGCAGGGGCCTGGCAGCTGCCAGCAGGGACAGGGGGTGTTGGAGTCTGAGATGCAGAGTGTGTGCCCTTGTTTCTAATGCTTGGTTCTAGGATCCAGAAAAACACTGAATTTCGTATGACATCAAATTCACGAGAATGTTTTCATGGTGATACATGAGAATAAATGTTAAAGTTAGATAGGAAAAGTGTGTGTAGATTAGAAAGTTTCTTAAATCACTGGGTGAAAAAGCAGTTTAGAGAACAGGAGACAAGATGGAGGATTGAGGGTGTTGTCTCTTGTCCTTCCTCTTTCTTCTTCATCTTCTTCCCCTTGGGGTTTTTGGGTGGTAGTGAGTGATTGGGTAAAAAATGCCGCAGGGCAGCGCACAGGTGTTGGGTCATTGGGTCACTAAGAAAAATAATTGAGTTGGCATCTGTTAATTGGGTAAATGGACATATAAAAGACCTTGGAGAGGATCTTTGTTGGCCATTTTACCCTTTTCTATCAGAGTGCACACAGCTCCTTGTACCTTGTAATGCTGATAAGAAAAAATAAACAACTGAGACCGAACGAGAGAAAACTGCCTCGCTCTGGTCAGTCTTCAGTTCAAAGGGAAAAAGAACCCAAATCCAAAACGAGACACTCCATCACAGCTTTGGGAGCTCCAGTCTGTGCTCTGGGAGCGGGGATGGAGCCCTTGGGAACTGGAGCTGGATGGAGGGGTTAGGATGGAGGTCAGGAAAGGTTCTGCTTCCCCCAGAGGTGCTGGCACTGGCCAGGCTCCCCAGGGAATGGGCACGGCCCCGAGGCTGCCAGGAGCCTTTGGACAGGGTGGGATTATTGGGATGACTCTGATCCCTTCCAGCTGAGGACATCCCACGGTTCCCTGTCTGCTGCCGGATCCCAAATCCCAGGATAATAATAAAAATAATTTAAAAAAAAAAAAAAATAATAATAGTAATAATAATAATAGTAATAGTAATAATAATAGTAATAAATAATAATAAAAATAATAACAATAATAATAATCCTGGGCTGTTCAAAGGGAAAAGGAACCCAAATCCAAAAGTCCCTAACGAGACAAGGCTGTCCCTTGGGTGGGTCCCCGTGACTAAAGGTGGCCCGGAATGTGGCAGGTCCGGGCAGGGAACGTCACCTCCCGGCCGGGTGTAAATTTGGGGTGGTTTAGGTGGGATGTTGGGATGAGGGGTGGGGCTGGAAGGAGGGGTCTGGGGTGTTTTGGGTTCTCCTCAGATCCCTGTTTTCCTGCCCCAGGACCTGAGTAACTTCTACGCCCAGTACAAATCCATCGAGCCCTACCTGAAGAAGAAGGACGAGTCCAAGGAGGGCAAGGAGCAGTACCTGCAGTCCATCGAGGACCGCCAGAAACTGGTCACTGCCAATTCCTGGGTGAAACCCTCCCCGAGCAGCCCTGAGCCCTCAGCACCTTCCCACTCCCATTCCCATTCCCAGACCCGATCCCAGAGTCTGGGACAGGATCCCAGAGTGTGGGGCAGAATCCCCTTCCCACTCCCATTCCCATTCCCAGACCCGATCCCGGAGTGTGGGACAGGATCCCAGAGTGCTGTCCTGGCAGGGATGGGCTGGGAGCAAGGCAGGGATGCAGGAGATCCCAGGACAGGGATTCAGGAGAGATCCCAGGGCAGGGATTCAGGAGAGATCCCAGAACAGGGATTCAGGAGATCCCAGAACAGGGATTCAGGAGATCCCAGAACAGGGATTCAGGAGAGATCCCAGAACAGGGATTCAGGAGAGATCCCAGAACAGGGATTCAGGAGAGATCCCAGAACAGGGATTCAGGAGAGATCCCAGGACAGGGATTCAGGAGAGATCCCAGAACAGGGATTCAGGAGAGATCCCAGGACAGGGATTCAGGAGAGATCCCAGAACAGGGATTCAGGAGAGATCCCAGGGCAGGGATTCAGGAGAGATCCCGGGGCAGGGATTCAGGAGATCCCAGAACAGGGATTCAGGAGAGATCCCAGGGCAGGGATTCAGGAGAGATCCCAGAACAGGGATTCAGGAGATCCCAGAACAGGGATTCAGGAGATCCCAGGGCAGGGATTCAGGAGAGATCCCGGGGCAGGGATTCAGGAGATCCCAGGGCAGGGATTCAGGAGAGATCCCAGGGCAGGGATTCAGGAGAGATCCCAGAACAGGGATTCAGGAGATCCCAGGGCAGGGATTCAGGAGAGATCCCGGGGCAGGGATTCAGGAGATCCTGGGAGTTTCCCCTCCTCTCCAGGCCGTGCCTTTCCCTGCTGTCCCAGCTCCCGGCTCGCTGAGTCGAGGAGCAGCTCCCGCTTTGGGAGGGCTGTCCCGCGGGTGCCAGGGGTGGGTCCCGTGTCACCGTGTCACCGTGTCACCGTGTCCCCTGTGGTGGCAGGACGGGCTCTACGAGTGCATCCTGTGCGCCTGCTGCAGCACCAGCTGTCCCAGCTACTGGTGGAACGGTGACAAGTACCTGGGCCCCGCCGTGCTCATGCAGGTGAGGACACAGCCCCTGGCACAGAGGTGGGGTGAGCTCAACAGAATAACTGCATTTATTTTAGTATTTCTTTTATTTTAGTATTTAATTCGGTATTTATGGGTATTTTTATTTTAGTATTTAATTCGGTATTTATGGGTATTTTTATTTTAGTATTTAATTCGGTATTTATGGGTATTTTTATTTTTATTTTAGTATTTAATTGGGTATTGATGGGTATTTATTAAAGGCCTGCCACAGATACCCCTGGGGCACTCAGGAGCCTCCCAGGCTCCACCCGAGGTGGACGATGCTCACGGGTTTTTCAGACAATTATAAACTTGCTCCATTTGCATATCGGGGGTCAATCCCCCAATTACAGCTCCAGGTAATGAATTTATTAAAGTTTTAATAACTCATTTTGTTGATCCTTTGCGGGGCCTGGGGCTGTCAGGTGTCCTTGGGTTTGTTTTGTCTGAATAAAACGGGCGAGCAGCAGCTGACAGGCCGTGGGGTTCGGAGCTGGGCACTGAGCAGGGTCTGGAGGCACAAAATCTGAATGCCAGGGTGTCGGTGCTGCTGGTACCGGGCGGTACCGGGCAGTGCCAGCGGTGTCAGTGCTGGCTGTACCGGGCGGTACCGGGCAGTGCCAGCGGTACCAGCAGTGTCAGTGCTGGCTGTACCAGGCTGTACTGGGCGGTACCAGCGGTGTCAGCGGTACCAGCGGTGTCAGTGCTGGCTGTACCGGGCGGTACCAGCGGTACCGGGCACTGCCAGTGGTGCCAGCAGTGTCAGTGCTGGCTGTACCGGGCGGTACCAGCAGTACCAGCGGTACCAGCGGTGTCAGTGCTGGCTGTACCAGCGGTACCAGCAGTACCAGCAGTGTCAGCAGTGTCAGTGCTGGCTGTACCAGCGGTACCAGCAGTACCAGCAGTGCCAGCAGTGTCAGTGCTGGCTGTACCAGCGGTACCAGCGGTGTCAGCAGTGTCAGTGCTGGCTGTACCAGGCGGTACCGGGCGGTACCAGAAGTACCAGCAGTGTCAGCAGTGTCAGTGCTGGCTGTACCAGCGGTACCAGCAGTACCAGCGGTGTCAGTGCTGGCTGTACCAGCGGTACCAGCAGTACCAGCGGTGTCAGTGCTGGCTGTACCAGCGGTACCAGCGGTACCAGCGGTGTCAGTGCTGGCTGTACCAGCGGTACCAGCGGTACCAGCGGTGTCACTGTCCCCAGGCGTACCGCTGGATGATCGACTCCCGCGATGACTTCACGGAGGAGCGGCTGGCGCAGCTGCAGGATCCGTTCTCGCTCTACCGCTGCCACACCATCATGAACTGCACCCGCACCTGCCCCAAGGTACGGCTGGGACATGGGGGGACACCGGGGACATGGAGGGGACACTGGGGGGACACAGGGAGGGGACAGGTGACGGTGGCAGGGCTGGGACACCAGAAGGGGACAGGCCCAGGTTGCTCCATCCAGTCCTGGCATCCAGGGGCAGCCACAGCTTCTCTGGGAATCCCATTCCAGGTTCTCCCCACGCTCACGGGGAGGGATTAGGGGGAGCTTTGGGGTGGGAGTGAGGGGCAGTGCCAGCAGTTCTGGGGGTCACTGCCAGCAGTTCTGGGGGTCAGTGCCAGCAGTTTTGGGGGTCAGTGCCAGCAGTTCTGGGGGTCAGTGCCAGCAGTTTTGGGGCTGGGCCCCCCCAGGGCGCTGACCGTCCCCTCCCGCAGGGGCTGAACCCCGGCAAAGCCATCGCCGAGATCAAGAAGATGATGGCGACCTACAAGCAGAAGGCAGCGGCTGCATGACCCCGGAGTAACCCCGGAGTAACCCCGGAGTAACCCCGGAGTGACCCTGGAGTGACCCCAGTGACCCCAGTGACCTCACAGCCGGACAGCTCCAGCAGGGCGTTACTTGCAATAAAGGCTCTAAAGAACAGCTCGGGCTGCGTCCTTTATTAATCATTTATTAATTAATCGTTTATTAATTAACCCTTTCTTAACTCCCTTCGTGGAATGTTTTACCAGCCCAAACCTCTGGGAATCCTGGGAGTGGCTGGGAACAGGGAATGCTGGAGGGATCTGGAGGCTGAAATCCCCGAGCTGAGGGTTTGGAGCTCTGGGGGCAGATCCGGGGTTTTGGATCCGTCCTGTCCCACCCCGTGGGATCCTGCTTTGGATTCCTGAGTTTTACTCCAAATCCTGAGAAAATGGGGTTTTTTTTTTAGGGGTGAATCTTCCTTTATTTCCTGATATTTTCAGCTTTCTCCAGTTCGGGGTGTTTGGAGCAGCTCCTGGGGGTGAGAGGAAGGAATTGCTTCAGCTTTGCTGATGAATTCATGATTTTTGGTCTGAATAATTCAAACCTCCCAGAAATGCGATGCTGCTCCTGCTGAGGTCACCTGGGGGTGCCACACCCCGGTTTTGGGGTGAGAACTCCAATTCCCGGCATCCCCCGGGTGTCACACCCCGGTTTTGGGGTGAGAACTCCAATTCCCGGCATCCCCCGGGTACCACACCCCATTTTTGGGGTGTAAACTCCAATTCCCGGCATCCCCCGGGTACCACACCCCATTTTTGGGGTGTAAACTCCAATTCCCGGCATCCCCCGGGTACCACACCCCGGTTTTGGGGTGAGAACTCCAATTCCCGGCATCCCCCGGGTACCACACCCCGGTTTTGGGGTGAGAACTCCAATTCCCGGCATCCCCCGCGGTTCCGCGCCCGCCGCTTCCGGCGGGGCCGCGCCATGAGCTCAGGTCAGGCACCGGCTCCGGGATCGGGATCGGGATCGGGATCCTGCAATGGGACGGGATCGGGATCAGGGACCGGGACCCCCGCAGGGCCCGGAGCCGCCCGGACCCCCAAAGAGCCGCCGGGGGCTCCCGGGACCCCTCCTGCCCTGCCCGGAGCGGGGCGGGAGCCGGCGGCTCCAGAGCCGTTCCCATTTATTCCCATTTATTCCCATTTCTTCCCATTCATTCCCATTCATTCCCATTCATTCCCATTTATTCCTCTCTATTCCCATTTATTCCTATCTATTCCCATTCATTCCCGTTTATTTCGCTTTATTATTTATTTTTTTTTCATTTCGCTTTATTCTGTTGCCTTTTTTAATGCTGCGTTTTTATTTTTCTTTTTTGTTTCGCTTTAATTCTCTTTATTATTCCACTTTATTTGACTTAATTTCATTTTATTTTGCTCTTTTGCGTCCCTATTTTTGCTTTCTTTTGTTTGGTTTTTATTACTTTCACTTTTTTTATTTTGCATTTGGCATCTTTATTTTTGCTGTAGTTTTGTTTCCTAACTTTGTTTTTCTACTTTTTAATTGTGCTTTATTTTTCTTTCTTCCTTTGCTTTGTTCGTTTTGCCACTTCATTCCTCTTTTTTATTTTCCTTTATTTTGATTTTTTATTTGAATTTTCCCCCTTTTTTTACTCCGATTCATTTTGATGATTATTATTTTTTTTATTTCACTTTTTTTTGTTCCGTTTCTCTTTTATTTCACTTTATTTTGCCTTTTTATTTTGTTCCGTTTCTCTTTTATTTCACTTTATTTGGCTCCACTTCCCTTTTTTATTTTGTTCCGCTTCCCTTTTTATTTCGCTTTATTTCCCTTTTTCATTTTGCTTTATTTCCCGTTTTTATCCCACTCTTTTTCCTGCTTTCCCGGCCCCTCTCCCACCCCGGGGCTCCGGGTGGGATCTCCTGGCTCCGCATCCCTCGGGAATTCCAGCGCTGGGAATGCAGCCATGGATCCAAGGGGAAAGGAATCGCGGCAAGGGCTTTGGGGGGCTCCAAAACCCCAAATCCCAAACCCCAAATCCCAAACCCTCCAAACCCCAAATCCTCCAAACCCCAAATCCCAAACCCTCCAAATCCCAAACCCTCTGAACCCCAAATCCCAAACTCCAAACCCCAAATCCTCCCAACCCCAAACCCCAAACCCTCCGAACTCCAAATCCCAAACCCCAAATCCCAAACCCTCCAAACCCCAAATCCCAAACCCTCCAAATCCCAAACCCTCCAAACCCTCTGAACCCCAAATCCCAAACTCCAAACCCCAAATCCTCCAAACCCCAAATCCAAAACCCCAAACCCTCCAAACCCCAAATCCTCCAAACTCCAAATCCTCCAAATCTCAAATCCCACACCCAAAACCCTCCAAATCCCAAACCCCAAATACCAAACCCTCCAAGTCCCAAATCCCAAAGCCTCTGAAGCCCAAACCCTCCAAACCCCAAATCCTCCACCTCCCCAGTCCCAGACTCCAAACCCTCCAAACCACAAACCCCAAATCCTCCCAACCCCAAATCCCAAATCCCAAACCCTCCAGACCCCAAACCCTCCAAATCCCAAACCCCAAACCCTCCAAACCCCAAATCCCAAACCCCAAACCCTCCGAACTCCAAACCCTCCAAACCCCAAATCCCAAACCCTCCGAACTCCAAACCCTCCAAACCCCAAATCCCAAACCCCAAACCCTCCAAACCCCAAACCCCAAACCCTCCAAACCCCAAACCCCAGACCCTCCAAACCCCAACCCCTCCATGTTCCCAGCCTGGTTCCTCTTCCCAAGGGCGGGATTGTCCCTGATTTCCCTGGAGCTGCGGGAAATGTGGGATGGGGATTTGGAGCCGCCGCTCTCCCGCTCGCACCGCGCTGTTCCCCGGGGCCGGGATGTTCCCGGGATTGGGTTTGGGAATGTCAGAGCCAGGGAGAATCCACCAGAACCACCCCAAATCAAACGCTGGGATTTGGGAAGGGCCGGAGCTGCCGGGGAGGGCTCCGGGAGCAGAATCCGCCGGTTTTCCATGAAATCCTGGCATTCCCAGCAAAGTCCCGGATCCCGATCCCATCCCGGCTGCCATCCGAGGGTTCTCCCCGCTGCCAGGATGTGCGGTGGCTGTCGGAGCATCCCGAGCAGCCTCTTCCCAAATTTCCTCCCGAGAGGAGCGGGCAGGGCCTGCCCTCGGAGCCGGGCGGCTGCGCGGAATTCCCGCTGGGATTTTGGGATCCATCACCGGAGCGAGATCTTGGCTCCCTCAAGCCGGGCCGGTGCATCCCGAGCCCCCGGCGAGATTCCAGCCTCTCCTGGCCCTTGTCCTCCCCCTAATCCCTGTTTTAGCGGCGGAGAGGGAAGCAGAGAGCTGCGTGCAGGGCTCCGGGGAAATTCCCGGGATCCGGAGGCGGGGAAGGGACATCCAGGAGCCCCCGCGCGGTGTTTGCCCACAGGGAGCGGCCTCGGGGCCGGGATTGCGGCGGCTGCTCCGCTCCGGCTGCTGCCGGTCCCGGCCCGATCCCATCCCGATCCCATCCCGGTCCCATCCCGGTCCCATCCCGATCGATCCCACCCTTCCCGATCCCATCCGGACCGGGAGCGGCTCCGCTGGCGCTCCCGGCAGGATGAGGCGGGGTGAGTCTGTGCCGGGGCTTTTCCTCACCTGCCGAGCTTTGGGAACAGCCGGGATGGGAGAGAGAGGGGAGCTGGGATCCCCCCGGGAATGGAGCTGGGATCCCCGGGAGCTGAGCTGGGATCCCCGGGACGGGGCTGGGATCCCCGGGAGCTGAGCTGGGATCCCCGGGACGGGGCTGGGATCCCCGGGAATGGAGCTGGGATCCCCGGGAGCTGAGCTGGGATCCCCGGGACAGGGCTGGGATCCCCGGGAGCTGAGCTGGGATCCCCGGGAATGGAGCTGGGATCCCCGGGAGCTGAGCTGGGATCCCCGGGACGGGGCTGTGCGGAACCGCCCGGTTCCTCCCAAGGATTTGTTGCTTTAAGATGAAGAAAAGCCGGGATGGTTCCGCTCAGGAGAGGGGCGGGCCGGGCTTCCCAATGCCCGGAGATCTCCGGGGAGGGATCTGGGCTGTTCTCAGCTTCTTTGGATGCTTTTCCCTCCTCCTGCAGATCCCGGGAAAAGCCCTTGTGCCAGACATCCCCCCACCACTCCTGCCCTCGGGAAGGGCAGCACTCCCAGGAATGCCCCTGGAATTCCTGCTTTTTGCAGGATCTGCGGCTGGCACCGGGCACAGCTGACCCCTCCCTGCCTTTTCTGGGCTCCTGGCACAGCTTTTGTTCCACTGAACCGTCCATCCCTCAATTCCTCCCCTCCAAATTTATCCCATGGAGGGATAGATCCCGCACTACTGGCATCACCAAAAACAGGGAATGGTTTTAAGGAACGGCTTTCATTCCCTGCAGAGGAGCTTTGGGGTCGGACGGGAGCAGCAGGAATCCAGCCAGGGCGGTTTTTCCAGTGTAAATCCTTGAGGCGGTCTCCGTGCCCTCCTGGAAACCCGGCCCAGGCAGGAAATATCCCGGTGTTCCAGCAGTGGGAACAGCTCCCGGCTCCGTGCTTGTGCCACGTGTTGCCTCCCCACTGCTGCTCTGAGATCCCGGCTTTGGGAATATCGTCACCCCTAATCCATCCCGGATTTAGGGAATGGGCAGGTTCAGTCACCCCTGATCCATCCTGATTTAGGGAATGAGCAGGTTCAGTGATCCCTGATCCATCCTGGATTTAGGGAATGGGCAGGTTCAGTCACCCCTGATCCATCCTGGATTTAGGGAATGGGCAGGTTCAGTCACCCCTGATCCATCCTGGATTTAGGGAAGGAGCAGGTTCAGTGATCCCTGATCCATCCTGGATTTAGGGAAGGAGCAGGTTCAGTGATCCCTGATCCATCCTGGATTTAGGGAATGGGCAGGTTCAGTGATCCCTGATCCATCCTGGATTTAGGGAAGGAGCAGGTTCAGTGATCCCTGATCCATCCTGGATTTAGGGAAGGAGCAGGTTCAGTGATCCCTGATCCATCCTGGATTTAGGGAATGAGCAGGTTCAGTGATCCCTGATCCATCCTGGATTTAGGGAAGGAGCAGGTTCAGTGATCCCTGATCCATCCTGGATTTAGGGAAGGAGCAGGTTCAGTGATCCCTGATCCATCCTGGATTTAGGGAATGAGCAGGTTCAGTGATCCCTGATCCATCCTGGATTTAGGGAATGGGCAGGCTCGGCTTCAGGCACAGAGGGGGATGGTTCAGATCCCACTTGGGGGATCCCGGGATGATCCCGGGGGTCATTCCCGATCCCAGTTTCCAAGGCTGTGCGTTGGGGTGCGGCAGAACCCGCTGGGAATTGCATGGTTAAAACTGGGAAATGCCAATTTTTTGGCGGCCGGGAGCGAACCCAGGGAGCAAACAAGGAGCAAACGAGTTGGAAAAGCGGCAGGGAGAGCTGGCCCCGGCCCAGCCCCGCTCCCTTCCCGTGCCCGCGGAGCTGCTGGGATAACGCCAGGAACCCCGGGGAGCTCCGGGCTCGTCCCCGTGACCGTCACGTTCCCGGGAGGGTGACGGGGCAGCGATCCCGGCTGGATGGGCCGGGAGCCGCCAGCTCCTCCTGGCACTGCCCGGGGATGCCAGCCCGGCCCCGGGGATCACCGCTCCTTCTCCTGCTGACCCCTCTCCGTGCTTTTTGTGGATTTGCAGACCGGCTGCTGGGGGCCCGGCGCCCCGGCTACGGGACGCTGCGGCCGGACACGGAGCCGGCCCGCATGGTAGGTCCGGCCGGGAATCTCCCAGAGCGAACCCCGGTGATCCCCAACCCTTCCAGGGGCTGCTTTCCCAGCGCCTTGGGGATCCCTGCCTGGGTCACGCCGGGGTTTGGGGGGTTTGGGGTTTAATGGCTGGAAATCAGCTGGAGTGGATTTCTGGGCTGGGGAGGGGGGTGCGGGGGATTCCTGGGGATTCCTGGGGATTCATTCCTGGGGATTCCTGGGGATTCCTGGGGATTCATTCCTGGGGATTCATTCCTGGGGATTCCTGGGGATTCATTCCTGGGGATTCCTGGGGATTCATTCCTGGGGATTCCTGGGGATTCATTCCTGGGGATTCCTGGGGATTCATTCCTGGGGATTCCTGGGGATTCATTCCTGGGGATTCCTGGGGATTCATTCCTGGGGATTCATTCCTGGGGATTCCTGGTGATTCCCAGTGATTCCTGGGGATTCCCAGTGATTCCCAGTGATTGATTCCTGGTGATTCCTGGTGATTGATTCCCGGTGATTCCCGGTGATTCCTGGTGATGGATTCCCGGTCATTCCCGGTGATTGATTCCCGGTGATTCCTGGTGATGGATTCCCAGTGATTCCCGGTGATTCCTGGTGATTGATTCCCGGTGATTCCCGGTGATTCCCGGTGGTTCCCTGTCCCCAGGAGGTGACGGGTTACCAGCGCCGGCCGTGGCGGGTGCTGCTGTGCCACGCGGGCTCCGTGCTGAGCGCGGGGCTGCTCCTGCTGCTGTTCCACTGGAAGCCCAGCCTGGAGGTGCAGGCCAAGGGCGAGCCCTGCGCGCTGGCCCAGGCGGACTGGCTCATCATCAGGGTGAGTCCCGTGGGCAGCGTTCCCAGCCCCGGCTCCCCGGGCTCCGCGATGGCATTCCAGGGTGGATTCGGTGGGTTGGGAGTTGGATTCTGTGGATTTGGGGTTGGGTTCTGCGGATCTGGGGTTGGATTCTGGAGATCCAGGGTTGGGCTCTGAGGATTTGGGGTTGGGCTCTGTGGATTTGGGGTTGGGCTCTGTGGATTTGGGGTTGGGCTCTGTGGATTTGGGGTTGGGCTCTGTGGATTTGGGGTTGGATTCTGTGGATTTGGGGTTGGGCTCTGCAGATCCGGGGTTGGGCTCTGTGGATTTGGGGTTGGGCTCTGTGGATTTGGGGTTGGGCTCTGTGGATTTGGGGTTGGGTTCTGCGGATTTGGGGTTGGCCTCTGCAGATCCAGGGTTGGGCTCTGTGGATTTGGGGTTGGATTCTGTGGATTTGGGGTTGGATTCTGGAGATCTGGGGTTGGGCTCTGTGGATTTGGGGTTGGGCTCTGTGGATTTGGGGTTGGTCTCTGTGGATTTGGGGTTGGATTTTGTGGATCCAGGTTTGAATTCTGTGGATCTGGGGCTGGATTCTGGGCATCCAGCATTGGACTCTGCCCCGGGCTCCAAACAGAACCCTGGGAATGTTCCCTCTCCTTGTCCTCCTGCCTGTGTCTGGCATCTCCTTTCCCCAAACACAATTCCAGGAATTTATGATCATTATTACTGTTATAATTCCTAGAATTGTCCCATCCCAGGAACCATTATTATTCCCAAAATAACTCCACATTTCCCCCTTCCATCCCAGCGTGGAATTTCTCTTCATTGTCCCCAGAGCTCAGCCACCATCTGGGATGGGTGGCCAGGGCCTTCCCAGGGCTCTGGAAGGAGCTGGGAACGGGTTGGGCGCTCCTGGTTTTCCCCTGCCAGCCCATCCCTGTGTTTCAGGACCGTTTTGGGCAGTGCTTCACCACCAAGGTGCTGACGGAGCCGCTGGGCGAGGCCAGGTGAGCTGGGCTCTGTCCCTTGGGATCCGGGAGCTGCTCCTGGCTCCGGGGAGGGAACATGGCCTGGAGCTGAGCCCGGCTTTACCCTGGTTCTGAGGGAACATGGCAGGCCTAGAGCTGAGCCCAGCTTTGCCCTGGTTCTGAGGGAACATGGCAGGCCTGGGGTTGAGCCTGGCTTTACCCTGGCTCTGAGGGAACATGGCAGGCCTGGGGTTGAGCCTGGCTTTACCCTGGCTCTGAGGGATCATGGCAGGCCGGGGGTTGAGCCCGGCTTTACCCTGGCTCTGAGGGATCATGGCAGGCCTGGAGCTGAGCCCGGCTTTGCCCTGGCTCTGAGGGAACATGGCAGGCCTGGAGCTGAGCCCAGCTTTACCCTGGCTCTGAGGGATCATGGCAGGCCGGGCACTGAGGCCAGTTCCCCCCGGAGCAGCCTGGAGCAGCACCCCGGGGCGCAGCAGGAGCGCAGGAGCAGCGTGGCCGTCGGGGTGCCGGATGAGGAGGAGAGCCGCGACACCGTCCGGCTCCATGACAAGGACGAGGTGGCACCCGGCACCTTCCCAACCTCCAACCCCTCTGCCTGTCCCCGCACATCCCCCTCACACCGCGTTTTCCCGTCCCTGTCCGGCAGAAGAACATCCTGAGGTATTACCTGTTCCAGGGAATGCGCTACGTGTGGCTGGAGCGGCGGCAGGCCTTCTGCAGGGTCAGGTATTCCGGGATCCCGGCATTCCCAGATCCCTCCTGGATCCTGGCATTCCCAGATCCCTCCTGGATCCTGGCATCCCCAGATCCCTCAGCTCCCTCCTGGATCCTCCTGCCCTCTTGATGCTTTGCGGGGCTCCCTGAAAACAGAGGCCAGGCGAAATTAAGGGAATAAAAAGCAAAACTGGTTTTTATTTATTTACTGAAGGGCCTCAGGTGCGTTTTGGGCAGACGAAGCCCCCCAGGGGCTGCACCCAAAATGTTCCACGGCTCACTTTGGCTTTTCACACTTGTGTGAGTTTGGTCCATTGGCACATTGGGGGTTAATCCTGCAATTCCAGCTGCAGGTAATGAAGTCATTTAGCCCAAGTTTGCTGTCCCCAGCTCCCTTTTGTTTCCATTTCTGGGGCTCTGAGGCAGTGAGGTGTCCTCGATTGCCAGCCCTGGAGAGGAATTTTGTCTGCCCAAAGCGGGAGCGCAGCGGCTGACACCGTGCGTGGAGTTCAGAGCTCTAAAGAACTCCAGGATTACAAATCCACGAAAAAACAGAAAAGCCAAAATCCTGAGGCATCACCCTCAGCTCTCCCAGGCCTTTGGAGCCATCCCTGGTGCCTGGGGGCACTCCCGGGCACGGGGAACCGGCCGGGGCGGTTTGGCAGAGCCGAACTGTGCCCCTTTTGTTGCCTTCCCTTGGCAGCCGAGGGCTGCGGAGAGGCCAAGGAACAGAGCACTCTCCCTTTCCAAAGCGGGGGTTTGTCCCAGGGACTTGGCCGTGCTGTTTGTTCCGCCACTCCCGCTGCCTGGGACTCGCTCTCCCTGTTTTCCTCTGCTGCAGTGTCCTGGACGAGGGCTGGACGTGTGCGGAGCTGCACCTGTGCCAGGCCGGGCTGGACCAGCAGGAGCACAGCGCCAGGTGGGGGCTGGCAGCTTCCTGGGAAGCACGGACGGGGCTTTTCCAGGGAGCAGGAAATCCTGGAGCCTCGGCTTTCCATGTGCTCAGAGCCCAGACTGCCCGGTGGGATGGAATTCCTGGGACTGGCTTCTCCAGCATAACCCAGCTGAGCTCAGGATGAGGGGCCCTTGGGCTGGAAATTCAGCTTTTCCCAAGGATGAAACTCCTTCCCTCTTTTCCCAGGGATAAAACTCCTTCCCTTTCCTTTTCCATGGATAGAACTCCATTCCTGTCTTTTCCCATGGATAAAACTTCTTCCCTCTCTTTTCCCAAGGATCAAATTCCTTCCCCAAGGTTAAAACTCCCTCCTTCTCCTTTCCCAAGGATCAAATTCCTTTCCCAAGGTTAAAACTCCTTCCCTGTCCTTCCCCAAGGATCCAACTCCCTCCCTGTCCTTCCCCCCCTGCAGGAGGAAGATCTACGGCCCCAACCTCATCGAGGTGCCCGTCAAGTCCTATGCCAGGCTCCTGGTGGAGGAGGTGGGTTCCGGGTGGATTCCCAAGTGGATTTTCCCAGGAAGAATCCCTCCCCTGCTCCCTGTCCCTCTCCCGGCCCTTGGGAAGGCAGGAGAGGATTTCAGGGGGAGGTGGAGCCGTGGAAGTTGGGCTGGGACAGGATCCATAGGGAAATCCATGGGGATGGGGGGTTTGGGGGATGCCAGCCCCAGGGAAGGGAGCCTGGAGAGCTCATGATGGGCTGGGGGAAGCTTTTCCTCCTCCAAGGAGCCTGGAGAAATTCCTCCCAGCTGGAAATGCCATACTGGGCTGGAGGAGGTTCTCCCACCCCAAGGAACCTGGAAATCCCATGATGGGTTGAGGGAAGTTCTCCCACCCCAAGGAGCCTGGAAATCCCATACTGGGCTGGAGGAAGCTCTCCTCGTTTCCAGGGAGCCTGGAGCTCTCACATTGGACTGGGAGAGGTTCTCCCACCCCGAAGAACCTGGAGCTCTCATATTAGGAAGGAGGAAGCTCTCCCCAGTCCCAGGAACCTGGAGCTCTCATATTGGGATGGAGGAAGTTCTCCCACCCCAAGGAACCTGGAGCTCTCATATTGGGATGGAGGAAGTTCTCCCACCCCGAGGAACCTGGAGCTCTCATATTGGGATGGAGGAAGCTCTCCCCAGTCCCAGGAGCCTGGGATTTTCTCCTGCTGGATTTTCTCCCACCCCAGGGCACCTGGAGCTCTCCTGCCGGGCTGGGGGATGCTCTCCACCCCAAGGAGCTCTGCCAGGGGCTCTCCCCTCTCCTGAACCTCGTTTTGCTCCTTGCTGCAGGTGCTGAATCCCTTCTACCTGTTCCAAGTGCTCAGCATGGTGCTGTGGGTGTGCGATGCCTATTACTACTACGCCGCCTGCATCTTCCTCATCTCCACCTTCTCGCTGGGGCTGTCCCTCTACGAGACCCGCAAGGTGGGTGGGGACAGCCCCGTCCCAGCTCTCCCGCTCCCCACCCCTCCAGACCGTTTTTAGGGATGGTTTCCCGGGTTTTGGGGTTTTTTTTTTGGGGTGGGTTCTGATTGTTCCCTCCCTCCCAGCAAAGCACCACACTGCGGGACATGGCCAAGATGTCCGTGGGGGTCCGGGTGCGGCGGCCCGGTGGAGGTGAGGGTTGGGATTTGTGGGATGGGCGTTGGGATGGGCGTTGGGTGTTGGGATGGGTGTTGGGTGTTGGGATAGGTGTTGGGTGTTGGGATGGGTGTTGGGTGTTGGGATGGGTGTTGGGATGGGTGTTGGGTGTTGGGATGGGTGTTGGGTGTTGGGATGGGCATTGGGATTTGTGGGATGGGTATTGGGATGGGCGTTGGGATGGGTGTTGGGTGTTGGGATGGGTGTTGGGATGGGTGTTGGGTGTTGGGATGGGTGTTGGGTGTTGGGATGGGTGTTGGGATGGGTGTTGGGATGGGTGTTGGGTGTTGGGATGGGTGTTGGGATGGGTGTTGGGTGTTGGGATGGGTGTTGGGTGTTGGGATAGGTGTTGGGTGTTGGGATGGGTGTTGGGTGTTGGGATGGGTGTTGGGATCGGTGTTGGGTGTTGGGATGGGCGTTGGGATGGGTGTTGGGATGGGTGTTGGGTGTTGGGTGTTGGGAGGGGTGTTGGGATGGGTGTTGGGTATTGGGATGGGTGTTGTGATGGGTGTTGGGATGGGTGTTGGGTGTTGGGATGGGTGTTGGGTGTTGGGATGGGTGTTGGGTGTTGGGATCAGTGTTGGGACGGGTGTTGGGATCAGTGTTGGGATCAGTGTTGGGATGGGTGTTGGGTGTTGGGATGGGTGTTGGGATGGGCGTTGGGACGGGTGTTGGGATCAGTGTTGGGATGGGTGTTGGGTGTTGGGATCAGTGTTGGGACGGGTGTTGGGTGTTGGGATGGGCGTTGGGATGGGTGTTGGGACGGGTGTTGGGATGGAGTGTCCTTTGGGATCTGGGTTCCGCACCGAAACAGCATCGGGAGAGGTGGGAATGGGGAACGGGTTGGGACACGCAGGAATAACGTTATTATACATGGGAATAGTGTTGGGATAAATGGGAATAACGTTGGGATAAATGGGAATAACATTGGGATAAATGGGAATAACGTTGGGATAAATGGGAATAACGTTGGGATAAATGGGAATAACATTGGGATAAATGGGAATAACGTTATTATACATGGGAATAACGTTGGGATAAATGGGAATAACGTTGGGATAAATGGGAATAACGTTATTATACATGGGAATAACCTTGGGATACATGGGAATAACGTTGTGAGACACCAGAATAACATTGGGATACATGGGAATAACAATATGATATATGGGAATAATGTTGGGATAAATGGGAATAACGTTTGGATACATGGGAATAACGTTATTAAACATGGGAATAACATTGAGATACATGGGAATAACATTATTATACATGGGAATAATGTTAGGATATATGGGAATAACATTATTAAACATGGGAATAACATTGGAATACATGGGAATAACGTTGGGATACATGGGAATAACAATATGATACATGGGAATAATGATATATATGGGAATAATGATATGATGTATGGGACTAATGCTATAAAACAGGAATGATGTTGGGATACATGGGAATAATCTTATGAGAGACACTGGAATAATTTTGGGGTCCAATTAGTAAAAGATGCCCCTGCCCAAAGGAGGTGCAAACGAGACCACATTCCAGAGCCAGTATGGATTGAATTTAACAGGAGATTTCAGGGAAAGAGACATTGATCATGAGGATAATCCCCACTGTGAATCCCTGCCCTGTCCCACCAGCCCTTTTCTGCCTGCTCTTCCCAGCGCTGGGAATCCCTGGGGTTCCTCCGGAGGTTCCGTTTATTCACGCTGCCCAAATCCTGGCTATCCACAGACATTTGTGCCGCTCTCACCGCTCGGGATGGCACCTTGCTGCCTTCCTCAGCAGGACTGTTGTTTTCCAGAGGAGCTGGTGGTCAGCTCAGCGGAGCTGGTGCCCGGGGACTGCATCCGGCTGCCCGCGGACGGAGCGCTGCTGCCCTGCGACGCCGCGCTGCTGACCGGCGAGTGCATGGTCAACGAGAGTCTGCTGACCGGTGAGTGCATGGTCAACGAGAGCCTGCTGACCGGTGAGTGCATGGTCAACGAGAGTCTGCTGACCGGTGAGTGCATGGTCAACGAGAGCCTGCTGACCGGTGAGTGCATGGTCAACGAGAGCCTGCTGACCGGTGAGTGCATGGTCAACAAGAGCCTGCTGACCGGTGAGTGCATGGTCAGTGAGAGCTGCTGACCAGTGAGTGCATGGTCAACGAGAGTCTGCTGACCGGTGAGTGCATGGTCAACGAGAGTCTGCTGACCGGTGAGTGCATGGTCAACGAGAGCCTGCTGACCAGTGAGAGCTGCTGACCGGTGAGTGCATGGTCAACGAGAGCTGCTGACTGGTGAGTGCATGGTCAGTGAGAACTGCTGACTGGTGAGAGCTGCTGACCGGTGAATGAATGGTCAGTGAGAGCTGCTGACCAGTGAGAGCTGCTGACCGGTGAGTGAACGGTCAGTGAGAGTTGCTGACCGGTGAGTGAATGGTCAGTGAGAGTTGCTGACCGGTGAGTGAATGGTCAGTGAGAGCTGCTGACCGGTGAGTGAACGGTCAGTGAGAGTTGCTGACCGGTGAATGAATGGTCAGTGAGAGCTGCTGACCAGTGAGAGCTGCTGACCGGTGAGTGAATGGTCAGTGAGAGCTGCTGACCGGTGAGTGCATGGTCAGTGAGAGCTGCTGACCAGTGAGAGCTGCTGACCGGTGAGTGCATGGTCAGTGAGAGCTGCTGACCAGTGAGAGCTGCTGACCGGTGAGTGCATGGTCAGTGAGAGCTGCTGACCAGTGAGAGCTGCTGACCGGTGAGTGAATGGTCAGTGAGAGCTGCTGACCGGTGAGTGAACGGTCAGTGAGAGCTGCTGACCGGTGAGTGAACGGTCAGTGAGAGCTGCTGACCGGTGACCCCATCCCAACACATTGGTGCCTCAGAGTGGCTGCCTGGCAGAGAGCGGACAATGCTAAAGGAATAACTGTATTTATTTTAGTATTTATTTTAGTATTCAATATGATATTTATGGGTATTTTTTATTTTTATTTTAGTATTTAATTGGGTATTGATGGGTATTTATTAAAGGCCTCCCACAGATACCCCTGGGGCACTCAGGAGCCTCCCAGGCTCCACCCGAGGTGGACGATGCTCACGGGTTTTTCAGACAATTATAAACTTGCTCCATTTGCATATCGGGGGTCAATCCCCCAATTACAGCTCCAGGTAATGAATTTATTAAAGTTTTAATAACTCATTTTGTTGATCCTTTGCGGGGCCTGGGGCTGTCAGGTGTCCTTGGGTTTGTTTTGTCTGAATAAAACGGGCGAGCAGCAGCTGACAGGCCGTGGGGTTCGGAGCTGGGCACTGAGCAGGGTCTGGAGGCACAAACTGAATCCCAAAGCATCACATTCCCACGGGATTCAGTCAGAGTTGCCTTTCCCCCCGCCCTGGGGTGACACTCCGGAATGTTCCGGCAGGGGAGAGCGTGCCGGTGATGAAGACGCCGCTGCCGGCGGGCGGGCAGGCGGCGGGGGCCGCGTACGGCCCCGAGGAGCACCGGCGGCACACGCTGTTCTGCGGCACGCAGCTCATCCAGGCCAAGGCCTACGTGGGCGGGGAGGTGCTGGCCGTGGTCACCCGCACAGGTGGGGCACAAATCCCGGCACAAATCCCGGCACAATCCCGGCACAAATCCTGGCACAATCCCAGCACAATCCTGGCACAATCCTGGCACAATCCCGGCACAATCCTGGCACAATCCTGGCACAATCCTGGCACAATCCCGGCACAATCCTGGCACAAATCCCGGCACAATCCCGGCACAATCCTGGCACAAATCCCGGCACAATCCCAGCACAAATCCCGGCACAATCCCGGCGCAAATCCCAGCACAAATCCTGGCACAATCCTGGCACAATCTCAGCACAATCCCGGCACAAATCCCGGCACAATCCCAGCACAATCCTGGCACAATCTCAGCACAATCCCGGCACAATCCTGGCACAAATCCCGGCACAATCCCGGCACAATCCCGGCACAATCCTGGCACAAATCCCGGCACAAATCCCGGCACAAATCCCGGGGTCAATCCCAGGGTGAATCCGTGCCCTCAGAGGCGGTGACGTCCTGCCTGTCCCGCAGGGTTCTGCACGGCCAAGGGGGACCTCATCAGCTCCATCCTCTACCCCAAGCCCGTGAGCTTCAAGTTCTACAAGGACGCTGTGAAGTTCGTGCTGTTCCTCGCCGTCCTGGGTAGGTCTGGGCTCGGAGGCGCATCCTGGAGCAGCCAAATTCCTTGGAATGGGATTAGGGCCGAGCTGTTGTTCCGTGACCGAGCCCGTTCTCCCCCGGCACAGCTCTCATCGGCACCTTGTACAGCATCCTCATCCTGGTTAGGAACCAGGTAGGGCTGGCGGAGCCGGGGAGCCCTCGGGGATCCAGCGGAGGAGGGCTGCCCACCCCTCTTCCTCCTCCTCTTCCCTCCCCAGGTCCCCGTGGGACAGATCATCATCCGCGCCCTGGACCTGGTCACCGTCATCGTGCCCCCGGCGCTGCCGGCCGCCATGACCGTGGGCACCATCTACGCGCAGAACCGGCTGAAAAAGCAGGGGATCTTCTGCATCAGCCCTCCCCGCATCAACCTGTGCGGGAAACTGCGCCTGGTGTGCTTCGACAAGGTGAGTCGCGTCCCCCGGGCGGGCAGCGCCGGCCGCGGGGGCGCCGGGACCCACGGCGCGGCCGGCTGTGCCCGCAGACGGGGACGCTGACCCAGGAGGGGCTGGATGTGTGGGGAGTGGTGCCCCTGGAGCGGCAGAGCTTCCTGCCCATGGTGCCCGAGCCGCGCCGCCTGCCCGCCGGAGCGCTGCTCTACGCGCTGGCCAGCTGCCACGCCGTGTCGCCGCTGCGGGGACAGCTCGTCGGGGACCCCGTGGACATCAAAATGCTGGAATCCACCGGCTGGGTGAGGCGGGAGCTGGGCGGGGAGGTGTCGGGGGTCCCGGGTGGATGAGCTCGGCAGGGGTTTTTTGCCCTCTCTGTTTTCAGCGGCTGGAGGTGATGGAGGAGGAGGAGGAGGAGGAGGAGGAGGAGGAAGGGGAGCTCGCGCCGTTCCAGCGCTTCGGGATGAAGGTCTTGGCCGTGGTGAAGCCCCCACCAGAGGAGGAGCAGCCTCAGGACAGGGTAAGGCCACGGAGCATCTCCCCCCACTCCTGCATCCCAGAGGAATTCCCGGCTCCGGGAGGGATCCCTGAGCCCGCCTGCTCTCCGCAGAGGCACCAGGCCCCCCTGGGGATCCTGCGGCGTTTCCCCTTCTCCTCCTCCCTGCAGAGGATGAGCGTCCTGGTCAAGCTGCCCGGGGAGGCCTCGGCCCACGCCTACACCAAAGGCGCCCCGGAGATGGTGGCCAGTCTGTGCAGGAAGGAAACTGGTTTGTACTGGGAGGTGGGCTCACCCCCAGCCCCGCATCCCTGCTGCTCATCCCACGTGGAATTATCCTCGGGAATGCCGTTGGGCAGCTCCAAAAGGCTTTTGGGGTGGCTCCAGCCACAGGAGGGAAAGGAAACGGGAGCCAGAAGATGGGGAGTGGGGTTGGGGGCTTCTCCCGGCCCAATTTGGGATTTCCAGGCTCTGTGGGGTGGGAGAGCTTCCCCCAGCCCATCCTGGGCTCTCCAGGCTCGCTGAGGAGCAGCTGCTGGTGAAACCCAAACCCCAGAGCTCCATGTCCCCTCTCCAGAGCCGTTCTGGCCTCACTTTTCCAGTGCCCCCGGATTTCTCCCAGATGCTCCGGCGCTACACCACCGACGGGTTCCGGGTCCTGGCGCTGGCCTGCAAAGCCCTGAGCTCGGTGGCCACCTTTGAGGAGGCCCTGCAGCTCCCCAGGTCGGTGCCAAAGCTTCCTCTCTCCGCCTTCTCTCTCGCTCCCAGGATTCCCTGCAGGGAATTCCACCCTGATCCACACGGGAGGGAATCCCTGGCTGGTTCCTTGATGGATTTTAGCTCTCCACACCCCTCCATCCTCCCTGCTGGTGTTGGAGGCGACGGAAGGCTCCTTGTCTCCCACCAGGGACTCGGTGGAGAGCGGCCTGAACTTCCTGGGCTTCCTGGTGATGAGGAACGTCCTGAAGCCGGAGTCGGCGCCGGTGATCCAGCTGCTGCGGAGCGCCAACATCCGTCCTGTCATGGTGACAGGTGACCCTGGGGGGACAGCACACGGACAGCGCCGGGCGGTGGGCGATGGGAAAGGGCTTTCCCACCGGGAATCCCACCGGGAATCCCACCCTGGGAATCCCACCAGGAATCCCACCAGGAATCCCACCAGGAATCCCACCAGGAATCCCATCAGGAATCCCACCGGGAATCCCACCCTGGGAATTCCACCAGGAATCCCACCCTGGGAATCCCACCAGGAATCCCACCAGGAATCCCATCAGGAATCCCACCGGGAATCCCACCCTGGGAATCCCACTGGGAATCCCACTGGAAATCCCACCAGGAATCCATGTCTGAAGCAGCTGTGGGGACACCACAAGGATTCCTGGATCCTGTTCGTCCATCCCTGCCCGTGGATGCTGGATCCGCTGCTGGGCTCAGGGCGTGGCAGACCTCGTTGTTCTGCTGTCCATCCCCTAAATATTGCTGTGGTGAAATCCCAAACTCCGTGGCTCATGGGTGGGTGAGGAGTCACCTCCGGCTGTTTTCCAGGCGGGAGAACAGGAATCCACATTCCCTTGGGGCAGGGCGGGCAGGAGAGGGAGAAGAGGGAATCAAACTCCCGCGGTGGCCGGGAGAGGGAAGGTGGCACCTTGGAGCTGCTCCTCTCATCCTGGGAATGCCAGAATCTCCTTCCTGAAGCCCCCCCCGTGTCCCTGGCAGGGGACAACATGCTGACAGCCATGAACGTGGCGCGGGGGTGCCGCATGCTGGAGCCCAGGGAGCGCGTGGTCTTCGTCACCGCCTCGCCGCCCGGCCACGACAAACCCGCCAGCCTCAAGTTCGTCCTGGCTGAGCATTCCCAGGGCGAGGAGCAGCCCGAGGTGAGAGCCCAGAGCACCTTCTGGGAGCCCAGACTGGGTTTTTGTGGGATCACGGAGTTCCAGCGTCGTTGGTGTTGGTGGGAACTTAAGGCTCATCCCATTCCATGGGCATCTCCCATTATCCCAGGCTGCTCCCAGCCCCGTCCAGCCTGGCCTTGGGCACTTCCAGGGATCCAGGGGCAGCCCCAGCTGCTCTGGGCACCCTGTGCCAGCCCTCCCCACCCTCCCAGGGAGGAATTCCTTCCCAGTTTCTATGAAATTGAGTCCCTCAAATCCAGCTTTCTCCGCAGCCCTGGGAATCCCGGGATCCCGGAATGGGTTGGGTTGGAAGGGACCTGAAAGCTCATCCCATTCCATGGGCAGGGACACCTTCCAGTATCCCAGAGTGCTCCAGCCTGGCCCTGAGCCCTCCCAGGGGTGGGAAGGGTTTTTTCCAGCCTGGTTTAATTTTATATTTTATTATCCTTGGAGGCAGTTACGGCTGTGATCCCGCTCCTCATAAATCCATCCTCCGGGAGCGGCTCCGGCCTTTCCCTGGGAGCGCATCGGGGCAGCTCCAAACATCCCCTGGTGGATGCTGCTCCGGGACCCCAAACAGCCCCACTGGGAGCGGGGATTTTGGGGAGCCCTTCCCGCTGCTTCAGCCTGCAGGGGATTGGGGCTGAGCTCTGGAGCTGTGTCCCAGCAGGGCCTGCAGCAGCAGGATGGGGATTTTGGGGAGCCATTCCCACTGTTCCAGCTCATGGGGCTGAGCTCTGGCGCTGTGTCCCAGCAGGGCTGCAGCAGTGGGATGGGGATTTTGAGGATCCATTCCTGCTGCTCCAGCTGACGGGGCTGAGCTCTGGAGCTGTTTCCTGGCAGGGCCTGCAGCAGCGGGACAGCTCCTCCCTCCCAGCCCGGCACTGCCACTTGGCCCTCAACGGGAAATCCTTCCAGGTGGTGTGCGAGCACTTCGCCGAGCTCCTGCCCAGGGTGAGGAGGGAACCTTCCAGGGATCCCAGGGTTCAGCAGGGATCCCAGGGTTCAGCAGGGATCCCCAGGGTTCAGCAGGGATCCCAGGGTTCAGCAGGGATCCCAGGGTTCAGCAGGGATCCCAGGGTTCAGCAGGGATCCCCAGGGTTCAGCAGGGATCCCCAGGGTTCAGCAGGGATCCCAGGGTTCAGCAGGGATCCCCCCGTATGGGCTGGGGACCCTTCCACCCATTTGGACTGTCCGGGGTTTCACCTCACAACTCCAAACCAGAGCTCCCTGCAGGGCTTTCTTGGGCTGCTCTGAGATTCCCTGTTCCCCTCTGGACATCCCCAGTGCCCTGCTGGACATTCCCTGTTCCCCTCTGGACATTCCCTGTTCCCCTCTGGACATTCCCTGTTCCCTGCTGGACATTCCCAGCACTCTGCTGGACATTCCCTGTTCCCCACTGGACATTCCCAGTGCCCTGCTGGACATCCCCAGTGTCCTGCTGAGGATTCCCAGTGCCGTGTCCAGCCGGGAATGCCGCCGGATGCTGACGGACGTTTCCCGTTGTCAGATCCTGCTCCGGGCCACGGTGTTTGCGCGCATGCTGCCCGAGCAGAAGACACAGCTGGTGTGCAGCCTGCAGGAGCTCGAGTAAGATCCCGGGGATGGATCCTGGGATGGATCCCGGGGATGGATCCAGGGATGGATTCCAGGGATGGATCCCAGGGATGGATCACAGGGGTGGATCACAGGGATGGATCCAGGGATGGATCCCGGGGACGGATCCAGGGATGGATCACGGGGATGGATCACGGGGATGGATCCCAGGATGGATCCCAGGGATGGATCCCAGGGATGGATCATGGGGATGGATCACAGAGATGGATCACAGGGGATGGATCACAGGGATGGATCACGAGGATGGATCCCGGGGGAGCAATTCTGGAATTACAGGGTGGGAGACACTCCAAGCATCCCTTTCCCCACTCCCTGAGGAACGTGGGATCCCTTTCCCCATTCCCTGAGGAATGTAGGATCCCTTTCTTGTATTCCCTAAGAAATGTGGGGTCCCTTTCCCGGATTCCCTGAGGAATGTGGGGTCCCTTCCCCATTCCCTGAGGAATGTGGGATCCCTTTCCCGCAGCTACTGCGTGGGGATGTGCGGGGACGGCGCCAACGACTGCGGGGCGCTGCGGGCGGCCGACGTCGGCATCTCCCTGTCCGAGGCCGAGGCGTCGGTGGCCTCGCCCTTCACCTCCCGCGTGGCCACCATCGAGTGCGTGCCCAGGGTGATCCGGTGAGCGGGGGAATCCCGGGAATGCCGCTCTCCCCTCGGGATGGCTCCCGGGGAGGGGAGGCCGGTGGTGACGCCGTGTTCCCCCCCTCCAGGGAGGGCCGGTGCTCCTTGGTCACCTCCTTTGGGGTCTTCAAGTACATGGCCCTGTACAGCCTGGTGCAGTTCGTGTCCGTGCTCCTGCTCTACACCGTGAGTCCCTCCCCGAATTCCCGTTTCCCTCCAGGATTCCTTGCGGGGCTCCCTGAAAACAGAGGCCAGGCGAAATTAAGGGAATAAAAAGCAAAACTGGTTTTTATTTATTTACTGAAGGGCCTCAGGTGCGTTTTGGGCAGACGAAGCCCCCCAGGGGCTGCACCCAAAATGTTCCACGGCTCACTTTGGCTTTTCACACTTGTGTAAGTTTGGTCCATTGGCACATTGGGGGTTAATCCTGCAATTCCAGCTGCAGGTAATGAAGTCATTTAGCCCAAGTTTGCTGTCCCCAGCTCCCTTTTGTTTCCATTTCTGGGGCTCTGAGGCAGTGAGGTGTCCTCGATTGCCAGCCCTGGAGAGGAATTTTGTCTGCCCAAAGCGGGAGCGCAGCGGCTGACACCGTGTGTGGAGTTCAGAGCTCTAAAGAACTCCAGGATCACAAATCCACGAAAAAACAGAAAATCCAATGGATCTGAGCCTCTCCCTCCCCTCCTCCCCAGATCAACACCAACCTGAGCGATTTCCAGTTCCTGTTCTTCGACCTGGTCATCACCACCACGGTGGCCGTGCTGATGGGGCGCGCAGGGCCGGCGCCGGCGCTGGGCGTGCGGCGGCCGCAGGGAGCCCTGATCAGCGCGCTGGTGCTGGGCAGCCTCCTGCTGCAGACAGCCCTGCTCATCGCCGTGCAGGTCCTCAGCTACTTCATCACCGTCTCACAGAGCTGGTGAGCGCCCGAAAATCCAAATCCCCAACTCCGGGGATCGCGGGATTGCGGGCTTGGAAAAGCTGACGGAGTCCGAGCGTCAGCGCCTGTTTGCCGCTGAGCCCCGAGTGCTGCAAACGTGGGTTGTTCTGGCACTTCCAGGGGTGGATTCCCCACCTGCCCTCCCCTTTTCCAGGGCTTTGCAGCCCTCCCCGTGAGGAAATCTTTCCCGATATCCCGTCTGAACCTGCCCTGCTTCCCCGTGGGTTTGGTGATGGGGATGGCGGGACGGTTGCGGCGCAGCCCAGGACTATTATTATTGTTATTAGTAGTAGTAGTAGTATTTTTATTTTTATTTTTACTTTTACTTTTATTTTTACTTTTATTTTTATTTTTATTTTTATTTTTATTTTTATTTTTACTTTTACTTTTATTTTTACTTTTATTTTTATTTTTATTTTTATTTTTACTTTTATTTTTATTTTTATTTATTTTTATTTTTATTTTTATTTTTATTATTATCCTGGGATTTGGGATCCGGCAGCAGACAGGGAACCGTGGGATGTCCTCAGCTGGAAGGGATCAGAGTCATCCCAATAATCCCACCCTGTCCAAAGGCTCCTGGCAGCCTCGGGGCCGTGCCCATTCCCTGGGGAGCCTGGCCAGTGCCAGCACCTCTGGGGGAAGCAGAACCTTTCCTGACCTCCATCCTAACCCCTCCATCCAGCTCCAGTTCCCAAGGGCTCCATCCCCGCTCCCAGAGCACAGACTGGAGCTCCCAAAGCTGTGATGGAGTGTCTCATTTTGGATTTGGGTTCTTTTTCCCTTTGAACTGAAGACTGACCAGAGCGAGGCAGTTTTCTCTCGTTCGGTCTCAGTTGTTTATTTTTTCTTATCAGCATCACAAGGTACAAGGAGCTGTGTGCACTCTGATAGAAAAGGGTAAAATGGCCAACAAAGATCCTCTTCAGGGTCTTTTATCTGTCCATTTACCCAATTAACAGATGCCAACTCAATTATTTTTCTTAGTGACCCAATGACCCAACACCTGTGCGCTGCCCTGCGGCATTTTTTACCCAATCACTCACTACCACCCAAAAACCCCAAGGGGAAGAAGATGAAGAAGAAAGAGGAAGGACAAGAGACAACACCCTCAATCCTCCATCTTGTCTCCTGTTCTCTAAACTCCTTTTTCACCCAGTGATTTAAGAAACTTTCTAATCTACACACACTTTTCCTATCTAACTTTAACATTTATTCTCATGTATCACCGTGAAAACACACTCATGAATTTCATATTCTATAAAATTCAGTTTTTTTCTGGATCCTAGAACTAAGCATTAGAAACAAGGGCGCACACTCTACATCTCAGACTCCAACAATGGAGAACAAGGGGTGCTGTCCAGGCCCCCCCTGCCCGTCCTGCTGACCCTGTCCCCTCCCCAGGTACGTCCCCCTGAACAGCACGGTGACGGCGCCCCAGAACCTGCCCAACTACGAGAACACCGTCCTGTTCTGCGTCAGCGGCTTCCAGTACCTGATCCTGGCCGTGGCCATGTCCAAGGGCCACCCCTTCCGGGAGCCTCTCTACACCAACGGTGAGGACACGGCCACGGCGCGGGCCACCAGCCCTCCTCCCGCCCCTCACCCCGTCCCCTCTCGCCCCCAGTGCTCTTCCTGCTCGTGCTCATCCTGCTCTTCGGCCTGATGGGCTGGCTGACCCTCTACCCCCTGGGCTTTCCCAAATCCCTGCTCAAGCTCCAGCCCATCGAGGATTTCAGTTTCAAGCTGCTCCTCTTGGGCATCGCCGCCCTCAACTTCTTCGCCGCCTTCGCGCTGGAGGTGGGTCAGGGGTGGATTTGGGGCGGGTGGGCACGGGGCTCTCCTTTCCTCCCCCAACCCAGTTTCCCTGCCCGTTTCCCAGACCGCCCTGGATCACGGTTTGCTGGGCTGCTTCCGAAGGCTGCGCCGGAAAAAAGCCTCCAAGAAGCTTTTCAAGAGGCTGGAGAAGGAGCTGAGCCAGCAGCAGCCGGCCTGGCCACCCCTGGAGCAGCCCCTGTTCGCCACACGCAGGATGTCCCTGGCTGTGAGATAGCAGTGCCAGCTGTGCCAGCTGTGCCAGCTGTGCCCTCTGCCCCAGCCCTCCCACACTTCCTTAATTTATTGATCCCAGAAAAAGCGGGGACGCGGCGGGCGGGATCCCTCGGCATTGCAGATGTGAATCCTGTGGCCATATCCACATTGATCCCGTGGCCACCGTCATCCCATGGCCATGGTGATCCCATATCCACACTGAACCCCTGGCCATGCTCATCCCATGGCCACACTGATCCCATGTCCATGGTGATCCCATATCCACTCTGATCCCATATCCACCCTGATCCCATATCCCTGATCCCATATCCATGGTGATCCCATATCCACCCTGATCCCATATCGACTCTGATCCCATGTCCACCCTGATCCTATATCCACACTGATCCCATATCCACCCTGATCCCATATCCCTGATCCCATATCCACACTGATCCCATATCCATGGTGATCCCATATCCACCCTGATCCCATATCCATGGTGATCCCATGTCCACCCTGACCCCATATCCACACTGATCCCATATCCCTGATCCCATATCCACCCTGATCCTATATCCACCCTGACTCCATATCCACCCTGATCCCATATCCACACTGATCCCATATCCCTGATCCCATATCCACACTGATCCCATATCCACTCTGATCCCATATCCACCCTGATCCCATATCCACATTGATCCCATATCCACTCTGATCCCACAGCCATGGTGATCCCATATCCACCCTGATCCTATATCCACCCTGATCCCATATCCATGGTGATCCCGTGTCCACCCTGATCCCATATCCACCCTGATCCCATATCCACCCTGATCCCATATCCACACTGATCCCATATCCACCCTGATCCTATATCCACACTGATCCCATATCCACCCTGATCCCATATCCCTGATCCCTGGCCGTGCTGATCCCGTGGCCACCACAGATGGAGGAGGAGGAGGAGGATCGGGTGAGGAGATCCAGAGGAAGAGGAGGATCCATCCCAGCTCTTCCCGCAGGATTCCCCCGCTCCCTCCACGCTGGCCACCCCCGGCTGGGGGCCGGGAGGGGTCCCTGGTGTCCCCAGCCCCCCCAGCAGTGTCACTGTGACCCCAAATCCCCCCTAGATGTGTAGGGAGTTTACATCCCCATCCCCGCCTTGCCAAGGCTCCATCCCCATCCCTTTTCCGCTGGGAATGCTCGGGCAGAGCCCCTCTGCTTCGGGCCGGGACCTCTGCAGTGCCGCAGACCCCACAAATTCTATTTTTGAACTCTCCCCGAGCGCTCGGGGGATCCCCTCGGGGCTCTCAGGCTCTTCTCCAATAAACAAACACTTTATTTTCTTGGCTGCTCGTCCCTGCTGCGCGCTGGGGGTGGGGATGGGGCAGGAGGAGGTTTTGGGGTCACCTCCTTTTCCCAGCCGGGCTGGGGGAACGCTCGATGCTCGAAAGCAGGGAGCGGAGCCAGGGATGACACCGCCGGGATTCCCAAAACCCATCAATCCCAATAAAAAACCCAAACGGAGCAACCTCCCTCCGGCTGGAATTTCCTAGAAAATAACAACAGCGGCTGGAAAAAGCCCAGGTGTCCTGGCCGAGACTGCGGAACCACCGAGGAAAAGCCGGAGCCGCCGCATCCCCGAGGGAAGGAGCGGCTCCCGGGGAGGGTCTGCGCCTCCCGCATCCCCATCCCGGCCTTTTCCCGCTGCTGCTTCCTGCGGGGATCCGCTTCCATGGAAAACCCGAGCCCCCCCGAGCGCCTCCCTGCCCCGGGGAGCCGGGGATTAGCTCAGGAAATGAGGCACAAAAAAAGGTAAGAGAGGTTTCCTGAAGGCCCGGCCAAGGCTGCGCTGGTTAATCCAGGATTCCCGAGCCTCGGAAAAACCTTCCGCGCCCGTTCTTGGAGCTTTTCAGAACAGAAGCAGCCGGGAGCCGTTTTCCCGTCGGGATTTCCTCGGTGGGGTTCGGCTCGGAGGGTGTGCAGAGTTATTGAGTTATTGAATTATTTAATGATTAGTTATATTAATTATTGACGGGCGGCTCGTGGATGGAAGCGAGCAGGGCTGAGGATAAAGCTGCAGGAGGGGCCGGCAGAAGCTCGGGGGGAGTTTTTGGGGTCCTTGGGGTGGTTTCATCCATCCTTCAGCCCGGAAAACCAGAGAGGAGGCGGGAGCGCCTTCCAGCCCCGTCTGTCTCTCACCCCGCTCTGAAAATCCCTTTTTCCCCGCATTTTGCAGCTCTCAGCCCCTGTCCTGGTGCTCAGCCAGGAATCCAATCCCACGGGACAAAATCTCCCCTGCTCATCCCCATTCCCATCTCCAGACACCTCCTGTCTCCATCCCGCCGCTCTCCCTTCGCTCCTTTCCTGGCTTTTCACCCCAAACCTGCGGGATTCGCCCCCCGGCCCTGGCTCTGCGTCCCTGCCGAGCTCGGTGGGCTTTGGGATCATCCCGATCCCTCCGGGAATGCGCCAGGAGCGGGGAAAGGGGCCCCAGGCCGGCCCCGGGGGCTGCGGAGCCTCCGGCAGCCCCGCCCCGCCTGGGAACAGCGGGATTTGGGGGATTTGGGATAAATCCCCCTCGGGGCTGCAGCATCCTCGCTGCTGGGGGGGAATCGGGATCCACCCGTGCCTCGGGAGGGGAGCTGTGATCCCAGCATCCCAAATTTTGGGGTGTTTTTACTCCAAGAGGTGACAGAAACCCCCCCTGAGCAGCTCCTGCCGCCCCTCCCTCCCTCCCCGCGGCCCCACAAACCCCGGCCCGCTCCGCGCGGCTTCCTCGGACCCAAAACATCCCACCGGGAAAAAAAAAACCCAAAAACCCCTCGGTGCACCCCGGCCCCGGCAGCAGCGGTTCTCAGGGGTGGATATTTGTGGGTTTTTGTGGGGTTTTGTGGGTTTTTTCCCGGGTTTCCCCCTCCCCAGCGCGGGAGGAGGAAGGGGCCGGCTCAGGTGTGGCTTTAGGACCCAGCGGATCCCCCGTGCTGGAGGTTGGAGGTTTTTAGGGTTGGTTTTTTTTTTGGGATTTTTTTTTTTTTACGGGTTTTTTTTTTGGTTTTTTTGACTCTCATTTCAAGAGTTTTGGAGAAGCAGAGAGAGGAGAGCGAGGCGGTGGGCGAGGGCAGAGCCGGCACTCACTGGTAAGGACCAGGCCAGGGAAAAACCCCCTCCCCAATTCCCAGGAATTCCGGGGACCCCTCCCCAGCAGCAAACGGGGGCTGAACCCCCATTTGGGGGGACTTTGTGAAACCTCCAGCGGTTGGGAGCTTGGAAAAACCTTGGGGAAAAAAAAAAAGTTTCAACTTTTTAAGCTCACAAACCCTCGATTTTTGGGGTGCTGAGGGAGCGGCAGCCCGGGGGGGGGGAGGGGGGCCCTTCTTTGAGGCCTGACAGTTGTTGGAGATTTTTAACCGCTTCCAAAAAGTCTAAAAATACCCCAAAGCCTGGAGGAAGCTGTGGGTTTGTTGGTTGGGTTTTTTTTTTCCCCCTCGTTTTTCCACCCTGGAAAGGGATCTTTTATTCCGATTTATTTTGGGGGACGGGCCCCCCCTGAGGAAAAGGTGATGTGTGAAAACGGGGATGGGGGCACTGAGCTCTTTACCTCTGGTCAGGGGCCAAAATAAATGGAATCCTTTAATATTCCCTTTGTTCTCCAACTCTCTGGCAAGGAGAGAGCTTTAAAAAAAAAAAAAATTTAAAAAAGCAAAACAGAAAGAATGAAAGAAAAAGGAAAGAAAGGAAAATTGGGGAGGGGGGGGGGAAGCTGGGGGAAGGAGGAGAGGCTGGGGGAAGGTGGGGTTTAGCAGAATGAAAGGGACTGTGGTGTTCTTTCTCCGGGGTTGATTGTTCCCAGATGTGCAGTTGCAAAAACATCTGGCGCGGTCGGAGCCGCCGGACCCCCGCACGGAGGGAGCGGAGCCCGGGGAAGGGAAGGGGGAACAGCGGGGCCCGCCCGGCGGGGACGGGGGCGGCTTCAGCCCCTCCTCGGTGGCCTTGGCTGAAGGGGGGACACCTTGGGGACACCCTGGGGACACCCTGGGACACCCTGGGACACCCTGGGGACACCGTGGGACACCGTGGGACATCGTGGGGATACCGTGGGGCTCCGTGGGACACCGTGGGACACCCTGAGGACACCGTGGGGACACCGTGGGGGTCTCTCCGGGGTCCCGGTCGGGAGCAGCCCTGGCGTGGCCCCCGGGGCAGACGTGACCCGACTGTCCCCGTCCCGCAGCCAAAGCCCGCGAGCTCCGGCCAAGGCTGGGGGGAAATCCAGGGAATCGGAGCTCGGGAGGAGCCGCGAGGGCTGGAGATGGGGATGGGAGCGGGGGAAACCCGGAGCTGCGGCCTTGGGAGGCGGGGAGGGCAGCGGGGACGGCTCCAGAGGGGGTGTGCGGCTGTCCGTCTGTCCATCCATGGATCCACTCAGCCCCCATCCATCCATGGATCCATGGATCCATCCGTCATCCATCCATCCATCCACGTTCCCATGGATTTAGGGGATGCCCGAGCAGTCGCAGCACCCGCCCCCGCCCCACCCCCCGCAAACAATTCCTTTCCCAAGGAATTGGAAACCTTGGAAAAAAAGCCCCAGAGTTCTGCTCCGGGGGGTCCGGATCGGTCACATCCCGGGAATGATCCCGGGACTGATCCCACATCCCGGGAATGATCCCGGGACTGATCCCACATCCCGGGAATGATCCCGGGACTGATCCCACATCCCGGGAATGATCCCGGGGCTGATCCCACATCCCGGGAATGATCCCGGGAATGATCCCACATCCCGGGAATGATCCCGGGGCTGATCCCACATCCCGGGAATGATCCCGGGACTGATCCCACATCCCAGGAATGATCCCGGGGCTGATCCCACATCCCGGGAATGATCCCGGGACTGATCCCACATCCCAGGAATGATCCCGGGGCTGATCCCACATCCCGGGAATGATGCCGGGACTGATCCCACATCCCGGGAATGATCCCGGGACTGATCCCACATCCCAGGAATGATCCCGGGGCTGATCCCACATCCCAGGAATGATCCCGGGGCTGATCCCACATCCCGAGACTGATCCCACATCCCGGGAATGATCCCGGGGCTGATCCCACATCCCGGGAATGATCCCGGGACTGATCCCACATCCCGGGAATGATCCCGGGACTGATCCCACATCCCGGCGTTTCTCCTCCCTGCTCTGCCCGCGGGATATTCCAGGGCTTGGTCCCTGCGAATCTCCTGGGAAGGGGCGGGACGCCTTTCGGGGGAAATTCCTTCATTCCTGAGGTTTTTTTGAGTGCCCCCCTGACTCCGATTCCCTCTGTTCCCATCCAGATCCTCCGGCTCCATCCCGTCCCTCGTTCCAGCAGGATGAGAGCGGCGGAGCTCCTGCTGCTGTGTCTGCCAGGTGAGCGTCCCCAAACCCCCGGCGCTGCTCCCATCCCCCAAATCCGCCTTTCCCACAGACATTTTGACCAGATTTCCTCAGTTTGAAATCCCCAGGCACATCTGGAGGGTCCAAACTCTCATTTTCGGGGTCTAAACCCCCTCTCTAGAGCAGAAAATCTATTTTTTTTGTGTCCTCAGACCTCATTTTTACATCCCAAATTTTCATTTTTATGCTCCAAACCCTCATTTTTATGCCCCAGCCTCATTTTTACATCCCCAAACCGAACCTTTAGGTCCCAAATCTTCACTTTTTGGAGCCCAAAGCTCTGATTCTGTGGTTGAAAACTTCATTTTTGTGGACCAAACCTTCATTTCTAACTTCCAAATGCCCTTTTTGAGGTCTAAAGCTTCATCTTAATGCCCAAAACCTCATTTTTTAAACCAGATCCTGCTTTTGGGGTGTCCATAGGATCCCTGGTTTGGGGTGTCAGTGGGATCCTGGATCCCAGGTTTGGGGTCCCAGATCCCGGGTTTGGGGTCTCAGATCCCGGGTTTGGGGTCCCAGATCCCAGATTTGGGGTCCCAGATCCCAGTTTTGGGGTCTCAGATCCCGGGTTTGGGGTCCCAGATCCCAGATTTGGGGTCTCAGATCCCGGGTTTGGGGTCCCAGATCCCGGGTTTGGGGTCTCGGATCCCAGATTTGGGGTCTCAGATCCCGGGTTTGGGGTCTCGGATCCCAGATTTGGGGTCTCAGATCCCAGATTTGGGGTCTCAGATCCCGGGTTTGGGGTCCCAGATCCCAGTTTTGGGGTCCCAGATCCCGGATTTGGGGTCCCACATCCCAGATTTGGGGTCCCAGATCCCGGGTTTGGGTTCCCAGATCCCAGTTTTGGGGTCCCAGATCCCGGGTTTGGGGTCTCAGATCCCGGGTTTGGGGTCTCAGATCCCGGGTTTGGGGTCTCAGATCCCGGGTTTGGGGTCCCGGATCCCAGATTTGGGGTCTCAGATCCCGGGTTTGGGGTCCCAGATCCCAGATTTGGGGTCCCAGATCCCGGGTTTTGGGTCTCGGATCCCGGGTTTGGGGTCCCAGATCCCGGGTTTGGGATCCCAGATCCCGGGTTTGGGGTCCCAGATCCCGGGTTTGGGGTCCCGGATCCCAGATTTGGGGTCCCAGATCCCGGGTTTGGGGTCTCAGATCCCGGGTTTGGGGTCCCAGATCCCAGATTTGGGGTCTCGGATCCCAGTTTTGGGGGTCCCACACCGATGGCCGCCCGTGTCCCGCAGCGCTCCTGGTGCAGGGCCAGTACAGCCGCTTCGAGGGCATCACGTACCCCGAGCCAGTCCAGTACTCCCAGTACGACCAGCAGGCCGGTGAGAGCCGGGACATCCCCTGCCTCCATCCCCTCGGCTTTCCCTGGAAAAACACCCTGGGAAAAACTCCTCCCTCTTCTTCCTCTCCATCCTCATCCTCCGCGCCTCTGGAATCCCCAAACTTCCGTCTCTGCTCTCACTGGCAATTCTTTATTAAATCCTTATCAAATTCTTTATTAAAAACTATTTATCCGATTATTTCTTAAACCCTTACCCAATTATTTCTTAAACCTTTATCAAAGTCTTTATTAAACCTTTATCAAATTCTTTGTTAAACCTTTATCAAATTCTTTGTTAAACCTTTATCAAATTCTTTATTAAACCTTTATCAAATTCTTCGTTAAACCTTTATCAAATTCTTTATTAAACCTTTATCAAATTCTTCGTTAAACCTTTATCAAATTCTTTATTAAACCTTTATCAAATTTTTTATTAACCCTTAATATTTTTTTTTTTAATTTTTATTAAACCTTAATTAATCGGGGTATCTATTAAAAATCTTTTATCCAGTTATTTTTTTGAACCTTTATCCATCCCAAATCCCCACCCGGCGGGAAGCGGCCCTGGAGTGCCTGGGGGGAGTTTTCCCGACCCACCACAGAATTCCAGGGATCTCATTTCCCGCTCCCCACGGGATGAGTTTTCTCCCTAAACCCATCCTGAGGCAGTTTCCTGTTTTATCCCCAGAAATTCAGGATTACTACGATTACCACGGTGAGTGTTTCCCCCCCGGGACCGCGGCGGGGGGATCGGGGTTTGGGGTGTCCCTGCACCGGCTCTGTCCTTGCAGATGTCACCCCCCGAGTCCCGGAGGAGCAGTTCCGGTACCAATCCCAGCAGCAATCCCAGCAGGAAACCGTGCCGGCCCCGACCCCAGGTGGGTGACAGTCCCAGAGTGGTGACAGTCCCAGAGTGGTGACAGTCCCGGGGGTGAGTGACAGTCCCCAGGTGGGTGACAGTCCTTGGGGTGGGTGACAGTCCCCAGGTGGGTGACAGTCCCAGAGTGGTGACAGTCCCGGGGTGGGTGACAGTCCCCAGGTGGGTGACAGTCCCCAGGTGGGTGACAGTCCCAGAGTGGTGACAGTCCCGGGGGTGAGTGACAGTCCCCAGGTGGGTGACAGTCCCCAGGTGGGTGACAGTCCCAGAGTGGTGACAGTCCCCAGGTGGGTGACAGTCCCCAGGTGGGTGACAGTCCCAGAGTGGTGACAGTCCCGGGGTGGGTGACAGTCCCCGGGGTGGGTGACAGTCCCAGAGTGGTGACAGTCCCCGGGTGGGTGACAGTCCCCAGGTGGGTGACAGTCCCAGAATGGTGACAGTCCCCGGGTGGGTGACAGTCCCCAGGTGGGTGACAGTCCCAGAGTGGTGACAGTCCCGGGGTGGGTGACAGTCCCCAGGTGGGTGACAGTCCCCGGGGTGGGTGACAGTCCCAGAGTGGTGACAGTCCCCGGGTGGGTGACAGTCCCCAGGTGGGTGACAGTCCCAGAGTGGTGACAGTCCCCGGGTGGGTGACAGTCCCCAGGTGGGTGACAGTCCCAGAGTGGTGACAGTCCCGGGGTGGGTGACAGTCCCCAGGTGGGTGACAGTCCCAGAATGGTGACAGTCCCCGGGTGGGTGACATCTCCCCCAGGACCCCCAGGCCCAGGGCTGGGCGCTCTCCGTCCCTTCCTGTTCTCCTCCCGGAGCAGCCGGGGGGTGCCGAGGCTGCTCCAGCCCTAAAATCCAGGGAAAGGGCAAGGACACGCTTCTGCCCCATCCTGAAATTCCCTCCCCTGTCCCTGTCCTGTCCCTGTCCCTGTCCCCTGTCCCCTTCCCTGTGTCCCTGTCCCTGTCCCTGTCCCCCCTCAGCCGCGGTGCCCGAGACGGAGCCCACGGAGCCGGGACCGCTCGGTGAGTGCCGATCCCGTTCCCCATCCCCGGGGCCGGGCTGTGCCGCGACAACCGGGGCGGGGGGAGGCGCTGGGTGAGGAATTGCCGGGAATTGCCGGGAATTGCCTGGAATTGCCCGGAATTGCCCGGAATTCCCGGGAATCGCCGCTTTCCGCAGACTGCCGGGAGGAGCAGTACCCCTGCACCCGGCTCTACTCCGTGCACAAGCCCTGCAAGCAGTGCCTGAACGAGATCTGCTTCTACAGGTGCGTGAGGCCGGGGAAACATTCCTTGATCCCCCCGGAGATCCCGGGAACCCCTCTGCCTCACATCCCGTCCTTTCTGTTCCCAAAATTCCAGCCTCCGCCGGGTTTACGTCATCAACAAGGAGATCTGCGTCCGCACCGTGTGCGCCCACGAGGAGCTGCTGAGAGGTGAGAGGGGCGCCCCAAAAACCGGGATCGTGCCCGCTCAAATCGCCCTTGTCCCCCGAATTCCGAGGGAAAATCCCTCTGGGACAAGGAGACCCCCGGGGCAGAGCGGGATCGCGGTTTGGGGTGGGGTCAGGGTGAGCACCGATGGGGCGGGGGGTTCCCCACTGTCCCCAAAACCCCAAAACTCCCGGGGCAGAGCGGGATCGCGGTTTGGGGTGGGGTCAGGAGGTGCACCCATCGGGCGGGGGGTCCCTCACTGCCCACGGAGCCCCAAAACCCCCGGGATCAGAGCGGGATCGCGTTTTGGGGCGGGACCGGGGTGCGCACCGATAGAGCCGGGGGTCCCTCGCTGCCCCCAAAACCCCAAAACCCCCGGGATCAGAGCGGGATCGCGTTTTGGGGCGGGACCGGGGTGCGCACCGATAGAGCCGGGGGTCCCTCGCTGCCCCCAAAACCCCAAAACCCCCGGGATCAGAGCGGGATCGCGTTTTGGGGAGGGACCGGGGCTCTCCCCCGCTGCTCCCCCGGAATTTTCCCCATATCCAGGGCTAACCCCTCGCTCCCCGCAGCCGACCTGTGCCGGGACAAGTTCTCCAAGTGCGGGGTGATGGCCACGAGCGGTTTGTGCCAGAGCGTGGGAGCGTCCTGCGCCCGCAGCTGCGGCGGCTGCTGAGCCCCGGCCCCGCTCCGGCCCCGCTCCGGCCCCGCTCCGGCCCCGCTCCGGCCCCGCTCCGGCCCCGCTCCGGAGCTCCCGGGCATCAACGAGCAGCTCCCCGAAATCCCGGGAATTCCCTCTCTCTCTGGGTTTTTTTTTTTTGTGCACATAATAATTAAAACGGGCAAGGGGGGGGGTTATTGTTTCTGTGCCTTTCTCTGTTCTGCGGCGGGGGGAGAGCCCCGGTGGGACCCTGCGGCTCCCGGCCCCTTCCTGTGGGATCATTCCCAATTTTTGGGATTCCTTCCTTTGGGATCATTCCCAATTTTGGGCTCCTTCCTTTGGGATCATTCCCAGTCTTTGAGCTCCTTCCTTTGGGATCATTCCCAATCTTTGGGGTTCCTTCCTTTAGGATTATTCCCAATTTCGGGAGGAGTTTCTGACAATCAATTCCCAGCCCTGGGCACTGGGTCGGGGGAGGGGGTCGGGGGATTTTGGGATGTAAAATGATCGATTTTGGTGGGCGTTGGGGGATGTGGGGGCTCAGTTTGGGGCGGTTCCTGCAGGAAGAAATATTTGGAATAAAGTCTGAGTCACTTCCAGACAGTAAAGGGGTTTGGGGTGGATTTTGGGGTGGTTTGGGGTGGATTTTGGGGTGGGTTTAGGGGGGTTGGGGTGGATTTTAGGGGGGTTTGGGGGGGGTTGGGGTGGATTTTTAGGGGGGTTTGGGGGGGGTTGGGGGGTTTGGGGAGGATTTTGGGGGAGTTTGGGGTGGATTTTTGGGGTGGGTTTGGGGTGCTGCCCAAGCCTATAAAAAGGGTTTTGGGTGGGGTCTCGCAGTTTTTGGGGTCCCCTATAGAAGGGGGATGGGTTGGGCTGTAGGGCGTGGGGATTTCCTGCAGTTCTTTGCTTATTTCTGTTTATTATTAATATTATTCTTATTATTCATTATTATTTAGGGACCTAATTCAACCCAGCCCAAATCTGGCATTCCCAAAATGCCACCTTCCCCAAAAAACAGATCCCTCAGAGCTCCCAATTTGGATTTTCCACGTTTATTCCCGCCGGGACTGAGGGGGATCAGAGCCACCACCCCCCTCCCCGTGGCTTTCCCAACCTCAGAGCACCAGTAAAAATCCCCAAAAATCCCATAGAAAAACCGGTTCCTAAAAAAATCCTTCAAAAGCACAAATCCGGGGAGGTTTTTGTTAGGAAAAGGGGGGAAATTGAGATGGGGTGGAATAAATCAGTTGTGTCTTCTGGGGCTAAAAAAAGGGAATATTTTCCATTTCTTTTCTTTTTCTCGTTTAAAACTGCAGCAGGAAAATGGGGTGAACCATCCATGAGGTCCAAAATTGTTTAAAAAACAGACAAATTTTGTCGGCTGGTGGGAAAAGTGCGGCTTTTTCCCGGAGGGAAGGGAATGAGGAGACAGAACGGGCCGGGATGGGGCTGGCTCAGCCCTGAGCAGATGGAATTCCCTAAATCCCGCTGGATGGAATTCCCTGAATTCTGCTGGATGGAATTCCCTAAATCCCGCTGGATGGAATTCCCTGAATTCTGCTGGATGGAATTCCCTAAATCCCGCTGGGATGGCGCTGCAGCTCCTGCTCCTTGAGCAGCGCGATCTGCGGGGACGTGGAGAGGGGACCTTGTGGGGCCGGGCCGTGTCCCCGTGTCCCCAGGCTGTCCTGTGTCCTCAGGTTGTCCCCGTGTCCCCCCGGCCGTGTCCCCAGGCTGTCCCCGTGTCCCCCCGGCCGTGTCCCCGTGTCCCCGGGCTGTCCCCGTGTCCCCCCGGCCCTGTCCCCAGCCCTGTCCCCGTGTCCCCCCGAGCTGTCCCCGTGTCCCCCCGGCCCTGTCCCCTCACCTGCTCCTCCAGGTCCCCCCGGCCGAGCCGGATCCGCTCCAGCTCCCGCCGCAGCTCCGCAGGCGCCCCGGGGAGCGGCCGGGCCCGGAGCTCCAGCACCGAGAGCTGCGCCTGGAGGGGACGGGAGGGGACACTGCCTGCTCCGGACACCCCAGAACTGCCCGTGCCGCTGGGATGGACCCGGCACCGGGACCAGAACCGGCACCGGGACCAGAACCGGGACCGGGACCAGAACCGGGACCAGAACCGGCACCAGAACCGGGACCGGGACCAGAACCGGCACCAGCACCGGGACCATTCCCATCAGGAATCCCACTGGGATCCTTCCCATCAGGATGAGCTCCCGAAGGAGCAGCCCCAGCCCGTGGATCGGGATCAACCCAATTCCCATCCCATGGATCGGGACCATCCCGCGGATCGGGATCGGGATCAGCCCCAGCCCCATCCCATGGATCGGAATCAGCCCATGGATCGGGATCAGCCCCATTCCCATCCCATGGATCGGGACCAGCCCATGGATCGGGATCAGCCCCATTCCCATCCCATGGATCGGGACCAGCCCGTGCAGGGACCCACCCGCAGCACCTGGATGCGCTTCCGAGCCTCCTCCAGCTCCTGCTCGGCCGAGCCCGCGGGGATTTGCGGGGATCCAGCCCGGCCGGGAGGCTCCCGCTCCTGCCCGGACACACAAACCTGCGTTAAATAACATTAAATACAGATATAACACAAACCTGCATTAAATAACATTAAATACAGATCCAAACACAGACCTGCATTAAATAACATTAAATACAGATATAACACAAACCTGCATTAAATAACATTAAATACAGATCTAAACACAAACCTGCATTAAATAACATTAAATACAGATCCAAACACAGACCTGCATTAAATAACATTAAATACAGATCCAAACACAGACCTGCGTTAAATAACATTAAATACAGATCCAAACACAGACCTGCGTTAAATAACATTAAATACAGATCCAAACACAGACCTGCATTAAATAACATTAAATACAGATATAACACAAACCTGCATTAAATAACATTAAATACAGATCTAAACACAAACCTGCATTAAATAACATTAAATACAGATCCAAACACAGACCTGCGTTAAATAACATTAAATACAGATATAACACAAACCTGCATTAAATAACATTAAATACAGATCCAAACACAGACCTGCATTAAATAACATTAAATACAGATCCAAACACAGACCTGCATTAAATAATGAGTTACAGATCTAAAACCATGGATAAACCCCCATGGATGCAGCTAAAACAGAGCCATTTCAATATATACATAAATATATATATATATATGTGTGTGTGTTTGTGTATTGGACAATGTACCCATTGCATAACAGAGTAACAGATAATTAGACATGATGATACAGATATGATAATTAGTTAATTCATTAAGCCACAGTGCCGGGCTCTGTGGGGGATCCCCAGGGTCCTGTCTGGGGTCAAAGCTCAGCGAATTTGGGGTGCGGCCCCCCCTGACCCTCACCTCGTCCTGTGGGTCCTGGGAGGGCTCCGGTGGCATTCCCTGTTCCTTCGGCATTCCCTGTTCCTGCGGCATTCCCGGTTCCTTCGGCATTCCCGGTTCCTGCGGCATTCCCGGTTCCCGCGGCATTCCCGGTTCCTTCGGCATTCCCGGTTCCCGCGGCATTCCCGGTTCCCGCGGCATTCCCGGTTCCTTCGGCATTCCCGGTTCCTTCGGCATTCCCGGTTCCTTCGGCATTCCCGGTTCCCGCGGCATTCCCGGTTCCCGCGGCATTCCCGGTTCCTTCGGCATTCCCGGTTCCCGCGGCATTCCCGGTTCCCGCGGCATTCCCAGCTCCCGCTGTTCCCGGAGCTGCTCCCGGAGCATTCCCTTCTCCCGCCGCGCCTCCGCCAGCGCCCGCCGCGCCTCCTCCAGCCCCTCCTGGGACACCGAGACACACCGGGACAGCCCCTTGAGCCCCCGGGACACCCCCGGGACACACCGGGACACACCGGGACAGCCCCGTGAGCCCCCGGGACACCCCCGGGATACACCGGGACACACCGGGACAGCCCCGCGAGCCCCCGGGACACACTGGGACATACCGGGACACACGGGGACACAGCGGGACACCCCCGGGACACACCGGGACACCCTCGGGACACACCGGGACAGCCCCGTGAGCCCCCGGGACACACCGGGACACCCGCGGGACACACCGGGACCCGTGAGCCCCCGGGACACACCGGGACACCCGCGGGAAACACCGGGACACACCGGGACAGCCCAGGACAGCCCCGGGACACACCGGGACACCCCCGGGACACTCCCGAGACACCCCGGGACACCCCGGGACTGTCAGGGGGCTCAGGGGGACTGGGAACGGGTCCGGGGAGAACTGGGACAGGATTCAGGGGAACTGGGGGGGCTGGGAGTGGGTTCAGGGGTATCTGGGAGGGGTTTGGGGGTACTGGGGGTACTGGGAAAGGGGTTCAGGGGAACTGGGAGGGGTTCGGGGGAAGAGGGAGGAGTTCCAGCGGGAACTGGTGACATTGGGAGGGGTTCGGAGGGAACTGGGGCAACTGGGAAAGGGTTCGGGGGGAAGTGGGAGGACTGGGAGGGGGTTCAGAAGGAACTGGGGGCACTGGGGAGGGTTCCGATCCCACCTGGAGCAGCCTCCGGTCCATCTCGCCGGCGGCCAGCGCGTTCTGGAGCTGCAGGAGCCGCTCGTGGAGCGGGGACCCGGCCGGAGCCTCCCCCTTGGAGCCGCTCCCCGGCGGAACCGGGAACGGCACCGGGAACGGAACCGGGCGGGCCCCGGCCCGAGCCAGCTGTGCCCGGGAACCGACACTGGGGACACTGGGGACAACTGGGGACACTGGGGACACTGGGGAAGGGCTCAGGGGAAACTGGGGACACTGGGAAGGGATTCAGGGGGACTGGGTGGGTGTTTAGGAGGAACCCAGAGGAACCGGGAGAGGATTCAGGGAGACTGAGAGGGGTTTTGGGCGAACTGGGGACAACTGGGATGGGATCCAGGGGGAACTGGGAGTGCTTTCGGGGGAACTGGGAAGGAGTTTGGGAGGAATTGTGGAAAGCAGAAGGTGTTCAGGGGGAGCTGGGAGTGGGATCAGTGGGAATTGTGGGGCCGGGAGTGGGATCAGTGGGAATTGTGGGGCCGGGAGTGGGATCAGTGGGAATTGTGGGGTCGGGAGTGGGATCAGTGGGAATTGCGGGGTCGGGAGTGGCTCAGGAGGCGCTGGGCGGTGCTCAGGGGGATCTGCGGGACTGGATCAATGGAAAGGCAGTTGAGGCACTGGAATTGTCCGGGCTCGGTGCCGGTACCTGTCCCTGGAGCTGCTCCGCTCTCTCCCGCGCCTCCCGAGCCTCCGCGTCCCTCTCAGCGAGCGCCCGGCGGGCCCGGCCCAGCTCGGCCTCCAGCCGGGAGCTGCGGCTCTCGCACAGCTCCAGCCTCTGCCGGGCCCCCTCCAGCTCCCCCAGCTTCTCCTGGCGCGGGGATGGAGCCGGGATGTGCCGGGACCGCGGCCGTGCCCGCCCGGACTGACCCGAATCCCCGCATTCCCACCTGGACTGCCCCGAGTTCCCACCTGGATTCTCCTGCATTCCCACCTGGACTGTCCGGCATTCCCACCTGGATTCTCCCGCATTCCCACCTGGATTCTCCCGCATTCCCACCTGGACTGCCCCGAATTCCCACCTGGACTGCCCTGCATTCCCAGCTGGACTCCGCACCATTCCCACCTGGATTCCCGCATTCCCGGCTGGATTACCCCCCAGACCCCGCATTCCGCCCTGGCCCCCAATTCCCCCCCGGACCCCCCATTCCCCCCGTTCCCGGTTCCCACCTCCGCGGCCCTGCGCTGTCTCTCGGCGGTGCTCAGGCTGTCCCGCAGCGCGGCCGCTCTGTCCCGCAGCTCGCGGCATTCCCGCCGGGAATTGCGCAGGGATTCGTCCTGCAGCAGCCGCGAGGCCCGGGCGGCGCTCAGCTCCCTCCGGCCTGCGGGGAACGGGGCGGGGTGTGTGGGGTGTGTGGGGTGCGTGTGGGGTCCGTGGGGTTTGCAATGGGGTTTATGGGGGTACAAGGGGGGATCCCGGGGTCTGCGAGGTTTGCAATGGGGTTTTATTGGAGTTTATTGGGGTACAAGGGGGGGATCCCGGGGTGTGTGGGGGATAAAGAGAGGCTTTGTGGGGTTTATGGGGATGCAGTGGGGGCTCCTGGGGCTTAACGGGATTTATGGTAATTGCAGAGGGATTGACGGGATATGCTATTATATATAAATATATATATATACATATATATATATAAAATTATATATATATGTATATATATTTTTTATTTTTTTTATTGGGTTCAGAAGGCTATATGGAAATTTTTACCGCTTGTACTGGGGTTTAAAGCAGGAACAATAAAGCTTTACTGGAGTTTCCTGCTATTTATGAATTCTCCCGCCAGCATTTTGGAGGAAATCTTTTTTTTGGAGGAAATTTTGGGGAGCATCCCCCGGCCTGGCCATCACCTCCCCGCTCCCTCCGCGCTCCCACCGGCTGTGGAGAGGCTCCAAGCCCGCAATTCCCGCAATTCCCGCAGCATCACCTTGCTCGCTGTCCTCCAGCAGCCTCTGGAGCTGCTGGGCGCGGCCGCGGGCGCTGTCCCGCTCCGCCTCGGCCTCCCGCAGCCGCCGGGCCTGGCTGCGCAGCTCCCCGCGGAGCTCCTCCTGCCGGGAACAGCGCTGGGAAGGGATTGTTTTGGGGCTGGGGGCTCGGGGGGCACGGGGGGAACGGGGGGAACGGGGGAACTCACCCGCTCCCGCTGCGCGTCCTGCAGCTCCCGCAGGAATTCCCGCAGCGCCGCCCGCAGCGCCTCGGGATCCGCGGAGGCGTCCGGGAGTGAACCGGGGCTGGCCGGGCCCTCCGGGACCCCTCCTGCCGGGGGACAAGCGGGGGGACATGGGGACACAGCCGGGGAGAGGGGGTGGAGCAATGGGAGAGCCCCGGGAGGCAGGGGATGGAAAAATGGGGGATACAGGGATGGAGGGGATGGAGTGAAGTGAACCCTCGGGATGCAGAGGATGGAATAACGGGGTTCGGGACACCCCCGGGATGCAGGGGATGGAATAACGGGGTTCGGGACACCCCCGGGATGCAGGGGATGGAATAACGGGGTTCGGGACACCCCCGGGATGCAGGGGATGGAATAACAGGGTTCGGGACACCCCCGGGATGCAGGGAGCAGAGCACTGGAGACCCCCAGGGCTGGATCAGTGGGGTGACACCTCCCCTCCCCTCAGCCCCACGCGGAGCCCCGGTGCCCCCGGGGCCGCTCACCCTTGGCCCTGGCCACGGCCACGGTGCGGCGCAGGGTGGCCTCGAGGCCGCCCAGGCGGGACTCGGTGGCCCTGCGCTGCTCCTCGCCCCGGGCCAGCTCCGCCTCCAGCCCCTGCGCCCGGCCCTGAGCCGCGCTCAGCCGCAGCCCCAGCTCCGCCACCTCGGCCCGCGCCGCCTCCACCTTGAGCTGCAGGTTCCGAGCGTCCGCCAGCAGCTTCTTCTCATTGCCCCGAGCCTCCTCCAGGCTGCGGGCCAGCTCCTGCTCCCGCTGCCGGAACTGCAGCTCCGCCGCTGCCAGGCGCTGCTGCAGCTGCTGCAGCTGCGGGAACGGCCGGGAACCCGTGAGGGAACGGGAACGGGACCGGGAACGGGACTGGGAACGGGACCGGGAACGGGACCGGGAACGGGACTGGGAACGGGACTGGGAACGGGACCGGGAACGGGACTGGGAACGGGACTGGGAACGGGACTGGGAACGGGACTGGGAATGGGGGAACAGGACTGGGAACGGGACTGAGGGGACGGGGAACGGGACTGGGAGGGGTGGGGGACCCGTAAGGACACGGGATGCAGCAGTGGGGTCCCAGAAAACCCCAGGGATGCAGCAGTGGGGTCCCGGGGAACCCCAGGGATGCGGGGATGGAGCAATGGGAACACCCAGGGACACCGGACACCACGGCGATGGCGATGATTGGGGACAACAGGCTGGGCCTGAGGGGACATGGACACCTCCAGCCCCAGGACAGCCAGCTCCGGGGCGGACAGGGACACTTGGGGATGTGGGACTCCCGCAATGGGATCCTGGGGACTCCCACACCTCCTTCCTGGCAGCCTCGGTGCCGGCCTCGCTCTCCGCCACCTTCTGCCTGAGGCCGGAGGCTTCGCGGCGGCTCCGCTGCTCCCGCTGCTCCTCCAGGGCCACCCTGGCCTGCAGCTCCCCGAGCTCCCGGCCCCGCCGGCTGTTCTCGCTGTCCAGCTCCTTCACCTGCCCGCGGGGGGACCAGCGCTTCGGGGAGGCTCTGTGTCCCCCCCGCTGTCCCGCGCTGTCCTCCCGCTGTCACCTCGCTGTTCCCCCCGCTGTCCCCCGCTGTCCCCCCGCTGTCCCTGACCTGTCGGCGCAGCTCCTGCAGCTCCCGGCGGTTCTCCAGGCGGGCGCTCTCCAGCCCCCGCAGCGCCGCCCGCAGCTCCGACACCTCCCGCTCCGCCGCCGCCCTCGCCGCCTCCAGCAGCGCCAGCCGCTGCTCCTTGTCCTCCCCGGAGCGCTTCAGGCTGCGGCAGCGGGGAGCGGGGGCTGGGCCCATCCCGGCTGTCCCCCGGCCCCACATTTCCGTCTCCTGCTCCTCAGTGTCCTCCTGACCTGGAGCATCGCCCCATCCCAACGCCCCTGGTGTCCCAGCATCACCCCCAGCACAGCAGGCATCCCCCTCCAGGATGGGGGGGTCACCCCTGAAATTCCCAACTCCTGCTTTTCCTTATCCCGAACATCTCCCAATTCCTGCATCTTCCAATTCCTGCATCTCCCAATTCCTGTTTTCCCTCATCCCGAGCATCTCCCAACTCCTGCATCTCCCAACTCCTGAATCTTTGAACTGCTTTCCCTCATCCCGAGCATCTCCCAACTTCCACATCTCCCAGATCCTTCTTTTCCTCATCCTGAACATCTCCCAGCTCCTGCTTTCCCTCATCCCGAGATCTCCCAGCTCCTGCATCTCCCAGTTCGGGCAGCCCCTCGTCTCACCCACCCCTCCGATTTCTGTCCCTTGCAGCTCGGGCATTCCCTCTCCCTGCCCCTCCCGGCGAGGCCGTCCCTCATCCCGGACCTGATGCGCTCCCCCTCGGAGCGCCGCAGGGCGGCCCGCAGCTCCTCGCTGGAGCTCTGCAGCGCTTCCTTCTCCCGTTCCGCGTCCTCCAGGGCCCGCCGAGCCTCCTGCGCCCTCCGCCGCTCGCCCTGGCTGCTCTCCCGAGCCTCTCGCTGCGCCTCCAGCAGCTCCCGCCGCGCCTCCGCCGCCGCCCGCAGCTGCGCCCGCGCCTCCTCCGCCTGCCCGGAGCAGAACCTCGGGCCATTGCGGGGTTTTGGGGGGCACGGGAAGGGTTTTTTGTGCGGGATTCACCTCCCGCAGGGCGCTGTCCCGCTGCTGGGCCGCCGCTGCCGCTCGCTCCCGGAGCGTCCTCGCCTCCCGCTCGTGGCTCAGCGCCGCCTCCTCCGCCCGCGCCCGCAGCGAGCGCAGCTCCGCGGCCAAAACCTGGGGGGGACGGCACCCTGAAACCCCTCCCGGCCTTCGGGGGACCCTGGGGGGACAGCACACCCACCCTGAGACCCCCCCCGGCCTTCGGGGGACCCCGGGGGGACAGCGGGGGTGGGTCAGGGATGGGATGAGGGGGCTCGGGTACCACAGCTGAGCCCCATTGCCGGGGGACATGGGGGGTGAAGTTGGGGGGCTGCGAGAGAAGGGGACGCTGGGGGGGTCTTGCAGTGGTGGGGGTGAGGCTCAAGGAGGGTTGGGGGGTACCCAGGAATGGGGGGCTGCAATGGGGGGACCACGGGGGATATTGAGACCGGAGTGGCGGCAGTGGGGGACGCCCAGGAGCTGGGGGGTGACACGGGGGACACCCGGGCAGGGCTGGCTGCAGTAGAGCGGGACGCTTTGGCAATGGGGAGACACCTGGGCTCTCTGGGGCTCTCTGGGGCTCTGTGGGATCCGGGAGCCCCCCAAACCCACCTGCTCCTTCTCCTGGTGGCCGGTGACCTCCTGCCGCCGCTGCTCCAGCTCGGCCATGGCCTTGTCCAGGCTCTGCTGGAGCCCTGCCAGTGTCCCCGCCAGGGCCACCCGCTCCTCCTCCTGCAGCGCCAGAGCCTGGGGGACACGGGGGTGCCACGGGGCTGGGGACATCGGGACTGGGTTCATCTGGGGTTGGCAGTGGGCTGGGGACATCGGGGGTGGCATGGGGCTGGGGACATCGGGACTGGGGACATCTGGGGTGGCACGGGGCCGGGGACATCGGGACTGGGGACATCGGGGGTGGCACGGGGCTGGGGACATCAGGACTGGGGACATCGGGGGTGGCACGGGGCTGGGGACATCGGGCCACCCACCTGCTGCTTCTCGCTGTGGCGCTGCTGCCGTGCTGCCGCCAGCTCGGCCACCAGCTCCTCGTGCTCCTGCACCAGCCGGCCCCGCTCGGCCTCCAGCTCCTCCTGCCAAGCCCAAAGTCACCAGTGAGCCCCAAAAATCATCAGCGACCCCCAAACAACCGGAGCCGCACCCTGAGCGGCGTCCGCCAGCAATTGGAAATGTCAGAAATCGAGGTTGCAGCCCAAAAATCACCTCTGAGCCCCCAAACCCATCATTTCACCCCAAAAATCACCTCTGAGCCACCAAACCCATCATTTCACCCCAAAAATCACCTCTGAGCCACCAAACCCATCATTTCACCCCAAAAATCACCTCTGAGCCCCCAAACCCATCATTTCACCCCAAAAATCACCTCTGAGCCCCCAAACCCATCATTTCACCCCAAAAATCACCTCTGAGCCACCAAACCCATCATTTCACCCCAAAAATCACCTCTGAGCCACCAAACCCATCATTTCACCCCAAAAATCACCTCTGAGCCACCAAACCCATCATTTCACCCCAAAAATCACCTCTGAGCCACCAAACCCATCATTTCACCCCAAAAATCACCTCTGAGCCACCAAACTCATCATTTCACCCCAAAAATCAATATTGCTCCCCAATAACCAGGATTGTGCCCAAAAAATCATCCTTAAACCCCCCCAAGTCACCATCACACCCAAACAATCACCGTTACACCCCAAAAAACTCCACCACAGCACCCCAAAATCCCCCCCAAAATCACTCCCGCAGCCCCAGATCCCCGTGCCCCCCCACCAAGGCACCTTCTCGCGCTGGAGCTGCTCCAGCTGGTCCCGGTGGGCGTCGCGGGCACTCTGCAGGGCCACCGTCACCGCGGCCGCCTCGGCCACCGCCACCGCCTGGCGCCGCTCCCGCAGCTCCTGCGCCCGCTCGCGCCGCGCCACGGCCAGCTCCGCTGAGGGACACCGGTTATGGGACATCACCATGGGACATCAACCATGGGACATCACCATGGGACATCACCATGGGACATCACCGTGGGACATCATCCATGGGACATCATCCATGGGGCATCAACCATGGGACATCACCCATGGGACATCACCGTGGGACATCACCCATGGGACATCAACCATGGGACATCAACCATGGGACATCACCATGGGACATCAACCATGGGACATCAACCATGGGACATCAACCATGGGACATCAACCATGGGACATCACCGTGGGACATCACCGCGGGACATCACCGTGGGACATCACCCATGGGACATCAACCATGGGACATCAACCATGGGACATCAACCATGGGACATCAACCATGGGACATCACCGTGGGACATCACCGCGGGACATCACCGCGGGACATCACCCCATGGGACATCAACCATGGGACATCAACCATGGGACAGCCCCAGTCAATGTGGAAATATGGATGGAGCTGAGGATGAGGATGGGGACAGACAGGGATGAAGGTGGGGATGAATGGAGAAGGATGGGGATGGAAATCATGGCTGGAGATGGACACTGAAGACAGGGATGACAGGGATGGGGATGAAGATGGGGATGAAGATAAGGATGAAGATAAGGATGAAGATGGGGATGAAGATAAGGATGAAGATAAGGATGAAGATGGGGATGAAGATGAGGATGAAGAGGGGGATGGGTTGGAGCTGGGCACAGCCAGGCTGATGTGGCACATGAGTGACCAGGACCCCTCACCTTCCAGCGCCTCCTTGGCCTGGGTCAGTGTCCGGCCCTGGGCCTCCAGCTGCTGATTGTGGGCCTGGAGCTGGGCCAGCTCCTGCTGCAGCTGGAACACGCTGCTCTCCAGCCCCTCCTTCTCCGACCTGTGCAACGTGGGGCACGGGGCTGAGCATGGGGCTGGACCCATCTCGGTACCCCCAGCCAAGCCCGGTACCCACCCGAGCCCGGTACCCCCAGATCCCGGTACCCACCTGAGCCCGGCCGCCTCTCGGTTCCGCTGCCGGTCCCGGCGCTGGGCAGCCTCGAGCTGCACGGCCAGTCCGGCCCCGTCCTGGGCCAGCGCCGCCTGTGTCCGGCCCAGCCGCTCCTGCTCCGCCCGGAGCCGCTCCTGCTCCGCCCGCGCCCGCGCCAGAGCCTCGCCCGCCGCGCTCTGCTCCTGCACCGCCTGCGGGGACAGCCCAGGGGACACCAGGGACACCAGGGACAGCCCCGGGACAGCCCAGGGACAGCCCAGGGATCACCAGTTACCCCCCGCACCCCTCCCAGTTACCCCAGACCCCCTCCCCCCCCCTCCCAGTTCCTCCCGATGCCCTCCCAGTTACCCCGGCACCTTCCCCCTCTCTCCCAGTCGCCCCAGCGCCCTTCCAGTGGCCCCCGCGGTGCTCACCTGGCCGAGGCTCTGGCGCAGCCGCTCGTGGAGCCCCCGCAGCTCCCGCAGCTCCTCCCGCAGCCCCCGCCCGTCGTCCCGGGGGTCCCCCCGTGCCCGCTCCGGGCCCCGCCGCTCGCTGCCGGGCCGGGGGCCGCGCTCCAGCCGCGCCCGCAGCAGCGCCAGCTCCCCGCACAGCTCCCGGGTGCGCAGCCGGCCCCGCTCCCGCTCCTGCTCCAGCCGCTCCAGCCGCCGGCTCAGCTCCGCCTTGTCCCGGGCCAGCCCGGCCGCCAGCTCGCTGGTCCTGGCGAGCGCGTCCCGCAGCCGCGACTCCTCCGCCTCCGCCGCCCGCCGGGCCCCCGCCAGCTCCCCGCAGCTGCCCTGAGCCTGCGGCCGGACAGCGGCTGGAACCGGACCGGGGGCTGGGGGGCACCGGGGGGCTGGGGGGTACCGGGGGGCACTTGGGGACACCCGGGGTATGTGGGGGCACGGGGACAGCTGGGGCACGGGGCTGTCCCCACGGCAGGGCTGGCACTCCTGGGGATACATCCTGGGGATGCGCCTGGAGCCGTGCCCGGCCCCGCTCTGGGGCGGCTCCGGACTCCCACCTTGCCCAGAGCCTCCGCCAGCGCCTCCTGCTCGCCCCGGGCCAGCTCCGCGTCCAGCAGCGCCCGGCTCAGCGCCTCCCGAGCCTCCAGCAGCTCCCGCTGAGCCCGCGCCCGCTGCAGCTCCAGCTCCTGCAGCTGCTGCCGGCTGTGCGGGGACAGCGCAGGTGTGCGCACCTGTGTCCCCCCGGCACCCACCCGTGCCCACCTGTGTCCCGCGGCACCCACCCGTGCCCACCTGTGTCCCCCGGCACCCACCCGTGCCCACCTGTGACCTCCGGCACCCACCCGTGCCCACCTGTGATCCCCGGCACCCACCCGTGCCCACCTGTGATCCCCGGCACCCACCCGTGCCCACCTGTGACCTCCGGCACCCACTCGTGCCCACCTGTGTCCCGCGGCACCCACCCGTGCCCACCTGTGACCCCCGGCACCCACCCGTGCCCACCTGTGTCCCCCGGGAACCCACCCGTGCCCACCCGTGCCCATCCGTGCCCACCTGTGCATACCTGAACCCACCCGAAACCTCCTGTACCCCCCGGCACACCCACCTGTGTCCCCCGTGTCCCCCCCGTGTCCCCACCTGCTCTCCAGCTGCTCCCGGGCGCTCTGGGCATCCCGAGCCGCCTCTTCCCGGGAATCCCGCAGTTCCTCGCTCTGGCGCCGGAGCTGCTCCCGCTCCTGCTGCAGAGCCCCGGCCCGCTGCTGCTCCTCCGCCAGCGCCGCCTCCGCACGGCCCAGCTCCCTGACGGACACACGGACACGGGGACATGGGGACACACGGACATGGGGACACACGGACATGGGGACACACGGACACCATGGCATGAGGGCACCAACACATGGACACGGGCGGGTGGCTGGACGGACAGACGGACACAGCTGGGAGGAACGGACAGACGGACACGGAAGGCTGCAGGCACGCGGTGAGGGCAGACGGACACAGATGTGTGGACGGACGGACGGACGGACGGACGGGGCGGTACCTGCGCAGCCCCTCGGCCTGGGCCCGCAGCCGCAGCTCCTCCCGCTGCGCCTCCTCCTGCGCCCGCCGGCAGCTCCCGGCCTCGGCTCCCAGCTGCTCCAGCCGCTGCTCCAGCATTCCCAGCTCCCGCCGCAGGCTCCCGGCCGCCTCCCGGCCCGCCTCCACCTGGCTCCGGGCCTCCTGGGGGTGAGCCTTCATCAGATCCCCGTCCTCATCATCATCATCCCCATCCCCATCCCCATCCCATCCCGGCCTCACCTGCAGCTGCAGCTGCCGCCGGCTCAGCGCCGCGTGAACGGCGGCGGCGGCGGCGCTGGCGGAGAGGCTGCGGAGAGGGGACACCCCGGGACACGCGGGGGACACCCCGGGACACGCGGGGGACACGGAGAGCACGGCAGGCTCGGGGTCATCCGCCAGCACCGCCTGTTTCCGGGAAATCCCGAGGGAAAGTGAGGCAGGGGAGGGAATTCAGGCAATGAGGGCAGGAGCCAAGGTGAGAAAGGGGGAGTTAAGGGAAGGGGAAACTGAGGCGGGAAAATCAGGTTAAATAAGGGGGAAAGTGGGTAAGGGAAAAGGGAAACTGAGGCAGGGAGGGGGAAACCGGATCAGGAAATGCAAAAATGAATCAGGGAAGGGGACACTGAGGCACGGAGGGGACACTGAGGCAGGGAGGGGACACTGAGGCAGGGAGGGGTCACTGAGGCACAGAGGGGTCACTGAGGCACAGAGGGGTCACTGAGGCAGGGAGGGGACACTGAGGCACGGAGAGGCCCCTCCTGGCTGTGAGTGGCCCCAGGGTGTCGCAGCACCTGGGTGACCTCGTGCAGCGTCCGGCGCAGCAGCTGCAGCTCGGAGCGCAGAGCCCGCGCCTGCTCCAGCTCCCGGGCACGAGCGGCCTCCTGCGGGCCCCGGCACACGGTGGGGTCGGGAATGCCGGGGGCGCCCCCCCCGACACCCCCCACCCCCTGCGCCCACCAGCTCCCGCAGCCGCAGGCTCAGCGCTTCCACCGCCCGCTCCCGCTCCTCGTCCTCGCTCCGCCGCTGCTCCAGGGCCGCCGTCAGCTCCTCCGCCCTGCCCGGGACACGGGCAACGTCCACCCACAGCACATCCCTGCCCTGCACCCCTTCCCATCCGTGCCACAGCCCCAGAACCTTCCCTGTGGAACATCCCCCATGGGCCCATCCTCCTGGTGCTCCTGAATCCCCTCCTGGTGCTCCTGAATCTCCAAAACCTTCCCTGTGGAACATCCCCCGGGTGCTCCTGCATCCCCCCTGGTGCTCCTGCATTCCCTCCTGGATCCCTGCATCCCCTCCTGGATCCCTGCATCCCCTCCTGGATCCCTGCATCCCTTCCTGGATCCCTGCATCCCCTCCTGGATCCCTGCATCCCTCTGGATCCCTGCATCCCCTCCTGGATCCCTGCATCCCCTCCTGGATCCCTGCATCCCCTCCTGGATCCCTGCATCCCTCCTGGATCCCTGCATCCCTCCTGGATCCCTGCATCCCCTCCTGGATCCCTGCATCCCCTCCTAGATCCCTGCATCCCTCTGGATCCCTGCATCCCTCCTGGATCCCTGCATCCCTCTGGATCCCTGCATCCCCTCCTGGATCCCTGCATCCCTCCTGGATCCCTGCATCCCCTCCTGGATCCCTGCATCCCTCCTGGATCCCTGCATCCCCTCCTGGATCCCTGCATCCCCTCCTGGATCCCTGCATCCCCTCCTGGATCCCTGCATCCCTCTGGATCCCTGCATCCCCTCCTGGATCCCTGCATCCCCTCCTGGATCCCTGCATCCCCTCCTGGATCCCTGCATCCCTCCTGGATCCCTGCATCCCCTCCTGGATCCCTGCATCCCCTCCTGGATCCCTGCATCCCCTCCTAGATCCCTGCATCCCTCTGGATCCCTGCATCCCTCCTGGATCCCTGCATCCCTCTGGATCCCTGCATCCCCTCCTGGATCCCTGCATCCCTCTGGATCCCTGCATCCCCTCCTGGATCCCTGCATCCCCTCTGGATCCCTGCATCCCCTCCTGGATCCCTGCATCCCCTCCTGGATCCCTGCATCCCCTCCTGGATCCCTGCATCCCCTCCTGGATCCCTGCATCCCCTCCTGGATCCCTGCATCCCTTCCTGGATCCCTGCATCCCTCCTGGATCCCTGCATCCCCTCCTGGATCCCTGCATCCCTCTGGATCCCTGCATCCCTCCTGGATCCCTGCATCCCTCCCCTCCCACTCATTTCCTCCCCATCCTGTGCCACCCCCAGCCCCCCGTACCTGGCTGCCAGGGCAGCTTTCTCCAGCTCCGCGTCCCTTGCCCGCGCCTCCAGCTGTTCCTGCAGCTGCTCCAGGCGCAGCTCCTGCCGCTCCCGGGCCGCTCCCGCCTGGCTCTCGGCCAGCCTCAGGTTGGCCGCCAGGTGCAGGCAGGCGGCGTGGGCGGCCCGGCCGGTCCGGGACACCTCGTGGCCGAGCTCCGCCAGGTCCCTGCGAGGGCGGGAGGAGCAGGGTGGCACCCGCAGGGACCCCCAGAGGGAGAGCTCCCCCCGCCCGGGCCCCGCTGACCTCTCGGTGGTGGCTTTCATGTCCCCGAAGTGGCGCCTGAAGGCCACCAGCTGCCGCCAGAGGCTCAGGAGCCGGCTGTGCTCGTTGCTGAAGTAGGTGTTGAAGGACTGGGATGCGATGGAGCCGGGTCAGGGATCTACCGCTGTCCCCAAATTCCCAAATATCCGTCCTGGCCACACCCATCACCCCCACGGTTCTCCTCAGCCCCACCCCAGTTCTCGTGGGCATGGAGAGGGGTGGGGGGCGACACGTCCCTGCCTCACTTCCACTTCCCATCAAACCCCCAAATCCTCCCCCAGGGAACATCCCCCGGGCCCGCATCCCTCCTCGGTGACCCCACATCCCTCTGCCCCACACCCCTGTCCCCGCTGCTGCTCCCGGTGGATCCCTGGGTGTCCCTGGGGTGTCCCTGGGGTGTCCTGGGGTGCCCTGGTGTGTCCTGGGGTGCCCTGGTGTGTCCTGGGGTGTCCCTGGGGTGTCCCTGGGGTGTCCCTGGGGTGTCCTGGGGTGTCCCCCCACCTCCTCCTCGCGTCTCCACTCCGCCTCCCGCTGCTCCAGCTCGTCCCGGGCCCGTGCCCAGTCGGCCGTGAGCTTCCGAATGTCCTCGCTCAGCGCCGCGTTGGCCACGTTGGCCTGTTCCAGCTGCTCCCGCAGCATCGAGTTCACCTGCACCAGGCTGCTGCTCCTGGGGTCCCGGGGGATCAGCGAGCTCAGCATCCCGGGAATCCTCCCACTCCCACCCACCTCTGCTGCTCCTGGGGTCCCGGGGATCACCGAGCTCAGCATCCCGGGAATCCTCCCACTCCCACCCACCTCTGCTGCTCCTCCTCCAGCCGGATCAGGGCATTCTCCAGCTCGTTGCTGCTCTCCTCCTCGGGCTGGGAGCCGCTGGCATCCAGCTGGATCTGTGGGAATATCCCCCCGCTGGCCATCACCCCCGTCTGGGGATTTGGGGGCCCCCGAATTCCCCCTCACCGTCAGCCTCTCCTGCTCCAGCTCCGTCGCCTTCTCCAGCAGCTGCTGCTCCACCTCCCCGCATTTCTTCTTGTACTGCAGCACCTGGGGAGGCCCGGGGGGGGTGACACCCACCGGGGGTGACCCCAAATTATCCCAGCGCCCCCCCCGGGAAGGATTTACCTTGGCTTGGAGCTTCTGCACCAGCTGGGCCTGGCGCTGCTGGCCCTCCTGGTACGCCTGGAGCTTCCTCTTGTAGGCAGCCTGCTCCTCCTCCAGCAGCCTCCGGAGCTCGATGTTGTGCTGGGCCAGGCTCCGGCTCTCGGCTGCTTCCCCCGGCTCCAGCTGCAGGCTCTGCTCCAGCTGGAATCGGGGGGATCCAGGCTGAACCCCCCCCCCGAGCATCCCCCCAGCTCCCACATTCCCTCATTGCTCCGTGCACAGGGAGGGGCTGAATTTCAAGGGTGCTTTTAAGGATAACCCAACCTCTAGTGAAGCCCCTTCCCGGTTTGAGTGGAGCAGCTGATGGATAAAAGTTCCTTGGGACAGGAGTGGGAACTTGCCTGGGGATGTTTTCCTGATATTTGATTTTTTTTTTTGTTTAAATAATGAGGTATGAACCGAGGGATTCCTCCAGAACCCCACCAGCCCCTCAGTTTGGAGCCACACTGGGGGCACCGGTTCCCTTCGGAATTCCCGGTTGCCAGGGAAAAGTGCTGGAAAATGGAAGGATTCCCACAGGGGCGTCATTCCCAAAAAACCAGCGGGACAAACAAAGCAGGGATGGACAAGCCCCGGCAAGCCAGGACCGGTCTGGCCAAATCCCAGCACAGGGACAGTGCAGCTCTCCCACCCCACACCGGGAGCGCCTGGATTTGGGGCTGAAAAGGCAAATTTTGGGGCTGCAAAGACAGATTTGGGGCTGAAAAGGCAGATTTGGGGATGCAAAGGCAGATTTGGGGCTGAAAAGGCAGATTTGGGGCTGAAAAGGCAGATTTTGAGGCTGTAAAGACAGATTTTGGGGCTGCAAAGGCAGATTTTGGGGCTGCAAAGGCAGATTTTGGGGCTGCAAAGGCAGATTTTGGGGCTGCAAAGGCAGATTTTGGGGCTGTAAAGGCAGATTCGGGAGGCACACCCGCTCGCTGAGCGCGTTGTATTTGATGGCCAGCTCATCGCGCTCCGCCCGGCTCTGCGCCAGCAGATCCTCCACCCGGGACAGCTCCTGCTGCAGGATCCGGTTCTCCTCCTGCACGGACAGCAGCGAGGCCATGGCCCCTGCGGGGTGGGATGCAGAGAGGAGGGATGGGATCCGGGATCCGGGATCTGGGATCTGGGATTGAGATCCAGGATCTGGGATCGAGATCGGGATCTGGGATCTGGGATCCAGGACCTAGCCAGGGCATCATCTGCACCACGAGCTGCTCTGCTGAGCCCTCCCCAGCTGTAGCAGATTATTTAGAGCTGCAGTCATAAAACTGCCACAAATTCACGTTTGTGATCCCAGAACCGCTGTAAATTCACGTTTGGTTCCAGAACTTCTGCGGATTTCCAGTTACAATCACAAAAAATGCTGCAGATTTGTAACTTGTAATTTGTAACAAAACTGACACAGAATTTGCATTTCTAATGCCAAAACCTCTGCAAATTCATATTTGTGATCCCAAAACCACTGTGGATTTATAGCTGCAATTATAAAACTGGCACAAACTTGAATTTGAGATCCCAGAACTGCTGTGAATTCCTATTTGTGATCCCCAAACTGTTGCAGATTAACATCTGCAACCACAAAAATCACTAAAAGTTTGTGCTTGTGATCTCAAACCTGCTGCAGATTCACAGCTATGATCCCCAAACCGCTGCAAATTCACATTTGAGACCCCAAACCCGCCGTAAATTCACATTTGAGACCCCAAACCCGCCGCAAATTCGCATTTAAGATCCCAAACCCGCCGTAAATTCACATTTAAGATCCCAAACCGCCGCGCTTTTCTATTCGCAGCCTCAGACCCGCCCCCGATTCTCCGCTGGGATCACGGAGCCGCCGCGATCCGCGATTTTTCCATCACAAACCCCCTTTGCCCTCCCAAACCCGCTGCTCAAGTGCCGATCCCGATCCCGACCCCATTCCCGGTCCCGATCCCATTCCCGATCCCATTCCCGATCCCGGCCCCATTCCCGACCCCATCCCGACTCCCCCGGCCGGGGGGGGGACGCGGTGACCCCACCTCAGCATCCCCCGATCCCCGGGCACCCCCTGTCCGCGGCCTCTGCTTCCCAGCCCCGCTTTCCCGGGATCCGGGGCGCTCCGGGCTCGGTGCCGCCCGCGGGAAGCGGATGCGGGGTCGGGATCAGCCCGAAATCCGCGTCCCCTCCCCCGTGGGGGCGGGAGCGGGGACCCTCCTCTTCCTGGAGGTCCCGTCCCCCCCCCCGAGCCCCCGGCGGACCCACCCGCGGCTCCCGGCGGCGGGAGAGCGAGGAAGAGGAAGGAAAACAGGAACGAACGCCGGCCCCCGGCGCTGCGGTGGGAGGGGAAGTTCTGGCCGGGCTGGAGCCGCTCTCCGGCGGGGCAGCGAGCTCCCCGCAGGGCCCGGGCCTTAAACCCCGCGGTCCTTAAGCTCCTTAGCGCCCGGAGCTCGCTCCCGGCAGGAAAAGCTCCAGGGTGGAGCGAGCCGGGGTTGCCGAGGGGTGAAGCGGCTTTAACATCCCCGGGATGCGGGGACGGCCCCGGGACCCCGGCTCATCCCCCCCGCCGGAGCTTTAATTAGCCCCCGGGTAATTGGAGGCTTTCTGCCCCCACCCCGGTAGGGGAAGGTGGGGCTAAATCCCCGAGCCGGGCCCCAAATCGCCGAGAACGGGGGCTGGAGGCGTCGCTGCTCCCGAAACAAGGGATGGATCCGGTCCCGAGCCGCGCTCCGGGCAGGGCGGGGCTCGCCCGGCCGCGCTCCGCTCGCCCCCCCGGCGAGGAAAGTGCCCTTTCTCCCCCGGAGAGCCGGGATTACCCGGGCCAGCAGCGGGGATTGAGGATTTACCGTGCCTTGGGTGCCTCCAGCCAGGCAGGGACTGACTCCAATTCCACCCCACAGCGTCCCAAAACTCCTCCTTTTCCCCTCATTTCTTCTCCAACCTTCCCCTCCCGGCGTCCTTCCCAACAGAAACCACTGCTAAGCAACAGGTTCTGTTGTGCTCCGTGTCCAATCCCATTCCCTCGGCACCGGCAAGGAATGGGAATCTCAAAAGCCCATCCTGGACGCTCCGAGCTCACCCAGGGGAAGGGAAAAAACAAAATTCCAGTCTGGCATCAAAAGCATTTTATTGTTCACTTGGAAGCGTTACATTCTCACCTGGGTTCGCTGCCAGGCCCAGGGGAAAGCTTTGAAAGCAAAATGCCCGTCATCCAGTTGGAAATGGAAAGGAAAATCCAAAGGGTTGGATAAAAATAAGTGGGATTTCGTACTCGGAAAAGCCTTAATATAAATAGGTAAGAAAATATTTATTTGTTTCAAGAGGAATCTCAACCCCAGAGGTGTCCAAGAGCCCGATTCCGTTCTGTCCTTAATAAAATGTCCATGGAAAGGAGTAAAAAAATCGTGTCTTCAAAATAGAGGAGGAGTAAAACCAACTTCCCAGAGTAAGAAATGAGGAATTTCAGGATGGAAAGGCCAGGATCAGGCTCCCCACATCCCGGTTAAGTGCTCAGAAAAAATTCCAGGCGGTGCTTGGTGTCCTGGCAGGGAAAGGTTTGTGTGGATCTGGGAGGTGGGACGGCTCCAGGAGGATGCTCCTCGCCCAGGGAAGGATTTATCCAGCCCAAAAGCACGAGCAGAAGGCAGAGGAGCCTCTGAGGGGACTCGGAGCTCTCCCTCCTTATCCAGGAGAGGGAAGGACCTGAGGGATTTCCCCAGAGGAGGAGGAGGAGGCTCCAGCTCTCCCAGGATCCAGGCCCTGCATGTGCAGCGTTTTAAGGCGTGTAGCTGTTTCCTTCCAGCACCGATTCCAGCATTTTGGAGCTGGGCAGGGTTTGAGGGCAGGAATCCTGAGGCTGCTTCTTTGGTCCTGAAGGAATCCCAAGGATCCCAGCACCCCCGAGGGGGAAAAGCAGATCAAGGTCAGGATCAGAACTGAACCCAGCCTGTGCTCCCCTGAGCCTGGCTGGAAGCCGACCTGGAGAGAGAGAAAAACAGGGATAAAACGGTGTTTGGAAATGCTAAAGGCATCCAGAGAGGAAACTGGGCTGCAAATGGGTCACCCAGGACCAGCCCAAAACTCTCCTGGAGCAACAGAGCAAGAAGTGCCCGAACTGAGGGAATTGGCAGCACAGAGGCAGAGCCGTTCCCAAACCCAAAAGTTGGGACTGGATGGAGCAGTGCCCCCTCCCCAGCAGGGTTTGCCAGCAAAACCAAGCGGTTTTGGGGCATCCACATCCCCCCAAATCCCCCTCCTGCTCACCCCGAAGCTTTGGCAAAGTCTCCCCAGACATCAGCAGCAGGAGGAGCAGCGGGCTGAGGCCAGGACAACGGGGAGTCTGTCACAAAGTCGGGAGGAGACAAAACAGAACACCAGCAGTGATTTCCCACTCTCATTCCCATTCTCCCCCGTTTCTGCCCGCTCTGAGGGATGCAGCAGCCCCTCGGGAGCTCTGTGGGAGGGCAGACCTGTGATGGGGGTTCCTGGGAGCTGGCTGGGTGTGGAGAACGGAGCTGGCCGCTCCCCAGAGCCAGATTTTCCTCCAGGGGGTGGTGGGAGCAAGCTCAGGCCCCCAGGCCCTGCAGGACGTGGCCTGGTGCTCCCTGTCCCTCCTTCTTTTTTCTTCATGTTCTGAAAGGAGAGCAGGAGGTTTGGATGGGATTCCATTTAAACCCAGAGCATGAAAACCCTGGAAGGCAAATTGTTTTGATTTGGGAATAAAATCCTGCACTGCTGCAACCCCTCACTGCTGGTGTATCCAGAGGGGTCACAGCAGGGGTGGATTTTACCCCCAGATCCCACAAGCCTGCTTTTGGCAGCAGGAAAATCCCTGCAGGCAGAGTTATCCCGATGGGCTCTGCCCCAGGCCCATGCCCGGGGATTTTGGGGAGGAGCTGCTGCTTCCTGGTGCCACTCGAAGGAAAAGCTGGAATCAGCTGGAAAAGGCCCTCACAGCAATGTTGAGTTTGATGGTTTGCCCCTCCTTAAAGCCCAGATCCAGTTTGGGTCCCTGCTCCAGGTCCTGGGCCTGCCGGGCCAGCTCGCTCTGCTGCCTCACCCACCTGTGGGAATGAAATCCATGGAAAAGGAGAGCTCACAGCCTGCCCAGGCTCCCCCAGACAGATAAATCCTGCTCAGGATCATCCCCTCTGAGCTGTGAGCCGAGACCTCACCTGAGGGAGCAGCCAGGGGATGATTCCCAGAAGCGGCAGCTGGAGCCCCACAGATCCCACAGGCGGCACCATCCCTCCCCAAAACCCCAAAACCCCAAAATCTCAAAATCTCAAAATCCCCAAACCCCAAAACCCCAAAATCCCAAAATCCCAAAACCCCAAAATCCCCAGACCCCACCGTTCCCAGCAGCTGGAGCAGCCCCTCAGGGCAGCCACTCACAGCTGATACAGGAAGCAGAGGACATAAATTAGGGAATCTGGACTGGGAATTTGGGCTTGGAAGCCCAGTTTGGGACACTGCTGATCACTGATCACTGGAGAGAGGACGAGCTGCGAGTTTCCTCCTCCACACCTGCCCGCCCCAGCTCCCACTTCTCCACCACTCCTGGAGGAGAACTGCCAAAAGTGGAGCCGAGAGGACACAGGGAGAGGCACAAACTCACTTGAAGTGGTCCTGGAGAGCCACGTTGAAGTCAAAGGCATCTCCTCTGTCCACAAAGCCGACCCCGATGAATGCCCGGCGGCCTGGGCAGGGAGGAGGAGTCAGGGCTGGGATGCTCAGCAGAGGAGGAGGAGGAGGAGGAGGGATGGGAGGATGCTCCATCCTGCACATCCCCCGTGCCTGGCGCTGCCTCCAGAGGGAGCTGGGACACTGGAGACCGAGCCACGGGACCGGGGATCACAGAATCCCAGCACGGTTTAGGTTGGAAGGACTGTAAATCCCATCCCATCCCACCCCTGCCAGGGTAACACCTTCCACTGCCCCAGGCTGCTCCAAGCCCCGTCCAACCTTGGCCACTTCCAGGGATCCAGGGACAGCCACAGCTTCTCTGGGCTCCTGTGCCAGGGCCTGCCCACCCTCACAGGGAGGAATTCCTTCCCAATATCCCATCCATCCCTGCCCTCTGGCACTGGGAGCCATTCCCTGTGTCCTGTCCCTCCATCCCTTGTCCCCAATCCCTCTCCAGCTCTCCTGGAGCCCCTTTAGGGACAAGAAGGCCACAATTAAGTCACCCCAGAGCCTTCCCTTCTCTAAATGCACCTGCAGCTTCAGTACAAACAGCTTTTTAATTAACTGGCAGGAGGGGGATGCTCCCGCAACGCTGAGCAGCCAAACCTAAGTGTTTTTGTTCAGAGCCGTGGGAGGGAGGCAGCTCCTCCCCGAGCAGGGAATATTCCAGCACGGAAATCAGGAGCAGCGAGGGCTCTCGGGGGGCTGTGAGGGACCCACCGTTGCCATCCTCAACGCGGATGACAAAATATCTGCTGGAGTCCGTGACACCCTCCACAGCGATCCCGGGGAACTGCTCCACGGGAGCCTGGGCGAAGAGCTCTCCTGGAAAACAGCGAGGGGTAAAACTCCGCGCTGGGTAGCTCCGCGCTGGGCCCCGCAGCGCTGCTCCCCGCCGAGCCCCGGGTTTTTCTCTCCTCACCCGAGCTCTTGTCCTCCAGTTTGATGAAGGCCGTGCTGCCCTTGGCCGTGACTCGCAGGCGGCCGCTCCAGGCCGGCTGCTCCAGCTGCCACTCGGCGGCTCTGGGGGCACCAAGGGCAGCGTGAGCCCGGGGGAACGGGGCAGCCACGGTGCCACGGGGATTTGGCATAAATTGGCTCGTTTCAGCCCAAAACAGCCGCTGGCTTGGGGCGGGGAGCGGGCAGGAGCTGCGAGGGAGGTTTCGGTTCCTTTTCCGCGGAGTTTCCACAGCCCGAGTTAGGGACAGGCGGCGCTGGGGCCCCCAAAACACACGGGGGGATGGAGACCCTGCCGTGGGGTGGGGATGGGGGGCACAGAGACCTCCTGAGAGAACCCACGGGGGCCGGGAGTTCCCACACGAGGGCTGAGACACCCCATGAGGGGCAGCTCTCCATGAGGGGCAGCTCTCCATGAGGGGCAGCTCGCCATGAGGGGCAGCTCTCCATGAGGGGCAGCTCGCCATGAGGGGCAGCTCTCCATGAGGGGCAGCTCTCCATGAGGGGCAGCTCTCCATGAGGGGCAGCTCGCCATGAGAGGCAGCTCTCCATGAGGGGCAGCTCTCCCACGGGGGCCGCGATTTCCCACACAAGGGCTACCCCCTGAGGGGCAGCTCTCCCACGGGGACGGACAGACCCCAAACGCCTCCCGGGAACCCCCCAAGCCTCATGAGGAGGGGACTCCCCACAAAGCCCACAGGAAGAGGGAGAGCCCCCCCCCAACGCTAGGAGGCGCTGTCACCTCGCGGGCGGGCGCGGGCCCCACCTGTAGCCGCGGTTGGAGGCCCGCGGCGGTACCCGGTACACGAGCACCGCCGGCTTCACGCACAGCACCGACTCGTACTCCTCCGGTGCCGCCGCCATCGCGGCCCCGCCGCCGCTCGGGCCGCAGTCTCGATGGTGCCTGGGCCTGGGCGGGGCCCGCCGGAGCCAGCGGCGCTTCCGCACCCATGGCGCCCCCTAGCGGGCGGGAGGACCCCGCGGGAACTGGGCCGAGCCCCGGAATTCACCGCTTTTATAAATCAGTAACTTTATAAATCACATAGTGGGGTCTGTTATTTCTATTTATTTATATTATAGTGTTATGTGCTAGAGCATTACATGGTCTATAAGATATGTAAAATATATGTATGTGTGTGTGTGTGTCTGTGTATATATATATAAATATGATACTGGGCTGTATCATATATATAATTATTATTTTATATATATGCCTGTGTATATATATAAATATGATACTGGTTTGTATCATATATAATTATTATTATATATATATGTATGCATATATATATAAATATGATACTGGGTTTTATAATATTATATATAATTATTATTATATATATGTGTGTGTATATATATAAATATGATACTGGGCTGTATAATATTATATATAATTATTATTATATATATGTGTGTGTATATATATAAATATGATACTGGGCTGTATAATATTATATATAATTATTATTATATATATATATGTGTGCATATATATATGATACTGGTTTGTATCATATTATATATAATTATTATTATATATATAAATATGATACTGGGCTGTATAATATTATATATAATTATTATTATATATATATGTGCGTGTATATATATATAAATATGATACTGGGCTGTATAATATATTATAGATATAATTATCTATATATTACAATATATATAATATAGATAATATATAATAGTATGTTATTATTATATTAATATTTCTATATTTTATATTAATACCATGTGTTTACATTATGGATACTATAAGTAAATAGTTAAAAACCATCAGAATTCCAGTAAAAAAACCCCATCAGCTCCAGTGGGAGCTGCCAGGGCTTTTGGAATTGTCACCCCAAGATTGTCCAGCACCTCCTCTGGATATTAGGGAACACAACATCCAGGGGGGAGCCCAGCATGGAGCAACAAAACAATCAGATTTAATTAATTAAATTAACTGATTTGCTTGGTTCTCCTCCAGGGAGGGGCAGCGCTCACATCCACATTTGGGATCCACATCTCCCCTTGGAGCACCGCCCTTCCCACCCTCCTCAGACCTCTCAAGCACCCTAAAAACGGGTTAAAATCCCCTGATATTGGTTAAAACCAGCACAATTATGGGCAAAAGCTCCCAGATTTTACCTTCCTGGTGGTTTTTTACACCCCTGCCACCACAAAACCACCCCTGGCCCACAGGGGGGTAAAAGGAGAGAGCCGTAACGCCGTGAAAAGTTTAAAGACATTTATTTAAAATACAATTTATAAAACGTTTTCTTTCCAGCGCACGTGGTTTTTTGTGGTTTTTTTTTTTTGGGGGGGGGGGGGTGGGTTGGAAACACGCGGTTTCATCCTCCCCCTCCTCGGGATGAAGGCGCTTCCCACAGGAACACCGCCGAGCCCTGCCCGCGGGCGGGATGTGTCCTGGCACCGGGATGCGGCAGGAACGGCCGGGAGAAGGAGATTTTCCAGTGCTGGAAAAGGGGGATTTCGGTGCCGGACGCGGAGGAGGCAGCGATGTGGCCACACCAGAAATCCGCTGGATTTGGGGAGGTTTTTGGCTATTCGATGCTAGTTGTAGGAATAATTAAGGAAAGGCGCAGTGACTACGGTTATTGCTGACGTCCTTCTCCCTCCCGCTCCCTCCCGGAGCTCATCCCGGCCCCCGGGCTGAGCGGGTGGATGAGATCCCCCAAAAGTCAGCGGGATCCCAGGGGGGATCCCTGGGGAATCCCAGCCCACCCCAAAGCAGCTCAGGAAGGTTCAGGTGGATCTCTTGGATACACAGGTAGTTTCCGTTCTCCCGTTTCTGTGGGATTTCAGCCGCGTTTCCGCACGGGGCTTTCCGTGCACAGCAAGATCGGCTCGTTCCCCCTTGAAGAATCCGGCAGGAACCACCAGGAATTCCAGGTTCTGGCCCCTCCAGGAAGAGCATTTAGTGTTCATCCAATCCCTTGATATCGAGTGATCCTCGGCTCCGTCCCTGGGGAGCAGCAGCCTCCCCGTCCTCTTCCCGGGAGCCGGGGCAGGACCATCCCTTCCCCGAGGCCTCGCTGCCTCCCGGGACACCGAGGGATCGTCCAGGCTTTCTCCAAGGCTGCTCTGGTTCCCGGTTCTGCCGTTGCAGGAGGGCTCGTACTGTCCGTGCGCCGCCGGGGCCGGGCCCTCGGGATATCCCACTGCCCGGTGGCACGGCTGGAGCGGCGCCAGAGCCTCTCCTCCTCCTCACATCTCCCAATTCTTCACTGCCCAGCCCTCTGTGGCCGGACAGCAGGCATTTTCACAGGGTCCCTCTGCATTCCCTCCTCCCCACGTACAAGAGAACCCAAAAAGATGTATTTTAAGCTTTTCCTCAAAGCCAGCAGGGAATCGGAGCCAAGCTTTAACAGGAGTGAGATGTGAACTGGGTCCAATTCCGAGGTACCTGGGGGGATCCAGGAGTTCGCTTCCATGGCAGTGGAAATGGAGAAGGAGAGCGTGAGCTTGTCCTCCCCAAGCCATCACATTCATGGAAATCCATTGGAATTCCCTCCGGAACACTCAGCTACCTCTCTGGATTCAAACAAACGGCTCAAACCCTTCCCATGCACTCTGCCCATCCAAGATACAGAAAACAAACAGAAAACCAAATGAAAGAACCTAAAATCCTTGCAAACAGAACTCATTCTGGAAGTGATGAGGACAACATGCGTGGCTGGGGAGGCTTCCCATCTTATTTTTTTTTTTTTTTTTTTTTTTTTTTTATCCTTAAATGCCAGGTTTGGAGTACAACAAACGTTATTGCTGGCGCTCGCTCCGACCCGAGCGGGACACACACGACTCCCCGCGCCCGGCCAGGTCCGGCACGGCCCCTGCGGCCCCCTGGGACAGCCCTGCCGGGATCGCCGCTCACAGTGGGTGCAGAGGGGAGCTCACAGTGCGTGGGGCTCAAGGTCACAGTGGGCAGAGCAAAAAAGGGTCACAGTGCAAATCACCCCGGGACGTGCCCTGGCCCGGGTCCGTGTGTCCGTGCCGGCGGAACGGCGCCTCCGCCTCTATCTGCGCTGCTTGAAGCCCTGCGAGCCATCGGGGCCCAGCGGCTGCCGGATCACGTTGTTGGGCTGCCTGGTGTCCTCAGGCTGCGAGATCCGCGGGGGTCTGTGGGGAGAGGGGCACAGTTGGGCTTGTGGGGACACAGCTGGGGCTTGTGGGGACACAGCTGGGGCTGCGGGGACACAGCTGGGGCTGCGGGGACACAGCTGGGGCTGCGGGGACACAGCTGAGCTTGTGGGGACACAGCTGGGCTTGTGGGGACACAGCTGGGGCTGCAGGGACACAGCTGGGGCTTGTGGGGACACAGCTGGGGCTCGTGGGGACACAGCTGGGGCTTCAGGGACACAGCTGGGGCTTGTGGGGACACAGCTGGGAGTGCGGGGACACAGCTGGGAGTGCGGGGGAGAGGGGACACAGCTGGGGCTTGTGGGGACACAGCTGGGGCTGCGGGGACACAGCTGGGCTTGTGGGGACACAGCTGGGGCTGCGGGGGAGAGGGGACACAGCTGAGGCTGCAGGGACACAGCTGGGGCTGCAGGGACACGGGGAGCAAGGGGAGGGAATGAGGTGTACAATTCCCAGTGCCTCCAGGAAACCCCTGCACCCCCAGGAATGCTGTGGTGTGCTCTGGGATCCCCAGCACAGGAAGGACATGGAACAAGTCCGAAGGAGCCTGCTGGGGTGATCAGGGGGATGGAGCAGCTCTGCTGGGAGTTGAGGCTGAGGGGACTGAGATTGCTCAGCCTGCAACAGAGAACCCCTGGGGTGACCCAACCGTGGCCTTGCAGTGCCTGAAGGGACCAGCAGGAAAGACAGAGGGACCCTGGACAAGAGGCCAAGGGGGAATAGATTCCCTCTGCCAGAGGGCAGGAATGGATTGGATGTTGGGAAGGAATTCCTCCCTGTGAGGGCCTGGCACAGGTCACCCAGAGAAGCCTGGATCCCTGGAAGTGTCCCAAAGGCACACGGATGTGGCACCTGGGGACACGCTCGGTGGCAAACACAGCAGTGCCAGTCACTGGCTGAACTCTGTGATCCCGGAGGACTTTTCCAGCCTCAATGATTCCAGGATTTATGGCACTTCCCCTCACTCCCACGTGGCTGAGGCTCTAACAGAGCCCTCCTCTCTCTGCGCCCCCCAAGGAGCCCACCCATCCCCAGCAGCACCAGGCAGGAATCCCCCAGGAGCCACGGGGCTGCTCTCACCTGTCCAGGATGGGCTTCTCCTGCTCCTCCTCGGGGCTGGCGCTGCCCAGGATGCGTTTCCTGGCCTCGGCGTACTCGGCCTCGCGCTGCGCCAGCGATTTGACGGGGAAGGCGGGGCGGCTGGCCGAGTTGGGGTTGCTGAGGACGCCGTTGCTCGTGGGACGCTTGAGGATGCGGATCTGGGGCGGGGGCCCCGCGGGAAGGCTGTCGTCCTGGATCACAATCGGCACTTTGGGAGGAGATTTGGACTTTCTGCTGCTGGGAACAAAAACATGGGGTTGGTGCTTGTTTTCCACGCGGGATTTCTGCCTGGTGTGTGAATTCCTCACGCTCACGGGGTGCTCCTGTGATTAAGGAATAATTAAAGACCTCGTCATAGCTGTAACTCTAAACTACAGCAGGATGGAAAATCAGTCCCTGCTATGTCTGACACCATCAAACTCTACTGAAGGAAAGGGAGCAGACACTGGTTTAGTTTTAATTTTAGCATTTCTAGTTGAAGATGTTGGGAAAGCACCTTGATTTCATTCCCTGCAAGGATTTCCAGGGCTCCTCTCAGCAGGACAGCCAGCCTGCCATTTCACTGCTCGGAGCCAGCCTTGGCCCCAGCTCACCATCTGAAGGTTTTATAGTCCCTTTTCTGCGTGGAACTCCCAGAGGACAAACCCCATGACTCTCCAATAACCAAAGAGGGGGAAAAAAAACCCCAACAACAAAGGACTTGTCAGCAGTGATTAAAAACATTTCTAGCAGGAGAAAATAACACAGCCCTTGCCTAGACCCAAAGGAAGCAGGAAAAGAAGTTCTCCCTGATGCAAGACACAGCGAGTCAGTCCAGAGGCAGGAGCTGGCATTACCTGACTGACCCATTCCAGTGAAAAGTGCCTCTTTCTTACCGCGCTTCCCCCGGGCTGCAGCTGCACCCAGCCTGGAGGAGCTCTCAGCAGCTCTCTGCTGCCCCGACACGGCTCCCAAGGGACACGGAGACAGCGATTCCCTATTTCCCAACTCCAACCCCGCTCCGTTCCAAGCTGTTTCCTCACTGTTCCCACTCCCTGGGCTGTCCGACAGCACCTCAGGAAAATCAGGATTTTACCTTTCCTTCTGTGTGATCTTCAGCTTCTTTTCCAACCGTCTGTCTATTTCCTTGAAAAGAAGGAGAGAAAAGTAAAAATCACAAGGTTTTTAATAAAATGAAGACCAATCTCAGCTTGGAGGTCGGAGTTTGAGCCTGTCTGGGCGCACATTTAATTCCACTCTCCCAAACACTGATCTGTAAAGGGGGAAGTGTGATTCCACCTGAGGACGAATTGGGAACCAAGAGGCAGGGAAAAGCAAAGCCACCGTGGATAACCCATGAGAAAAGCAAAACCAGCACGAGTGTTTGGTGAGCATACACCCAGAGCAAGGCGTGGGGCGCTCATTTTAATCCCTTCAGCTGGCAGAACACCACCTCTGAGGGCGAAACCCCACGGGATTGCCCAGCAAGGCATTCCCAGATCCAGGTGGGGACCAGGCCAGACCTGCGGGGCACGGGAGCAGCGGCCGGGGCGATCCTCAGGCGCCATTCCAGCGATCCACCAGCTCGATATTCCCGGGGGGAGCCGAGCCCACGGGCAGGGCTGGCTGGCAGGGCCACATTCCTGCGTGGAGAAATCCCTGCCCTGCCCCACACACAGGCTGGGATCCTCCCTGTGCTGCTCCACACGCTGCTGCCGCGGCACCCAGCGCGGAGAGACGCGTTCATCGCTGACAAAGCCGGGCTTTGAGCGTGTCAGCCTCTGCCCGAGGCTGGGATCCAGCTCAGCAAAGGCGGCCGGGTGTTGCAACCGGAGCGGTTACGCAGAGAATCTCGGCTAAGGAGAACCAAGGCAGGTTTCAACCCTCCTGCAGCTGACCTGCCCCAGGCCCACCGGGATTTTTAGATCCTCTCCAAAACAGCTTTTTGTGTTTGATTTAATCATCAAGGAAGAGGGGGGAATGCTACCTGAGAGTGTCCTAGTTTAGCCAGCTGATAACTGGCACCACAGAAAGAAATTCCAAACTTCTGGCAGGAGGCAGCTGCTCTGCTTTGAGGCCTGGCTGCTTCCCCATGCTTTCCATGTTTTTTTTCCCGTGTTTTCCATGAGGAAACAGAGCAGGCACAGCTCAGGAAAGGAATGGGACAGAAATTCCCTGCCCCTGTGAGCAGAGAAGGAGCACAAGTCACTACAAGATGCCAAACCACAGTGCTGGATGTTGGTCATGCAGGCCACGGCAGCCTCCACCTAGAAGGGAATAAATCATTTCAGGAAGATAAAAGGTGGGTGGGAGGCTGAGTTTCCTGCCCAGCCCTGTCCTGGGAGGTAACAAAACCAGGCAGAGCTTCACAAGGCAGGTCTCAGCCAGAGCCTCCCGGGGAGGGCAAACACCTGCAGCTTCCTTCCTCTTCAAGGGGCCTGGGAGGGAGTCCAGCGCTGCTCAGGAGGGAGGAAAACGTGTCTGAGCTGCCTCCTGCCCTCTGAGAGAGGCACGGGGACAGGCTGCAGGAGGACAGCCAGTGAGGATGGAGATGCTGCGGAGCAGCTGGTGGCAAACAATGGAAGCCCAGCTCAGGGGAAGGGGTTGGCTCCTCGCTGAGCCAGCTCAGGTGACATCGTGGTCTTTCTTGAAAGCACATTTTCAGTTTTCCCAGCCCCTGCCTGTGCCCACACCAGGCTGGCACGAGGAGCAAAGCCGGGAGCAGCTAAAACATTCCCTGAATTCCAGCCTCAGCAGCTGATGGAAGCACTGTGCTCTCTGCAGAACATCCTCCACACGCAGGGATCTTGGCCGAATAACATAAACCAACCCCTCCCACCCATCCCAACAACTGTCAGTCCTGCAGCATCCACAGAATTCCTGCTGAGGGGATTCCAGCTGCCTCCAGACATCCACTGGACTTTTGGGTAGAAAAAGTCTCCTTTTGTGTTGAAATAGATGGCCAAAAGCAGCTCCCCGCCCCGCACAGCACTCGGGGTGTCAGAAATTGTGTTCTCTTTCAAACACAGGGACTGCTGCTGCATTTTCCAGGAAGCTCAGTGTTTATTACCAGGATGTTTGGAATTGTAGGAATGGAGGGTTCGAACACCACGTGCAGAGACAGCCCCAGCCTTGAGCAGCCTCACAGCTCGTGACAGGGATCACTCCACCAATTTAAAAGCAGAACCACCTTGGCACTGCTCATTTTTAATTAAAATCAAATCCCTGCTGCCGCTCTGCACTGATCCATCCGTCTGCTGATGTCATTCCCTCTCCTCTGCTGTGTCACGCTGTCACCGGCTGGGTAAGGAGGTAAAATTAGGAACTGACTTGGAGGGCAAGCGCCAGAGGCACTACAAGCACCACAGGCATGAGCTGTCTGCAGAGGCAGCTGGATTTGGCATCCGAGGACCTGGACAGGTCACTGTGGACAAACCCCAGCCATCCATCACCTGAGGGGCTCTTCCAGCTCCCCCTTCCCTGACAAACCCATCTCCAAAAACTAAACCTGGTTCACATCCCTGCACAAAACCCCCTCCCCAAAGATTAGCAAGGAATGTCACCCACCTATTTTTAGGGCTATTATTTGTGGATGCCAAACAGCACCCAAACAAACAGCCTGAAGGAGACTCTGTTCTCTGACATTTAGGCTGCGTTTGTGGACAAAGACGTCATGGAAACTGAGCTCCAGCCCCAGCACCGCCATCCTTCCTACCCCTACCCTGAAGGAAACAGGATCCACAACCCACCCCTGAATGCAGACACAAAGGGGCTGCTCAGATCCCACGTTCCTGTGGCCTGGCATCCTAAAAGCCACCCTAAAAGCCAGCCCAGCCATAAAGCTGCTACCTTGGGGGTGTTCCTGGTGAGCTGGAGACCCTCAGCACCCCAGGAACGTGTCCTTCAGGGAGGGATGGCCCTGCAGAGCCCCCGTGGGACGGAGGCACATTGCCAAGCAAAACCAGAATACTGCAAAGGTTTGCCCAGAATCTTTTTGGTGTGGGAAGTCCAAATCCATCCTGGGCTGATCCCAGCACTATGGCAGCAGGAGAGGGGGGATCCTGCCCCTCTGCCCTGCCCAGGTGAGACCCCACCTGCAGAGCTGCCCCAGCCCCGGGTGCCCAGAGCAGCTGGGGCTGCTCCTGGATCCCTGGAAGTGCCCAAGGCCAGGCTGGACAGGGCTTGGAGCAGCCTGGGATAATGGAAAGTGTCCCTGCCCCTGGCTGGACGTGGAATGAGATTTAAGATCCCTCCAACACAAACCATTCTGGGATTCTGTGACCCTCCCAGCCCTGACACCAAAACCCAGTTTTCCTTGTGGACACAGCTCCTGCACACCCCAAGCTCGTTACTGTGACCACAGCAGTCATTAGCAGAGGGAGGTCACAGCGTCACACTCCAAAACATTTCCCTTCTGACTCTGCTGGACTTCACTCCCATTCAGCAAGTCCCAGTGACAGGAGCTGAAACCCTCAGATCTGGTGACCTGGAGCCTTTGCTGGCAGGTGACACCCACCTGAGCCTCACAGGTTCACTGAGGTGACAGACAGGTGCCACCTCAGGTGACCTGTGCTCCCTGAGCGCTGTGACACAACCCCCAGGCAGGGACAAAGTCCATGGCCAGCCTTTGGCTGCTCCCATCCTCCTGGAGTGGCCCAACTGGGGCATGGGGCAGGTTCTCCCTTCCTGGGGGGACTGCTGAGGCACAGCTGGGAATCTGCAAACTCCAGGGTGAAAAAGACACACAAGGAGATTAATTCCATGATTTTTTTAACCTGTTTTGGATTGCCAGAGTAATATTTGAGCTGCAGGGACCCCCAGGGATCAGAGTCCAGCCCCTGGCCCTGCACAGACACCCCAGCAAAGCCACCCTGTCCAAACCCTGCTGCAGCTCTGGCAGCCTCGGGGCCGTGCCCATTCCCTGGGGAGCCTGGGCAGTGCCAGCACCTCTGGGGGAAGAGACTTTCCTGATCTCCAACCTAAACCCCCCTGGCACAGCTCCAGCCCTTCCCTCAGTCCTGTCCCTGCTCACAGGGCAGAGAACAGAGCTGTCTCTCCCCTTGGGATGAAGCTGAAAGAGATTCTGACCTGAAATCAACTCTTAAGGCTCTGACACACTCACATTTCAGTTGGCAAAGGAATAACCAATGAGTCCATCTATCAAGCACCGATTCCAAGCCGAGGATCACCCGTGACCATGGACACACTCCAGTTCTGGAGCCCAGCTTCCCATCTAGCCTTTAATTACTGCTTTAACCAGGTAAACAGACCTGAGTGTCACCAACTGACCTCTCATTTGCGATTCCAGCTGGGCCACACAACACAAAAACAAACCAGGAATTAAGGCCCATGTGTGCATTCTGCCCCAGACTGGCCTTTGAAGCCCTTACTCCAAACTCAGACAGTTCACATGTTACTCACACCCTGGTTTTCCATCCCTAATCCCAGACAAGCAAAACCTCCCCATCCCACAGACACTCCAGGGCTCTAATGAGACACCAGGGAGGTGACAGGGGTCCAGAGCCCCCACAGAGCTCTGCTGCACCCCGTGGCCCCGGGATTCCTGGGAGAGGGGACACTGCCAGAACAGAGGGCACCGTGGTGGTCACTCAGGGGTGGCACATTCCCAAGGAGCTGCTCCGTTTTCAGGGCAATTCTGATGGCACAAAACCAAGAGACAAACAGAGGCTGTGTTAAACACCTAAACAACCACTGGAGGATTCGTTTTACAGCTCCTTGAGTGACCAAACCCAAGCAGATGTGTCAGGTTTTTTGGGGGTTTTCTTCAACCTAATGAGATTTTCCTGGTGCCTGATCTGGGAGAGCTGCAACAGAGAAATAAAATGGATTTTAATTACGAGGCCAAGGGATCTCTGCTCAGCCCAGAGCTGTCTCTTGCTGACAAACCATCCTTCAGGCCTTGAGCAGAAGTTTTCACCCTCACCAGAAACTACAAACAAAAATCCCCAGAACTAAAAATCTGGTGTATTTGCTTTCCCAAGGAGAACCCTGTGGGAGGAATACTGAACAGGTACATGCTGGGACACAGGCAACGTGTCCTGCCTCCTGTAGCTGTGACTTTGGGGCACTGGAATGTCCCCAGCTGCACCAGAGTCCATCAGGACCACAGGAACCACGGGACAAGAGGAGGCTGGGCTCTCCTGCGCTGTATCCTGCTCAGCATCCCACTTCCTGCAGGCACCACCAGCAGCTCCAGGGCTCCTTCCTGCCAGGCATGGAGTGAAATCCCCCACTCCTGCCCCCTCTCCCACCCTGCACAGGCAGCTCACTTCCCACGCCCCTCCAACTGCTCCCACAGGCATCCAGAGCCCAACAACTGCAACAGCAGCTGCTCCTCCTGCCAGGCCTACAGGGAGAGGCTGAGGGAGCTGGGAAGGGGCTCAGCCTGGAGAAAAGGAGGCTCAGGGGGAATTTCTGACTCTGCACAAGTCCCTGACAGGAGGGGACAGCCGGGGGGGTCGGGCTCTGCTCCCAGGGACAGGAGGAGAGGGAACGGCCTCAGGCTGGGCCAGGGGAGGCTCAGGGTGGACAGCAGCAGGAATTTCCCCATGGAAAGGGAGCTCAGGCCTTGGCAGGGGCTGCCCAGGTTTGGAGTGCCCATCCCTGGAGGTGTCCAAGGAAGGGCTGGATGTGGCACAAGGTGGGCATTGAGCATTCAATACTCCTGGAGGGCTTTTCCAATCAATTCTGTGATTCCCCAAGGAATCTCCCTGCCCACCAGCACAAGCACTACTGAGGTTATGAGCACGAATTCCCAGCAGTTTGGACTGGAAAAGAGCGTGAGAAAGGATAAGTGACAGAGACGTTTCCTTCTAAGGAAAAGCACCTGAGAGGTACCAGCAGGAAGGACAAACTGGGACGATGCTGCACGGCAGGACTGGAGCAGCAGAACCATTTTAAACCATTACTCAAGGCCACAGTCATCAGGTCCCGGGGCTCCAGCCGTGTCCCTTCATGGAGCGGTTTCAGAGTGCTGGAATTAACTCCACCACCGGGCACGAGGCTGGGCACAGCCCCCGGCTCCGCTGCCAGCCTGGCACTGGCCCCTCTCGGGCATTGAGTTACAAGGCTCTGTTTTGCTCCCCTGGCTCTGGCCAGGTGTAATCCAATCCCTTGCCCACAGTCCCGTTCAGAATCCTCAGCGAGGCCCTGTCCGGAGCTCCTTCTGCCCTCTGATCCTCAAGGAGCCCGGGGAACTCATTAAAAGCAGAGATTGCCTGGCGGAGTTTCCTTTCCCTGCGAACACCCCGCAGAGCACCCGCCCACACTCCTGCTAAAACAGTCCCTGTATTTGCAAGCACAGCACACACAAATCCTCGGGGTCTCTCAGCGTGACAGACACGATGCCAATTCCAGCTCCTGAGCCGCTCTTACAGCGGGGACCCAGCTCGGACTCTCCCCGTTCTGCCCGAGCACGCTCCGATCAAGGGGGAAAAGGCGTTCGGGTGCGCGCCCGCAGCCCCGCTGTGTCCCCAGAGCCCCGCAGGGATCACCACCACGCACATTTTGGCTCTGCTCGCCGCCCTCCCCCTCCTGCTTCACCCCCCCGGGCACCGGAGCCTTGCGCGGGGCGGGGCTGGGCCGCGACCCCGCTGAGCCCCCGCTGCCGCAGCCCTGCCGAGCCCAGCTGCGGTTCGCACACCGAGGAGCACACGGAGAACGGGCAGGGAGCTGCTCCAAGGAGGGACCTGATGTGGGACCGAAAAACGGGCGAGCAGCGGGGCTGGGGGCGGCCCGCAGTCTCCCCACGCCGAGCGAGGCCGCGGTCCCCTTAAGAGGCCTAGCAGCGCCGCGGGGCGGCCGCGCCGCCGGACGCGTCCCGCCGCCTCCTCAGGCAGCGCCGCGCCCCCGCCCGCGCCCCCCCGGCGCCCCCAGCCAGCCGCGCGGCCCTGCGCCGCCGCCCTCACCCCGCTGTCGGCCGCCTCCTCCCAGCTCTCCGCGACCTCCTCATCTTCCATTTTAATTCCCGTCCGCCGCCGGGCCCGCGCCCCGCGCATGCGCGCGCCGCCCGCCGGCCCGCGCCCGGCAACGCACGCGCAGCGCGCGGAAAGGGCGGGAAGCGGCGGCGGGGCCGCGGCGCCCCCCGGCGGCCCGGAGGACCAGGCTCAGGGCAGGTGTTTGTTTCGGTGTTTTACTTAAATTTTGAGCTGTTTTCCCTTAGTTTGGGCGTGTTTTCGTTTTGAGGCCTTTGCCTTCAATTTTTGTGTGTTTTCCCACAATTTTGAGGAGTTTTCCCTTAATTTTGAGGTGTTTTTCCTTGTTTTTTGGGGTGTTTTCTCTTAATTTTGGAGTATTTTTTTCGGTTTGTTTTTCTATAGTTTTGTTTTCCCGTGATTTTTGTGTCTCTTCTCTTAGTTTTAGGTTGTTTTCTCTTAATTTTGAGGCGTCTTCCCCCAGTTTTGGGTTATTGGACAAATCTCTTCCCAAATTTAGGCTATTTCAGCCACCAATCCAACCTCTGGTCCCTCCTGCAGAAATCCAGGTGTCCATCCTCCAATTTCTGCCTCTTCATTTAAGCCCAAAGCTGCTCTTTCAGAGCACAAGGATAAGGCTCCAGCCTCCAGAAACATCAAAAATTCCCCAAGACTCTGTAATTTCTTAAGCCTTTCTCATTTATATCCAAGATATTCACCACTCCAATGTTCTCCTTTGAGCTCCGAGCCATACAAAGGTTTTTGGGTGGGATTTGTGTTTCCTCTTCCCTGCTTAAAAATTAACTGCCCCTTCAGCATCTTAATAAAACCCCAATTTTCACACAGGGAGCTACAGAACCTGCCCTTAAATCCTTAACTTTTCCCCCAAATTCCCACCCAAGAGCCAGAGTTTGCCGGCAGATGGCGACTGTACTCCTAAAAAAATATCACAATAAACCTCCAGCTAAAATAATTCCTGATCCCTGTGGTCTGCCCTGACCCTGAGTCTCCCACTCCTCTGCTAAGCCCAAAATCTGGGTAGGAAACCCCCGGACACCCCTACAGGTGGATTTTGGGGGGCTGTTTATCCAAGGTGGAAATGTTGGAGAGGATTTGGGGGTTGTGCAGTGCTTCGGGAACATTAAATCCTTGGATTTCAGCTCTTTTTGGCAGCTCAGTGGGGTGAGAGATGGTGTTTCCCCTCCTTAGGAATGCTGCCCATGGAGGAAAACTTGAAGCAGCCTGGGGCTGTTTGTGCCCATCCTCTGGGGTTTTTCCAGAAGGTAACAGGAACCGAGTTTGTGCCTGGCATGGTTGGCTCGATCCCTTCCAGCGGCGTTCTCTTGGACGTTTCCTTCCATCCTGCTGTAAGAAATCCCCTTCCCAGCCATGTTTGACCCCGAGCATCCCAAAAATCTCGGTGGGATCCATTGGGACCGCAGCACTGATGGCTGTGTCACAACCCAAGAGTTCTCATCTGCTGGAGGACAACCCCATGGCTCCCCCCAGGTTACCCCAGCCCTCCACAAAGCACCTGGGACACATCCCGTGGCTTCTCCCCGGCAATCCAGGCTCTCCGTGAGGCTTCTGGAGCATCCCCTCGGTCAGGGCACGGGCACAGGCTGAGCAGGCTCCTCCATGCGGGATGTGGCTCTGTGGGAAGGGGGGGCAGTGATTGTATTTATTCAACACGTATATGAGAATAACGTCCCCACACAACCCGCCAGCCGCATCTGATGCCAAAGCACAGCCCCGCACAGGGATGCTGCCCCATGGAATGGGCTCCACTCCCTCTTTTCCTCACCTCCATGGGAAGAGAGGCACCGCAGCCCTCCAGGAACGGGTCACACCACACCTTCCCGCTGAGCCCTCACAGGCTCCAGCTCTCTGAGGGATACGCAGGGACATGGAGGGGCTGCAGCAGGTGCTGAGGGGCACCGCTGCAGGCAGAGCGGGTCCCCGTGCCCCAGCCGTGCCTCCCGGGGCTGAGGGTGAGGGAGGGAAACCAGGAGGGAGCGGGACAAGGAACGGGACCCACCCTGGCACCTTCGCCTCAGCGCCGACCTCCCCAACATGGCGGCAGCAGCACCGAGGAATGGCGGCCCCAGGGCTGCGCCACAGAGCGATGGCTTGACCTTCCCATCATGGCGGCAGCAGAACCCCACCCATCCCCAGCATCACGTGATGCCGGGAGCGGCCCCCCGCGCCTGCGCGGTGCGCGGCCGGCGCGGCCGGGGCAGCGGCGGGAGGGCGGGGAGGGAAGATGGCGGCGCCGGTCGGAGCCGTCACCTGGGCGACGCAGCGGCCCCGCCGCCCGCAGCCCTGAGGCCCCGGCCCGGCCCGGCTCGGCCCGGCGGCAGGTGAGAGCGACCCCGCCGTGCGGCTTCCCCGGGCGGGGCCCTTCCCCGGGGAGCGGAGCGGCGGGACGGGCCCCTCGGGGCGGGACAGGCCTGCTGTGGAGGGGGCCACATTTGAGGGTGGAGGGTGAGGGGAGCCCCTGTCCCAGCTCCTCCAGCGGTTTGGGGGTCGCTGCGGAGGGCAGGGGGTTGTAAAGGGGTTGTAGCCCTTTCTGGGCGGGGGGAAGCCCCTTCCCAGCTCCGGGGTTCGAGGGGAAGGCGGCCCCGGGGGCTCCCTCAGGGCGGGGAGAAAGCAAAGCCTGTCCCTCTGAAAGCTTTGTTTCCCCCTAAAAAAAGCCGTGGTTCCTTTCCAAAGAGCCAAGCTTCCCCCCCGAAAACAATGTTTCTTCCCCCCCCCCAAAAAAAATCCGTGTTTCCCCGCAAAAAAGACATTTCCCCAAAAACCTCGTGTTTCCCCAGAAAAGCCATGTGTTCTCCCTAAAAGCCATGTTTCCCCAGAAAACCTCGTGTTTCCCCCAAAAAGCCATCCTTCTCTCGTAAGATCTCTGTTTTCCTTCCTAAAAGCCATGATTTCGCCAAAATTGCCATGTTTTCCCCTCTAAAAGGCACGTTTGCCCCGTAAAAAACATATTAAAAAAAAAAAAAAGCCATATTCTCCCCTCCCGCCCCCCCAAAAAAGAGAAAAAAAAGTCCCATTTTTCCCCGAAAAGCCCTGTTTCCCCAAAATTCAGTGCTGGCATGGGGTAGTGCCAGGACACAGGCTGGCAGTGGGGAGTGGAAATGGCTTTTTTGGGGAGAAAATAGGGCATTTAGGGGGAGAAAACAGCTTTTTTTGGGGGGAAATATGGTTTTAAGGGGGGAGGCAAGGCTCTTTGGGGGGCAGACATGGCTGGGGGTGCCCCCAAAACCTCAGCTCGCCTTGGGTACGTGTGAAAACAAAGGTGAGGCTCAGTCTGCGCTTGTTCTCTGTGCGAATCCGCATCTCCCCTGGGTCCGTGTGTGTCTCTGTGTGTATGTGTGTGTGTGAATCCCTCGATTTCTGTCCTGGCAGCAGCCGAGGTGCCCAGCTCGGCTCCCCCGGGGGCTTTGGGGTGTCGCTGCCCCATTGTGTGCGCTCGGGGCTTTGGGAACGGCGTTGGTGGGATCTGTTCTTGGCACGGCGGGGCTGGGCTGAGCAGCCGCTGCAGGGCTCGGCAGGAGGATTAGCTCATCCTCCCGAACCTCTTGGATTCTCCACTCGCGCTTTCCACTCGGGTTTTGCAGCGGGGCAGGAGGAGCCGGGGTGTTTCGGTGTTAATGGGCTGATCTCCGAGGAACGCTCGGTGCAGGAACAAAAGGGGAGTCGGGAGTGCTCGTGTGTGGAACTGGGACGGGAGATAACCCCGGGATGGCCGGGAATGCCGATTGTGCTTTAATCATCGCTGGGAGCCGGCTCGGGTCAGCAGCTGGAACTCTTCCCTTGGCTGAGAGGGACGGGAATTGCAGTGAATTCTCTTGGAGGAGCTGCTTGACCTAAATCCGTGCCCTGGGTGGGAAGGACCTTTCCCCACGAGCGGAGCCTCCCAGGGAAGCTGAGGCTCGGGGGCGATGCTGCGCTGTCCTGACAAAGTGCTTTATATCGCGGCATAGCCCCTGCAGCCGGGGCTTGGCCCTTCTGGAGATCAAGGGCCAGAGTGGGAGATTTCCTCATTCCCACCGCCCTGGGTGTTCCCACCACCATCTCTCCTTCCTTTTCCTTATGCTGATGCCAGAGAAAGGCTGAAAACCGGGATTTTCCCCTTGGGTTATGTCCCCCTGGGCTTGGTATTTCCTTGGTGTCACGAGCGGGAGAGAAGAGAGCAAAATCTTGGGCAGAATTCCAGCTGTTTCATAGAATCCAGAGGGGTTTGGGTTGGAGGGGCTTTACAGACCATCCCTGCCGTGGGCAGGGACGTTTTCCCCTATCCCAGGTCTCTCCAAGCCCCGTCCAACCCAGACACTTTTCCAGGGCAGGGTGGTGGCTGTCTCGCACACGGTGCTGTTCCGTCACGTTGGATTCCATCCTGTTCTCCGGGAGCTGTGCGTCTCCATGCTCAGGTGGCGGCAGAGCCACATCCCATGGTTGTTTTGGCATAGCAGGGATGTTTGTGCGTGTTTTTCCTGCTGTGCTCCCTGGAGTTTTCCCTGACAGGTGACTCCACCCAGGCAGCATTGCTGTTCCAGGGTGGCAGGTGAAGCTCTCGGATTCGGAAAGGCTCTGGACGGTTTTATCATTTTCTCTCATGGGTTTTTACAGGCAGCGTGTACAATTTTGAATTTTATTTCGAGTTTATTGCCTGGGACTCCGTTTTTCGCTGCGTTTGGCTGCAGGAGCAGCCCCTGAAGGAAGCTCACCCACAGGACACGTGTTCCTGCCCTGCCTGGGCTTGGAATGAAGGTGGGGTTGGTTTATTCCCACTGCTGAATGTGTGTGACCTTTGATTTGGGGATTTCAGCCTCTGCATCACCTTCTGGAGAGGTGTTTGCTCCCAGGGAGAGCTGGGATGCGGTGCTCATCCCATCCTTAATCCCAGGAAATGTAAGGCATGCAGCAGTCTGCACATCTGCCGGGAGTGCCAGCGGCGGCAGGTTTGGAGTGAGAGCTGGGGATGGATGGGCTGGTTGTGCATTCCCAGCACGCGGCTGATCCCTGGAGTTCTGTTCCCAGGGCTTCCAGGAGGCGCTGGCTTTGGGCACAGCCCGCTTCCACCCCAGCCACTTCCACAGGATGTGAGCGAGGGCTGCTGGAAAAGGCTTCCCACTCTCTGTGTAAACAGAGCTGCGCCTCCAAGGGAAGTGATTTTTCCCTGTGTGTTCCGTCAGGGCAGGCTGTGTTGGAAAACATCCATTCAGGATTTTCCTGAGGCTGGAGGTGGGTAAGCTTCGGGCTTTGACTTGGGGAAGGCAGCATCACCTGGAGATGGCTGTGAGGGCTTAGGAAAGGTGTTGGAGCTGGAGCCAGGTTTGGCCCAGATGCGGATAAAAGCTGGAAAGAGGCCTCTGGGAAGTGCTGGTGTTTCTCTAGGGGTTTTTCTCCAGGGCTGTCTCTCTAGGGCTGTTTTTCCAGGGCTGTTTCTCCAGGGGTTTTTCTCCAGGGGTTTTTCTCCAGTGGTTTTTCTCCAGGGGTATTTCTCCAGGGCCGTTTCTCCAGGGGTTTTTCTCCAGGGCTGTTTCTCCAGGGGTTTTTCTCCAGGGCTGTTTCTCCGGGGGTTTTTCTCCAGGGCTGTTTCTCGAGGGGTTTTTCTCGAGGGGTTTTTCTCCAGGGGTTTTTCTCCAGGGGTTTTTCTCCAGGGCCGTTTCTCCAGGGGTTTTTCTCCAGGGCCGTTTCTCCAGGGGTTTTTCTCCAGAGCTGTTTCTCCAGGGGTTTTTCTCCAGGGGTTTTTCTCCAGGGGTTTTTCTCCAGGGCTGTTTCTCCAGGGGTTTTTCTCCAGGGCTGTTTCTCCAGGGGTTTTTCTCCAGGGCTGTTTCTCCAGTGGTTTTTCTCCAGGGCCGTTTCTCCAGGGCTGTTTCTCCTTTCAGAGCGCGTTTCCCACCCCGAGCGGTGCCGCTGGCGTCTCTCTGGGCTGTCCCCAGCAGTATCCAGGCTGTGCTGCCAGGAGCAGCCAGCACAGCTTGTGATGGAGTTGGGAAATCCAGGTCAGAATTCCTTTTGAACTCGCCTGCGTTGCTGGATCAAAGCAGAGCAGGGGTGACACATCCACGTGAAAATCGCGGCTCGTGTCGAGCAACCTGCAGGAATCAGGGCACTTCCCATTGGGAATTTGCTGTTTCAGGAGCTGCTCTGGACTGTGTTCTCTCCCCCATTTCTATGGCAATCTTTAAATATTTGTATTTGCTTACTGAACTCCCACTGCAACATCTGTGACTGAGAATCCTCATTTTCCCCCCAAGGGAAACATGGATGCAGTTCAGGCACCAGCAACTGGCAATTCCAATGCACTGCATCTCTCCCTGGCTTCCAGAATTCTTTGGAAGTATTTCCCTGCCTCGTTATGTCTTGTGCAAGTTTTTTCATAATTTGAGGCTTCAGGTAAGTTGGCAGAGCTGCTTTTATTTATTTGGAGCTTTTCTTTCCAGGCCAGGGTGGATGAGGCTTGGAGCAAATCTAGAAGGTGTCCCTGTCCATGGCAGGGAATGGGATGAGTTTTAAGGTCCTTTCTAACCCAAACCATCCCATGATTTTGACTCCCGTTAGGTTTCAGTGAGCAGAAGATCATCTCTGGTTTGAGGAGTGGTTTGGGGTTTTCTGGGTAAAAAGCAGCTCAGAAATGTCAGAACCTGGGTGTGAAGTTGGGCTGGCTGCAGGAAGAGCTGTCCCTCCCCAGACTTCTCAGCGCAGGGAATCTGGGACACGGTTAATCATTCCAGCTGGGGTTTTGTCACTCTGGAGAGCCTGCAGTGTGATTTATTTGTGCTTTAAAAGAGGCTCGTGAACCTTCTGGGTGCAGTTATCCTTGTGCTGAGCTTCCAGGGAAGGGGCTGGCCGTGAGAATCGCTGCCTTTTCTTGTCCCTGGTGCTGGAGCCTTTTGCCACCTGCCCAGAACACCTGGAAGGAGAGAACCAGGTGCAGCATCGCTCATCCACTGTGGAATTTCTGCAGTCAGTTCCTCCGAGCGGCTGCCTTTGATCCATCCTGCTCTTCCCAGAGCTGCTGTTGGGCCGGGTGTTTTCTTCCCCAGTCCCAACAGCTGCTGGGAATTCCTGAAACCTCCCAGACTCGTGTCTCAGGAGGGGCACAGGGGATGCTGTGGCTGCTCTGGACAGGATTCCTGGATGCTCTGGACCCCAGGGTTCCTGGATGTGATGATGAGGGAATTGCTCCGTCCTGCTCGGATCAGTGCTGGTTAATGCTCCTTGTCGGGGTGACAGGATGGTAACAAAGGAACACCTTGGGGAGCTCATTTTGTCATTGAATGGTAGAGATGAACTTGAAATTTGCACAATTTCCCTGAATTTTTGTTTGCTGACTCACATATTATGGATTTGACTGCGCTTTTTTGTCGTCTCTTTCTCAGTGTTTGATATTTAGGCTCCCTAAACAGCCAGGCTTGAAGCACAGCACAAAGGATGGAAGGAGAGCTCCTGCTTTCCTCATCCCCAATATCCAGTGCTTCTGCTTCTCCCTGCATTGCCTTTCCCCTTAGCTGAGGAATAAGAAAATCCTGTACAAAACAAGAACAAATGCTCTCATTTATTCCACTCAAATGAGTGGAAACTGCAGCAAATCCTCTCCTCCAGCCCCTTGGGTGGGTCAGACTCATTAAATCTGTTTCCAGTGGAATCCCTGGCTTGTGTTTTCCTGTTGTGGCTCAGTTGTGGCTGGGGTGTGCCTGGTGGTTTGTGGGTGCTGTTCCCAGCCCCTCACACCTCCCTGTGCCGGGATTCCCTGTGGATTTAATCCTGTTTCTCCCTCTCCTTTACCTGTCAGAAAATCAGGAATTGAGGCATCCAGTATGCTTTGGATGGTGTTTGTTTTGGTGTCAAACCCTTTCCTAAGACATTTCCACATCTTTCATTTGGTTATTCCGCCCGGGCAGTTGGACCTGGACACGGACATTGGGCTGGATGGAAATCCAGAATTTACAGGAGCTGTGTTTTCAGGCTGATTTTTCAGATGAGCAGGAGCGAGCTGGATTTGTCAGTGGCTGTATTCTCCTCACAGTTCTATTAGAAATTCCCTTCGTTTGTGTGCATGAACCCATTTCAGTGACTTTGGGAAGTTCCAGGTGTTGTAGAACTCTGGAAATGCTGTGGCACTCTCACAGGCTGTCCAAACAATTCTCCCAGTTTTCCAACTCCTGATGTGCTCCTGTGCTCTCCTGACGAAGGAAAGGCTGACAGCAATTCCCAGGATCTCCCAGTGTTTGCTCAGCATTCCCAATCAGGAATCCTTGCCAATAAATCATCCTGAGTAGGTTTGGATAAGTGTTTTTATTGTTTAAAGTTCATCCTCCTACAGCAGATGTTACACCAGGAAGAGCAGCTGCCCTTTTCCTTGGAAAAAACTCGATTTTCCAGCCTTTTATTTGCTTGCCATGGGGTTATTCCAGGTTTTGGGGCTCGCAGATGGAGCAGGGAGAAGCTGAGGTGAGGATAATCGGAATCCAGGGCTTGGCAGGGGCCGGCAGAGGGAGTGTGTGAGCCCAAAATCCTCCCAACTTCCTAAATTCAGGGGATTTCGGGAGCACGGGAATAGGGAACAGCCGATTATTGCACCCCAGCAGCTCCTCTTGTGCTGCCAGGGCTTAGCAAGGCAGCTTTGGGCAGGACTGAAACAAATCCAACTCTTTTAAGGGTAATAACACTGTCCAAAAAACATGGAAATTCTCCTAATTCCAAATACATCCCTAACGAGTGGAGGGGTTGGTGGATGGTGGAGATTTTTGGCTTCTTTTCATGGCATTCTGAAGGGGTATTTTAGGATTGTCTTTTTTGGTGTGGAAAGGGAAATACAGAACTCACAGGAATTGTGTTTTCAGACTTGTTTTGCATGTGAACAAAACCAGGCTGGATTTTGGGGCAGTTGAAGTGTTTTCCTTGTGGTTCCATTATAAATTTCCTGCGTATTTATTAAGATCTATTAAGATTTTTATTAAGCTTTGGAGCCATTTATGAGGTTTTACAATTATTATTATTTCCCTACATGCACCTCAAGTGTGGTGTCATTAAACTCTGCTGCTTCCCCTTTTCCTGTGAGCCCCACACCAAAACATCCCTCAAACACCAGCTCCCTGATTTGTGTTCCACCAATAAATCCAGGATAAATCCCCTCCACGTTTTCATTCTGGTTTTCAGTGCATTTACTTTGTGGGAAAACACATTCAGCAGGATTTATTCGTAAGTTGCTTTGCTGTTTGTGCAGTAAATCCTGGTTTGTAATGTCACATTGCTGCTTATTTTTTAATTGAAACCTTGGAAAGAAACGAGCAGGAATCCAGAATAGCAGAGGGTCAGTGATCACTGGGCTGGGAGGAATTCCTGAGATGTTGGTACCTTTTTATTACAGAAATATCAACCAAAATTCAGCTGCAGTGATGCTGTTCCAGGATGATGGGCAGCGGTAAAAATGACATAATTTGGGATTTTTTCCTGAAGTCCCTAAACCCTGTTGTTCTAACAGGCAAAACCATCACAGGGAGGCTGTACAGACAGAGAAATATTGGAATTTTCAACCCTGTGGATGGAATTTAGGAATTCTTTCTTTTCCTGGGTGACTTGTATGAAAGAAAACCAATTTCCTCTTGGGAAAGAAGGGGGGAAAGCCTTTCTTGGAATCCCTCTTGGAACTGCCTGTTTTGCAGGGATAAGGAGCATCCCTGGTGCCAGAATTCCCGAGGTTTCACTCTGCAGAACCCTCCTGCTCTGGGATCTGGCACAGAACCTCCAGGGGAGCTGCTCCGTGTTCCCAGGGAGGGATGGAGGGAGGGACAGAGCCTGCTGCCCTTCTGCACCCCGAGCCGTGGTAGGATGGAAGCACAGGCACTTCCTTAGCCATGGATGCCTTTGGAAAAAAGCCCCACCCTCCATTCTTCCATTATCTTTTAGCACAGCTCCACTTTTCCCTTTTTCCCCCCAGTTCCCATCCCTCAGTCCCCGGGGAGCGGTGCGAGTTGTGAGGCAGCGTTTGGAGCCTCCCCTGTCACAGCAGGGATTTCTGAGCCGGGAGATGCCGTGGGCTGGGATGATGTGGGCTGGGGTACCATGGGCTGGGATGCCATGGGCTGGGATGATGTGGGCTGGGATGATGTGGGCTGGGGTACCATGGGCTGGGATGCCATGGGCTGGGATGCCAGCTCTGTGCCAGCTTCTGCCATGCTTCCTCCCAAAGATTGGGTTTTCCAAAGGAACCCGACGGCGCTGGGGGCTGATGCTGTCGCCTGTCGTTTTCCTGGGTTTAATCTTCCAGTTCCATTGGTTGCCATGGAAAGCTTTCCATGTGTCTGTGTCTCCACTGCCTGCCATTCCCACAGCGTGGGAAAACCCTGGATTGGGAATGACAGCTCAGGTTATTCCTGATAAATAAACCACATTTATAAATCAGCTGAATGACCCGAGCTGATGTGGTTTAATGGGGTTTGTTTATCAGTGTATTTCTTTATCAGGATATTTCTATATTGGGATATTTATCCTGTTGAGTAACCCATGTTAAACATCAATAACTTAAATTCCTTCCAGCTGTATTTTCTGGGGTAGTTAGGGTTTGAAAAAAATAATGATATTGTCCTTATATTGGAGGATGTTTGGGAAAAGCTGTGTCTTGTCTTCCCTGTTGAGGAGCTGCTTTGCTTCCTGGCTTGCTGCAGGTTGGGTTTATCCCATGAGCTGTGTGGATCTGTCTCCAGCAATGCTGGTCAGTTCAAGTTCACCCTGGTTTGGGTCCTTTCCTTGTGCTGTGAAAGGATAAAAAGGGAATTTCTGGTCAAGAAAGGCCCGTGTCATCCCCAGGAGCTGTTACTGTGGCTTGGGCTGTTGATCCAGCAGCAGCTGCCTCCCTTGCTCTCCACTCAGGCACCTTGGGAAAGAAAAGTGCTGCTGCTGTCCTCAGGACAGGCTGGCTGCTTCCCAGGAGAGGGAGCCCAGGGGTTTGTCCTGCAGTGACAGGCACGGATTTAACCTCACACAGTGCCAGCTGCCCAAATTGGACACAGCCCCTCGTTAAGGTGGATTTATTCCACGATACCTTTCTGTCATCGAGGTATCACCTTACACTTGGGATGATGTTGGGAATAGCTGGAGGTACAACCTCTGCTTCCATCAGCAGTAAATCCCAGGGGGATTTGCTTTCCTCACCTTCTGGCAGCCAGGGCTGTGTGCAGGTATTCCACAAATAACAGGGAAAAGGAGGGTGAAAATGAGGCAGGGAATTTTCCCCCAGAAGGAGCTGTTTGGGGTAAAACAGCCTCGCTGGCAGAACAGGTTCCACAGGGTGGAGGGGCTGTGAATGTGGTGGTGATCCTGTCTCACCTCGGGTGAAATTCCACAGGGATCCTGTCTCCATCCCAGCTGGGCAGGGCAGGGTGATGTCTCCTCACGCCCAGTGAGGGAGCAGCAGCTCCAGGGCTTTGCCTTTGGCTCTCTGCTTCCCACTGGAGGCAGGGTGGGGAGAGATGGAGTGAAAAAAGCTGTTCCTAAACCACCCTCAGCTACTGCAAAACCTACATCCTGCGCCCTGATTGCCATGCCAGAGCCCTCTGGTGTGACACACACCTCTCAGTGCATTCGTGACCCTCCCTGTGACCTCCCCACTGTCCCTTTTCCCAGCTGTGACGTGGGATGCCATGGCCAGCTCCTCGGACAGCGACGACGATGGCTTCATGGCCGTGGATCCAGAGGACGCCGTGGTGGAAGGGACGATGGAGCAGGAGGATGAGCCCCACACTGAGCTGGAGGTGGAGGAGCCCAGGCCCAGCTCCAGATCGATGCTGGAGCTGCCAGAAGAGGTTTTGGAATACATCCTGTCCTTCCTCTCTCCCTACCAGGAGCACAAAACCGCCGCCCTTGTCTGCAAACAGTGGTATCGACTGATCAAAGGTACAAGTGATGGCAGTGCGTTTCTTTAATTGTGGGATTTGGAGCCCAGCTCTCTTTTACCTTTGCCTCTTGTTTTCCCCTCAAACTCTGAAATCTGACTGCAGAGAAATCCTAATGGCCAGGGGGTCACTGGCTTTGCTCAAAGCAGGCCTGTGGCTGTGCAGGATTGAACCCCTCAGCCTCTCTCAGGGTAGAAAACCCACAGAGGCCACAAATTCCCATCCTGGAAGTGTCCAAGGCCAGACTGGATGGGGCTTTGAGTGAGCTGGGGTAGTGGAAGGGCCTTGGCAGGGGCTGGATGAGCTTTGAGGTCACTTCCAGCCCAAACTGAAACAAAGGCCAAGCCCCACAACAGAGCAGCTCCTTTGCTGCCTTTGGATGCTCCCAGTGCTGCACCGGTGACCTTGGATCGCAGCCTCCTCCCCAGACCCTGCCAGTGTCCCATGGCTGATGTGGCTTTAACTCAGTAATTCACATTCCCAGAGCTGCTGCTGTCAGCTGGAAACAGCCCCAACTCTGCTTGAGATAAGTGGAATATAAAATCTCTGTGAGTGGAGATGTGCATGTTCCAGCTTCCTGGAAGAGTAGCCCAGAGACACAGATCCTTCCTTTGCCTCCGCACAGCATTCATCCCAGAGCCTCCTGGGGGTGTTTTCATGCTGGAGAAGTATGATACAGCAAATAAGGAGGGGAAATTTGGATGAGGATACAAGCAGAACCTTCTGCTTGGTTTTATTTTAATATACTGGGTGATTTCTGGTACGAGTCTGTTGGGTGCACACTTTAATCACGAGCTTCATTTAAAAAGCAAGGAGTTTCAGATGAGAGCTGTTAAATTCTAGGAAATGGGACAAGGGGAACGTGTTCCTTCTGGAAAGCAGGAGCAGGTGTCAGGTGAGGAACGCCCTTGGCAGTTGTTGATGGCTCATTCATGGATTTCTCCTCATCTGAAAGCATGGCTCACATTCCAGGCATTTCCCACTTTGCCAGAGCTGAACAGGCTGGGGGTTAAAATCCCCCAGTTACCCCAGCAGGGACCACGGCCCAGTGCATCATTTTGGGGCAGCAGCTGCTCTCAGCCCTGGGGAAGGGCCTTTCCCAAGTGGCTGCGTGGCTGTTTCCTAGAGTGGCCTGCAAAGGATGCAGCTGGGATGGACAAACGTCTGGGACTCACCCCAGAGGGATGTGGGAAACATCCCTGGAGCTGAGGGATGAGCAGCCAGCCCGAGGCACGGCGTGGCTGTGGGCTGTGTCACCTCTCAGGGGACAAGTGGTGCAGAGCAGCTGGGCCCTTCTGGGGCAATTCCAGCCAAAAAAGGGTTTGGAGCCACCACCTGCGAGCTGTGCCCAGAGAGGTCAGTCGAGGTAAACAATTGCTCCGTGTTCTCCTGGTTCATTTTTCCTGTTTGCCAGGATACATCTGCCGTGCAGTCCTGGATCTCACCTTCCCTTTCCCGTGTGACTCTCGGGCATCAGCTCCTTGAGGCCCCCAGGCTTTATTTTTTTTATTTTAAAAATCCCTTCCTGCTTTATATTCCGGAGTGGGATTTCTTGCTGGGGGTGTTCCTGGCACAGGGCTTGGGGAAAAACTCTTGGCAGGTTGTGGCATCTTCAGTGCAGGTGCCACCAAGCGTCTGCTGAGCTGCAGAATCCTTCTCCAGAGCCTTTTGTCTCCTCAGGGAGCAGCCTCTGACCCCTCATACAGAATTAGTGGCAGCCTTGGAGCATCCCTGCTGACTTTTATCACTGATGTCTCTCCTCTCTGACTTTTTTCAGATCCCAGGGCAGTAGCTGCATTCACACTCTTAAAAATTGATTATTGCACTGAGGTTCCTTGGGGGAAGGGAAGCTGCCCCTCGGGGTGTGATGAGGGAACAAGGGTGCAGCACACAGGGCTGCACACAAGCTCTCCAAAGCATCCCAGTGCTTCCTTCCTTTCCCAGAGGCTCTGCTTCCCAAGCTGGGGCTGGCAGGGATGTCGTGACCCGGGCCAGCGCACACTGCTGATTTCCACATTTGCAGAGTTCCCTTGTCTTTATTCTCTTTAATCCCCCGCATTCCCAGCGTGTTTCTAAGGCAGGCACGGGGGTTTGGAGCTGCTGTGCCTGTGCAGACACGGTTTGTTTTTGTGGTGTTGTGTCCCCAGGTGTGGCCCATCAGTGCTACCACGGCTTCATCAAGGCAGTGCAGGAAGGGAACATCCAGTGGGAGAGCCGCACGTACCCCTACCCCGGCACCCCCATCACCCAGCGCTTCTCACACAGTGAGTATCCCCTGCAATCCCCCTGCAATTCCCCCTGCAATCCCTGTGGGAGCTGCCTCTCATCACCACTGGTGTTCAAATCCGTGGTGTTCAATCCCACCCTGTTCAGTCCCACCCTGTTCAATCCCACCCTGTTCAATCCCACCCTGTTCAAACAAAAGGGAGCAGTTCAGTCAACAGCACCACTCAGTGTTTGTGTGAATTCTGGAGGAGAATTCTGGAAGAGAATCTGAATTCTGGAAGAGAATCTCCTGAGATTCTGGAAGAGAACAGAAAGGGAAAAAGATACCTGAAGCCTTTGAGGGAAAGATGGGAATAAACCCTGTTCTTTGGAGTGCAGTAGCATTGAGCTGCCCCAGCTCCAACAAAAACAAAACACAACAAAAATTCCACCTTGTGGCTCCAGCACGGGGTCAGAGCCCTCTGGGGGCCAGCTCTTCCAGGAAGCAAATTGCATTTTTCTAAGGGGAGATAAAGACAGTGCAAGCCCTGCCATTCCAAGAGCAGCAGGCATTGCATTTTCATCTTCCCAAGCAATAATTTATGAGGCAGCCGCTGCGCTGCCTCCTGCCAAGACAAGTCCGGGAGACGCTGTGGGGAGCTCTGGTGAAGTCATTGTGCTCTGCCAGATATCCTCACCCTCCCGAAGGATGAAAAGGCTCCGCAGTTCACAGCTCATTTTTAGCAGCCTTAGTGAAGTGCTTATTAATGATTTCATATTTGCATGTATTTCCCTTCAATTTTAGCAGTTTTTGTGACTGCCTAGAGCTCAGGCCAGCTAGAAATTCCCTGGAAAAGGCTCAGACTTGCCCCAAAGAGCAATGTGTGTTCTTTCCTTTATCCAGCTGCCTGCCACGAGCTTCCTGGCTCCAAAGTGAGTTGTCTCCCTAAATCCACTGCCCTTGGAGCGTGTAATCCACATTAGCCTCGCTCGGTGACAGTGCCCTGGCTCTGCCCGGCCCCGGTGGCCACGGCAGCGTTATTAATGCACTTTGTGGGCACAAAACTAATCTGGATTAACTTGTTTGCTGACTTAAACGGATTGGTTTGTTAGCAGCTGCCCAGATCTGCAGGCTCTGCTTTCCCTGCGGCAGCGCTCCGTGCCTGCAGGCAGGATTCCAGCGCCAGAGCAAAGCTACAAATCACCAATTCCGGAAAGTTAAACTGAATCTCTGAACCCTCACCTAAAATCCCAAGGGATGACTGTGAGCTGAGGTGGAGGGAACAAGAAGTTTGGGCAGTGGGGAGGACTCACAAAGCCCTTTTTGAGGGATGAGCGATGCGCCAGTTTTTGTGGGAAGACGTCATTGCCCAGGCATGAGTCAGTGCTGCCATCAAAGCTCCGTCTGGGGCTGGCTCTCTCTTCCAAGAATTATTAGAACTGTCCCAGAAGTGCTCACAGGGAGCACAAACCGACAAGGAGGAGAATTTTAAGCAGCTGGAGGTCAACCTGTCTGCTGTCAGTCCTGAAGGGAGGAAGGGCAGAAGTGCTTGATAAGGAATAATGAATGGAAGGTGCTGCCGTGGGAGCCTGGCAGGGATCACACAGCTGAGGACACACTGGACGAGCTGTCGCTTTTCCAGAGCATTTCACTGAAGCTGCAGAACTTCAGGGCAGGAAATATCAGTAATTCTGAGTGTTTAGAGGCAGAAATCCTCCATATTTGGGGTTTTTTTTTTGGGTGATGTTTGCAGGAGTCACCGAGTTGTTTTATGTATGAACCTGCGAGGTCAAGCAGGGCGATGAGTCACGGGGTGAAATCACTGCAGTCACACGTCAGGAGGCTGAGGAATGCAGAAACGGAAAGGCAGCGAAGGAATGCCGACCATTGTGCCAGGGATATCGATCCTCTGCTGGAGGAGTGACTAATTTTAAGCACTGATTTATTGTTTTTGTTTCCACGGAGCCTGGGGTTGGTGGCACCACCGGGCTAAGTAATTAGAGCAATTTGTGGGTTGGACAAAGCCGCTGGGAGCGGTGAGAGCTGGAATGTTTGTTTTACAGGATGGGCTGCTCCTGGAGCAGAGCTGCAGCTCCTCCCAGCACCCAGCCTTGCTCAATATCCCTGGATTTTGGGCTGCACCCAGGCCCTGCACTGCAAGGAGCAGGACAGTGGCAGTTTAGGGAGTGAGGTAATAACAGGTGGAGATGGAGGGAGATGGGAATTTTATTCCAGGCTGGAATAAAATGCAGTTTTCATTGGGCTTGCTTTTTCCTATTTTTCCCTATTTTTTTTTCCCCTCAAGCTGCTCTGCCTTCCTTATCTTCAGCAGCTTAAAATTACTCTAAAAATGAAATATGAAAGCACAGTCCCAGTGATTTTGCTGTGGGGTTATTCCAGATGGAATTTTGCAGGAAACCTGGAATTCTCCAAGGCAGAGCCCTCCCTGCTCCACCTTTCAGTTCTCTCTTGCCAGAGGTACCTGGATGCTACAAACACCTCCATGGATTTTGTTTTGGGGCCAAAATCTCTTAATTGGGTATCTTTGAGTTCCCTCCCTGTTCCCCATCTCGCTGCCTCATCCTTTCCCCCAGGGAGCAGAGGGAATGCCCGTGGCTGCTCCTGTGTTTTAGTGGAGCTTTTTAAATGAAAATGAAATTTTCATTTCATTTAAATGAAAAAAAAAATCCTTTTTAAATGAAATCCTGAAAAGAGAACAAACCCCCAGCCCTGGGTGCAGAGGGTCTGTGAGCTGTGTGAAGCGGCTCAGGGAAGGTCAGCGAGCTGAGTGCCTTAATCACAGCTAAGCTAATTAATTACAGGCTTCTAAAGCAGTTTTCTCTGCACTTTGAGGAGCTCTGCCTGAGGGGATAATACTCTTGGGAAGTGAAGCTGGGGCTTCACCCTGCTCAGGGATACCCTGTGGTTCCAGGGCAGCCTGGCTGCTTTTCTCCAGGGAGGAAAGAAAAGAGCCTGATCTGAGTGTGAGGCACAGGACAGTGACAGTGACAGTGTGTGAGCAGTGACAGGAGCTGTGTGAACATGGGACAGTGACAATAACTGTGTGTGAGCAGTGACAGGAGCTGTGTGAACATGGGACAGTGACAGTGTGAGCAGTGACAATAACTGTGTGAGGCACAGGACAGTGACAGTGTCACTGACAGTGACTGTGTGTGCAGTGACAGTGACAGTGTGAGCAGTGACAGTGACAGTGTGAGGCACAGGACAGTGACAGTGTCACTGACAGTGACTGTGTGTGCAGTGACAGTGACAGTGTGAGCAGTGACAGTGACAGTGTGAGGCACAGGACAGTGACTGTGTGAGCAGTGACAATAACTATGAGCAGTGACAGTGACTGTGTGAGGCACAGGACAGTGACAGTGTGTGCAGTGACAATAACCGTGTGAGGGCAGTGACAGCTGTGTGAGCAGTGACAGTGACAATAACCATGTGAGCAGTGACAATAACCATGTGAGCAGTGACAATAACCATGTGGGCAGTGACAATAACTGTGTGAGCAGTGACAATAACCATGTGGGCAGTGACAATAACTGTGTGAGCAGTGACAATAACCATGTGGGCAGTGACAATAACCATGTGGGCAGTGACAATAACCGTGTGAGCAGTGACAATAACTGTGAGCAGTGACAGTGACAATAACCATGTGGGCAGTGACAATAACTGTGAGCAGTGACAGTGACAATAACCATGTGGGCAGTGACAATAACCATGTGGGCAGTGACAATAACCATGTGGGCAGTGACAATAACCATGTGAGCAGTGACAATAACCATGTGGGCAGTGACAATAACTGTGTGAGCAGTGACAGTGACAATAACCATGTGGGCAGTGACAATAACCATGTGGGCAGTGACAGGAGCTGTGCTCTGCTGCAGGTGCGTGTTACTACGATGCCAACCAGTCCATGTACGTGTTTGGGGGCTGCACCCAGAGCAGCTGCAACGCCGCCTTCAACGACCTCTGGAGACTCGACCTCAACAGCAAGGAGTGGATCCGGCCCCTGGCCTCAGGTGAGCCCTGGCAGCTCCCCCCACACCTCATCCCTCCTTCCCATGGCTCGGGTTCCATGTTTCCATGTGTGTCTGAGCTGTGTCCCACTGGGATTGAGCTGTGTCCCACTGGGATTGAGCTGTGTCCCACTGGGATTGAGCTGTGTCCCACTGGGATTGAGCTGTGTCCCACTGGGATTGAGCTGTGTCCCATTGGGATTGAGCTGTGTCCCATTGGGATTGAGCTGTGTCCCACTGGGATTGAGCTGTGTCCCACTGGGATTGAGCTGTGTCCCATTGGGATTGAGCTGTGTCCCACTGGGATTGAGCTGTGTCCCACTGGGATTGAGCTGTGTCCCATTGGGATTGGGCTGTGTCCCACTGGGATTGAGCTGTGTCCCACTGGGATTGAGCTGTGTCCCACTGGGATTGAGCTGTGTCCCACTGGGATTGGGCTGTGTCCCACTGGGATTGGGCTGTGTCCCACTGGGATTGAGTTGTGTCCCATTGGGATTGAGCTGTGTCCCATTGGGATTGAGCTGTGTCCCACTGGGATTGAGCTGTGTCCCATTGGGATTGAGCTGTGTCCCACTGGGATTGGGCTGTGCCCCACTGGGATTGAGCTGTGTCCCATTGGGATTGAGCTGTGTCCCACTGGGATTGAGCTGTGTCCCATTGGGATTGAGCTGTGTCCCACTGGGATTGAGCTGTGTCCCACTGGGATTGAGTTGTGTCCCCCTGGATTTGGGCTGTGTCCCACAGAAATGTGGGGTTTGTGCAGAATCCGTGTTCTCAGTGCTGCTCTGAGGGGTCTCCTCAGGAGCTGCTGGTCTCTGTTGTGCCACCAGAGCCTGTGTTGATAAGGCTGAGATAATCAGGATTGTTCAGCCTGGGAAAGGCTGAGAGAATTGGGATTGTTTAGCCTGGGAAAGGCTGAGTTGGGATTGTTCACACTGGAGAAGGCTGAGAAAGATGTGATGATTGTTCAGCCTGGAGAGGCAAAGGCTCCAGGGAGAGCTCAGAGCCCCTTCCAGTGCCTGAAGGGGCTCCAGGAGAGCTGGAGAGGGACTGGGGACAAGGGATGGAGGGACAGGACACAGGGAATGGCTCCCAGTGGCCAGGGAGAGATGGGATTTTGGGCAGGAATTGTTCCTGGCACAGGTGCCCAGAGCAGCTGGGGCTGCCCCTGGATCCCTGGCAGTGCCCAAGGCCAGGCTGGAGCAAGCTGGGGTAGTGGAAGGTGTCCTGCCCATGGCAGGGGTGGCACTGGCTGTGTTTTAGGTCTCATTCCGTGATTCCATGGCGAGAGTCATTGTCCCAAAGCCGAGATTTTCTTTGCTCATTCCAGTGGCTCCCACTCCAGGTATTTTGGGGAGTGGAGCAGACAAGCCCATGCAGGTGGGAGAGCGTGGGAAAGTAGGTTTGTTCCTGCTGTCCAGGCACCCTCAGCCAGGCAGGAAAACACAACAGATTATTTCCCACACTGTTTCTGGTGCTGGAAATGTCACCCACAACAGTTTGGTTTTTTCCTTTTAATTCCTGAGTTCCGCTAAAATAACTCTGAGGAAAGCAGAAAAATTGGGGGAAGCTCTTGGGGCAGGGAGGAGAAATCAGTGTTAAAGCAGCTGTTTTGGCAGGGGGAAGGAGAAAAGGAGCTCAGCATCCACCAGCATTCCTTGCTGGGCACAGAATTCCCTGTCCTGTGCTCTGAGTATTGTGGACTGCTCAGATATTGTTCAAATTATTTCCTTGTCTGGCGCTTGAAGTCCTCCAGAATTCAGGGAACGAGGAAATAGAGGTGGGGATGGATATAGAGGGAGATGGGAAAGCTGGGGGTGCTCACCTGGAGAGGAGAAGGATCCAGGGTGACCTCAGAGCCCCTTCCAGTGCCTGCAGGGGCTCCAGGAGAGCTGGAGAGGGACTGGGGACAGGTGCCAGGTGCTGGTGTCACCTGGCAGTTCCCAGCTGTGAGCAGCTCACTCTTGGTGCTTGGGTCTCCACCCACACTTGGGAAGTGTGGTGTTCCTGTTCTGATTTTTGTGTCACACAAAAATCCTTGTGATCTGTGTGACTCCCACAGGGGAGAGTTAAAGAGTTGTGGATTTAAACAGGGGGGGAACACAAACCCCACCCCTCCAGACCATCCATCCTCCCTGCTGGAGCTCTCCCCGTGCTCGGGGCTGGAGAGGGGAGGATGAACAGGATCCTGGCCAGGGAGGATCGGGCTGAGAGCTGCCCTGCTCCGGCCCCGGGCTCCCACGGAGCCACATCCCAGTGCCTCCCCAGGAACGGGAATTGCTGTGGGAATGCGCAGGGGGGTGAGGTCCCACGGGAAGATCCCCTGGGGAGATGTTCCTGCACGTTGTCATGGGTGAGATGGGATCGCAGCTGAAACTGGAGGCTGGGAGCAGGGAGCGCTCCCGTTCCTGCTTTTCCAAAGGGATGAGTCACCCCCGGTGGGATTCGCTCTTCCTTTGGGTGCCCCAGACCCAGAGCACTGCCTGGGAACGGGGAGTGACTGGAGGGGGCAGCAGCCGGGAGCTTTGAAATCCTGTGGTGTAAATAAGGTTTTAAAAAAACCAAAACAACGAAGAGTTGACGTTTTGATTGATCACCACTCGTTGTGTGTGCAGGCTAATTGCTGTGGAGGAGTTCCCACACCTCTGCCCCACTGACTCCACAGCTCTGGAATAAGACCCTGGCCCTTTCCCAAGGCCAGGTCTTGCTCAGAAAGGTTCCCTCACACTCCACGTTCACCCTCGTTAAGCATCTTCTCTAACGAGCCCTGCGCAGAGAGTGGGAGCACCATGTCTTGGACACAATTTCGTCCCTTTCTGAGAGGCTTTTCCAGGAGAAAACGCCCTTTTGTTGTTGTTGTTGCTGCTGTTTGTTCTTACCTGTTTTCATCCGGGTTTTCTGGCTCCCAGGCATGAGATGACATCAGAGCTGGATAATTCCCCTCCAGCCCGAGCTGCTTCATCTGGGAGTAAATATTTAGCCTTCAAAGAAATAATTGGCCTGCGTTTCTTTAGTCTCAGAGACGGAGGAGGGAGATAATTACTTGAAAAAACCCTAATTTTTGAGGTTTCAAAGTATTTTTTTGCTTAGATCTGAAACAATGGCTTTGACGTGTGGCTGATGGGGCTGGAGCAGCACAGGAGAGTCGGCGGTGCCTGGCTCTTGTGGAGAGCTTTCGGTGGGGTTGGAAGCTCTGGAGAGGAGGGCAGCAGGATCTCTATTTTCAGAAAGTGCCTCCTCTCCCAGCTCTTCTCCCTCGAGCTCTCCTGGCCATTGGAGCTGCTCCCAGCCCTTCCCATCCCAGGCAGGATGTGCTGGAGCAGGAGCAGGATGGTTCCCAGCCCCGCGCGTGGGACGCTGCGGTGCTGTCCCGGTGGTCCCTGGCAGGCAGAGCCTTCTCTGCGTGGTGGGGATGCTTTCCTTGGCCTCACCTGCACGCTTCACCTGGGCAGTCCTTGGGATTGGAGCCCATCTGAGCTCAGGGGATCCTGCTGAGGGGCTGGGGGTGGTTTGTGCTGGAATGTGTTTATCCAGCTGGAGGCCAGGGTGAGGCCCCACTCCCGTGAGTCCAGCTGGAGCACGCTGGTTCCAGTGGCGAGAGTCCCTGGTGCTCCCCAAAAATGGGCTGAACAGCCAGGAAAGAAACCAAAGCCCACTTGAAACAGAGTCCCAGGACTCTGAGTACCTGGAGGGGCTCCAGGAACACTGGGGATGGACTTTGGACAAGGGCCTGGAATGCCAGAGGGCAGGGTCAGATGGGATATTGGGAAGGAATTGTTCCCTGTGAGGGGGATGAGGCCCTGGCACAGACTGGACAGGGCTTGGAGCACCCTGGGACAGCAGAAGTTGTCCCTGGACTGGATGGGCTTTAAGGTCCAGCCCAAACCACTCCATGATTCCATCACTTCATACAGCAGGAGCTGCAGGGGGTTGTGGTGAGGCCTTTTTTGATGCCTGGACTCGGCTGAGCAGGGGTTCATCCCTGGATCTGCTGCCCTGCTGGCAAGGAAGGATTGTCCTGTTTCCATGTGGAGCCCTCCTGGTGAGCTCCCACCCCAATCCCTGCGCAAGGGGAGCTCCCAGAGAAGCCCCAGGCACTTTGGAGCCTCCTGTCCATGGCATCCTGCAGGGATAAGTCACAGGCAGAATCTCCTGCTGCCCTGCCTGGGCTGTTTCTCTTCAGGCTTGGTCTCGGCCAGAACCACACCAGAAAATGCCTTTTTGAATTAGGGACAAAAGGGCCAGGAGCTTTGCTGTCCCAGGGGCTCATGGCACAGAGGTGAAAAGCTTTTCCCTTTAAAAGTGAGCCTGTTGTGTTTATAAAGTCAGGAATGGTGCTGGAACCACCAGGGCTTTGCAGGGAGAGGCATTCCAGCTGCATTCCTGTAGGATCTGCACATCCTCCTCCTCCTCCTGGGTCTGCTTTATCCTCCCCCTGCTGCTCCCACCTTGCTCCAGCTGCCAGGGCAGTCAGGAGGGCTGGAAGGGCTCTCCCTGTCCCCGTTGTTTTCCCACTTCCAGGCTGGGATATCCCTCTGGGATCCAAGAGGAGTTCAGGAGCCCCGAGGCTCTGCTTTTCCCCTTCCTGGCAGGAGGCTCCTGGTGCTGCTGCCCTGCAGGGGCACCTCCCCAGGACTTCTCTCCTGGTGTTTCCTGTCCCCACACTCACACTGGGGAGAGGGAAAAGCTCCTCATCTTTCAGGATCTGGAGATCAGGTTTGGAGGCAGAGCTCCTCCGTGTGATGCCCTGATCCTCTCTGATCCTCCGTGCTGCTCCAGCCTGGCGCTGCTGAAAGCTCCTGGGTGGCCCCAGCAGGACACAGGAAAAGCTCCTCGTGCTCCTCAGCTCTTCAGGGAGTGGGAGGATCAGGTTTCCCTTTGGGATTGAGGGAAAGGTGCCTTTGATGGTGTTGTGTCAATAAAAGCAGCAGCCCGAAGGAGGCAGGAGAGACTCGGGAGAGACTCCTGGTGTCAGATGTGGTCCTGGTGGAGCAGAGAGGTTTGGCCTTGACAAAGCTGTGCAAAAACCTTGCCCCGAGCTAAAAAGCCCAGCCTTGTTTTTCATCTCCCCCTTCTAGAACACAGAGGCGAGTTTTCAAAACAATTTTCCAGTCAGTGGAGTTTCACAGTGGAGCTCCCAGGCACAGGGAAGCTCTCAGGAAGGCTCCCAAATGCCTTGCTTTGGGCACTCAAACCCCCCAAAACCCTGACCAAAGCTCCCTCGGTGTCCCCTGTGCCTCTGACCTTGCCCCACACCACGTCTGATGGAAAGAAAAGCTCAGCTTTATTAAAAACTCGGGATCACCTTGAGCCCACTACAGCCCTTGGTGTCCTGGGAGCCAGGAGGATCCAAGAGCTCATTCCTGGCATGGAATAACCTCTCTGATTATGGCTGAGTGCCTGAGCCTCCAACGTGGAGCAGGTTAATGGGGTGGAGGGAAATGTGTCGTGCTGTGAGCGGTTTTGGTGAGCCTGGAAGAGAGGAAAGCTTTTTCCAGCTCTTTTCCTGATCTGGGTGGTTTTTCCCTTTGGGTTTGGTGGCAGCAGGGCTTGTTCCTGCCTCTGCAGAGCTGAAACATTCCGTGTTATCCTCCAAAAATCCATGGCTTTCCCACCAAGAGCCTTTCCAAAGGCTCTTGGAGTCCTCGAGGTCGGAGTGACTTTTGCCCCCTTTGGAAGCTCAGCTTTAATCCTGTGAGCCTCCTGCCCGTAGTTCCCTTATCCTGCACCTGATTTCTTCCTGATCACACACCTGAATTCTTCCTTACACACATTTCTTCCTTATCCCATCCCTCATTTCTGCTCCTCAGGACTTTGCAGGCTTTTCCTGTGCCTCTCTTTGGGACAGAGGCTGTCCCAGCACAGGTGGATTGAAATTGCTTTCTCCACTTTAAATATATGGAATTTTTTCCTCCTTTATTTTGGGCTCCCAGTTTTACAAGGAGGCTCCTACCAAGCCTTTGACAGACAAACTCTCCACCAGTGTCCCTGGATGTAGAGTTTGGATTTCATTCCTGCCCTTGCAGAGGGTGGACTGGCAGCTCCGAGGTGGGAGCAGGGCTGTTCCCAGCCCCTGGATCCATCTTCATTTGTTCCTCTCTTTGCCTGGCTGGTTCTGCAGAACGTCTCTAATGGAATTTGTGGTGTTCAATATGAAATATCTCAAGGGCAGGAGATGAAAAATCAACCCAAATCAAGTGAAGGTTTTTTTTGTTGTTGTTGTTGTTTTTCCTGCATCATGTGCCGCCTGGTTGGGAAGGCGCTGCTGGTTTCCAGGAGATTAATCCATGGGTTTAGGTTTACAGCACACAAACTTCTGTTCCCTTGGACTTGCCAGGCTCTGTCCTCCTCCAGCTCATGGCCTTTCTGGCTGTGTTTAACCTCGGGAAGGTTTTTGTTGTCTGGATCCAAACCACATCCCGCTGGCATCCACCCTTGGGACGGCCATGGATCAGTCCCAGGCACACGCAGGTACCAAACCCACCGAGTGTGAACTGTGGGATTTATCCCTCAGCTGCCTTCACCAAACCAGGCAGGAAAAGCCAGAAGGTCTGGGAGCAGGGCACCCTGCTCCCTACCAACAGAGGGGTGAAGGGCTTTCCTGCTGGAGCGACGACTGCTCAGTGGAATGGGAAACCTCCGAGGGAAAACATTCCTGTGCCTCCTGTTCCCCAGCCCCACATCCCTGCCTGGCTCCATCCTGCCCCTCCCTCCAGCCGGCAGCTCCTCATCCCTGCTGTGCTCCCACAGCTTTTCCAGCGGCTCCCGACATCGCCGAGGTCCCAGAGTCACTGCGGGCTCCTTTCGGCTCCCGGGGCTGCAGGGAGGGGGCAGAGTCAGCTCAGCAATCCCAGCAAGGTGTGCCCGGCCTCGGGAGCCTGCTGCCTCCCAGGAATGGCTTTGAAGAAGCCCTGGATAGCGGCCCAGGGAGGTGGGGATGTGCCCAGGAGCAGGGGCTGGCAGGGTTTTACCCCTCTCTGCCGTTCCTTGCTCTCTGTGCACCGCAGGAAGCTCAGCCAGGTTTTATCCGTGGGGGAAAACACGGGGGGCAAACATTCCCTGCAGTGGGAAAGGGGCTCCTCGGAGCAGGGCTGGGCTGTAGCCCTCCCTCAGGAAATGATCCCTCACCCTGAGAGTGGGATCAGCCTGAGGTGGCAGGAGCCCCGTGGGAAGGGAAGGAGGGAGAAGCGGAGGGGGCTGGAGAGGAAGGGCTGGAGGGCAGCGGCTGCTGCAGCGGGGAGCTGGTTCCTCTCTCGGTTCCTCTGCCCTCAGTACACACCTGGGGGACACCTTCCACCATCCCAGCCTGCTTCAAACCCTGCCCAGCCTGCCCTTGGACAGGAATCCCTCCCAGTAGTACTAGCAGGTAGTTGTAGTAGTAGTAACAGTAGTAGTAGCTACTCCCTCCTCCACCTTGGAGGACCTTGGAACACCCGCACTTGAAAAACAATTTACATTTAATGATCCCAAAGTGCAGGTCTGTCATCCCTTTAACCTAGGCAGAAGGTAGGCTGGATTTTCCAAGAGGGTTTTGTTTCTTTTTTTTGTCTATCAGGATTTTATTTTATTTTTTATTTTTCCCTGACAAGTTTGATTTCCCAGCCCTGCGGAGAATTTAACGTCTCGCTCATCTGAGTTTGGTTGGAGCCGAGGAATTTGCGAGCTGTGGCTCGGACAAATCATCTCCAATTTATTTCCTTTTCAGGAAAAAGGCTCCCAGAGCCACACACGGGGTTGTTGACACTGGTGGTGTCTCACATCTAATGAATGTGTTGCACCCCAGAGCGAGCCCATCCCTCCTTCCCGAGGCCTGGGAGGTACCCGGGGGTGATGCTTTCCCTGGACACAAATTCCCTGCTGGTTTCACACCCAATTATCCCGTTTTCCTGGTCTGACAGCACCTTCCTCCCTGTCTGGTGTGGGATAAAACCCCCCAGTCCCATGGCTGCGCTGTCAGCTGGGAAGGAAAGGTCCTCCTGGGAATTTCGGGCAGGCTGTGCTGACATCTATCGGCAAGAGCTCCTTCCAAGGCAGCCCAGCCTTTGCCTTGAGGACTCAGTCCCCCAGGATTAGGTGGGTAATATTTGGGATTGAGCAGGCAGCGTTCCCAGGGCGCTTTAATCCGTGCTGAGCACCGTGTGCCATCCGAGCCTCCCCGCATCCCGGAGCTCCTGGCCTGATTTTAACCTTTCCCCAAAGCATCTGCTCTGAGACTCGGGCACTCGTTTGTGCTTGTCCACAGTCCAGAGGTGGGTTTTGGTTCCTGACGTGAAATATTCAGGGAGTTTGGCATTCAGGGCTGGAATTACTGGAATGAGGGATAAAAGTGCTTCCCTGGCGTGGAGGGAGCGAGGTTCAGTAACTGATGGGTTGAAAATGGGGAGGCAGCACGGGAGGGGAGTGCGAAGAGCTGGGCTGAAATTCCCTTCCTGTGCTGGGAATTTCAGCAGGAAGGTTCCAGTAAAAAGCTGCTGTCCCTGCAGCAAATATTGGGAGCAGCAAAGCCCTGGCTTTTTGCACTTCCTCTGTCTGCCTGCATCCAGAAATGCTGTGGGTTCCCCATCCCTGGAAACGTCCAAGGCTGGACAGGGCTTGGAGCAGCCTGGGACAGTGGAAGGTGTCCCTGCCCATGGCAGGGGCTGGAATGGGATGAGCTGTGAGGTCCCTTCCATCCCAGATGGTTCTGGGATTCACTGGCTGTGCCCACAGGGTGCTCTTTAGAGGATGGTTGAGGTTTGGAGCCCCGTGGTTGCTGTAACCTCACCAAATGACACAGCAGCCGTTTCCTGGAACACCGCTCGTTTGGGGATTCTCCATTTTGGGACGATCCCGGAGCGGAAAGTGCGGAGCTCAGCAGGGCTGGGACACAGCCCTGTTCTCCATGTTCCTGCAATTCCCGACTCTTCCTTTGCCTCCTGCAGGGAACACGAGCGGCAGGAGCTGCTCAGCCCTTTCTGGGAGCGCTGAGCTCTGCAGGGGCTGCTTTAGGGAGGTGTCAGGGTGTTAAATCACTGGAGATGGGAATAAACACACGGAGACAGGGAGAGGCGGCCGGGGGGATCCTGCCCGGGGGGAACAGCGGCTTTGGCAGGAGCAGCCCCTCGTGCGGGGCCTTTCCCAAAGGGTGAGCTCGCCCCGGGGACAAGGGACAGCTGATTCCCAGTAAAACCTCTCCTGCCGTGGAGCTGCGGGAATTGGGGCAGGAATTGTGGCAGGAATCACAGCAGGAATTGGGGCAGGAATTGGGGCAGGAATCGCAGCAGGAATCACACTAGGAATCACAGCAGGAATTGTGGCAAGAATCACAGCAGGAATTGTAGCAGGAATTGTGACAGGAATCACAGCAGGAGTCACAGCAGGAATCATGGCACGAATTCTGGCAGGAATCACAGCAGGACTCACAGCTGGAGTTACAGCAGGAATCACACCAGGAATCACAGCAGGACTCACACCAGGAATCACAGCAGGAATCACAGCAGGAATCACAGCAGGACTCACAGCTGGAGTTACAGCAGGAATCACACCAGGAATCACAGCAGGACTCACACCAGGAATCACAGCAGGAATCACAGCAGGACTCACACCAGGAATCACACCAGGAATCACACCAGGAATCACACCAGGAATCACACCAGGACTCACAGCAGGAATCACACCAGGACTCACAGCAGGACTCACACCAGGAATCACACCAGGAATCACACCAGGAATCACACCAGGACTCACAGCAGGAATCACACCAGGAATCACACCAGGAATCACACCAGGAATCACACCAGGAATCACACCAGGACTCACAGCAGGAATCACAGCAGGACTCACAGCAGGAATCACACCAGGAATCACACCAGGACTCACAGCAGGAATCACAGCAGGACTCACAGCAGGAATCACACCAGGAATCACACCAGGACTCACAGCAGGAATCACAGCAGGACTCACAGCAGGACTCACACCAGGAATCACACCAGGACTCACAGCAGGAATCACAGCAGGAATCACACCAGGAATCACACCAGGAATGAGTCCCAGCGACCCCAGCCCGTGGCGCTCTGGCTGTCTCGGCAGTGTTTGCTCAGTTGCTGCACGAGGACGTTTTTGCCAGGCGTTAGCCCAGGCTGACTCAGGAGATCCCCGGGGTTCAGAGGGCGCTGCCTCTCCCTCTCCACGGCTTTATCGCAGCGGCAGCGCCTCGCAAACGCCGGGGTTAAATAAATACCCACGGGCACCTTGCAACAGCGCGGAGGTGACTGATCCTGCCCGGGGCTGCTGCCTCCTCCTCCCCGGGATTGCGAGAAACCAAAGCTCGGCTGCCACGCCGGGCTTTGACTGGGCTTGCAGCTCAGTGCCGAGTCAGTGCGGGCTGGAAATGCACGCTGGGAGCGCGGTGGGAATTGTGTCGGTGTGTCAGCACCGGGGGGCTGCCGCTGTGCCCCCCCAAAAACTGCAGATAAACTCGGGATGTTCCCCCACTTCCTTCCCGAGAGGTTGTTTGTGCCTGCGGAGGTTTTGTCGCTCTGCTTGAGGAGACAAATCAGACCTTGTTCTGTTTTTCCGTAAAACTCCTGCAAGGCTGAATTCCTGTCTGCTTCCCAGCGTGGAATTTGGGGTTTTTCTGGAAGGGAACACTAAATTGCCTGTGGTTTAGTAAGAGAAAATGATCCTTCTGTGGCTTTTAAAGGCTCTAAGGTTAAGGCAGGCCTGGTCAGAACTGGTCTAGAACGTGTTGCTAATCCCAGTGCTCTGTTTTAGACTTTTTGGGATTAAAAACAGGTGAATGTGAAATGCTGGATCCGAGGCAGCTGAGCAGAGTCCTCAGTGTTGGGTTTGACTTTGGGAATGAGTGGGTGTGCGACAGGGGTGTCTGCTCTTCCCATGGGAGTGCCCCTTTGGCACCTCCCGAATCCAGTGCTCCTGCTGGGACTGCTGGGATGCTCCTCTGGCCTCCGGGCTGCTGCTCAGCAGCTTGTCCTCTTCCCTCTGGGAAACCTGGCAGGGATCTGCATGGAGCTGCTGTGGAAAAACCCCAGCTGGCCTGGGAAGCACAGGGATTTACTGGTTTTATCCTCACTGGTTTTGCTTCCAGTTGAAGGGGGAAGGTTTGGGGATTCCACGCTGTCACACAGGTTTGGGATGGAGCTGTGTGGGATGGGAAGTGTTCAGGGCCATCCCTCGGCTGGGCTGGATGAGGGTTCCAGGCTGGGAACTGGGATTTGGGAATCCAGGTCCAGCCTAAGAGCCAGACTGAAAACCAGCTCCTGCTTGAGCGTGGAAGCACAAAACTCGTGGTGGGCAGGGTTGGATCCCATCTGGGATCGCTCAGAGTGCAAAACAGGCACCATTCTTGGGAAGAAGTGTCCAAGGCCAGGCTTGGGGCACCCTGGAGTACTGGAAGGTGTCCCTGCCCACGGCAGGAGGTGGAATGGGATGAGCTTTAAGGTCCCTTCCAACCCAAACCATTCCAGGGTTCTTGTGAAAGGACAACCCCGAGCCCCTGCCCAGGGATGCTCTCCTGGAGCGCAGATTGCAAGTGGCTCTTGAACCTGGGAGCTTGGATTCCTTTGCACCTGGAAATCCATGGGGAAAATCCTTTAATTTCTGAGCTCTGGGGTTGGGCACTTGGCTTTGGTTATCTGGGTGTTCCATGGAAATCCAGCTGCCTGCAAAGGTGGCAGTTGGCTCCCTCAGGATCCACCAGACCCAGCAAAAACAGCTCCTGGCTGCAGCCCTCGTCCTTCTCCAGAATTAAAGCTCCTCAGAGATCCCCTTGACACAAATCTTTCCATGTGTTCCCTTTTCCCCAGCTCAGTGCAGCCCCCCAGCCCCTCCTGGAGAATATTCCCAACCCTGAGCCAGCCCTTCCAGCTGGGCTGTGCAAGCTGATAATCCCGGGGTGAGCGTTTCTGCTCCCCACTCCAGCTGCTTTTTGGGCTGCCCCTGGCAGAGGTGAGAGCTGCTCTGGCTCCCCGTGTCCCTTCGAGCCCGGCTTTTCCTTTGTTCCCGTTAATCTGTGCGCGTGCGGCCCCGCCGGCTTTAGGGGCTGGATAACCAACCTTTAAAAACTGCTTATAAGGACAGATCCAACCCAGATAAACCACCCAGAGCTCGTGTCGGGAGCCATCACAGGCTGGCGCTTCTTTTCCAAACATCTGTGGAAGCCGGAGATCTTTAGTTGGTTTTTTTGGCTTTGTGAGCCAGGAAAATCCATCAGCAGGGAAATCAAACAGCTCAGCCCAGCCTTTAACTCCTCATCCCCGCAGAAAGAAAGAACAGCATCAGCTGTGCAGGGATGGGGCCTGCTGTGCTCAGCAGGAGTGAACTGTGCTGCCCCCTCAGCCTGCTCACACCTTCATCCCCGGGAGGGATAACCTGGCTGCTGGGCTGGGACGTCGAGGGATAACCTGGATGGTGTTGTGGCAGGATAACCTGGATTTTGGGCTGGGACATGGAGGGATAACCTGGATGGTGTTGTGGCAGGATAACCTGGGTTTTGGGCTGGGTTACAGGGGGATAACCTGGATGGTGTTGTGGCAGGATAACCTGGATGCTGGGTGATGTTATGTAGGGATAACCTGGATTTTGGGCTGGGACGTGGAGGGATAACCTGGATGGTGTTATGGCAGGATAAACTGGGTTTTGGGCTGGACTACAGAGGGATAACCTGGATGGTGTTGTGGCAGGATAAGCTGGATTTTGGGCTGGGACATGGAGGGATAACCTGGATGCTGGATGGTGTTGTGGCAGGATAAACTGTATGCTGGACTGGGTTACAGAGGGATAACCTGGATGGTGTTGTGGCAGGATAAGCTGGATGCTGGGTGATGTTATGGAGGGATAACCTGGATGGTGTTGTGGCAGGATAAGCTGGATTTTGGGCTGGGACATGGAGGGATAAGCTGGATTTTGGGCTGGATGGTGATACTGGGGTGGGGAGCTCAGGCACACAGCCAGTTCCCCCCTGGGACCCCTGGGAACGGTGCAGTTCATTACCCAGGCCCCGATGGCTCCTCAGCCCGATCCGTGTGCAATCCCAGAGAGGATCCCCTGTGCTCCTGGGAGCCTTTGAAGGGCCACTCCCACCTCCCACAATCTCCAGAGGCCTCGGACTTTGACCAGCGCCTGGAGTCCCTTTGATGTCCCGGTGTCCCTCCGCATGCCTGAGTCCTGAGGTCACCGAGCTGCCTTCCCCCTTCCAGCAGCTCCCTCGGGATGTTCCTGCCCTTCCCGAGGATCCAGCAGTTCTCCCTTGCTTTAGGGATAAACAGCATTAATTCCTCAGATTTCCCGTGTGTCCCTGTGGTGCACCTCATTTTGGAGAGCACCCACAGACAGCCCGGTTCCGCTGTGGGGAGAGGCTTTGAGAGGCCAGCACTCCTTGGACTTGTAAAATGCCGAGTTTTCCTGCGCTGCAGAATGAAACTCAGCTCATTTACATCGGTACAATGTCCAATAACAGGCAAAGCTTCCTGAAGAACCGGGGCTGGCCTCTGCCCTGGGCTGTTTGCATGGCACTGACTCACTTGGGAATTGTCTCCGTGGCTGAGCCGGGGCTGACCTTCAGCTTTCAGCAGAGGGAGAGTGACTTTCCTCACCACTGAGCAAGGTGCCAATGTTTTTCCATCTTGGAATGACTCTAGCTGCCCCCTTTTTTGTTTAAAAATAACCCAGCGTAACCCCAGCACCCTGTGGCATCCCTGGTGGAATCACCTGGCTGGGATTCACCAAATAAAATGTTATTCACCAAATGAAATGTTTTGTTGCGGTGTCAGGCTTAGGAGGAAAACTTTGTGCACTGCCAGGGAATTATTTGGGCTGGAAACCTGCTGGTGTGGGTTAATGAATTGCACACGTGGAATGAGCCAGGAGAACTGGAGTTCACCAAACGTGACCCTCACTGGCACCTGATCCTCATGGAGCCCTTGGTGCAGCTCTGGCCATGCGTTACCTTGCATTAAGTGCTTCTGAAAATCCCATTTTCCCCTCATCTCCCCGGCCTGAGGGCAGCAGCAGGACACTTTGTCCCTGGGGAAGGGACACTGGGGCCATTTCTGCATCAGCCCAGGGGCTGCTTTTTGCTGGGCTCTCCCCTCCCAGCACCTGGAACCCATTGTGGTGGAATTGCTTCCCTCAGCTGCAACATCCTAAAATAGATGCTCCGCTTTCTTTTAAAAATAGTCTGTTCTGGGTGTCATTCCCTGCTAAAATTGTGTCTCTCCAGTCCTGCTGGGACAGGGGAGGGGACAGAGGTGCCACCACGGCCACGTGTGAGCCGTGCCCTTGAGCTGCCCCGCTGCCAGAGGCAGGCAGGGAGCCGTGGGGCTGGGATGAGGATTCCAGGGTTCCTGGATGGGCTGGGAAGAGCGGCTGCAGCGCTGGGGGAGTGTGCTGGGCGCTCTGGGAGCCAGGATGCTCAGAGCCAGCTGGGCTGGAGAGGCTTCAGCTGCTCCACACCTCACACAGCAGCACCCCTGGCTCCAGGGGCAGGCAGGGATTGGGGTTTTGCAGTGGATGTTTCCAGTTTCCCAACATAAATTCGAAGGGATCGAATCCTTTGACAGTTGCTCTTGCCAGCAGGTTTCCTGCACCGAGGCTGCTCCTGCTCCAAGCAGGTTAGGAACCGTAAAATCCCAGAATGGTTTGGGTTGGGAGGACCTCAAAGCTCATCCCATTCCAGCCTGGCCTTGGGCACTTCCAGGGATCCAGGGGCAGCCCCAGCTGCTCAGGGATGTGCTGGCCAGCAGAAGCAGCAGTGGGCTGAGAGGTGAGCTCAGGAAAAGCCTCAGGACACACGGAATGGTGTGAGCCCGGCAAATCCCAACGGCACCGAGCCCGGGAGGTCACACTGTCCTCGTGCAGGTCCTGCTCAGGAGTCCCCCGCTCCCTGCAGAGCCCTTTGAACCTCAGACAGGCCACACAGAAAGGTTTTCCATGATTTTTAAAGCAGCACTGCATCCTGCAGACTCGAGGGATGGCTTCATTGACAGCCAGAGCGCCCAGGGCTTCCTTCTCAAAGGCGGGGTTCGGCGAGTGTGAGCACCCCACACATCTGCACAAGCCACACTGGCTGCCTTGGGATTGTGTCCTTCCTCCCTCCCTCCTCAGGGAGAGCTGTTAGAGGTATTTGGAGGTAATTATTGCTTTTATTTGGCGCTAAAGCAATAATTTGGAGGGATCTGCTGGAAAACCGGCAATTTCCTGCGAGTGAGTGACAGATGTTTTGCTGTGTTTGAGATGTGCTTTCAGGCTCCTACTAATTACCATGACACAAATTGGCAGGAGTTTTCTTCCCAAGCTCCCAGCTCTAATTTTGCCTTTTTTTTCTTTTTTTCTTTTTTTTTTTTTTTTTCCAGTTATTTTCTTTTTTTTTTTTTGTAAAGGTGGAGTCTCCCCATTGTGACACTTCAGGAGGAAACGATGCAGAGCTGGGGGCTTGTGTTCAAACACGATTTTCCTAACTTTTCCTCCCTCCCTGCTAGGTTCCTACCCCTCTCCCAAGGCTGGGGCCACGCTGGTGGTCTACAAGGACTTGCTGGTGCTTTTTGGGGGCTGGACCCGGCCCAGCCCTTACCCCCTGCACCAGCCCGAGAGGTTCTTCGATGAGATCCACACCTACTCCCCCTCCAAAAACTGGTAAGAGCAGGCTTTGATCCTGGAGAAATGGCTCTGGAATGCAGCTGGAGGAATGCCTGGGAAGCTGTGCGTGGTCCTGCTTTCCCAGGTGTGTCTCTTGAAACAAAAAAAAAGCCACACAAGCACAGCAGAGCTGAGGATGGGGTGCTGCCAAGCGCCTCGTGGGTGCTGCTGCTTCCATATGCTTCTGGAGTTGTAGCTAAATATTCCAGGCTGCCTTGGCATCCCCATCCAGGTGGGAAACCTGGGTGTTTTAAAAGCCTAATCACTTTGGCTGGGAGCACTGAGGTGTTGCTGAGATAAGCGTGAAGTGCTGGAGGTCTTGTTTTCAGTGGTGATCCAAAACTCAGCTCCCTCGGGGAGATGTGATAAATCAGATTTCTCCATCACTTCAACCTCTGCCTTCCCAGCTCCAGGACTGGAGCATCCAGCAATGTCCGTGGAGCTGGCAGGAATTTTCCCTTTTCCCTTTCAACAGCATTTGGCTGATTTTAGACCCAGCTTTCTCACCCATCCCGTGTGTGAGAAGGAAAAATGCTGGATCGAGGAGAAGGTTCCTGCTCCTCTTGCACTGAGAACTTTTCATCCTCAAAAGTATCAATTATCCAGTGCACTTTGGGCTGTGTCGTCACAACTCTGTAATTAAACCTCTTGGAAAGAATTTGAGGCAAACTTAATTGGAAGGGGAGATGTTCCCAACTCGGCCACGGGACTCGCTCATGCCTTAAAAATGTTTAGCACATTGGGATTTCTAATTAGTTTTGTTGCTATTTGGATATCTGGAGGTTTTCCCTGTGGTTTTCCCCCCGTGACATCTTCTTGAGGACCTTTGATCCAACATTTTCCTTCATTGGGGAATGTGTTCCTGCCTCTCTTCCCAGGTGGAACTGCATCATGACCACCCACGGCCCCCCTCCCATGGCAGGGCACTCCTCCTGTGTCATCGAGGACAAAATGATCGTTTTTGGGGGCTCCCTTGGATCCCGGCAGATGTAAGTGAGGGGTGAGGGGGTCACACAAGCGCCCCTGTGAGCCAGGACAGGGATGGGATGGTCTTGGGGTGGCCCATGAGGAATTTTTTGCAGGATTTTGGGGTCTGCCTGCTGCCTTATCACGCCCTTCGCCTCTTGCAGCAAATCCCAAGGCTCCAGCCTGCAAAAGTCCCAATTGTGCCATAAAACCCAGCCCTGAGGCGAGTTCCACATCCCCGGTTGTATCCTCAGCCCGTGTTGTCTCGTCCCTGCAGGAGCAACGACGTCTGGGTGCTGGATCTGGAGCAGTGGGCTTGGTCCAAGCCCAGCATCTCTGGGCCCAGCCCTCACCCGCGCGGGGGCCAGTCCCAGGTGAGCTCAGCCGAGGCTCAGCCTCGCTCCCAGCTCCAGACAGCTCTCCACAGGCTCATTCCCAGTTCCCTGTGCAGCCCTGTCCGTGTGGGCACAGTCCCCACCTCCCCCAGTGCCTCAGAGCCGTGGGGAACAAACCCCTGCCCCGTCCCCACCCCTGTCCCCTCGGGTCAGTGCAGGGGCAGCACAGCCTGCTTCGGCTCCGGGCCCTTGTGGCTGCTCCACTCTTCCCATCCCGGGATTGTCACCTGGCCTGAGGCAGCTGTCCCCAGCTGGGGTGGGCAGTGACTGCTGGAGTGTGGCTGGTGCCAGCAGGGCTCCCAGCAGGGCTGGGGTGGCTCGTGCTGGAACGTGGAAAGGAGCCCGTGGGGAGCTCAGTGCTGCCAGCAGCTGCCCTCCCAAACAATCCTTCCGCCTTCCCTTTGCAGAGGGGTCCCTGGTGCTCTGGGAAGGGCGATTACTCTCCTCTCTGAGAGGAACTGCTGTGGGACAAGGAGTGGGATGAGCCCTGCATCCCGCTCGGTCCCAGGCCTGCTCCGCTCCTCATCCTGGGGCACACAGAACCCAGCAGCGCCTGTGCAGCTGAGAACCTGCCTCTGTCTGCCCTGGGAGGCCTGGCCAGAAATCCTTCCCGGGCTGAAACTCTGCTTTGTCCCCTCCAGATTGTGATAGACAACCAGACCATTCTAATCCTCGGCGGCTGCGGGGGTCCCAATGCAGTGAGTACCTGGGGGAGCAGGGACACCCCCTTGGCACCTGGGGACTGGATTTGGGATGGGCACACTCTGCACGTTGGGGGCATTTTGTTCCTCAAATCTGGGCACTCACCCGGTAGATTTTCCAGAGAAACTGTTTAGCTGTTGCTGGAGCTGCTTTAATTAATGAAACTCACCCCAGGCGCTCTCTGAGCAGCTCCCTGGGTTCACTGAGGCTCGTCAAGATGAGCCCTGACTTTGTACTGAGGTAGCAGATGGGGATGAAGGGATTTACCCATGTCCATAGTGAGGTGTGATCAGCTCCTGCTCTGGGTCAGCATCCTCTGTGTGCAGCAGCAGAGCACCGCTCCCAGCATGGCCCTGATGGCCTGAGCCCGTCAGCAGACCGGGCTCCTGAACCTCAGCCCAGGCTCCTGAACCTCAGCCCAGGCTCCTGAACCTCAGCCCAGGCTCCTGAACCTCAGCCCAGGCTCCTGAATCTGTCACCCTTCCCTCCCCAGCTGTTCAAAGACGCCTGGTTGCTGCACATGCAGGCCAACCCCTGGACGTGGCAGCCGCTCAAGGTGGAGAACGAGGACCACGGAGCCCCGGAGCTGTGGTGCCATCCCGCGTGCAGGGTACGGGCACGGCGGGGTCCCTGCTCCCTCCCACACATCCCTCCCTCTTTACTCCCTCCCCAGAACGC